>NC_137585.1:12090706-12812107 GCF_963210335.1 Falco punctatus | reverse complement strand
GCAGCTGGCATTGGCTTTATTGGACATGGGGAAGCTTCTAACAGCTTCTCTCAGAAGGCACCCCTGTAGCTCCCCACCTGCTACCACAACTTTGCCATGCAAACTCAATACAAATGATTTACAGGAGAGAATGCTGCTAGTATAACAAAAACATATGCCATTCTAGTTCGAACAAGCTCTTTTACCTGTCCCCTAAATCTTGTAAATCACATTTGTCAATCCATTCTTAAGTCTCTCAAGAACCTTGTAACAACTTAATAGACAATACAGAATAAACCTCTACCTTCAGTGAAATGTCAGTCCAGTAAATCCGATTGTCTGTCACATCAAAATCCAGAGCAGAAGCTTCCTTTACTCCAGTGAGTGGAATAGCAACATTGTTGTTGTTAGTTTCTAATGAGATTCGTCTGATATCTGCTCTCCGAGAAAACAGCAGGAAAGCTTCTGGAACAATGCAGGTCTTCATATCATTGATGAGCTCTAAGCCTATGGGGCAAGCACAGCGAAGGCCTTGTGGTCTGTACAGGCAAAGATGGCTGCAGCCGCCATTATCCTCTGCACAAGGGTTTGTACCTAAGCATTTAAGAAAAGCAAAAGCAGTCATTGCAAACTTACTTCAGCAGGAAGATGAAGCCAATCCTCACGTGCATCCATGACACTGAGTCCTTGAAGAAATACATACAGTTTTTCACTTTTCATTCTCTGAATGAATTATTTTTTGTTCGTTTCCTGTAATCCTTTAGCAGATGTAACTCTACTTGGCTGGAAAGCCACTGTTTGTTTTCCTGACCCCATGAAACAAACCCAGCATTAAGGAAAGCATTATCTACTGATGTTCCCGATTCACAGCACAAGCACTGAATGGACAGTAAGTATGTAAGGAAGGGTCTGTTCTGCTGCCCTTTGCAGAATACTGGGTCCAGTGACATGCCCCAGCTGTGTTCCTAGAGAAGAAAAATTTGCAGATCTGTTTTCACATCCATTCAATGGTCTCTTCTGTCCAGGATGCTAGTAAAGCAGGTCTGTACCTGAAAATGCTGGAAATCTATGTACTAAGAGACACCCAGCATTACCAAGCTCAATTAACCAAACAGTTGGAAAGAGGGCTGCATTTAAAGCACATGCACCTTAGGGCATCTTGTCAACATGGTAGCAGCAAAGATACGCCTTAACTACATTTGATTAATTTCCTGGGGATCAATCAAGACATGGCAACAAGAAGCGGCAAGCCCTACCCATCCACACTGCAGGATATTCAGGGAACGTGATGAATTCTGTGATGCCACAGTTAACACTGCTACTAGTGTTTGGATAGCCAATGATAACCGATTTAAAGCTAGACCCTACTTTTTTACACCACAGACACAACAAGGCAGAAAGTACTTCTAGTTATTTTTAAGATGATTTTGCAATATTAACGTGAAAAGCACCAAACAGACTAAAACTGGCTCATTCTCAGCTTTTGCATACTGAGAGCACATGTTCAGATTGCAAGATGAAAAGCTGCTACAGCTGCAGCTTCGTAAACAGCTGGGCTAATCTAATAGCTGGCTTTTACAAAGGGAAGTTCTTATTTTCCACGATCCTTCTTCTCCCCTTAATGGATCCAAGGTTGTTCAGACCTATGAGACGCCCTGACTCCCTAAGAAGCAGAAAATTACACATTTTGGGGGCTGCCTGCAGTACCCTGTTTTCCAGATTGATATTCTTCCAAGTTAGAGGACTGAAGCAGCTCACAAAATACCGACCCCATCCCACCAAACTGCAGCATGCAGTTATCATAAATAGGACTGCATTCTGCCCATTTCTAAAAATCTGACCTGCTATTAAGTGATACCTGCAGAAGAGCACAGCTGAAAATTTCCATTTCCCTTTACTTGCCTGATTAGCAGTTTTCACTCACCGATTATCTGGTGAACATTTGTAGCTTTCAGGCCCATTAGATCAGGCAGTTGATCTATGATGATCTCTCTTTCTGCTGTGCGCTTATGCACACGTTCAATACTGCGCCTTTGCCAGTCTGTCCAATAAACATAGTCTCCCAACAATGTGAATCCAAAGATATGAGGCAGCTTGTCCTCTACCAGAACTCTTCTCCCAGTTCCATCAGCATTCATGACCTATGGACATGCACAAACACAAACTTATCTTGTATACAGAATAATTCTGTCACTATTTAACAGAGATTAATTAAACTGAGTGCTCCACACTTAAGACTTCAAATCAAAAAACTGTCTCCTAGCCATTAAAATGCTACCAATGTTACACAGCAGACAAATTTAAAAAAGACTGTGTTTCAACAAGTACTTATTCTAAAAGCCACATAAAATCCCGTATGTATAAGGCTAGTCTCATAAGCAAATCGTAACATGAAATTAAGACACAACATTTCTTGTATTTGCTTTAAGAACCAGTATTATGTGTGCTTGTTTGACATTGCCTCTCTCTTCCTCTCCCACTTCGGACTTACGTCTCTTCATATAGTTTTAAATGAGACACTGTTTTACACAGATGAAGACAAGCTTACAACCTCAAGGAGGCCTGGCTCTGAATCTCAGTCCACAGTCCCTCCCAAATCCCTCCAGGTTACAGATAGCAACAGGAGGAGGCCCCTCAAATTCTGGGAGGCAAACAGTCAAGATGATTTACAGAGTATGTTTTTACTCCCAAGTCTGAATAAAGAACCGGATTTGCATTCTTCAAAATTAAGTTCAGTATTTTTTGTACTAGAAGGAACAGTAATAGTCTGTAAATAATTGCATGCCTTTGATCAAGATGCTTGAATTTACTGTGTCATTTTTCTCTACTGCTAAAAAGAAGTAATACCCAACTTCCTCAAAGAGGCACTGAAAGGATTAATTAAACATATGTATGCATGTGCAAGTGATCAAGTACCTTATGAATGCCAAGTATTATTACAAAAAGTACCATACTGACAGGAATGAAGACAGCCCTGCTTTAAGAGTAGCTTAAAAATGATTCAGCACTGCAATTTTATAGAAAAACTCCTTCTGAAATATTTCTGCTTGTTTCAGGTTTACAGTTTACATTTATAGCATGTATACTACCCTTCCAAAAAAAGAAAAAAACCCACCCAAAACACCTTAATGTAAAAACTTCTCAAAACAATGTGATCCACAAAATTCAAGGTAGTGTACTAACCCCTAAAACATTAAAACATCCTTCCCACTACCCAAGCATGTTCCAAGTTAAGGGCTGGAAAAAGAGTGACTTACTAAATCACTGTTTTCAAAACTCTCTCACTTGCTTTGTGGAATTAAGATAGCCATAGGCAAGTCTGTATGATTTCCCATTCTTCCCATGGCTCAAACCCAAAGACTTGTGCAACAACAACCTTCAGGGTCAATTGATTTAGTAACTCTGGCTAAATGGATGATGTTTTGTGGTCAGAAGAATTCCCTAGCTCACAAGAAATGAGAGCTAGTTTGGAGCAATGCCTACCTTTTCCCTACCCAAGCACAGATGGGGAGGGAAAAAAGGAATATAAAAACAGAACTGAAACCCATGCCTTTCTTAGCATACAGTATAACGTGCACATTAATAAAATACTTTTAAGTTTACTAAAAAAGTAGAAGAAAATGCTATAATCTTCACAATAATTCAATTTATCCTTAAAAATATTCTGTTACAATTTTTCCAACATTACTGTACTTACTCTCAGTATATTAGAATGGGAATTGAACCTTTACATGCACATTTCCTACAGGAAAATGAAAGGGGCTCTGCATACTTGCTTAAAAAGGTAATAATTACTCTGTGGAATTAGCTTACCAAAAAAATCTTCAGTCTAGTAGCATACATGGCACACTTCTATAAATGTACTAGTGCACACGCATCACAAAACTAAGAAAACAAGATGATAATTACTTAGTGAAATGCTTTCCCCCCCCCCCTTCATTCTCACTAAGATCCTTTAGAAAGTCAAGTGCAGTACTTGTAGCTTCACTTTGCATTATGGTACATTTACCATCCTAAAGTTGTAACTTACGTACTTTTACACCGATAACCAAATCCAAACATAGCTCTTCCTATCACCAATTGTTTAGCTGGGCTCAGAGCCCAGTATAATTGCCTAATTTCTGGACTTCCTTTTGAAAACAAGCCCTGCTATTCCATTTCAGCATCTGCTGGCTCTCAATTCTTAGCAGCATGTCTCCTGCACTCTGTTTTGTAAACAAGAGTAATGGCTAGCTTTAGAACCAGAGACACAGATTTAACATCTGTAAGATAAACTGTGAGTTAGAGTCATTGAGCCCACCATCCCTGCAAGAAACCATCACCACCACCAAGAAAAACCGGTCATCCCCTTTTGTCTACCACCCTCTTTCCAACCATAACAGAGCCATCTTACATTTCTATAAACATATAAATATATATATATAAAGATAAGACCTTTGCTGACAAATAACTAATACACGGTGGCAACTAGTGCTTGCTAAGCAGACCAAAAAGATACAAATAATGGACGTATGTTGCCAAGTGAGCCAACCAAAACCACACTGTAATAACCACTAAAATATCACTATCACAAAGCAATACCTTCAGATACTACACTTTTTACCTTGTACTTAAAGGAAGAAACTTCTATATTTAAGGGAGTGCTTAACTGCCAGCAAAAAGAATTAGCTGGAAAGTGTATGGTGTGAGATGAACTTTCTTTGGCAAACTTTAAAAGGGGAACTGTTCAAATAAGCTTCCTCTTACACTCAAAGAAAGTCAGGAAAAGAGAAGACAGGACTTAAGGATTAAGTATCTGCTTCTAATTGGTTTTTATTTTGCGACATACTGTTATTTTGAAAGACAACTTTATGTCACCTACACAAAACAGGCACCTATCAAAGTACTTACACATACCTGCCACCCTACTTCCACTGCAATCTTACCTGAGCACATCTGTGAAATATTACTTAATATAAACATCTGCCTACTAGCAGCTGGGTACCACCATATGTATAGTTCCATGGAACCACGTTGTCTGCACTTACTCTGGCTGCATTTTAGGGGATTTGAATAGAATTTCATCAATAGCCTAAAGAACCAAACAGAAAGGCAGAAAGAAATTGGCAAGGGATATAGGGATGATACATATAATAAGCAAAAGGAAAAAGAAACAATCGCTGATCAACCAGTTTCCAAGGATTTCACCATCATCTTTTCACATACTGAAATTCAGAGTCCCAGCCGATACTGCTTTATGCATTCATTTCCCTTCTTCAGCCCCAGATGGATCAGCTTATCACAGTGAAGCTTATCCCCACAGAATCCTCCATATAAGAAACCCACCTTCTGCTGCTATGAGGCAATGTCTCCAGCGGTTTATGCTGCTTTTAACCACAATGCGGTGCGGGTTTCACATTCTGAGGCAATTCTGAATACTGCAAACCACAGTGAGAATATAGACTACAACAGGAAACAGATGTGATGCAACCACAAACACTACCTTTACTGAAAGAGCGAGTGGTTCCATGAGAAGGAAAAAAAAAAAAAAGGAACAAAGTACAAAAATGAAATGGCCTCAGAAAAAATACCAGATATCCCACCTCCCGCCTGTAATATAAGTGTAGGATAAGGGCTTTGCTTATCCTAGAACAATAATGAATGCAAACCTATGGCCTCGTGAAAATATGGCTTATTCAAAATGAATTAATGCTGAAAATGTGATCACATTTTAGGCTGTTGTACTTATGGTCAGCAAGTACAATAAAACAACTACTTTGAAGCGTTACTTCTATTTTAACGTTACCGACTGGATTGCACAGTGATGTATTCTAAGGGTCTTTCCTGTCATCGGACCCTGGATTCAATTCCCTCTTTAATACCAGTAATAACTGTGATAAACAATCTAATGCAGTGAAATTTACCTTTTTGATAATCTGGGATTTGAATGTATGGCAGTTTACACTTGTCATTTGATTGGTTTACCTATCCCATTTGCGAAAATAATGTTCAGCTCTAGTTAGAGCTCATGCTGGAACCCTGGCAAAGCTATGCAGACTAGCTGTCCACTCAGGTCTAGCGGAGCAAGGCCAGTGGCAGTAGAGGGTAGGCAGATGTACACTAGTTTACATTCGCAGCACTGAGGAGATGCTAATAACGTAAACTGGCTGTCCCTATTGGGCCACACTTTGTTTAGTATCAAACATAAAAGCCCAGTTCTATAAGGTGCCAGATAGTCTCAGGACTGATGACTCCTGGAGGAGAAAGCAGCATGCAGGGTCTAGAAAGAACATGCTTTCCAATGTAAATGCAATACAGACAGACAAACCTGGTAGGATTTACTTGTAATTAACCTAATGCCATAAGCAGAGTGACAGTGTGCAAACCGTTACCTTTCACCTTAACTCATGAGCACAGTTTCATTTCCACTGTAACCACAGAATCATAGACCAGCCCAGGTTGGAAGTGATCTCAAAAGATCATCTGTTCCAACCTTTTGGGGGAAAGAGAACCTATATGAGATTATCTAGCATCCTGCCAGTCACATCCTGAAAACTTCCAGTAATGGAGACTCCACCACATCCCTCAGGAGTTTATTCAAGTGAATGCTCATTATAAAAATATTTTTCTTATATTGAGATGAAACCTCCCCCAGCGCAACTCATACCCATCACCCTTGTCCCCTCCATGTGGCTCCTTGTGAAGGTAGTCTCCATCCTCTTTATAGCCGGCCTTTAAGTACTGGAAAACTGCAATGAGGTTCCCTCTTGAGCCTTCTATTCTCCAGAGACAGAAGACCTAAATCCTTCAGTCCTTCCCCACAGGGCAGGTTCTTTAGCCCTTCGATCATCTTCTTGGCAGTCCTTCTCGTCCCCTCCAGCCCGTCTACATCTTTTTTTAATTTTGAAGACCAGAGCTCGACACTGTACTTTAGCTGTGGCCTGACAAGTGCTGAGAAGAGCAGGATGATCATGTCTTTATCTCTGCTAGCAATGCCCCTGTGGATGTAGACCAGGATCTGACTTGTTTTTGTTGCTGCAGCAGCACACCAGACTCATGTTCAGCTTCTTGTATGTCAGGACCCTCAGGTCCCTTTCAGCAAGGCTGCTCCCCAGCTACACAGATCCTAGCCCATACCAGGCTCTTGGGTTATGTCATCCCATGCACAGGACCTTGCACTTTGTTAAACTTCACATAGTTCTTGATAGCCCACTCTTACAGCCTGTTCAGGTCTCTCTGGAAGTTGGCTCTTCCCCTCTGGCATGTCCACCTCACCACCCAGTTTAGCATCATCAGCAAACTTGGTGAGGGTTCTTCTAGTCCCATCAGATCATTTTTGAAGACAGTGAACAGTTTGGAGCCCAGTGTCAATCCCTGGGGGATTCCGCTTGTGACAGGCTGCCAGCTTGAGTAACTGAGACCACCCTCTGAGTGTGGCCTGTGAGCTAATTCCCTACCCATCTCACAGACCACCCACCCAGTCTGTATCTTTCAGAGTTTGTCTAGGAGGAGGCTGTGGGTAACAGTGTCAAACACTTTGCTAAAGTCCAGGCGAACACCACACACTGCTCTCCGGATGTCAACAGAAAACATCATTTTGTTGTAAGTGGTGATCAGGTTAGTCTGGCATGATTTGCCCTTGGTAAATCCATATTGGCTTTTCCCAATCACCTGCTTCATTTGGCTTGCAAGTTTTAAGAGGATGTTTTCCAGGAACTAAAGTAAGATTAATGGACCTGTAGTTTCCTGGGTCCTCTTTTGGATAAAGTTATAGTAAGGGAACAGGTTAAGTATCATGCATGCTAAGCTCTCTCTCAGGATGACTGGATCAGAGGCAGTCAATAATCAATGAAAATTCATAAACAACAGCTGGTAACTCTATCTGCAAAAAATTGAAGATCACCTACAGGAATGGAATAGGCCTCTGATGGTGGACTGAAAGCCCCCAGCTGCACTGCAAGATGTTGCCAGAACTTTGTTTCACAGACACACACACACCCCCAACAAAAAAAAAAAAAAAAAAAAATCAGCTTCATCCAGTAAAATCCATAAACTGCTCTAATTCCAGATACAAACATAACAAGATAAGAATAACTTGAATCTAAGCACCAATTTTTAAAATTGATGGCCTATTTTTGGACAAGTGATAGA
Organism: Falco punctatus; assembly: GCF_963210335.1. Taxonomy (NCBI): domain Eukaryota; kingdom Metazoa; phylum Chordata; class Aves; order Falconiformes; family Falconidae; genus Falco; species Falco punctatus. The sequence continues at coordinate 12,803,998 of NC_137585.1, read as the reverse complement.
GACTTCGGCCGTCTGTTGGTTCCTGGACTTCAGCACCTTTACCAGCACCAACTTACTGATCCTCAGAGAGGCCAGGAGACCCCACTTAATATACGGGACCTCAATTGCCCTGCTCAAGTACTACTGCCATCGCTGTGACAGCTCTACAAAATTTCTAGCATGGACCACAGCTGGAAACCATCTCTCCCCCCGACTCACAGGAAGGATGCAATATACCATTTATTTTCCTTCTGAAAGGATAAGGAATAAGAATGTTCTGACTTGGTAATAATAACGCTTTGCATGTCACATGTCCCACAAATGCAGACCATGTTATCTTGTTGTTTCCTTGGTATATGTTGAATGTACTCTCAGATAATAGCTGTGGTTTACCTTACAGCATGAACTGCTCCCAGCTATTTGGCACAGATTTATATGAAAGAAGTGTTATGGCAAAAAAGGTAAACTCTTCCTGAGCAGACCTTAAACTCCTGAGTCAAGCTAACGACAAGCTGGGTTTCTTGCAGTAGTTTGAAAGACAGCAGAAAAACAGAAAGCATTACTACCTTCACAGTTTCAACATGGGTCATGCTAACACATTCTAGGAACAGATACAACTAAAAAACAATGAGGTAAAAAAGTGAATTTGTCATGAGTTTGCTCATTAACACTGATCTGCATGAGATTATTGCAAAGAAATATTACTGTAAGACAGCTGTGAAGCACTGAATTCAAGACATATCCCAGATATTTCAACATACCATGGAGGAAGATCTTGAATAAAGCCTGCATTATACCTGAAATAGTTTAGGAATATCCAAGGCTTAGGCTTAGTCACTCCAGCCCTGGGATATTACATGTGCTGTTTATTTGATGCAACACATACTGACTCAGTTCACAACACTGCTAATCAAGGATATGACTGTTCATCTTCCACTTAAATGTACATGAATCTTACTATATTGGAAAAAGGGAAAAGAACATTAACTCTAATATTAAATTTATTTGGTTAAGGGAAAAAAGAACTGGGGCAGCAGCTCTCAAAAATAAAGATAGGTAGAATACCTTCTAAACATTACATTAGCATTTTTTCAGACTGGGTTTGAGGCCTATGTATTTTCAACTCACTTCTTTAAGTAACAAACAGAACAGAGCAGAATAATTTTACTGTTATGGCTGCAGTAACATCATATAATTAACACATGTATCTACTATAAAACAGCAGCTCTAAGAGAGGAAAAAAGGGACATCTTGCCTAAATTTCCAGTTTTATTACTCTTCCCCTTAAAAAAAAATAAAATAAACTCCTGATCAACTATACCCTCTTTGACTAAGCAATCGAGACTCTAAACTGAGCTTGAGGAAATAATTCTGGCACTGTCATTAATGTACTGTTAGCGGCATTTTCCCTCAATTCCAAAATGTTAAGGAATGTGTTAGATAAGAAATGGGAAACCAACTCTTCACTGCAGTGAAATCCTGAGAAATCAGCAGAAGGGATACCTGGAATACTTTATATTTGCTCAGAAACCAAATGCCTCCAGCCAACTCCACAATTTCTTACTGTTAATTGTTTTATAATAGCCATTACCAATTTCTAATTTAACAGTTCCCCAGCACCCTCAATTTCCTTTTGAGCTCTAATCATTCTTCCAAAGAATTCAAAATATATTTTTCCTGAGCATGGATAATATTCCTAATAGGACTGCAGTGAAGATAAATATGTAAAAACAGAATAGAGATTAACTTCATAAATTGCCCTTTCTATCATGCTACAGACACTGTTATAAGCTCATTTATTTCACAATAGGACAACTTTCCCAGCTCACAGATCAATCGATGCCAACAGCAGAATTGTTTTCTCAGAGATGGAATTTAATTTTAGAAACAATTGGTTGGGTTTTCAATGAAACGGCTCAAGTCAGGTGAAGTGACAAGCTGGCAGGGAAAGGAGTTTATAACCATTGTTAACAATCAAATGTGACATCTCCTAGGCAATCTCATGCAATACAAAACCCCCCTGCATTTGTAAAGAACAGGCTAACAGAAACAATTGAGCCGAAACGACAAACAGGATGAGAAGAGAGGTCTTCACAGGAAAAAAAGAGGCTCCTTTAAGAAGATTCAGTGGTAAAACAGGTGAATAAAGATGCCTGGCTATGGAAATTAATTTTGATATATTAATACAAAGGCCAGAGTGGCAACAATCAGGATGTTGGTACATGGGCATAGGCTATAGGGGTACAAAGGAAGCTAATTAGTGCAATCTTGCAACTTGCCCTTTGTCAACTAAGTCCTACGAGCAACCACATATATGCTTCACAGGAAGCAAAGGAGACGAGCCAAGACCAACCTGAACCCTCACAGTGGTCTGGGAGACAGTTTTACAAGACTAAGTTCAGCAATACAACTTCTAATGCTCTCCACTCTGTTCTCACCTCTTCCTTTTCTCAAGGTACTTTCTTCCAATACCTTACCCCAGAAACTACTTATTTTTAATTTGTTCTCTACCCAACTTGGTGCTTTCCAGACTCCTCCAATAAGCAACTATAATTTAAATATTTTTTTTAGAGGGAAAAAGATGTGGAACGTCTTCTGCTGTTTTTGCAAGTCCAAGTGGTTCAGGGAACAGTCCAATGAGTAACTCTGCTAGTGTAAAGCTGGGGGATGGCTCTGGGATACTTCTCCACTTTTGGTGCCAGTAAGCTATTAAGCTGATTCAATGCTCCCTTCACTAAATCACTTCAATTCCAAGGGTCTCTGCATGCCCAAAAGCTCAGTTTTCCACCATATGTATTCCTCCGCCTAACAGAAGGTATTAATTTTCTTACAATGCTTTTCTCACAGACCTTTGCAAAGTTAGAACATCACAAATGGCATCAGAAAAAAGTTCAGGTTAAGACTACAAAATTTCAGAGTGAAACAAAAAACCTGTATAAAGAAAGCTGAATAATTACTGAGAGGGATTACAAGGTCACATGAATGCCTCTGAAGAAGCCCAGGTCCAAGACCAGTACAACCTTTTTTGTACAGTAAAACATTTATGTTTGGGAGAAGAAAATACAAAGCCAGAATATTGGAGAGTAAAGGAATTATAGCAGACTGACAAACAGCACTCAGCCGAATCAGAAATGCAGAAGATCACTCAATATTTCTTCACATCACTCCCGTCAAGTTTGCCGTCAAACATAATATATTAAGTATGTCAGACTCAGTGAGGTCAGGTGGCAGCTCTGGTTGTTTTAGTTTGAGGAATTTTTGTGTTTTCCCTTAGGTAAGCCAGCAAAGGCTTGCTACTTTCTAGATGAGACAACAGCCTAAATTAAAACACCATTTCCAAACTCCAATGGGAAAAGTCTTGGAAGCATGTATGACACCAGTGGGATTCAAATGTACTTCTATCAGCTCCATGCTGGGCCATCAGGAGCCATGAAGTTTACAGAGCTATCATTAGCAAGACAGGACTGCTCACGTTAGCAAAGCTGGTAAGCAACACCTCTGAATTTGCAACATAGAAAGTCTCTGTGCAGCCTGACTGATGTAAGCAACAATCAAGTCAGAGAGGTAAACTTTTACTATTAACAATAATGGACAGAAAGGTTACAGAAGCCAGAGCAACTTTCTGCTCAAACGTTTCTCAAGTGTGAGCATCTGCCTCTGACATGGCCACTCCAGGCTTCTCCTTAGAGTTAACAGAAAAGAACAGGGGCTTTCAGAGCAGGGCTCATGCAATCGATTCTAAACATTTACTTTCAGGTAAAGCCAGGCACACTGCAAAAGTACTGTTTTCTAACTTTTCTATAAGGGCAATATAAGGCAATTTAGTGAGCTGAAGGTATCTACATCTCATTAAATGAAAACCATCCACAGACTCCAGGAAGAAATTCAAATCCCTGACACAAGAACCATTTTAAAACTGAATGTTGAAGTCTTCTGTAATATCACATGATTTTTAAGGCAGTAATTGCACTTCTCAGAAAAATTCCATGCTTGGTATCCAGATCACCGAGTCAGATTACTCAGACAAGAGTTCTGGCTGTATCTACCCAAACCCTTCCCTCAGTATCCTCTTTCTGGTGTGAGGTGCTGGGAACCTCTCCCTGTTCCATTAAGTATGACAGCCTGTTGATAGATCTCCTCAGGACTTCTCTGAGAACTCATCAGCACAAGCTGTTTGTAACAGGTGTCTCAATCAAACTTTTCACATTTCAGTTTTAGTTAGATATTCTCAATTTAGCAAAAGCAATAAAAAGCTGACCTTTTTAATGTTCCTGAACTGAAGCTGAGATGGATGTTTTAAATGTTTCCTCTTTTTTACTTCCACACTAAAGCACTTTGAACAGCTACAAAATGTATGTGCCTAAGTGGCAACTCTGTAGCACCATCAAAACCAGAACTTAATCTTTCCACACACACACACACCCCCCAACAGTAACATCAGGAGGTCCTGGCTCAGTATCTGGGGTCCACAAGTAAAAGGCCACTCCTCTTTTTGTATCCAATTCTTCAACAGTCTGGAGAAATTACTAATATGTGGTCTGTGGCTGTCGTTTGTTTGCTTTGTAATGCAGTTTTCTTATCTTGGTCTGCATCATGAAATTTAATTCTTCCCTAAATTTATTCACAAGTTCAAAAGAAACCTCCCAAATGGAAGTAATACAAAGTATAAACTATTTTTTTGTTGTTTTTTAAATAAGTCCTTACTCTACTACTAATTTCAAAAACTTACCATGTTTCTTAATGCAGACCTAGTATGCATTCAGAAACAGCTGGGAATCCTCTGACAAAGTACACTTGAAATTTTTGGATCTGAGACAGAGAGTAGAGGGATCTGCCCCTACTCTCTGCAGCATGTACTTGCTGTTCTTTACTGCATGATGTTCCCAAGTACCACAACCATCCGAACCAGGTGGACAAAGAAACGCAGCCAAAATTAAACAGCAAAGCAACTTCAAGTATTTGTTTCAGCTACCTTACTTCTCATACCTGCAAAAGCCTTATGCAAGTACACAAAAGCAGCTGTGTTCAACAGCTAGGAATTCAATAGTTTCTTCTTCTCAATTTTCAAACCTCTACTACAAAGTAGGGTCGATGGGGTATGATCAGTAATCAGGCTTACAAGTCATCAGTGTTTCACAATACAAAGACTGAATGCTGTGAGACAAAATTTCTCAGTCAGAAAATAGATGGTGAATGCTTAGAAAACAAAATTTCCTTATTAGGGTGGCAGTAAAATTGAGGTAGTTGTCATCAGAGGAAAACATAGCCCTGCAATTTCAGGATTAGAATATGAATTAGAGCATTCTCTAGATGCCAAGCTATTAGCTCCTAGGTCAAAGACAAAAAGGTCCTCTCTGTTCAAGACTTTTGTGCTCAAAAAAGTCTTAGCAGCATCCGCTTTCTGTTGTCTGACAAGGCTGAGTTCTGTAGACTTGTGTGTACTTATGCTGAAAAACAGCAGGATATAATAAGTCTTTCCATATTAATCATGAGGATTAGAGACAGTAATGCCAGGCACAGCTAACAGATTTGGGAATGCAGAAACACTTCAAGTTAGAGCTGCACTTAAAAATCACTGGATAATGGTTGGATCCGTATAGGAGGCAGAGTTCTTTCTTTAAACTCACCACTAGTAGGTGTAAGTGGGTGTCATCTCTGGCTCTAAGGATGGAGAACAGGAAAGATGAATAAAGGAAAATGAAGCGAAGACTGAAGAATTGTGAGAAATCAGCCATATCACCATCATTTCCTCGTAGCGCACAGCCACACATGCACACAGCCTTTTATAATTGTTTTATCAATACAAGCTTTGCTGACCATTTTAAATCCAACCTATGCCTTAAAACAGGTAGCGTACGTGCTCAGAAGACAAATATTCACTTGAGCAGGAAAACATAAGACCAATTCAACAGAGCAGATCATACATTTTTAACCTCATAGCACGGCAGGAAAATGCTTTAAACCTGTAGCAAGTCAATGAGAAATCTTCCCTACTGGTAAGCACAATAGCAGCCATCCATTTCAATAGAAGTTTATCAGCAGTGAAACCTGACCGAGATAAATGACGAAGCTGTTGAGCCACAGCCTGCTTCTGCCTGCTGCAGGCTGCCAGATAAAATGGGAACAAAAGCTCCCTGCTGTACCCCCTACCAGTCTCCATTAACCCCTGCTGATGCTTTATTATCGTCTGGGGGCTCCAGAACAGTATAGCATGAATCAGTATGTAAAAAATAAATAATAAAAGCTCATATGTAGCACAAACAAACTAGAAACATAGCTTGCAATAAATTAATTTTGGTAGCGCTACAATTAAATAATGGTTCTGAGGAATACCATATATGGCGAAGAGGGGGGAAGAAAAAAGCACAATGCATGTAAAATCATGCATGAAAAGGCAATACTTAAAGGCAATAGAGTGCAAGTACACCAACGTGTTTCTCCTGCTTTTACCCCCACTCCCAAATACATGCACATATGAGCAAAGCAGGGACCAGGCATATATTCTGATGTCTTCATGTCCAATTCCAAGTTTCATATTTTGATCCTGTCACAAATATTCTCTTTGTTGCATCTCCTCCAGTGTCCTTTCTCCAAATGTAAGTTTGAAACATTTACTGAAGGTCAAAACATCTTCTACTAAACTGATATAAAAAATGGATGGGAAGGGCAGGGAAAGTGTAACAAATCTCCTCAGGATTCATGGTTGCCATAGGAGAGAAAGGCAGCAGGAGGAAAAGGCAAGACTTGAAATGCTAGTAACATTTTAGCTATCATAGATTTAGATAGCGTCATTGCAGCCTGAGATTTCTGCAGCCTACCATAACAAAGTCAATCTCTCATAAAAGGTTACAGAGAGGCCACACAAGATCCTAGGGAAAATTCACTAAGATTCCTAAGTAAAGAAACTCACCACTACATTTGCATTACTTAGCACGTTAAAGGGGAAAAAACATATTTTTTAAATCTACTTTAGACTGAACCATTCTCTTGCATGAACACCCCCTCTTCATTCTATAGAGCCCTTCCATGTTTTATTAATTACAGAATCTGTATTGAAGTCACACTCCGATCTATCACTCTCAGAGGTCATCGATTTTAAACCCATTTCTGAAGTGCAGTTAGGAAGTAGCAATATTATATTTAAGGAAGAACACGAAGTTTTTCCTAAAGCTAATGCAACAAGCCAACAGAATAATGACTCCCCAGAGCTTCAAGGAAAAGAGTGGCGTCAACACAGGAAAAAGAGAGGCTGTACAGGTTCCATCCAAAGGCCCACACATCCCAGTAGCCAGTCTCAGAGCGTAATCAGAATTTACACGTACAGAACAGCATAATAAAGCAAATGCACACTGAAACTTTGCAAGAAGACTCTTTCATTCTACAGCAATTTATAGTTCAGTGATTTGTGGTTCAGAAGGCAATTCTGTTTTCTAGTAAACTGCAGCGGAATTCCCTTAGATTTACCCACAGACTTACCCAGTCTTCCCAGTAACACATGTAAACTTTTAACATCCACAACGTACCACACAATGTTTGAAAAACCATCTGCTTTTGTTTGTCTGCACCCACCACCTGCCAGTATTATTTATGAATGCCAATTTCTTCTATCAAAAAGGTGGTGTGGTGTGTGTGTGGGGGGGGAGTCCTGGTCACCTTATAATTTTCTTGATTTTATAGATCTCTGCCACATAACCCTAAATTAACACCTTCTGCAATAAAAAAAAAACAAAAACAAACAAAAACACACAACAAAAACCCCCCACCCCAAATCCTCAAGCAAGCAAAAAAAAAAAAAAAAAAAAAAAAAAAAAAAACAAAAACCAAAGAAAATCTGTGGGAGAATGTCTTCTCTGTTGCTTTAAAGGAGAACATCTCTGCTGCTTTAAAGGGTCTAGCCAGGCTTTTTCAAGAATTTCTGCACATTGCTAAAAGTTAACAAATGTTAACTTTTTTATAAAAAGCAACAGCAGTAAAATCATAGCACTTGCAGCCTCACAGGAAAAAAAATAACTAGTAATTCTGAAACCTTAAGATAAATCTTCTCTGATGCCCTGCTTAGACATTACATGACAACCTGGAACTAACCCATTCTGCTAGCTCACATTGGTTTAAAAACAATGAAATGGAAATTGTCCCAGCAGACTTTGTGCCAGATCAGATATCTTCTGTCCTGCCACAGAATTGTTATGTTGGCATAAGCATTATATCATGTGTTCTAGCCAGTCTGACAGAAATGCGGCAGTGAGCTCATGCCTGATCTAGATGAAAATTTCTGCCACAAACTGATCCAGCACTGAACAGAATAATTTTTAATGAATATGGGACCACGGTCTGAGCAACACTGAATCACATGAAAAAAATCTCAATGTTCTGGCAAGCACTAGAGTGGAGAATGCCTAACTTTCCTTTTGCAAAATACATTCAACTCCAAGACAGTATCAGGGCTGAAGTGCTCAATCTGTTACAAATAAAACTCAGCATAGCTAAGACTCTTTCTCCCCTCTTTTCTCAGAGCTGGTATAATGTTAGATGAATTATAGACTATAAATCTTGTTTTCAGGACAAAGAAAACTGTGCTCCCTGGGGCTCTCCCAAGGAGTGCTTCAAAGCAACTCACTTTGCAGGACTGGAGTTACTTTGACTCTGAAGGAGAACAAACAGTTATGTGACCTTCCAGCGCAAGATTATGACTTCACGTTGACTTGTTCGAAGTTATACATAAATAAAAGTATTTCATATGCTAAAGAAGATATTGTATCTAATATGATAAGTGCTGAAAATTATTTGCAATGGTAAGGAATCACTAAGGAAAGCTATAATTCATCAAAAGAAAGGTAAATCTACCAGGATATAGCAGCAAAGGTAGATGGTGCTACTATGGCACCAGGTAGTAGCCAAGTCTCCTGCTTCCAGATAAAACTTCTGCCTTTTGATAATAAACTGAACAAATACTAAGCAATACTATTTTCCCAAAGACTGTCAAAGAGATAATAAAAGTCATATTTGTTCCCTAAATATTATATAAAAACAAACACAAGAATTTCAATGTGGGAGAAAAGAAAAATGGTTCCCCCTGCCAATTTAGAAACTTCAGCAGAACATATTATAAAGAAAACAAAATCTGTCCCCTCACTGGAATCCTAATAAAATGAGAGAGATGCAAAATACAGGGGATTTGTGGGAGTACAAATAATTACATTTTAGTTCTTTAAAATATGTTCTACTAGCATCTAATCTGAGCAGTGTAAAGAATGAGAGATCGATTTTCTTAACATACAGATATTACTCCCATTAAAAACTTTTTTACCTGATGACCTAAGAATTTACTTATTTAACAAATCCTTATCATATGTTCTTAAAAAGAGGAATCTACTACACTGATATAATTTCCATTTTACGCACAGAAAAATGAGGGAAGAGTAGCAAGTAATTTGCCTAAAGACAGAGAAGAAACTGAATTGTTTCTTAAAGCACAAATCAAACGTTACCCCATTGCCCTGTTAGGCTAATCAGAATTTGAACACCTAGAAAAGCAGAGTAACTACATTCTATGACTCCACAGAATTAAAAACGCACGTGCAATTACAAACCTCTATTTTGTCTGTTTTGGCATCTCCCCAGTATATTTTGCTTTCTGCATAATCCAATGCCAGTCCATTTGGCCAGCCAAGCGAGGTGTTCACAAGCACAATTCTGTCTGAGCCATCTAATGCTGCCCTCTCGATCTTTGGGATTTCTCCCCAGTCAGTCCAGTACATGTACCTGCAAAGGAAACATAACCTTAAGAACTCTTATTAAACCAAACTTTCAATATTCACATAGCTTCTTCTGCACTGCTGTTCCCCCAAGCTACATCGCATACAGGAAAGTACATTTCTAAGCCAAATATATTTCCTTACCCAAGTAAGAATGCCCAAACCATGCAGAAAGCACAGACATGTAAACCCCTGTCCCTTTACACAGAACTCCTGCATCAGCCTGCCCAGCAAGACAACAGAACCAGTGCCATTAGCTAGAATAAACAGATTCACACCATTCCCAAAAATATTTTTAAACAGGAGAATAAATCATACAGACACATAAGATGACCACCCAGGTGGTTAAAGTAGAGCAGTAGTCCCTGTGCCTCACAGCCTTAACTTTCAAAGAATCCCAGTATTATCATTTTGAAGGCTCAGAAATTTATCATTGCATCCCATTATTTGCATACAGGTAGACAGAGGTATCTCCTTTACACGACTCATTTAGAAAAATGCTCACAAACAGCTCCTCACCCAACCATGGGATCCAGCACAATAGCTCTGGGTTCTTCCAGGTCTTCTGATACCAAGATTTTTCTCATGGTCCCATTAAGCCTTGTAACTTCAATACGGTCTGTGCCAGTGTCAGTCCAATACAGATTTCGGGCAACCCAGTCCACAGCAATGCCATCAGGATGTGCGATCTGGGCTGTAACAACAAACTGACTACCTGACCCATCAATGAACGAGCGGCGGATGGCCCTAACTTCGTCATCGGTCCAATAGATGTATCCTTCCAGAGGATCAAAGTCAATGGCAATGGCGTGACGGATGTCCTCCAGTGGCAAAACAATGTCTGTAAAATCTGGGGTGTCTAAGGAAATTCGCCTCAGGTCTGTCCGGCGGGCTAGAAGCAGCAGCTCAGTGGCACCTGCATGAACAAGGCAAAACCAAAACCATCTTACCAACACTGTGCAGTAAGCCTGTAAATAGTGAACCTGATTTTGTGCCATTTGGTACAAGCTAGTCTAGCTACCTTGATTTCACAGGACCTAACCGAATTGATGGGCACCAGCAAAGAATTCCACTCAAAGGCTTCAAATGTGGCGTTACTGTTCTGCAGAACAAGTCAGACTGTTTATAGAGAAAAGTCAGTGATTGTTTCCTTGTCCAAAATGTATTATGTTGGACATGTTTTCTATCCATATAATCCCCTCCAAAGGTACTGAAATAGATATGCAATAACTATGCTGCTATTTTATGCAAATCAACAGATGGCCTGCAGCCTCTTAGATGAAAAATTAATTATATAAATAATTTACTGACTGTTTGCTCTTGTTGGTATAGGGGACAATCATGACAAACAAGCTGCGTGTTTCAACAACACCCTTAGAAGCAGAAAAAAATGTAACATAGGATGCCACAAGTATATCTCCTCTGAGAGATTCTTACCGGAGGCATCAGATTTGGGAACTGACAGTTCCACAACTATGTGGAGTAGGAGGGCTGTCAGCTTCTCCTGTATTTGTTGAGAACAAGCTTATTGAAAACATGAAGACAGGTAACAGTGTGTCTTACAAAGTCACTTTGAGCCGAAATGTACAAAAGCCTTGCTGGCTTTTGGGTCAAAAGTCAGAATCACAGTATGTATCTGAGATCAGCTTGCATTGCAGAAGACATTTTCACACAGGGCAACACAAATTGTTAAACGGTACATGAGCTGAGCTTCTGATCAATGACAGATGTATTTATTGTCTATTCTAATTAATTCGCATTTCATTTTCTATTCTATGCTACTAGATTTCAATGTAATGAAAGATAAACAACCACCATGCCCCACTCTAATTAAACTGGCTTATCAGTTTGGAGTCTCTGAGAACTAAGAGCAGCTCAGGTCTCAGGGAAACTCGAACCAAGGTAAAACATGTGTGCATCCTAAATGCAGGAAAAGCATGTTGCAATGGCTTTCCTCAAACAGTGAGGGGAAAGGGTTTGTCAGGGACTGATGTAGGCATAAGGACAGATGCAACAGGGGGGGTAGGAAGGTTTATGAAAATAAATGCATCAGCATCACAGTGAAAAAAACACTGCCAAGCCACATTCTGTCCATGTCTTGATCTTATAGAGGTATAAAAAAGGGCTAGAAGGCTGAAAGAGCATCAACTACAGCAAGCATGTTGCTGATGAAAAAAGAATTTTGGTGCCTTATGCCAAATTTCTTTTTTTTAAAAGAAGTCAGTAATTGTCATTGGTGCTAGATGAGACCTCACTACATGCCAAACTTCGGAGAGACGCCAAAGCAACCATTGCTTAATTTTCAGGAAGTTTAGCACATTAAAAACTGCTAAGACTCTTTCACAGTGCTGCAAAAAACAGCACCTTTCAACAACTGAAGTTCATAACATTATTACTACTGCTCCAGATTGGCAGTCCAGAGTGGGTTAAGATCAGCTTCGGGATCTTCTGCCCTAAAACACCTTGTATTCAGAAATAAAAGTACACACAAGTCAATTGTTCTTCTAGTGAATAAGTCTTACGCATTAATATCAGGAAGGTGGAACCTCTAATTACATGTCTATGCATCCTTCAAAATCATGTAGGGCTTGTGACATAGTAAATGCAAAACAGGCATGTTAGTAAGAATTTTTTATAATTATGGAAGCAACTGATCTTGTCACGACAGTCTACATGTACATCTGTATTTATTGCTGCTAAGTATATCAAACAATCGAGCAATAAGATCCAAGCATTCAGCTGCATTATGGTCACGTAAAGTATTAATACATAACTAATCCCAAAAAATTAGGTTCAAGAAAGAAACATCTAGTCTTTTCTTTCTTAGCAACTTCAGTCTTTTATCCAACTTAATCTTTTAAACAAAACTATGAAAATCATATTTAAAAGCCCAAACAATTATATCTTCTTTGCATTATCTAGTAAAACTGAGGTTCAGTAAATGCACTAACCTCAGATTTCTGTACAGTTAGAAAGCTATATATAGTCTACCATATACACAAAAAGTGTAAGGCATAATTTAAAAATAATTTGTGGGCTTTAGCTTAAGTTGACAGTCATTTTGAAGAACCAATGCCAGGTCCCCAGAAAGACTCAACTGAGTAGAACCATACCTTTGCTGAAACTCAGGCTTAAAGCTGACCAATTGACTTTCCAATTCTTCTCAAAGACAATCCGTTTCAACAGCTTCAGTATCCTGCTTTCAGGCTGCAATACTGTTGTTTAGTCAAATAACCCACTGTGTTGAAGCTTTAATTTGCCATTGGGAAAATGCCTGGTTTTCAGCTAACCCATGCTGCACTCTGGATCCCTGAGCTAAGAACTTCATGGTCTTGATCTGGGGGCCTGGCTAAAATTCCAGCTCACAGTCAAACCCCACCCTCACCCCTCCAACCAAGCAACAAAAGTTTAAAGCTTACTTTAGAGCTATTAGCAACCCATTTGCAAACCCACACCTCAGCTGCTTAATTAGGTCACCAGTCATTCTGTTCAGGAAAAATAAACTGAGTAGCAGAGAAGCATCTCACCTCAAGGTAGGCTGAGCGAAAGATCACTCTGGATGTCTTCAGACAACAGCAAAAATTGCAAATGCAAGAGCTGAGCACATTTATGGACTGATCCCATTACCACCTTGATGGCAGTCAAGTAAAGAAGGTGGTCTCAAAACTGAAATAAACAATTTGTACTTGTGGCAAATACCAGCTGTACAAAGTTTACCTGGCTAGGCACTGATCATCACCCAGTCAGAAAATGGCTCAAGATACTCAAGGTTGCCAGGACATAACAGAATCAATTTTATTCACTTCTAACTGAACTAAAGACCAGTTATAATGCAAAAGCTAGCATGTGACTGCAGAATCTCCGGACTTTTCAGTCTGCCTCTCCAGGAAGAAGTATGCCTATAATAATGAGCATGATGGAGAACACCATGGGTATGGAAACAGATTTCAAAAAAAAGAATGAAAAGGCAGGAAAAAACAATGTAGGGTGCATGCCAGCATAACTTTTTGTTCTTTTCAGTTCATCAGCACTTACTGGCAGACTGGAACAAGCCACAAATGTATAAAACACCTCAAACGGCTCAAATGCTTTCAAAAGGTGCATCAAGACTGCAACCAGAGCTCTGACCTCAGCACACATATGCAGACCTGAAGCTGTTTTCCTCTAGACACCTCACACTGCACATACAAGGATGAAGTGGCCTAGATGAACACGCAGGAGACCTGGAGCAGAGCTTACTGCCCTCCTTGTTGGCTACTCTGTACTGGTGATCTCTACTGCACCCAACAAGCATGTCTGTAGACACAAGTACATCTCAAATACAGTGCTGGGTTTGACAGCACAGACCACCAGGTATGCTGGGGTGTGCGCTCACAGCCTTCAAATCAGAGCTCCCACACAAACACCTGCAGGCAGAGTAAGCATACAGCTGTCCCATAGTTAAAGTCCAGTCCCTCTGTCTACTTTCCATGCTCATCTCCCACATAATCCTAAGTGATCTTAGCAACCCATAATCTACTTAAAAAAAAAAAACAAACACAAACAAAAAAACCCCAAAAAACCCTCCCAAAATATTCACACTGGGGACCAAGCTCAAGATTCTTTCTAGCACTGCCTCAGGTCATGGAGTATGCAGGATAGTTAGCAGTTTTTCTGAAATCAAGTGCCTTACTTAAGATGTCTAAATATGGACATAAAAGCTTTACTCCAGACTCTTATTTTTGAGAGCTTTAGCCTACTTTTATTAAGCACTTTGGAAGCTGGGATTACAAGCTCACGGATGGTGCATTACATTATTCCTGGAACTAATACTTTCTTCAAAAAGTCACTATTAAAAAATCAAAATAATTTAAATTATGTGCTAGCTGAAGTCAAGGGAAGGGGGAGAAAAGGGGAAACTAAGCAAGCAAGCAAGCAGATACATGCAGTGGCATAGCAGGACACTAGACGTTGAACCTCAAAGCTAACTTTTACGATGAACTGCACCTTCTCAATGATATGCAGGCTTCAGTCATTTGTCAGTTATTTACCTTGAAAACCAGCAGTAATTGCTAAGGCTAGTACAGCTACACAGACACACGCTCAGGAATTCATACATAAGAAGTGCTAGAGCTAAGACATGCATAACGCATTTTCTGTCTCTGAGAAATCAAGATTATTAATACATCCTCAATAGAATTACCAGACATTTGACTAAAATATTTATTTCCTAAATGTCTTTCCCCAGTTATAAAATCACTATTGTCAGAGAGCCCCTGATACTAAAGTCCAAACAAGATTTTTTCATCTAGACAAGCTCAACCTTAAAACTACAAAGGCAAAAGCAATGCATGTGAAATTAATAATGGATTTTTTCTTTCCTTTAAAAGAAATGAAAGAGTTCGGGTGTTAATTTAATACCTTGATCTGGCTGCTCCCAACAAAGCAGACTACCCACTGGGCAGCCCTAAATCACAAAAGGAAGTGCAGATTTCTGATTACTGCCTCCAGGCCTACAAGGGAAATAGGATGTGAATGTCCATGGGCAAAATAAACTGTTTTCCTGGAAGAGAACAGAATGACCAAAGCAAGGCTGAAATGAAAGTCTGAAGCAGTGCTTTTTCTTCATGAGGAAACTCACATCTCTTTGCTCAGCTGAAGTCACCATTGGTTTTCTCAGTACAAACCACGCATCTGTATTGGTAATAGGAAATGCAGGAAATGCGTAAAATTCACTGCAGGCAAAGACAGAAGCTGAGCACATGGACAGAGAGATCTTTGAGCACAAGCAGGAATGTAATTCCTATGACAAACTCCTAAGACAAACCTAAATTTTCTTATAAAAACAACTATCAGACAGGTCATTTAAACATAGCACTGTCAAACTCAGAACAGCAGTGCCTATAATACTGAAAAAGAGAAATCCCAGTATGTCCTGCAGAACAGGACAGTAAATTACCAAGACACAACAACAGTAGGTAAAAGCTCTCCTGCAGAAGCACCTGGGTGCTCAGAGAGGACTCTCTGCTTTGGATGTTACTGACCAAGGAATAGCTGGCCATGAAAACTGTTTATTCTGCCTCTTTTTTTCTTTGAAGGGCAGGGTCTTAGAAACTTTCATCCAGGCAAAGGGGATAAGAGCTTGCTACAAGCCCACATCTCAGTTATTTAACTGTTTTTTTTAAGAGGAATAGCGATCAAGACATGAACAACCAGAGCCAGTATTATCCGCTATTAGAAAAATAGCTAATTTTGTTCCAAGTTATCACCCTTTCCTGAAACACTATGGAAAGTGTTTCTAAATAGATGGAGGGGGGTGGATTATATTCATAGCTCTCACAAGAAATGGCAAAACTCTTCTAAGGTGTGATAAAAAAAAAGCCCTACAAAAAACGGAGAAACTAACACTGGGAGAAAGGGGAGGGTGGAAAAGATCTCCTATAAACCAAGATTATTCAAAAATGCTAGGTTGTCATGGAAACTGCTCAGGGAGGGTCAGCCAGCCTCACCTTTGGCTGCAAGGATCATCTGTCAATGCCAAAGCAATGCAAACACCACAAACACACACTCAAAATTCACCCATCAAAATCTTTCCAGTCCAGGCCGGTGCTCTCAACAGTGCAGCATGAAATGAAGTTCTCTCCTCAAAGAGGCTCCTTTCAGAATGAAACAATTCTGTTTAGGAACCAGTCTGATTTTAGTGTACTGCTAGATGACAAAAATATCTTAAAGAAAAGACACTCTTAGCCTCATTGTTCACCTTTCTTCACCTGCAAGTCACCCCTCCTTCCTTCCTTACCCCAGAGTCATGTACATGTTCTAATTGCAAACAGAGAATTCATCATTCTGTTTCAGCATAATAGGTATACACTGAAACGATTCAAGGTAAAAATGTTCAGTTCTCAGGGTTCACCTCTACTTTCACAGCAGATATAGTAAACAGGCAAGTACAAAGGGAAAGAAACAGCCCAAGAAACCAGAACCACCCCCTGCCACTCCATACACCTGAAAAAGAAAAAATAAATTTATTTCCCCAGGGTCATGAAGCAGCCTAGGAAAGGAATTCAACACAAAAACATGTACAGATTTACTTCTCAAAATCTGGTCTGTGGCTAGTCTGGCTCTGCTCAACTGCCATGCTCTTCTCCCTTCCCCAGATCAATAATTCCAGTGAATCTCTGCCTTGAAGAGCTCCGGAAAGTTGTAGGTCACTAACAAAAGCCCCAAGCCTACAACCCACACCTCTCTTCAGTGAGGGGTGAAAAAACAGTAAAAAAAATATTATTTTGGAGTAAGCTCAGCTCTAAATGCTGAAACTACAGCTCCCTCACACTCCTCCCAGAAATTAGCTAGCTTTGCACAGAATCAAAGTTAAGTGAAATCAATGGACCTGATGCACAGCTTGAGTAGGTTGTTTCACTTGGGTTATGTGATAACTCATTTCTATGTCCAAGAAGCATTGGTATGCGACACTCACTGAGCTAAATAGACTCAATTTTCTCTTCCCCCTGCATTTTTCTTCTTGAAAAGCGAGAGGCAGTGTTTTGGAAAGACACAATACCAGAATGGTGGTTAAAAATGCAACATTATATCAACAAGCATAAGATAAATGAATGTTCTTATATAAAGTTTTTTGCATACAGATTGACAACATGCTGTAGTAAATTAGTTAACAAAATTCCTGATAGAATGGGAGCTATATTTTGTGAGCCAAATATACTCTACAGCTGACTGAGAATATACAATTTGGTTTCTTGTGTTTGGAGAGTGGGAAAAAAAGAGCAATAGTTGTAAGTTCTGTGCTGTAAGGAATGGCTGAAAAAGTGAACTGATGATTTTGAGTATCTTTGCATGAGAAGTTAAAGTCCTTTTAATAAGATTTTGTTTTCTGGCTTATTTTTAGTACCATTCCTCTATTTGCCTGTTGTAATTTACTTTGATAGGCTAGAAAGGTGCCATTCAGCACGGCCGCACAGGACAGTTAACCTGTGTGGCAGTTTGCCTCCATGAGGACATGGGGCTGAACCCAAGCAGTGAAGTGGGCATTTCTGCGATACAATGACCTGTTCCTTGGAACACAGCACAGGGGGAGCAAAAAGGTACAGCCCCTCTTGCCTGAAGTCCCTGGCCCTTTTTCAATCCACGGTAAGTCAAAAGGAAGCAATTTCTCTCTCTTGATCTCTCCAGGGCTTGTTCCAACTGTTGTCCTTAGTCCTTCAGCCTCTGCTGCCTTACCTTCTGCCTCTGCTTGGCAAGTGACCAAAGCTTCAACACTTCCAGTCCCCCAGCCTGTGCAGCTCTGCTTTTGGAAACATGCCTGTATTGGGTAACAACTGCTTTAGCTATCTGCTGCCACAGAGGAGTTTATCTGTGCATATCAAGTAATTTTTAAAAAGCACATGAATTTGTGTCAGATTCTGACTAAATATGACCAACTCATAGCTGTATTATTAAAGCTTGTTCCTTGTACTGGCAGAAATGGAAAGAAAAACATCTTGTGCATGTATTGGTAAATTCCTACAAACAATCCTCCAAGGCCGAATTGGGAGCAGCTTTTGAATTTTTCACATAAAAGCAGCAATTTATTTTAACAAGGTTCACACAGACACAAATATAATCAACAGAGAGCATGAAATAGCATGAAATTAAAGGAAACACATAACAGACAAGCCCAGAAGAATTTTTAAAATATAAAATGATAATTTAACAGAAATTATTTCTGTATACTTTTTATTTAGTCTATTTACAGTAAGTTCTACTGTATCTTTCTGTTTCTTCCTCCATGTACCTTTATCATAGATGATCTGCATAAAAGATGGTTATTGATGAGCAAGCTAATTATCTCCCAGTGTTATTTGATCCTGTTAATGTACTACAACCACCACAGCATGTCTCAAGACCTATACTTACAAGATGTAACAACTTAAAATCATATACATTAGTGAACAATGAGACACTAAAAGCACTTCTGGGTGAGCACTTGCAGCCCTAAGACTTGACCACGTCTTGAGTTTTAAGGGAAACACTTTCAACACCTCTAAAAACATGCCGTTTTCAGTTCCTCTATACAGATGTAGGTACCTAACTTTATGCATGTGAACTGAAAGAGATTCCAGGTGTATGCATGTGTAATAAACAGACATCAGATCCTGAAAAAAAGAACTGTGTTTATTGGACAATCCTATTAACCAAATACTAATTCATGAACAATAACATCAGAAATATTTTAGAGACAACAGATGAGGTAGGTATCATTTTCTCTAAGAAAAGGGAACAACAGAGCCCCTCCAAAAAATCTGCAGGGAATTAGTGACAGAGACAGAATTGCAAACTAAATTTTGTAACTGGATTTTAAAAATTTTAAACTAAATTTTAACCTGCTTTTCAGCCATGACATTCTTTTTGAAAAGTAAAGGGCATTTTCCAACCACATATCTGTACTGCAAAAGCATGCACAATTTCACAATCTGCCATCCCTAATGCGCATTATATAGCGAAGCTAGAAGAACCCTTTTCCCTTCAAAAAATACTTTGTTGTGTATTTGTTCGTGTTTTTAAAAGGATTTTTAAAAACCAAATCCTACCATCTTTGCAGGTCTTTCCATTCTCAAGAAGTTTCACACCAGTGGGACACGCACACTGATAAGAGGGTTTGGTAGGAGACATCAAACACAAGTGGGAGCAGCCACCATTATTAATTCCGCATGGGTTTGTAGCTGTTAAACATAAATCACACAGATTAATGCTTCTGACAACGAATGACCTCATCTCATGTGTTAAGACACATACGGCATTTGAGTGGTAGAATTGGTGGCAGCAACACAGATTAAAGAAGGAAATTATAAACACAGAACAAGGAAAAATTAATTCCAAGTGTTGAGTAGTGGGGTATTTATGATACCAAAATGCCCAAATGTTGAACGTTTCCTTTCTTGAGGAAGGAGCACATAGCTCTAAACAAGAGCCTTGTTTCAGCTCTGCTCTCCTCATTTTCACAAACTATTCAGCACATTGGTGCTGAATGTATAGTAGGTTGTATATATAAAAACAAGATGCAAACACAGTAAATTTACACAATGGTTAAGAGTGCTTATTACACAGAGCTAGTCTTGCTTAATATCATCTGCCAAATTAACACTACTTTCCATTCAGGAACTACTACTTGGAAAAAATAAAAATACCGCGTTGCCTAAAGTAATGGCACATGAAACAGAAGATGGAATACAACAACAGGATAAATGTGGTAGGCAGAAAAAAAGCAAGAGGTTTTTTGCATTTAAAAAAACAATGTAGAGAATATTTGGTTTCTCTTTGGGTCTTTTCCCAATCTCTGCATTGGAAAAATTGCATCATGACGTAGGTGAAGCCACCCACTACCATACAGAAAGACTAATTAATATTTTTGCAAATCAGTTCCAACTTGCAGTTAAAAAAAGAAGGCAAGACAGCTTACCATTTGGCTGCCTCTTTTGGCTGAAAGCATGGATATCCATGGGAGAGAAGATGTTGGAATGTATTTCACGCAGGTCCTCCCCGGAGTACTTGCTGCAGGCCAAGATCGAATGCGTGTTCCAGTCAGTCCAGTACAACGTGTCCCCAAAGAGCGTCAAAGCAAAAGGATGTGGAAGGGAGCCTTTAACCACTGCTTGCCTAATAGAATACAGGGGAAAAAATGAATGCTCGAACACAATTCACGCTACGGTTTTGTTTGAATGTAGCTTTTGTGAAAAGAAATTTAACAATGTTAAGTACTGTTATTCAGAACTTCCTATTTATTTATGGGGAACAAATACAGTGCACCCACTTTGGGGAATGATACGGGGTAACAATACAGGAGTCCTACTTCCAGGCTGCCTACTGATGCTAAGATGGTCGCAAGAGATGCCAACTGAAATCCTTACTTAAGCCTGTGGCTATTTCTCAGCGCTCCTGTAACAATCAATACCTGTGAAACTCTGTCATCATGAGCAAGTGGGGAAAATGCCAGCTGATTTTATGGAAGTCTGGCTGCTACCTGCTGATATATGATGTCCACCATTTTCAGCCTCAGCAGATTCCAAACTGAGACAGCATTTGGTCAGTTAACAGTCCATCCATCTCTTCTAGTTTTGCTCTTTTGAACCATCAGAAAAATATTCTAATGGCAAATAGTTTCACTACAAAGAAACCCTTAAAGTTACTCTTCATGATTCATTATTATGATAACTATTAAGCTATTGTTTTTATTGTAAGCAGTGCAATTAAACACAGTTCTACTGATCTGCCATGGTAATGGTATCATTTCTGAGCAAACTGGGTCACTGCCTGTCTCCAGGTCCATAAACAAAATTAAAGACTATACCCATATATTTTATGTATATATACAAACACATTCTCATTAGCCATCACAAAAATGCAGCACAAACATGACTGAAGACAGTTTTTCCAGGTTCTTGTGATGTAGAAACTAATTATCCGTACCCAGGTTCCTCAGAACTGGAATTAAGTAGCTCAGTTCTTTTGGTTATTTTATTCAGAATCACAGAAAAAACTTAGGATGGAGAAGATCCTGGAGGTCATCTGGACAAACACCCCACTCAAAGCAGGGCCACACAAGTACCACTGACACAAACGCTTCTTCCCACCTCATTTCTTCTTAACTGCACGGGTACACATGTGTTCTCAGATACACAAGCTCCCACTGAACATTAGAGATTGCCATCCCTCTCCTGCACTGAAAGCGTAAGGCACTGACACACAAGTTTACTACTCCCTTATTCCCCTAGGTTACACTATGAACACTAGCCTCCCAATTTTCTTCTTGCAGAGAGGAAAGTCATAGTCATTATCTGTATATTTACTGAGAAAACACCCCCACACTGTATGCATCACTTCTGCAAAGAAGTCAGTAACTGAAGTAGTTTAGTAGAGGACAAAACCACTCTTATTTTCCAAGTATTTTCTGTTAAAATGTAACAGAAGAGTATATTAAAGCAAGAAACTTGAAGGTATCTTCTTCCAATGATTCTGAGTACAAAGAGATTGAAGTCATTACCACTCTTTCACCTTAGCTTCTGGAAAAAGATGCACTACCTTTAAAGTTTCTATTTTTTTCTGCTCCCAAGAAAAACATACATTCCTTTACTTGTCACTCTAGTGTTCCAATTCTACACCAAACAAAATTTTCCATTTCTTGATATTTTGCACTCGAAAGTAGGACATATTATCTTTTCTTCCTTATTTCTGTCTGGAGTCAGGTATGTATTTTGCTTCTAATTAAATGCTCCAACTAAGCATCTTACAAAAGACTATATTGTAGTATCATTTACAGCTGAAATCTACCAGCCAAACAGTAAAGCCAGAACCCCACAACAAACTCCCCTCCCAAGAATAAAGGTATTCTAATTCTGTAAACATTTTTACCAGTCCCACCCCCAAACCCTAAATACCTTCAAGATTTGAATAATTTTTGTTTATAGCAGGCTTGGAGACTGAGTCTTAATGACAAATTTGTGACATCTGTCATATGGGACAGAAACAATAAAAGTCCAAAGCTCTCACTATAACCAAATCTGCACCAAATACAGCACTCCCATGCACATGAGAAGCCATGTGTTTATAGAGCATTCTATCTTGCTATTTACTTGAAAAAAAAAACCAAAAAGCACAGGAATTTTACATGTGGTTAGCACCCACCATTCCTAGGGGGAGTAAATCTCGGGAGTACAATAGACACTGTTAGACGTGCCTAACTTTCAGACAACCATCTACTCATATGACAAAGCAATCAGGTGGACTGTGGCCCTTACTTAAACCTTCGTTCGACTGCAGGGTCAGCCACAGCCTTGAAGCAATTACTCTTAAAACTGTATCATTTTTCTCAGCAGATACAAGGTACTGTCACATGAAAATGAATGGCTTTGGGCCCAAATACAACGGCCTGTATTCCTTGCATCTCATCATCAAGATGAGCATTACAAGTAACACCGTACTCCACATCCCTTGTTTCCAGCAAGCCACTACAAGGTGATAGCTCACCTCCAATCAGCAAACCCAGCAGGGCTTTTTTCCCCTCTGAACACCCTCCACAGGCTGCACCTGCAGCCTTGCTGAACAGCAGCCACACAGCGTGTGTCAGCACTGAAGCAGTTGCCGAGTCGTGCTAAATGAGCCGCCACAGGCTAATGAGGAGCAGAGGGAAAGGGCTGGAGAGCCAAGGTGCTAAAAAACAGGAAAAGGAAGGGGAGAGGGAGCAAGAAATGACCTTCTGATGGCTGCCACGAAGCAGTTATGCTTCAGCATGACCTGCATTAGAAACTGCAGAGCTCTGGTTTTAGTGGCTGGGACAGGCCGGTGGAAGAAGGGGAGCAGAACATCACTCGTAGCACTCAACTTCTGTGCACGGTTTACAGGAGCGGTTGCTTCCCACCTGCCGAGTGTTTCTCAAGCACCCACGTGGGCTTGGGGAGCAGCCAGGTTTCTGGCCTCACTAATAAAGCTGCCAACCCCGGTACCAGGTACAGCACTGCAGGTGTAATTGGACTGACATGACCTGACAGCTCTTTGGTGGCAACCACCTTCAGCCTCTACGTTACCAGCCCAGGCTTGATTGGAACAAGTGATATGACAGCAAAAAGCACTACATCCTATTATCCTGCACTAAGCTCTTCAGTTCCTTCAAACTGCTGTATTCATATCATTAGTCTCGTTAAAAAGAGACACCAGAGGATGATGAGAAAGTGAGAAATGAGGATAAGGAGTAATGTTATTCGTTCAGGAGACATCTCTAGGGCTTCAGCAACATGCAAATTGGCTACATATTAGATGGCACTAAGCACATACTAACTTTAATAATATTCCCTGCACCGGGCATATAATCACACAAATTTGCCTTAAAAATCTTGATGGCTATTGACATTTAAAATGTCACTGTCTCTACTGTTTAGTTGGCTGGGAAGGAAATGCAGAAGGGGACAGCAGACAAGGAAAGTGAGGGGAGAGAGAGAAAGCAAGCAGAAATTAAATTCTGTGCTGTGTACCGTGATCTCCTAAATTCAACTATTTATATATCAACATGGTAATCAGAGATGCAATTACAACAAAAACTTGCTATAGTGAAGTTTGCTGCTGCCTGAAGAAAACATAGATCCAATTTAAATAGATTCAGCTTTGTTCTATTTGTATTCTAACAGGCCTGTGAAATAACTTTGTTTAGATAAAGGAAACAAATAATAAACAAGTTAAAGCAGGCATTACAAAAGGGGCTACTGAACTCTGAAATGGAATACACACATGCGAACTCATAGACAACCTATCCAGTTTTATACTAACAATGACAAATAAGCTCCTGCTTCAGGATAATGTGCATTTCAGACAAAGACTAAACTCACTTGAAATAAAAATTAACAGTAAAATGACCAAAAAATATTGAGTTCATATCCTTTATCAAAACCAGGATTTCTGCAGTCTGCCTTTATTTCTTTTTCAAGTAATACCAGCATTCAATTCCATAGCTAGATTATAGCTATGAAATTTAAGAATATTTCACACCAAAATAAAGCCACCAAAAAATTAAGATAGCATAAATTTTAAATATCAGAATTATTTTTTCCCTAGAATTTTAACAGATAACAATTTATATCCAAGCATAATGGCATTTATCCCTAAAAATAAAAAAACCAAACACTTCCCATTAACCAAATCCCTTCTATTCTGGCCGAGTTACAGGTTTTTTTATTTCAAAAACTGATCAGAACACCTGCAGAAAACCTGGGATACTTCAGACATCCTGGCCTGTACATCTCTAAACCATTAACATTCCAGCTTCACAGTAGCAAAACTCCTTTCAGGTGACCTGTGAGGCTGCCTGCACTCAATCTCCAGGGCAGAGTGCAAAAATTTTCACATTTGTGTTTCAATCTACTTCTCCAGCATCTCTCTGGAGGATCCCATAGCTATTACCATCTCATAGGCTATCAGAAAGGGGGGTGGGGGGTGGGGGGGTGGTGTGTGTGTGTGTGTGGAAATAATCTGGTGTTGTACCAGTCCTTGCAATCCCATTTCAAGTATGACTGTCAAGACTGGGAAAAAATGAAGGTAATTCATCTTAATACTTCATACTTACTACTGTGGCAAAATTTACCATATTGGCATCCAATGACAACTCAATATGCAGAGCTAGAAATTCATACCAGCTAGAGGTAAAATCTTTCTGATTTGTGTGTATGCGTGTGCATGTATATGCATTTACTGATTTTTAATTTATTTTCCTTCTTATACTATACCAGATCTCTGAGCATTCAGGAAATTGCAAGAATTACACAGCTTTGACTTGTTGACAACTGGAAATGTTAGCAAGTGGCCGAAGCACGCACAGCACGAATCCTGCACACCATCACATGAAGCAGGATGAAAGACCAGCAGACAACCATAGGATGCCACAAGGAGGGCAGGGAGCTCCAGTTCCCTCAGAAGCTTACAAGGTTTTCTCTCCTGCCGAACTAACAAAAATATCTGCAGAGCAAACTTGGAAAATTAAGCTGGACTTTTAGCATGAATGCTTGTTCAAATATTGCTATCAGAACACAAGCCTGGTTCTAATTACCTAAAAAGTACACAGGAAATAGGACTTCTGGGATACAATACTGTCTCTTAAAGCCAAAATATTTTCTATTTTGCCACTTCTTTAAGCCATGACTGCCATGTGTTTCCCAAACATATGTGTAACAAATAAAAGGTCTAGCAGTGCCATTTCAAATCCCACCTTCAATGAAAGTCTGAAGAAGTCAATCGGAAGTAAAACCATGCCTGAGAAATGGAGTAATTCTGAAGGTCATTTTTCAGGCAAACACCACCATGACAAGCAGTGTAGATGAAAGACCTCTGCCAAGAGGGGAGGAGACTGGGAAACCAGCAGGAAGAGATGAGGGAGTTTAGGAGGTGGTGCACCAGTAGGCCCACTGACTGCACAGTGGTCTACGTGCTTCCTAACTGACACTGCTCTTCCTTTACTTTCAGGTGGGCCAGTGATCCTCAACTAATTCTGCATTTGCCATCTCAGGTCTTTGATGCAGTGTTGATGAGCTGCCCTGTTGATCCAGCTGGGCTAGTCACCCTGTACTACATGTTTTTATTTAACGTCTAGAAATGTGCAGTGACCTGTGGCATAGTGACTCTAGCCATATAGAGTGTATGTATATGTTCAACACAAATGTGTTGAAGCTCCACCTTTCCAGCATTTTATTTCAGAAGCACCTTGGGGAAGAACGAAGACATTCACCCTAGCTCTGTGTCCAAATAATCTAATTAATTCTGCTTATGCAGGATTCTCTAGCAGTTTTAATTAGGCACTATTTGTCTCCTCCACTGGCCTGTAATATGTTGCTGTGCTCTTGAAACAGGCTTTTCACCATAGACTGGTTTCTCTTTACTGCTTGAGGGCATTAGGCATTTTCATCTCACAGAAAATATCCACAAAGATACACACAGAATGCCATATTTTATATCTTGCATGTAATGTCATATATTCTACACATTATATGCAAATAATGAAAAAGTCTTCTAAATGCAGGGACACAGTATTTTCAGTGTTTCATCAAATCTGCAACTAAACATCTGGCAGACAGACATGAGCTGATGCTTGAAAACAGAAACTAGAAGAATCCATGCTCAAGTGCAAACTTAAGACATTCACCTCCCCGCAAGAGCTTCCCAGCTTTCTGACAGTTGCTGAAAGTATGTTTTCTTACAGTGGCCTCAAAACCCATCTCATTAGCACAAACACTTCCTGGGGGACCTTGTAAGTGCATTTCCCTTCAGCCAGTAACGTGTTAACTTATTAATTAGAACTGCTGCTGCAGGGTAAAGGAAGAGAAAATTAATTCAAGAGCTGCCTTAGCAGGCCAACCTATCTCGGGTACTCTACTCACAGGAGAGCTGCCTGCAATTCAGTTTTGTTTAATTAGTCCCACAAAAAGCAACTGTTCTCTCTGATAAGAGCGGTGCGAAAGCTGCAAAAAAACCAAAACCATCTTTTCTATGGACCAATTTAATTTTTTAATTATTACATTCTGACATGAAAAACTGTTCGCTCCTTTTTCTCACTGGCAAACCAAGGGCATGAGTCACCAACTTCTGCACTCTTCCCCTTTATTCTAATAAGCCCATCACTGGAGTAGCTAGGGCTAATAAGTCTCAGGGCTAGCTGGTAACGAATGATACATCATCCTGGTAAAATTTGCTGTAGAGGTTCTCTCATGAATTTGCAACTCTGCCACGTATTTACTGAGTGTTACTGCCAGCACTGTCATGCTGCTTACTCTAGAGGCTCACCAATTCCAAAGGGAGCTTATCTAGGTTCTGTCCGAAAAGGTGATCAAAAAAATAATTAAAAAAAAATAATCAAGGCTTCCTTTGTTTCTCCCCCTGCATATTCCTCCCACCTGCCTACTGTACTTTTCCACTATCCAGACCCCTGTAAGCAAAAAGCGAAGCGTCCATGCATATCAATGTCCTTCTCTGACATAGAAATCTTTAAATTTTAATACTTGTGTAGTGCCAGGTATAGAGATGTGGTAGTCAGACTACAGGAATAAAAAGACAAGAAGTTATGGATTTCTTAGATTTAGAAATATGCCAATGTAGAAATGTTTTCCTTTCACTCCTTCCATATTTTAGACCGCTGAGGTCCTGAACCTCGATACTTTAATATTGCCAGTGACACTAATGAGTATCTTACCTTATTTACATTGTATTCTCTTTTACCATCCAAACCACAAAAGCAGTTTTCTTTGAACTGTTTGAAATTTTTTTGATGTAAAGATGTTAGTTCCTGCTAAGTATTTCTCACTTCCCCAAAAGCATTTAAAACTCATGTCATCCTGCTTTACACAAAGCTTTTCCAGCCATTTATCTGCTACACTTTCCCACCTCATGTTACGCAACACCACAAATCTTGACAGATCTTTATTCATCTGCTTCCTTTGCTAAACCTAGACCATCCCATCTTTATGAATCTATACATCTTTCAATAACTCAATTGCCTTTTTCATTTCTTCAATAGCTCCAGCTTCCAGAAGTATGAATATTTTCCCAAACATGTTGACATTAGGTAAAGCATCAGAAAAACTAGTAACACTTTGCAACGATAAAATAACACGTTTTAATCAAAAGAAATTTAGATAGCAACAAAAAAAACCCAAATTGACTTTCTAAATATAAAATAGCCATTAGAAGAACGGTCTAAATATCAAGAACAAATCACTAAAACTATCACTTTCTAAATAATAATAATAAAAAAAATCTATTTTAAGATAGATTATGCACTTGATGATAATGATCTTGTCCTCTCCCATTCTTAACTCGTAAGGAAAATTACTCTACAAAGTAGCCCTCTTAAAAGGGTACTTTAAAAGGTCGTGGTGGAAAGAAGTTGGCCTAATCACACAACATCATCCTTCCACATGGAAGCAAGGCTATCTGATCATTCTGGGTGTGTCTGTTCAGTATACATCTCCTCCAACTCCGTACCCAATGCATCTTGTATCTCTTGGCCAACCATTCAGGAAAGCAGGGATCACAAAATGACTACTTTTCACAAGTTTTCCTTAATAAATGGATGACTGTGAAGATGCAAGTGACCTTAAATCCATTGTATTTGACCCATCTGGCAAGAGGAGCAACTGAAATATACTGCCCATGAACGCCACGTCAAGCTGCCAGTACAGGAGTACACAGGGGACAGAAAAAGGAGCAAGGGATAATGCTGAATGAAGGAACATGAGAAACCATGGGTGCGTTTCAGGGATGGTAAGGAGGGAGAAAATAAATTGGGGGGCGGGGGGCGGGCTTCAACAGGGCATAGATAACATACAGAGAGAAGCCAGAGGGACTGCTGCTGCGGGGGAGGGATAAATAGAAATCCTTCTAACCTCTAATGTTATTAGTTCTACCTTTCCCAGAAAAATCTGTGTTTGGGTGGGGTGGGGTGGGTGGGTGCTAGGGATGACTAGGGGAAAAGACTGAAGGCTTTGTGGGGTTTGGGTTGTTTGGTTTTTTCCACTTGGAAGATCTCACGGGTTTTTGTTCTGATTAGAGATTGTCTTCTCTTTTTTAGCAGTAGAAAATCAGCTATTAAAAAAGATTAATAAAATAATTAAGAGCCAAAATACAGAATTACAGCTGTAAAAAATTCCATACTGAGAAAGGTAAATTTGCTGGAAAACTGAAAAACATTTAACAAAAAGATTCACTTTAGACAGCCCCAGAAGATCTTTTTTTCTTAAGACAGGCAGAGGCTAAGAGGTCACAGCAGAGGAAAAAAAATACATAAAACCACACTGCAGAACAGCTTAACTTCTGCAATTCTTTCCTTTTTTTTTTTCTCCCTCCTAATGATGTAATTGCAAAGAATAAAAAACAAACCAAAAATGCCTGGATACAGATGTTGACTATTTTCTGAATCTACAGAACTTTCTCACATGCCTGGGGAAAAACAGGTGCTGTCAGCAGCGGTGCACGCTTCTGGGCGCTTAAGGGAACTCGTATGTGCTTTCCTCTCTAAAGATGATTTCCCTTTCTCCGCCTCAAATGGGAACTTATTAGCATACTGCCATGAAACATTTCTGATACATTTCAATATCAGTTTTAAAAAAATAAAACCAACAACTTTAAAGTATTAGACTAATTATTTTGTTTTTAATGAATATGTAAGAAAAAGTTAGTAGGTTTAAAAATCTACATTACTTCTTTATACAGGTCTTTATTAGAGGTTTCACCGATTCCAGAGAATTTACTCTGGAATGAGGTAACTGCTGGGATCCACCAGGTGACTTCACTTCTGTGTCATGAGACAGCAGTTAGACACAGCTCTCTGCAGACAGACAGGGCTGGCCAGCCCTTCACACCAAGACACATCAGCACCTTCACAATCACTTCCAGGTTAGCCAAAGGCAGACCAGGGAATAAACACCATTAAAATAAAAACAAAACACCAAACCCAAATATATTTACACTGCTGCACAACAGACCACCAGTGCGAGAAAAATTGCAAAGGGATCTGCAGCAGAAGAAGACTGAAAGCACAGTAGTGCCAGCAGGAAACGCTGAAGTAGCTCTGGAGCCAGAAAGACTGGAGACACTAGGTAAGACAGGGAGGCTTGTGCTCTGTGGGAAAAACGTCAACATTGAGTTGGATGGTGGTGGTGCCAATTTATGAATAGTGGACACTTTCAAGCAATTAAAATTTAAAAAAACATCTCCACATCCTATGTAATTTTCCAGGGGTGCTATTGAAACCAGTACCATTTAATGCAGCACCTGATATGTGCTCTCCTCCTAGAAGGGTATCAGACAGACTGCAGTAGCATATTGTTATACTAAAGTGGTCCCTTCCCTCTTGTATATATAAGAACACAAAAAGGGGTGACAAGAATAAAATGAGCCAACAAATTATCCTGTTGGGCAACACCACTGAAGTGTGTTTTGGGTGTGATGCTATCAGTAGTTGTTTTGGAGTAGTACTTCCTTCCCACTGACATTACTGTTGGGAGGGTGGGGCTGTTTCAGTTTTGCTTGTTTCTGTTACTCCTAGCACAACTGGGAGCATTTCATAAAAGAATTCCACATCTGGACTGCAATTTTTCAGGTGGCAAGCTGTCACATGGAGCCTTACATGTGATTGCTTTCAGTCAAGATCACCCTTTTTAAAGTTCTGTTACACATCTGGTTTCGTGATCTCTATTCTTATCACTGGAGATACACAACATTACAAATAATTTTTAAGAGAGAAAGAGATTTTTGGATATTCCAGTTAACTGGCACCAATTTAAAAAAACCCAAAAAATTAACAAGAGACTCAAGTTACTATTGTACATGACAATTCCCATCCCTTTCTCTCTGTTACTTGAAAACTTATGTGATGATCTTCCATTTTTTAAAGCAAGTATCACTAAAAATACTTCTCTCTTTTTTGGTACTATGAAGTTTTTGTTCTTGCAAAATAAATAGCAAATGGAAGACCACTTCAAAACAGCTATCTGTATCTCCATGTATTGAATTAACAAAGCTAGTTACAGTATTTATATCCAAAGACACAATTTTAAACTGCATCCAATTCCTGTTACTTTCTATGAACAAACACTGTTACAAAAATACTGCATGAACTTTAGGTCTTGAAACAGGCAGAATCTAAGAAGAAAATGACATAACCTTTCAAACCACTGTTGCAAGAACTATGGAGTTCAAATACCATAGAAAGACAGTGGGTATGTTTCACATGTGCTGTCTATGTTCCTACTCACTCACAAGTCCACACAAAACACAAGTATTGTCAGTATGACTGATTTCTTTATGCCAAATTAAGATTCGTGGTGAAAGAAGGGCTAAGTCCCTACGAGGTCAGAAGGAAGAGCATAACAAAGGGAATTCATGCCCAGATAAACCAGCTGAAGCATCACAAAATTTTGCAAACAACCTCAAAAAAATCACATCTTTGTAAGATACCTTTGGCACAAGCTGTGATTCATTTGTGTGTGCAAACAATATTTGTCAAAGCTATCCCATTTAATGAAGAGGGTCATCGCCCAAATTAGGGATAAATGCATATATACAAAGTACTAGTTATACCCTTAACTAAGAAGTAGCCGAGACTGGATCAAAAAGAATTACATCACTACTATTAAAATGTTAGAGGAAAACAGTCATTTTATCATAGTTCTCTGTAAAGATTGTTTTCCACTTATTTCCCAACCTCTAGGATTACTGAAATTCTGGTACATGATGATCTATTTTTTCAGACTATTTTCTGCATTCCTGAATACTACAGCAACAAAGCACAGATCACCTATTGAAAAGGAACAATTTTGCTAATGGTCTTACACAATTAAGAATAGGATTCCAGTATTTCTTTTAAGAGTTAAGAGTATACTCCAAAGAGGAGCACACATTCAATGTCACATTGAAGGGGACTTGTAAAGGGGAGGATGGAGAAGGATAAAACTTTCTGGTAGCACTAGTTTGCTTAAAATTTTGCGAATGCGAACATGACAATTCCCTGCAACGCAGATTATGACATTGCTTAAGCAGCATCTTCAAAGAAAAGCACCACATCACATACATCAGACAAAAACTTCTTACCTATGACTTCCATCCAGATTTGATTTGTGGATGAAATTCAGTTTAGCATCTGCCCAATAAAGTTTCTGTTCCTCATAATCCAATGTCAGTCCATTTGGCCAATATATGTCTGTGTTAACTATAATGGAGCGGCTTGAACCATCCATCCCAGCACGTTCTATCTTTGGCACTTCTCCCCAGTCTGTCCAATACATGAACCTATAATTATTTTAAAAAGAGAAAAGACAAAAAGGAAAGTAATCGCACATAAATCTACAACTGGAACATTGACTACAACTTTTAGTAAAGGCAAAGGCACACTCTATTCTGCAGAGACAGTGTCTGTAGAGCTCTGTTCTACTGGGTAAGGTACATGTCCTGTAAAACACAACAAAACAAAGTTACTTCACAAAAAGCTGAAGAAAACGTAAGACAAACCCACAGTATTAGGTCACGTTATACTTCTATATGTTTCTTTCTTTCCTTATGTCAAGTGAGAAAGTTGGGGATATCCAACAGATCTTGACAACAATCTCAGAATTCCACATTGAAGAGCTAAGACAGATACTACAGACTATCATAAAAGTACAACAGCCTCTTTAGCATGGGTCAGAGCACTGAGGGGAAAAAAAAAAAAAAAAAAGGTGTGTGGATTTATAGTGGACATAGCTGCATGCAAGACAGCGAAGTGGATTTGATAGAAGACCAATACATTTCCTTTTTTTTTCCCCAGAGAAATTCAGAGAGAGGCAGCTAAGTCAACATGTTTAGAAGCACGTTTGCATCCAGTGACTGGGCAAAACACTCCATAAATCTTTTAAGACTGTGGAAGCAAGTTTTAAAACATGTTAGCATATACTGGCATATGTTTAAACATTATCTAGCAAGTAGTGGGGGGAGGGAAGTTACCTTACTGCATTTAAGACTGAGGGGAAGCAAGGGAACCCATTTTATTATGGCTAGAGACTAGTAGGGGTAAGAATATTGGTCCTTTTTATGCAGCTGGTAGAAAATGGCTTTACTTTTGTGGGCTGTTAACAGAATGCATAACTAAGCAGAAGTAACATGCAATATAAACAGATCAGACGAAGTTTGTCCATGGCACTTGATCTGTTTTGCTGTTACAGGCAACTGTTGGGACAGACAACAAGGCTACTGTCCTAAACTGCTCCTCCTAACCTCATGCCATCTGCCAGCATACCTGCTTGTATCTGTTCCCTAACCTGGCTCAGTCAAAACAATCCAGATTAGGAAAGATCTGAAGCCTTTAAACTAACCCAGATCATCACACAACCACAACATGTCACTATATGGTGCCCACATGTGCAGAGGCCTGGCCACCCATCGTTTAAAGAAAAACAAATGTGCAACACATTTAAGAACATTTGCAGATGAAGTTATTCTTGGCAAAGATTTATTTTTTTTTATTTTAAAAAGCCAGGAAATTCCATGTCATATTTTTCCCCTTAATTCATGTCTACAGCATGTTTGTTTTAATGCACAGCTATATCTGTGGACAGAAATGCAGCTGATTAACACAAATATCGCCCTATTCAATCCCAAGCAAGTCATTCTTCATGGAGCAATGTGCCTGTCTTAAACAGAGCACAAATATCTGAAAAGAACATGTGAGACTTCTGTAGGCACAAACAAGTGCTACGGAGAAACTGGTTTTCCTTCAGGAAGAAGGAAAAAAACCCAAATCATTTTCAAATAGGTAGCACAGTAGCAAGTAACGCGGTCAAGCTATGCAATAAGGGAGCTACATACTTGAAAAACGAAAAGTTAAAAGTCAGGCAGCATTTCACCAGCAAACACATGTGAGAAAGAAGAGAGAAGATTTATTTTAAACTTCTTTAAAAAGACAGACCCTTCTTTGCCCCAGCTGTCAAGTCCTAGACTTCCAAATACTTCATCAAGGTCAACAGGATCCAAGGCTCTGGCCACCACGCTAGACCAATTTTTCAGGCTGAAACTGCTCATTAGTCATTGCACAGCCTCATCTTCTTCCCTGACTCCCTCTCACCTCTCATACACGCTACAATGACTCAAGCAAGAACAGGTAAGGGTAGATTGGTAACAAAGAAAGGCCTTCCCAGACTTCACAAAACCAGCCCTAATTCATTTGTCAGAGGACCGACCACACAGGCACACAGAACTGGCTTTAAGTTCACCACACTTCCAATCAGCTTCAGTGACTGCTCAATTTCTCCAACAAAATTTTTTCCCCGCTATCACCTGTTTGTTTTCCTCCACCTTGCTTGAAAGCCTGCAGGTTTTAATGTCTCAATTGAGGTCGTCTTTGGAACCAGACATGCTCCAGCCAGTGGCATCAAGGGCTGTGCTTCACTTGGGAAGCCAGGCTTTTAATTGCTGCAGAAGTAATGCAGGTTATAGCTTGATGACCATTTCTTTCGGTAACAGTTGCTTTTAAGCAACTTCTTGCAGGTCATCTTTGCTTCCAGTACTGGACTTAACATGGCCGTGGAGGAAACTGGACTCAAGGAACGGGTCTGGGCTAAAAATCAGTCAACAGTCTAACTGCATTCCAGCACACAGCTCCACGAGCCCTCCTACTTGCATGCAGTGTGTGAGCTTCTATAGCTGCCTCAACCAGCATGGGTGCCAACAGCCACTTTCTCTCTCAGCGCACTGAGGCCCTTTTCTGTAACAGCTAAGCAAGTACAGGGTATAGGAGCAGGAGGAGGCAGGAAGAACTGTGTAAAACAGCTGGAAGAAATGCTCCTCTTGTAACCATGCTTCAAGTTAACTGCAAATGCTAAGAGGCAAGGGAGCCCTAGCTAATATTCAAGGGAGAGTGGCAGGGATGGACAGATGGACACAACTGTAAATTCCCATTACTGCAGAGGTCCTTCTATAGATTTTTCTACAGAGATCTGAGATCCCTCTTCCAGGTAATAAGAGACTGTTCACATGTGTGTGCTGGTTCCTCCTTTCTGGAAGGCTTACAGACCCTTGTTTCATTATATAACGGTTCGTAAGTAATCCATACGGAGACCATACAGAAAGGATGATGTTAAAACATACAGACTTACTGAACAATGGTAAGCCAGCCATACAGACAAGGTAAGGATCATTCTCCCTCCTCCCCATCCTCTTCAAACACATTTAATTATTTCAATTTTTTAAAAAAAGCCACCACCAAAGCCCACAGGATAGAGCAAAATCATTAAGTGAAAGATAATGTCTAATGCTGAAGTATGGTATTCAGACACCACCAGAATACTGGTGTTCCATTTGCCTGTCTTCTCATCTAGGTATACGTTGCTCTAAAATTTAAATCCAGGAATCAAGATTTTAATTCTAGCCCAGAAAAAGAGAAAATAAAAAATTTAAATTAGAATCTCTATCACCCTTTTAATGTTAAGGAAAAACCCCATATATACGTAGCATGTTTACCATAAGGTGGGCTCCATGCTGGGCAATCCCAAATCCATAAGATCCAGAGGGCAATATACAGACATGCTGTAACTGCCTTGAACAAGCCCATTTGGGTCCAGAAACAGAAATGCTTTCTCATGCTTCTTAACTTGGCTGATAGTACTGTTATTCTAGGCAGTTACAACTAGAACAGGCTGGTACTAGAGCTCTGGACCTGTCCAGCTGCTTGTTACTGTCTCCTTGCTGATGGTCACCATCCACTGCGTCCCGTCCCGTCCCCCCCAGGGATCTGCAGCCACCACCTCCAGCCCAGACCCTGCCTGCTGTACTTCACATATCAGCTACTTCATCCAAAATCATCATTTTTACAAGGAGTTTGAAACTCATATGGAGAAGCTGTAGTGCAGCAACACAATCAAACGTAAACTATGCAAAATCAAATAAATGTACCCTATGCCTAGGGACTTTTGAACAAACATGTTATGCTTTCATACCTAACAAGAGTATCAGACTTAGCAGAAAGACCTTTAATTTAGTACCAAGTCAACACATACAGAGGCAAATCTCTCTTCAACCTAACAATACCAGAGCTGGTTAAAACTGATCCTGCTCATCTAGTATTCTTTTTCATATTTAAATAAATAACCACTGTATTTTTAAAAACTTTGGTTTTAAACAAATAACCTTCATATTTTGAACTGCTTCATTATTTTTCGCTTGTATTTTCTCCACACTGTTAAATGCCATGCTTGTCGGACTTCACTAGCAGACTGGAAACTGTTGTGAGCTGTTATAAACATTTAACAAAAAGACAATAAAGTGTATTTCTATTTATTTACACTTGAAATTTTAATATTAGGGACTCGTATCAGGAAATGATACAGCCCCACCCCCCCTTAAGGAATTAAGACATATCAAGTATTTGACATATATAAAAGAGGAAGGTTCTTAGACTCCAGTACTTAGCTAGTATTTTGTTTGACTGTGGCCCAGATGGTGGTTTATCTTACAAGGTTATACCATCTATAGAAATTATGAACAATTAAGAGGAAGAGCTTTAATGTTTTTTCCCCTACAAACTTTTTTCTATGCATATTTAGATTCAACATTTTTTAACTTTTGTATCTCAGGTACATAAGGTAAATCCAGGCAATAAAACTTCCTCTTAAAAGGCATCAGAAATCACTAGGTAGTATATACCTGTAACTTCATAGTTTCGATGTGCCCCAAATTAGGTTTTTGGGTTTTTTTTTTCTTAGGCCAAAAAAAAAAAATGAGGAAACTTTCTTGGTTCCATTCTGTGTGATGAACAATATAATAAACAACAGAGTTTCTTTTCTAAAAAGCTCATAAAGTCTAGGCATGCTGACAGCAGAATATCCCACATGCATGGAAAAAAGCTTGCAGAGTACAAATGCCAAGAATAAATGCTGTAATTTAGCAGTGATCTCTGACAGTATGCACACAGAGAAATTCATCACCAGCACCCATCAGCTTTGCAACTTTCTGATCTGCATTGCTCTCCAACACTGATGCAGATCCTTTCAGCCCTACTATCCCACACGAAACTAGGATCCTGCTAGGAGTGCCATTAAAACACCAGCCCCCATCGAGATGCATGCAACTGTTTCACTCATTGAACAGAGATACCCCACGCAACACTTAGCCGATTTTAAGGCAGTTAATTGGGACACCTTACAGGGCAGGCAAACGTTTACCTTCCTGAATGTTATTCAGTGGGAAGAGCAGCTGCTTAATAGGGAGAGCCAATTATTTGGTGAGGCCCTTCACAGTGAATGCTCCAACTTTGCAATTATGCTCATTTCAGCACTTAAGAACCTCTAAGCTCTACAGGGATGCAAACAGCCGCCAAACTTCAGAGCCTGAAAAGGTTTCAGAAGTGCAGCAAACCCTGTGGAGCTCATCAGCTCTGCAGTGGTCCTTGTGAAACGCAGCCTGGTCAGGCTCCAGCACCAGCAGGACTGGCACTCATCTAACAAAGAAATACAAAGTTAAATGATAGGTGCTACAGTAGTTCAGGCAAATTATGCACAATAAATACATGTTTGTCTATCGAAAATAGCTCTTGACCTGAGAAGAAGAAATGTTCACGGCCCTTCAGAAGTTTAAGAAAAGACATTCAAATCAAATGACGCTTCAGGTATCCTTAACAGAAACTTCTTCAGGCAGGTTCACAGAGGGATGGAAACTGCAATCCAGAAGTATCGAATGACACCAAAAATAGATTTTCAAATAAGGGGACTAAAAGTACCACAGGAAGGTTTCAGTACAAAGTTTCTCCACCAATTACAAAATTGAGGAAATATTTTCAGTGCCGCAAAAAATACACATAGCTAATTAAATATGGATATAATTCTTCATAAAGGAGAGGAAGAATATCCCTTTGGGATACAATCAAGATAAACATGAGAGAAAAGATGTTCTTAGCTAGCTGAGAACCATATTTTTACAATAGCTTGTCGCTGTGAATAAACTAAGACATTAGTTGAATGTCATTTTCAGAGCTGCTCTACAATGATTTTTTATGTTAACATTCAGTGCACTCAAGACCATTTTCTGTGCAAATTAACTTCCCCATGCAGTTTCTCAGCTGCCTCCACAACATCACTCCTGCATGGACTGACAGCAGCTACAAGGGGAATGGGTGTGATGTCTAAGACACTGCAACTCCTTGCCTTAAACTTATTGTTTTAGGAGCCCACAGGTTCCCAACAAAGCTGCAGTTTCTCATTTCACCTAAGCACACCTGCCTCAGAACCACCTGTCTTAAGCATTGCTTTACACAAAGTGCAAAATGCCACATCCATGTACATACACCATACACTAGAAAAAGGTCTACTGGAACACATTTTATAAAATATTTTTCCCAGTATACATATTGGTTCTCTCAAGTGGAATAAGCTGTCCTTGTGATAGTACTTTTATGCAAATGACTGCATTTATCCTAGGACATCAGGCAGTATACTAATAAGACAAAGACGACCTATAACCAGTACGGCAATATGAGGTTTTCCACTTTAGAGCTGACTTTAGTCTCCTATGCAGACTTTACATAGCAGAAGAAAGAAAACTATCACCAAACTTCCCTTTTCTTGGAATTAATTTCTAAAATAAGGGATAAATGCTAACACAGTTTTGAAAAGAAGAAAACCTGTGATAAAGTGACCAGAAGCTGATGCTTTGTTTCTAGCTCGGTATCAACACCACAGTATTAAACCAGAATAAGATTTTGGACAAGGTTTTCACAAGCTTTAAAAGAATATCTTAGCAAAACCACTGAAAGTCGTTCATGAGAAATCAACATGGAAATTGAAACTCACATGATATTCTCATTTCATAAAAAGAAAGAAACAACTCTGTATGCAAAAGTAGCTCTCAGGCATCATGCTGTTTGTTTTCAGGTATTCTAGTTTAAAGAATATGCTGGGCAATCTGACAAGAAAAACTCAGATGAGAGATTGTTTTTCATTTTCACCCAGACATTTCTGAGAGTCTGTGGGAAGTAAGATTTGACTTAACTGTCAAACATATGCTGATGCACTGCAGTCACATGCATACGGTTGTCCTTTCGGCCACAGATCCCAAGGAAAAAAGAGAAAGAGCTTCATTAAAAAACAAGAAGCAGCTATTTTTACTAAATGCTCACAAAGACAGAATTTCAATTGTTTGAGCAGGTGGAAAGGTCTTTTGCTCCTTGAACTTGTAAATTAACCTTTCCTATCTCCAGACACAAAAGGTCTAACGACATGCCTTCCACAGCTACAGTTACAGAAGCCATTTTCTGGTTTCTCCTAGAACAAGCAGCAAACAACGCTTCTCAAAACTTGGCAGCACCTAAAAATAGTATTTGAAACAACAGTTTTCCCAGTTTAAGCCAAAAAATACGGAAAGAAACAATTTCCTCTCTCTGTTACTGATTTAGCACCATCCCTAGACCCTAGCTGACTAAGATAGAAGCAAGATGCAGATATGCCGTGGAAGGCCTCAGCCAGCCCTTTATCCAGGAATCACTGCAGATGTATACACCAGACCCTGCAAAGTTCAGTCAGCCTTTCAGCAGCAGGTCAGCCAATGGACATCTAAAACATTAAGTTAATATGACAGGAGATGGACAAATTAACAAAAGGAAAATTCTCACCTTCCAAACTACCTTGGTTCTTCAACTGTAACAAGAAAACAGCAGAGGAAAGCAAACCAGCTGGCAGTTTTGCCAGATTTTTAAAAAACATACATGCAAACAAACAAAAAAAAGCCCATGGGGCCAGGGAACTCAGCCAGGACTGTGTGCTGCCACTGGTAGCTCTTGGGGCTGGGGAGTCCCACACAGGTCTGCCCTGGCAGTGCCTCCAGCTGCAGCTGCTCAGCATTGCCCCTGAGGAGCCATGTACACAGAACTGTCCCTTTCAAACAGCTCTTTGAGATCCTATTAAAAGGTGCAGATCTACACACCTGTGAACTGAACAAAATGCTGAGAGCAAGTACAAAAGAATATTTTGCAACATTAAAAAATACAAGTGGTGGAGAGCAGTGAGGGAACTGTGGGATCACTATTCACCATCTTTCCCAGAAAAATAATTAATTTCTTTGTTCAATGAAAAATAATTGGTTTCTTTATAGGGATTTTTTACAGGGACTTGCACTAAAAATACAAACATCTGCACTGTAAATATTTAGTTTGTAAATGAGAATTTAGAATTCAGTAATTTCAAAGAGCTATGAGCTTGAAACTAGACAAGTCAGCTGCTACCACGATTTTTTCACTCCCTGCTTTGACACACAAGGATCTTTTCAGTCCAGTCATAACCAAACTTGCTTATCTTTCAATAAAAAACTGGGAGAGTTCTTACTCTTGTGTCCCTATACATCCTGAATACAGCAAGTGGAGAAAGATTTTTTCCCT
This sequence comes from Falco punctatus, assembly GCF_963210335.1. NCBI lineage: Eukaryota > Metazoa > Chordata > Aves > Falconiformes > Falconidae > Falco > Falco punctatus. The sequence continues at coordinate 12,763,870 of NC_137585.1, read as the reverse complement.
ACGCTTGTATCTAAAATTAAAGACCTAGGAATGCACACACTCCTCCATGGCAAGAAAGCAGGGTCGTACATCCCAATCACACCACCCAGTGAATGAGGGCAAGAGGGAGAAATTTGCCATTTGGCATTCTGGGCTGTTACTTACAAGCAAAAACATAGCCATCCCACCATACATTGCTGTGCAAGATTTTGAGTTATGCACTGCACACCAGGTGCTACATGGATACATCAACTACTCACATTAAACAATGTGCTGATATAACTATCCTAGCAATCCTTAATGCAGACAGAGCTTGTAACAGTCAGTAACAGTTTTCATCCAAGACCAACTCACTTAACTTTATTCTCTGTTTTACTAGATTATGTTGGGGCCCAATCAATCCCCTGAAGCAGCTCACCACACCGTCAAGTGGGTACCTGTGCTGAAACATGAGAAGGCAGGATGGCACAGCCAGAACAAGAGAGGAGAAGATCAGCAGAAATCAGCTAAAAAACCCACAAACATCAAACCAACCCAACCCATGGAAAAAAACCCCAAAACAACAAAAAACCAACCAAAACCCACCAAAAACACCCCAAAACTATCAGGGAGGTGCCCTGACTTTCATCAACTGAAATTAGGGAACAGCATGTTCAGCATCATGAGATCCTTCTGACATTTTTCCTTAGTGAGATTTTTTTTTCTATCATTCCAAGTAGTCTTTCATCAATAAAATATCCCCTTGTTATTCAGTCCCTCTCTCAGTACACTACTACCAACTGGATCATTTTTATGTTTTTGATTCCTGACTTCTTCAAGAAACCCCACTGAACTTTAATGTTCTACCAAACCAAGCTGGCTCTTACCCTTCATATCATATTTCCAGCACTATGGTAATTAATTTTTCATAGTTCCCATCCTATTGTTTGGTATGTAAATCAGGCTTACTTATACGTAACCATCATTCCTTAGGCTTCTTTTTTTTTTCCATTAAATGAATTCATAATGTTATTTAGGAGTTACGTACATTTTCAGTGCAATTCCTATCCTTGTGATTTGTTTATCATTTTGTTGATATGGAAACCAACCTGATGCCCTCAGTAAGGAACACACAGGCAAGCAATTCATTCATTTCAGCTTTTCTGAAATGGCTTTATTTACCTTGACTGGCTTTTTTTTCTCCTCTACTTTGATCATCCACTAGACTCACTAAATCGCTTACTCTCCTGGAAGAAAGCAGCATGTACCAATTAGTCCTTTCATACTACAAAATTACAAAAAATAAGGCCTTATTTTTAACCCATCAAAAGCTACACGATGTTCGCTACAAAACAGACCAAAACAAAAAGAAAAGAAAAAAAGAAAAAGGGAAAGAGGAGAGATTGCTCCATGGAGGTTAAAAAGAGTAGAAATAAAGGGACACAGTGTAATTAATGCATAACAAGACAGGTTACATTATGCTGGAGATTTGGTTAGAGCCTTAATTCTGGAGATACAAGCCTAGGTGGGCTTGGCTTTCACTGAGAAGTAGGAATGTTTTCACAGAGCATTTAGAAAGGCCCACTAAATGCAATATGAATACCAGTCAAAGGCTTCACATTCAGATGAAACAAACATCCCTTCATTTTTATATTGAAAACATTGTCATCTCATAACTGATAAGTCTTAAGACTTTACCCAACCTTCTTCTAGGTTAGAACTTGCAACAAAGGAAGTAAAACTGCTTTACTTTTCCATTCCTAGTTTAAACAGCTCAATATCAAGTACTCATATTCAATTCAAAAAGTGGCTATGCATTCTACAGCAACTCCAGTTCTAGTACATATGCACCTGGAATTTTGAAGTTAAAAAAATCAATTAAAAAAGCTTTAAATCCAAGCCACTAGCATCTCTCCCTACAAGCTTCTTTTGCAGGTCATTCACCTGCTCTTCTGGTAACAGCCAACATTAACCATGCACACTGCATACAAATCACTTCCATCAGAGAGATGTACGGGGGGGTGGGGGGTGGGAAACGCAAATCCTACACCAAGCACAGGCGTCTCTCACAAGACACTTTCTGACAAGGCACAAAGAAAACGCCCACCAAACTGTTATACTAAGGGGATAAAACCCAAGTAAGCTTCCAGTCACTCAAAAGTGTCAATTTAAAACTTTCAGTTAACCCTGAATGGCTTGGGGGCAGGAAAAAGTGCTGATTTTTCCCATCAGCTCAGAATTTAAAATAATTATAGTAAATGGCATTTAAAAATATTTTTAAAATACAGGCTGTCTATAAACAAGCAGAAAAGTGCTCCTTTTTTTTAATAATTTTTCCAGATGCTGTACTGAAAAGGATCACATTTTGAAAACAATTAGATAAAACAAGTTTTACAACAACTGGCACAAGGGAGTGGGAAACAGGTACTAAAGAAATGATACTAGGATATACTGATAAATGTTTTTGGAAAGGGGAAGCTACATTTATTTAGGAGAAACTACTGCATACAGAAGCAGCCTCTAGAAACTGCACATCTTATTTAAAAAATAAGATTTTGAAAATTAGCAAAAAAATCCCCAGTTTTCTTAGTGTGAAACTGTGATGTTCACAAAAGCAGAAGAGAAGATTCCAGTAATATTTTCCATACTTAAATAATGTTGCTTTCCTGCCCAGTAAATGCTATACCGATAAAACTGATCTGTGTGAGTGTTGCTTTTGCCACAGGCCCTACACCTCAGGGCTGCCACTTTTTCACGTCTCTCCTGCATCGAGTGCAGAAGGTGGAGAGCTGCGTCACTGATACAGAAGGGACCAACAACTCCTCTCTCCTTACACCTACTGGCTGGCTACCTGCCTCTGCCCTAATAAACACACCAGGTCCTCTCTGAAGACGACACTTTTTTCTTCCCTTACATAGATAACACACAGAGAGCCCCCAAGCACCTCAAGCATGCTAACTGCTGCCAGTCCAGGCAGGAAAGATTAGCACCCCTCCGTCCAGAAGAAATCATCTGGCCCAGGTTTTGTGAAGCATGGAGAATCTTCTTGTGCTCCAAGGGGATGAAGGCAGTGCAGGCAGGGCCCACTTGCTCTCTTCCACTCAAGAAACCCTCCAAAGAGGTGTTGGTGACAAGACACCAGGAGAGAAATGTAAAGATGCACAGAAATCCCAAGTATAGTGCTGGCACTAAAGGAGCCCACCTAGGCCAAACCTATTAGCTTCTGTTTTCTAAATCAGACATTTCACCTGGGGTTTACCTCTGATTCAACGACAACCTGCCAAACCCAACATTACATGGCACAATTCAGAAGAATGCAACACTAGAGGGTATTATGCAGGGAGAAACTGTGCAAACATAACAAGATCCGTCCAACTCAAAGCTTTTTCTGCAGAAGGCAATAATTTGAGTGGTTTTATAGAAAATACTCATACAACTATTTTGGAGTATTTTAACAAGACAATGAAAACATTCTTTGCATTTTACTTGCAAAACCAGCTGTCAGATAAACAAAACACTAACTTAGGTGGAGATAGATAACCTATGTACCTATATAACCATTTATATGCTGATACATGTAAAACAAGTGTAAGAAAAGCTCAAAAAACAAACAGACACCTTTTCTATAACTAAATATATTGTTAATTTACAGTCCAGAACTTTAAAGAGTCACCATTAGGTATGAGACATCCTTCTAGTATACAACTGCATTATATTAGAAAGCTGGCAGTCTCTCATCCAGCTAAAAACCACTCCCCAATTTTCCATGTAGGTACAGAAAATGGCAACTTTAACCATATGGTTTAATCTGATATAATAGTTGTTGCTGTGCTTTTACTCACTGCAGCTCATCTGTTAAAAAACTGCAGAAAAAAAAAAAGACAGATAAAATAGAGCTGGGAATGTTAAACTTAAGCATAGCAAAAGCCAACATACACAGGCGGGGAAATTTCTTACTGCTCTGAACCAGTGGGAGAAGTCTGGGTATTGAAAGCAAGGAGCACTGAAGGAGCTCAGGCACTGGACCCCATTTAAATAGGTTGCCAGAGAGGAGGAGGGAAGTTTTAGAAGTGCCTCTTTTACTGCACTCCTTACCTATCTCATACTTTTAAGATTTGGGGAGGGGAAAGAGAAGAAATAAACCCACCCCTTCCCCAAGTTACAGCTTGTAAAAAAAAAAAAATTGCCTGGTATATCTGTGTTTTTAGTAATTTTGTGGGTACTCAGCATGATGATTAATTCATTTTATAAGCATAATACATACACACACCATAATTTACCCTTCAGAACAGCCTGTTGGAAGCACCACCACTACTGGTCATTATCAAAGGTGAAGGGGAACAGTCACTCTCCCACATTCAGCAGGATTTAAGCCAGCAGAACACATGAAAAGGCATTTCTGCTTGTACAGATACTTATCATTGTTGCAGATTGATTTTTTTAGTTTTGATTTTGCTCTAGGATCAAACTCAACCGCTTCATTTAATAGGACTCTAACATGTCCAGCTAACTCAGGAATAACATTTGGAAGAATATTTAAGATGTGAGAACACTCAGAGGGAAAACTGAGAAGTTCAGCCCTAGAATGCTTAAAACCTGCAATTCACAAAAGAACAACTGATGCATATGTTGGTATACAGCCAGGAACTCCACTTCTAGCACATCCTGAAGCTGTTGTTGGTTTTCTGTCTGCTAATCTTAATGTTGTGATATTCCCTTACCTTTATGTTTCTTCAATAACAGTTTGTTACCAGACTTGTTACAATAGCTTACTGACTAATATGCAAACTCGGGTCACAGACCTGTAGTCTTCACACTAGGCAAGATCAACTGTTCTCAAACGTATACCTTATATTTCCAGGGGTGGGAATGGAACATATAAGAGGTATCAGTGTTTTCAGCTGCCACACTACTCTTTCTGACCACTGACATACAAAACAGTGGGTTTCAGTCCTTTTTCCACTACAGGAATTGCTCTAGTGGGAAAACTGAGAGGATACAAATCGTCTGCCAAATTGCTTGCCACTCAAACTACATTTTAATTATTAGTGCTCTCCCACTGTTCTCACTATATCCCTGTTACAGCCAAAAGCAGAGGTTTTAGTTCTTGGTATAACACTATTCTTCTCCACTATTACTGTAACTTCAGTGAAGAGTTTCTCAAGTTGACTGAACACTGCACCCATCTGCCATCAATCCAAGTCTGGCAAGCAACTGTGTATCACTCTTACTGTGCTCCGATGCAGGATAGCATGGTTTTTTTGAAGAGGACAAAGCACTTCTACTCCAAAACTCTTCTAAGGATAAAAATCACAATCTTAAGGGTGAAAAAGATTGGGGCTGAAAGAAAGCTTCATTAATAGAGGCAGCACTAAGCATGCCTGCAGCTAGAGGCTTGTGTCCAAGCCATGCATAATTTACAGGTTTCACTGCATACGATTTCTGTCCCAAGGCAAAGTACGATTAATTCACCTAGGTTCTACATTTTCCTTTAAGTTTACATTTTCCACAGAAATGGAGTAACATGCTTATACAACCTGATCCCCCAAACTTTTGCACCAACCAGCACTCGTAACAAAATACAAGAAAGTAAATCCCAAATTATGTATGCGTACATATGGATATTCTTTTCCCCATGAGCTGGGTTCACGTACGTCAGGGATGCACTCAAATCTCAAGTGCAACAATTTCTGAAAGCTATGTCACTGCGCACACTCCCAAAAAATTCTATTATTTCTCTCTAAATTTAATTTATTCCTTTCATATCAGGTCCAATTTAGTCTGTCCATTCTGTGGTCTGCTCCAGACAACAATACTTTCTTTTGTTATAAATCACGAACAATAATCCCTTCATGCTTGTTATCCAATTTTACCAAAGGCTTTTATCTGCTTTATTGACAATTACTGTGTAACTACTCTTCTCTGAACTGGATTTAATTGTAATACAATGGATCTCTAGTTCTGTAAATGACCAAAAAAAAAAAAAAAAAAAAAATTGTTTGGGATTATCAGTGAGGACAGAAATATGTTTGGAAAAGAACTATATAAAGACATTCAAATAAGAGGACAGAGTTATTCCAATAATACACAGAAGCGGTGGCAACAGTAAGACTTTCCCACAAGTGTGTAGGACATATAAACAGTGAATTTATTCAAGGGAGTCTTCACTCCCCACAATCTTGCTCCTATGTTTTTTGGACTGTACTGAAATTTCCAGAACAGGTTGGTTTTGCACGCTGATAATAGTGAGGAGGCAGAGAACACAGACAGACCAGGGAAGACTGTGATCCAGTGGTACCTGACACTGACAACTTGACAGAACCAGGGCAATTCCACAAAAGGAATAGGTAGACCAGAAGGATATACTGTGTTACTTGAGAATGGAAACAAATGCATATTTACCTTAACTTGACTAATTAAAAATCCATGAAAATAGACACTGCAGCTTTTTCACAGCATGGGGAAAGGAAATGACTTACTGACGGCAGTAGGGCTAACCTTCGCTGCCGAAAGCTTCTTCCAACCAACTCCCTTCCTGCATCAGTAATAATACCGATCCCTAAGTCAGACTCAAATTTGAAGAAAGGAGGCAGAGGCCTTGAGATATTTTTTCCACCTCAAGTCTAATTGTCTAATGACTTCAGGATTAACTGAATGAGTTGACATAACTACTTGAGAAAGAGCTTTTCCAGGCCAGCAAGAATTCATTCTGTGAAGGAGTCTTTTTCTAGGATAGGAACTTGAGCCACATGCAATACCATGCTCTGTGGTCAGGGAAACAAAGCAGCTGAAGTTCCAAGTAATACATAAAATTACAGGGATGTACATATTGATGGCTTTATTATCGCCTTAAGATTTTCAGTACGAAAATCCTCTCTACTCAGAACTCTTCAGTTCTCCTTTATGTTGGGCTGCAACACCTAGTAGAAGATTTTCTGAATTTGCTTTGGAAATGAACGCTGTAACAACCATGAGGACTACTACTAAAAGGGGAGGGGCAGGGATACAAGGCTTCTATTCTTTTAACGGGGATGAAATACACTTGTCTTCATCACAGTTCTATCAGGAACAGTGTTTTAACGACCATGAGAGTCTGAAACATATGCAAGTCAAGTCTCATCTTACTGAATCAAAGTTGATGTCCACCAGGGAGCTTCCAGTGTGGGAATTTCTATGAAGCACTAGTTTCTTGAACTGAAATAGAGTGAGATGACCCTTTTGCTCAGCCTTTTACACTACACTAAGACATTATCCGATAAACTCACATTCATGGTGTTCGCTTTATTTTAGGAGGCATCTTTGGCTTTAAACTTTGTTGTTGAACTATAGTCATTCTCCAAATCAAGAACGTACATTTTTTTCCTCCTTCATTTTTACAGTCCATAGAAGCAATTGTGCTCACGAAGTTTAGCACTGAAACAAATAATTATTTCTAAATAATCAGGGAGTCCTCTGAGGGGAAGCAGCATTAATCACAAGGTCCAGTTTTAGAACCCCGTGCCAAAGGGTGAGCTTGCTAGCTAGGCTCCTCAAGTGAGAGGTGGAGGTAAGGAGCAGCTTCCTGCAGAGGTTACAGTACTGCTCTGACTCAGCCCAAGGAAAAAGCCACCTTCCTCCAGTGACTGTAAAGAGACTTGAGCTGGCTAGCTCAACTTAAGCAGCCAGGTAACTAAGTACAGCACAGGAGTATCTCCCCTCAAATATAATTTCCTGCCTAACTTTCAAACAAAAAGGCACAAATTCTTTTTTGAGGGTCCAAGATAACAGTGAAACAAATAAGGCTTGCTCAGCTCGGCAAGAACTCCGCTTCCACTTAAATTCTAACAAGAGAGGTTACTATGTGGTTTTTTTGTTCTTTTCAGAGACAGAGTCACTAATCCAGACTGATGTCAATAAGGCACTTTTATCTGGGACTAAGTGAAAGCACCAACTTCTGTTATTTAAGCAGGGACATCATCTCCTCCTCTGTAAGTAGTTTCTGAAGAGATACAGAACTACTGTCAAAGCAAAGACCAGGGGCTTTTTCCAGCACAAAGAACAAGCAAGCTTTCTCTAAATCATTTAAATAAACTGTACGCACATTGACTATCTGTTACAAAAAAAACCCTGTACCAGAGATGTATGTGCTGCTTGCTCTGATGCACATCCTCTGTGATGTATGGGCATCTGCCTGGGCTCTCTCCATTAGCCATACTTCTAGGACAAAACACAACTGCTCTAGCGTTGACTAATGGACATAACCTCAAAAAAAACCCCAAACCATAACAATGCAAGTTTCTCTGTGAACACTGGAATTAAGAAAACTTGGTCTTCCAGAGAAAGGCATGTCATGGCTAGATTCCTTGCAATCCAATGAAAACAGAGGCACTGGCTGAAGCATGTCCAGCAGCTACAGCATCCGCAGCTGGTCTGTCCCATGTGGGTGCCCTGTTGCAGATCTGCATGATGCCACCGAGCTCCTACTGGAAGGTGAAGCTGAGGCCCAGCTGGACCGCAAGTGAGCAAATTACAAAGATCAAATTGGCACTTTCTGACAGGCTCAGATACCTACAGTATTCATACATGCATCTTATATATTAGCTACAAATGGTGCTTATCCCTATTTTTTGGCTATCGTCAGCTCCTAGATCCATTTCGTGTGTGTGCTCATTGCTAGCCTAACATAACCCAATCTCATACACTCAAGTGTAAAGAGCTGTGGACATTGCTCTTCTCAGCTACACAAACCTGTAAGCTCAGAGGAGCTAATTAAGAGCACAGTGAAATTCGGCAGCAAACCTTTTCCTTAGTCCTTGTACATGTGACACAAGGTCAGGAGTAGAAATTGACACCCATCACCAACTCTCCCACACTTGTAACACATTTTGGCTTTTAATCACATCAGCAGAGGTAGCAAGAGACAGCAAACATCCACCCATGAAATATGGAAAAGCTAGACAGCTAACAGAGCTGTTGGTAAACCTTATTGTACAGAGAAACATTATAATAATGGCTTACCAATAATTTGGTTTAAAACTTCCACTGGAAGCATTAATCTGTGCCAGGACTGTTTTTGAACTATGTGTATTTAAGGCAAATTTAGCAGAGAAAACAGGTATTAGTTTTGCAGCACAACCTGTCACCAACTAAGCCACCCCACCAAAATAGCATCCAATCCCCACACCATTAAGAAGGTGAAAACATTTGGTTAACAGCTGTCTTGATGAGACTGGAGTGGTAGATGAGGCCCACAAACTGTTTACTTCGGCAGTATAATGCTGATACTTCCTTTCTAGCCTCCCAATCCCCACCTGTAGAAGCAAGAATTCATCCTGTGCTGGAAGGTAATGGTGCAAGAATATCTACCAAACGATAACAAAGGTCTGCTAAGGAACTGTATATTACTACCGTTTTGCACCTGCTCAGATACTTCAGGACTTTGACAAAGCTGCTTTGCATTCAGACAAAAGATGAGCAAAATGGGGTGAATTAGAAGGCTGCTGGTTGCAACTTAATAACATTGCTTTTGACAAGTAATAAAGAAAAATGCTTCTGCATTTCATAGCTGGGACTTCAATACCATGAAAGTCAGACCCTTAATAGGGGTGACACAGAACGTGAGAGGCATCTTTAAATTTGCAATAACCTTAGAGAACAAACACCAGTGAGCAAAACTTAGAAAACCAATTCAGCTTAGTAACTTTAACAAAAAGATTGTCTCTGAAAACAGTTAACGGATAATTAACATTCCTATATGATAATCAGGATCTACAGCCAAGGCTATACAAGTCAACCAGCACAGGAAGCTATAACTTCTGACAAAGCAAAGAGACCCCATCTCTTCTCAGCTGCTCTGTTCCTGTCTCCTGGAGGGGGGTGGCGGGATTATTTTTAATTAATTTTTCCCCTCCTCTATATTCTTATCACCCTCTTGCCTTTGAGGGTCTGCAAGACAGGTAATAAAATTCTGGAGTAATGCTTGTCTGGGTCACCAACTTTCCATATAGGCAACACCCAGTGTAGCACAAACCATAGTGCCAAGATGAAAAGCTGACAAAGGAATGAGAACTGAGGATGTGGAAAGGGCATTACTGTTTCTTTTAGCAGGAACTGTTTCACTCTCATCTAAGTTTTGCCATAATCACTGAAACAAAACCAAAGTTTGCAATTTATCACTGAAGTGGAATTAACATTTGACAGTAGCATTTGAAACTGAAAGATCTACCTGGATAGAAATGCCTAAGAGCAGTGAGATCACAACACTATTGCAGCTGAAAATCCTCAACCAGTTTATCAGTGTACAGCTAGCTACTCTGGGATGACTTCAACAGAGCTGGAAGCTTAAGGCCCCACCCATGCGAACAAGGATGACAGCCTGATGAAAAGTTGTCAAAACAAATGTTTCCACAAAACATTTCCATTTTGATGAAACTGCATTTTCTACAAAAATAAACTGTCAGATAATTCCATACCAACTTCAACTAACTGAAAATCCTTTAATAGAAGTACTAGATTTTACTTCCCCATTTAACGTAGTTTATATAATTTGTCTCCTCAAATTAAAAAGGTAGGTCAGTACCTCTGTTTCTTTATAAACAGTTCACTGGCACATTAGCACCATGGTTTTTGCATTTGGGGATGCAGCAATGGGAAGGAGTGCTTTTACCACAAACCTTCCTGAGCCTGTCTCAACATCTCCTAAAGTGTTCACAAAAGTGTGTTTCAAAACCTAGAATAAGTATAAACATTTTGCTTTTCCTGTTCAAATTCATCTAAATTGTTTGACAAGCAGTGCTGTTATAATGAACATGCAACAACACAGCTGCTGCTTCGTATGTTTTAAAACACAATCACAAAAGCCTGGCACAGCATTGGCCCAGGCCTGTGCCATTCAGGCAGACAGAAGTTCAGTACCTCTTCCAGCAGGCATCTGCAGTAGTGGGAGGAGGGAAAAGGAAAAGCAGAGAACCATGCTGTGCTCACAAACCAGCTAAACAACATCAAATGTCTTGGAAAAGAGAGTTATGGCAGGAATAGTGATTTGCCCAGGATTTCTCATCAAAACAAAAACACAAAACACAAAACCACAACATACCACACAAATAAGAATCAGAAACAAAATCCTTAGTCACTCATCCCTTGAGTTTGCTCAGTGATACACAAATCAATCATTCCACCCAACTACAGTGATACAGCAGACCCCACCACTACCAAAACTCTTTGTCTTTTTAGACACATTACACCACTAAATATGTGATGCTTCTGTAAATTTGCATGCTTGTAACTATTGCCATTTCACGGCATATAACCGTCAGCTAAATCTGTACACTCCTTACCTGAAGAAGTAAGTTCTGCAACCTCAGATGATGCAATCCAACCATACTGCTAGTGTTTTCTACACACTGACTTTACTGTTGTAAAATATCTGTTGACATTTTAAGAACAACCACGCTGTCTGCATGCCTGTTATATCATGGTCTGATTCACCCGTAAGCACAAGATTTGAGGTTTCATTATACCAGAAGTTCCACACAGAAACCTTCCCTTTGAGAGATCGCCTATTTATCTATGCGAGTGGTTTGACAGCTTTTAACTTTAATTTAAATAGCATCTGACCCTCAACTAAAATAGCCAGTTGCTAGGCTTCCTGACTCCATACTACCATCATTACCCAGGCTACCTTTAGGCCTTTACTATACTGAAAACTCACAGCTCATGCCCTTACAGATGACAAACCATCAATTAAACACTCTCCTAAGCAACTGCCTATTTTAGGCTTTGTGCAGTGCTGTGATTTTTGAACTAGCATCTATATGCTTAAACACAGAGGAGAAATATTTCCCTTATAAACAAGGCCACACATATTCCACAACTACCACCTTTATGTTCTACAACCTCAGTAGCCTTCTGCAGAGTAAATATCTTCTCACCACACAGCTCTCGTTATGGTCTAGTTCGGAAAACATCCACAGCTATGTAACACAACCCAGCCATATGACTTGCAGTATTGCCATACCACCACAGACCCTACACAACCTGCCAGTTGACTCCAGTGCCTGGGGAGTTCTCTTAGCACTAGGAGGTGACAAGACCGAAACACCAACCGCTTGGCGGCAATGGTTTTTGCCATGTCCAAGAATCAGAACACACAAGACCCAGCTAAAAGGGAAGACACTCTGCATTTCTTAAAGTCACCATCTTCAAACCACCCTGGCTTCAACCTGAGTCTGTGGACATCAGTACTTGGAACAAGCTCCCTATAACCTATGCAGACCATACCTGGCCATCTCATATGTAAAACTGTTCAGTCAGTTCTACACAGCTAGAAAGAGTCAGTTGAGCAGTTCTGTGCCACGGGTACACACACAACCTCTACCCACCAACTGACCAAGCAAGTGCACAAGACAACAGATGCATCCAAGCAGAACTACCAGTTCTATGTGTTGTGGTACACACTAGCCACACAATCATTCCATAAATCACACAGTATTCTACTTAAGTGTTTCTACGCAAAAAAGAAGCTAACTAAAAAAAAGAGCACCTACCTAAGTCTCTGTGAACAAATATCCCAGTACAGTACATTTACCCCACCCACAATCATCTTGGAAATTGTCACAGACTGGGGAAGACAATTTTAAAACTGAATATACACAGCGTTACCATGAAAATGCCAATTTGGTTTCATTTTTCTTCTGGCAGTGACAAGAGTTTGTCTGTGGGATCATTCAGCCTACTTCTGACACGTTTTGCCCACTTGTGCTTCTGAAGAGACACAAAGGCAAATAAAAGAACTGCATCTCTAAACAAATTCATCCAATGCACTCTGAAATGTCAAGAGTGACACAAACACAACACTACAGTGCAGATTTAAAGGCTGAAAAAGCAGAGGAACTCTTAAAAAGGTGATTGGCAAAACAAAAAAAGTTTGCTTCCTTTTATGATAAGTGAAACCAACTCTGTTTCTGATAAAAGGAACAGTAATAAAACATTTTGGTTGCAAAGGAGTTGTAGAAAAGAGAACACAGCCTGATGTTCACATGCTTTTGTGGAAGACGCTTTATCAAGTCACTCTGTCCTCACTACTGGTGCTTTTTATTTAAGCTAGAACCTCCCATCTTTCCACTCCATTTTCATACCTTCCTACCTCAACAGTTGGTACAGTGCTAGGCACAAACTTAAAATTCAGTCAAACCTGTGAAAGAGACCAAGACTAAACTAAAATTGATTTCTGAAAGAACCCATAGAACTCCTCCACTATTAGAGTGCAGTTACCCTTACTGAAGGGCAACGCCATGCCCCAAACCAGAATGCTGCCCATGCCCACTACTGTCTCTAAATTCACCTGCTGACCCCCTAAGAGAATTTCTGGTTTTGAGAAGAACTTCAAGCTCGATTCCTAAACAGGATAACAAATCTACTCATGAAAAAAGGTCTTGAATAAATAAGACACTTAAGCCCTGAAATAAAACTGGGCATGGCCATTCTTGTCAACAGTTCCTATTGCTGAAACACTGAATGTTGTAATCAAAATAACTATACAACAGGGCATGTGAATTGCGTAACTCTGCCTACAAACGTCTAGGTGGAGACTGCACCAGGCCATAAATTACCACTTTATTAACTTACATGATTTCTTGTCGTGCATAAGAAATGCAACTACTTTAAAACAATGTTGTCTTCAGTTATGCAAAACAGGGTAATTCTAGGTGAAATAAAATTATTTAAGGTCAAAAGGTTTGTTCTCCACATCAGTTTGCCTACAACTTTTTTGTTGACTCCCTGGATACCGCAATTGTTCCTACCATTTTATAATTCTGGTGCATTAAAATTTTTATTTATTATGTAAAGACTGACAACTCTACAGTTAGCCATGCAAAGAAAACACCAAACCATCTCTGTGACACAGCTCTCAACAGTATTGAGAAAATAGATGCCAGAACTTAGTGACTTCATAATTCCAGAGGGACAGGCTGAAATGAAGAAACAAATCATGTAACATCTTCAAAGTCAGTCATAAAAAGGCTAACTGTTCCCATAGATTTTTCTTATTGTTTCTAAAAAAAGGAGCCAGAACTTTTCCATCAGAAAAACATCAGTCAAGCACTCATTGAACATATGTTTGACAAGCTGTGTCTTATGTTCATGTGAACGTCTTGACTATGGTCACACCAAAGGAAACTTACGTAGAAGCAACAGAGAATGATGAAAATAGCAAGTTTCATGCTTCACCAGAACAATCTATTTGCTAGGAAGATGCACAAGAGAAAAAGGTAGCCATTCTTTTAACTAAAAATATCAAAAATCAAGCACAGAATTAACCTGATACTTGTTCTCACTACCTAGCTTGTACATTTTTCAAATTCTCAGTAAGACACCATTTTGTTAATCATGTTTAGCATATACTTACACTGTGTGTGTTGCAGTTATCCCTTACACTGTTTTAAAACATGATTTTCCTTATTTAACAGAAAAGAATAAACAGATTAAGTTTATTCCCATCCTCTATCATCTCAAGGGAAAAAACCCTGAAGTTAATACTGCAACTCCTGAAAAGAAGTTTTATATAGCATCTAGGTCCTGCACTAAGAAAACAATCATTTAAGTCTGGATACTGGAATGCCACAAACTTTCTTGGTGGAAAACCACATTTCTCTACCTAAGCAGCATACTCAACACTGCTATGGCAAAATAACTATTAATGCTGTGACTTCATCTGTCCACACTTTACAGCCTTCCACAACAAGCCAGCCTGAAAGACCAGGCAGTTCACAAGATCGATACTAAGAACTTAAGATACTTTGGAAAACAGAACTTCAGAAAGATAAACACTTAAAAGCCAGAGACCCAGAGGATATGCTTAATGTTTACATTATATACATTCCCTCAAAAAGTTAAATATAAAGCATACTCTGAAAATTGAAAGGTGGAAAAGTGGATGATGTATGTGGTAGGGATAAATATTGTGAAGAGGGGGAGACAGAGAGAAGAAAAAGAAGAAAAGCATGATTAGATCATCTTGATAAATAAGTTTTTAAAAGAATCTCATATTCTCTGCTTCAAAATGCAAGTATTTGCTTCTAAATAGCCTTTTTAATGCAGAAACTTCACTGAGTACAACTATTTTCAGAATACTACTGACTTTTCCATTAGAACAACAAGATTTTTTTTTTAAATATAAATATATATGTTCACTTCATAAAATTTACTTTATAGCTAACTGGCTCAGCAGATTTTTTCATTGGCACAAACCCATTATTTTTCTTACTTGAGCAGGCGATTGTGAATTCGGGAATGACAATCCCCAAACTCACTCAGTCTTGGAAATCAACAATAGAGGAGTCTTATGCCAAATCATGAGCAGGAGCCTAAGATTAGTCAACTTAATCTGTAATAAGACAGGCAGCACTCAAGTCAAGGTTTAAGTATCAAGTAACTACCATAGAAGATGTTCCACTTGATTTCAGGAGTGTTCTCTTTAAGCCTATTTAATTTTTCAGGGTCGCTTTCTTTCCTTTTGTCTGGTTTTAAATATAGGAATTCCGCTAGTATATAAAAGAGCTGTCAGGCAGCTTTGCCCAATATGGCAAATTTTACTTCTCAATTAGTAAAGTTACTTTTGGAGTATCTTAAGAAGTTTCTTTCTCCTCCATTTTTTCACCCTTCAAAAAATACTGATAGCTGCAATTTCTTAGCTCCAGGACCAAACTGCTAAGTCAGTATTCAGTCTGGGTCCTACAAAACATTCAAGAACATTTTAATTTTAAGTGAGCAGTCCTGTCAAGATCAACAGAGCAGTCACAAGTAACATATGCTTCTGAGGGTCACCAGAAAAAAAAAAAGTCTGAAGACTTTAGCCTCTGAAAGACCTACACACAAACCAAGTTTTTCTGTAACTCCATTCAGTTTTTAATGGGTCAATTTCTGTAACAGATTTCAGGCATTTCTTATTTGCAGATTGTCTGGTGTGTGTACTGTTAGTGTTTACACTGGTGAACTCTACAAATAAAATATGCATACACACACATTTGTCAACAGCACATGTGAGTGAACATAAAGTAGTCCACCATCTTTATGAAGTCACATGTCTTTAGTCAAAGTTTTGGCTCAGGTTATGTATTTCTAAGGTTTCACATGTCAAATTCTCTAAGGGAGCTTTTAATGTGTCATTTGTAAGGAGGATGAAGGCAACAGGCAAGATGCTTCGGGAGATTTTACAAAACATGGGAGGTGGTGGGGTGGTGAAGGGATTCCCAAAATGTGCAAATCCACAGTCTTTATGTGTTTTGGAGAATCACAGAAGACAACTAATACTTCCACAGCCACACATGAAAAATTCAGCTCATAAGATTTCAACTTGAGATTACTAGCAGTTGTTTGCAGAGGGCCAGGCTTCAAAAGGAGAAGAGTGACAAAGAACTTAAATAGGAACCAGAGCTCAAAAATCTTAATCTTCCCGCCCTGTTGCACGGGTGGCCCTTTGGCATCCGCAATCCTATTCTTTCTGAAGAAAACAGGAAGACTTCTGTATCTGTACAGTCCCCAGATAACCATAAAACCTATCAAAACTCAAAAATCACTGAGCCTTCCTCCTAGTCATGGCCTGGCTCCATTTCAGGTATGTTCTGCTGGACATTAAGAGCTGATGCATAGAAATCCTCTACATTCTGACCTGGATTTTCCTTTTTTAGCTTTCATTAACTAATTATCTGTGTAAGACCAGTTGATAGCATCCATTTTATACAAAGGGGGAAATGCAGAGAAGTCAGAACATGCAACAACAGGGACACGGGCCACAGTTTATAGGGAATCTGCCCCAGACAGAGGAACTTGGGATTGAGAGCAGAGTACCTTTTTATGTTTCATGGTTATCAACAAGACTGCTCTTTGGCTACTTATTAAACAGTGGCCAAAATACTCTGGTCACATAAGCTAATGGGATTTCACCAATTTTAATGAGACTGAACAAATACATAAATAACTCTGTTTACGAACTGACAGTTTTCCAAGTCTCATTCCTGCCTTGAAACAGAAGAACATTTTTATGCAAGGAGACAATTTTTCTCCAGTTAAATAACAAATTTCTGTCAAACCTCAAGAACACATTGTACTTTCATGCTTTCATAGCATCCATCTCTTTAAATCCAAATTTGGTTTGTAGCTATAAAATGTTGATTAGAGCTATATAATTTATTTAATGCTAAAGCTTTTAGTGGTTATGAGCAGCAATCAGACCTTCACTAAAACAAATCTCTGGTTTCACTATTGACTACTTGGCCAAGCCATTCTGCCTCTGCCAACTCAACAACGAGGGCTGGCTTGAACATCACATCCAGCAATCCTTCTCCTCAGTCAAGCAACTACTTTTATGCACATCTAGGGGCCAACAGAAATTCTCAGTCAAAACCTCCAGCCATCACTTCTGGCCACAATAAGCATGTTATTAAATGCTGTTTAAATAGCATGTCAGGCTATCACAATAAAACAAAAAATTGTTTAACCAGGAAAGCACAGTAAAATCAATGCACAACCCATACTTTATACAGTGAACAGACCATTTGTGTGATATCTCACGATCAGATGAAGCACCAGTTTGCAAGCATAGACACAATAAAACCAGACAACTCTGGATTGTTACCAACTGCTTAAGCTCCATCTTATTTCAAGTGTTTACAGTAAGAAATAAGTGAGTTCTGGTTTACACATCTGAAAGCATCCTTCTAGGATCTTCTTACAGTTTGAGATCTACAAGAGCCCAGTACTCTCTAAACCACATGTACCTCTTGAGTAATTTTTTTTACCTCTCTTAATTTTTACTTTAGACTAACCAGGCTTATATCTAGATCTAAACGTACTTCACAGAAAGCTGTGGGTTTTTTAATGTACCCAAGAAAAATGCATGATGAAAATAAAAAGGTATCAAAATAACATCTTTTATTTCAGTTTGCTCAGAAGTTTGCCAGAGTTTAACTGAAATTTAGGCAATGATATAAGATACAGTTTTATTTTACAATAAATACATGCTTTTTTAGTAAAAGAACTTTCTACTCAAGAATTAAAGATATTTTTCTATGCATCACTACAATGTACAACAAAAGACAGTTTTCTTAAATTTTAGTAATTTTTAACAATCTGATAAAGCAGAGACCATGCTTATCCTTAACAAAAGAGAAAAATTCACACTTACATAGATTTTGAAATAAAGCTCTCTGACTTCACAGCGCTCTTAGTTGCATAATCTCTTGTCTTCACCACTTCTTGCTTGAAGTGACAGAGAAAACTGAATACAAAATAATAACTTTATGCTGAAACATGGAATTAGGATGTAAAAGTGAGAAACTACAAGTTTTCCATGAGAAATGAAAGTGTGAAGTATGTGTTAAACAACCCTGGGGAAAAGGCCCAGAATGGACATTGACTTTTTTTTTTTTCTTTAAGACAGGGGTATTAGAAGGATTCTAGTTAAAGGATTAAGGTCCAGAAAATGTGTTATAGTATTCTTTAGATTTTTACTAATCAGTCCAAGGAAAAAAAGGTTTCCACACTTGTGGTGGTTTAGAGTTTGTTGTTTCATTGGGGGGGGGGGGTGTGTTGTGGGGTTTTGATGGGGGGGGGTGTTTTTTTTAGTGGGGAGGGGTGGGGTGGGGAGCAGAGGAGATGTTTTGGGTGTTGGTTTGTTTGGTTTTTTAGGTTCTAGGGTACAACACAATTGGAATGTTTCAAATGGAAGATACAATTAACTAGACAGACACCACAAATACATATTACATGTACATTCTCACCCACACATATGCATTTAAAGCACACAGTTTAAAATCTAGAGCATTACTGGCCCATCTGAACTGACTGCTCCTGCAGACAAGGCTCAGGTTTTTCTATTGCTCACTTTCATTACAAGACACACACAACTGGGCCAGACATTTGAAAAACAGCCTGGAATGGGGCATCCCCTACCAAAGAAACACAGACCAGAAAGTCACCACATAGGCTACAGTACTACAACAAAGAGTTAAAGGTAAAGTCCAAGCATCAAGCATAAATCCAAAAACACTAACTTGTGCTTTGCTTAGCTCATTTTCAGGTCTTTTATACGCAGATCCTGAAATGGCAAAATTGTACCAGTTCAGATACAGGCCCAACTAACAACCCTGGTACACCGACTGTAACAATCTTTTTCTGTGGTGACCCCAGGACAGGAGTTTTTTTATTTTATTATTTTTATTATTAAGATATTTTATTAGGCCACCTTACAATTTACATCCCTGGTATGTCCTCCTTTCTTTCTTACAGCTGTACTGTAAAAGCTGCATTTGCTTGATGTCCTCTGTACAATGTATTATCTTGTGATGTTTTATCTGATCACTACAGAGAAGACAGTACTGAAATACACTCATTCTCCACAGGAATACTCCTATTTTTTCCAGGAACACAGCCAAATAAAGATGGCTTTTCTAGAGACATTTTTGTTTGTTAATCATGCCGAACTTTCATGCAACTGAGTGCTACAATTTTCATTTAATACATAGTTTGTTTAAATAATATTATTGGTCTGTTTCAAATCATGCTAGCAAGTGGATTTATCAGCTTTCTTCAAGAGTCATAAATCTTTTTTGTCAACAACATAAAACCAACAATCAACTCCTCCAGAGGAACAAAGGCAAATTTCTGTTCCATTTTCTACGGCACAGATCAAAACATTTGGTCTCATGTTTGAACCAAACTTTAAACTCTAAAATAGACATATTTCAGTCAGTCCCCAAAACACCGAAGGTGGGGGGCGCGGGATGGGACAACACGATGAGACAATGACACACAGACCCAATGGCACACAACCAACCAACCCTAACCTTATTTTAGACGAGTAAACATGAGAATTTTTTTCCTCCAGCATTCCTCCTTACACACACTCCACCAGGCCATGCACAAGCAGACTCATAAACAATAAAGCCAGACTCTACCACGCTCCTCTTACCCACTATGACTCAGGCTGAGTCTACATTAATACATTCCTGCTGCAAATGCATGTCCCGTGTACAATGTGTTGGCTAACATATCCAGCAGCAAGAATTGTGAGTATAATCTCAGCTTATGGCAAAGTATGCTTTTGGCAGTAAAGCTTATTTAGAAATGGGAGAAGATGCCACAGGATGAACAAAAAGTTCAAACCACACTGCCATTAGCTGTGTTCACTAAAGGCTGATTTTGCTGATATGTTTTTTCTGGTGCAGATCTACTTTAACACACTTTGTAAGGTTTATCATCATTAAAAAAACAAAAAATCCCCTCTAAAATATGCCTTGAAACAGTATAAAGAGATTACAAACAAAACCATTCCAAAAGGTGACGTATAAAAATAATTTCTTGCTGCAATTCGCAATTATTAAGCTGAGTCAGCTGCAACAGTTTTAGTGACCAATTGAAAGCTCTCTCCTACAAGTCTTACTGGATGTAATGGATTCTGAAGTAATGATTTCCTGACAAACACTGCCAAGTTATGTAAGTTATATTTGGGGGGAGAGGATGACTGTGATGGTTAGCTTTTTTTCCACTGTCCCCTTCCCCAGAAACGGCACAAACATTCATTTAAAAAGCCACTCTGCTTCCTTATCAGCAATGCTACTTTGAACTTCTCAAACAAGAACACAGAACAAACAATATATCAGATTATAATTCTCTGCTCTAAATTAAAATGGCCTCTTTGAGTTCCTGTTAAGTTATTAAAAGTTGTTTTAGTATTATTTTAATTTTTTAAAGTGTGAAAAAAAATTAACATCT
Source organism: Falco punctatus (assembly GCF_963210335.1). Classification (NCBI taxonomy): domain Eukaryota; kingdom Metazoa; phylum Chordata; class Aves; order Falconiformes; family Falconidae; genus Falco; species Falco punctatus. The sequence goes on along the minus strand of NC_137585.1, from coordinate 12,743,161 downwards.
AGCTAGTAATGCTTAGCAGAAGTCTAAAATCATGAGTTTAAAACTAATTTTCCTTGTGTTCACTCAGCATAAAGCTTCATTCAAAATGTTGTTAGTGAAAACTTGTTTGTTCACAATTTAATTTTTTTAATACATCAGGTCTTCGTAGTCTAGACTTAGATGCTAAGTTATAATTGCAGGGACTGAAAATGCAGAAAAACAGAAGCATATCCAAAGACTCATTATCAGAGGTTATTCATACAGACCAGAAATTAATACCTCAGTTTAAATACTTAGTTCAAACTTACGAAACAAGCACTGCATGCAAATACCTGAAGAACACATTGATACTTTACTGCAAGTTGCATAACGTTTACTGATTTTCATCACTGCAGCACTGAGGCATGTGTTAACGGACAGGCCAAATCACCCTCCTGAATGTTACCTTAAATTGTCGACAGACTATCATTTAACATATTATATTCACATGCCTCACTGGAACAAGTCTGAAACTAAAGACACACAGTGAAAAAAAGCCAATGAGTGTTTTGAAAAACTCTGTGGTGTCTCAAGATGCTACCAGCTTATTCACAGGGAAGTTGGCAGAAGGGAAAGCACAGCCCTCCACTGATCAAAGTCCACAGTCTTGTCTTCTAGCCCAAGCACTGAATGAAGGAGGTAGGGATGAACAGCTATTTTCAAACTTGCCTACAGCAAAAAGTATCTACAACTTTAAGCTATTTCAGTCTGTAAGAAACATGTTTGTCCCACACAAATTCTGTGCACTCTAGTCTGATTTCTAACTAGCCAATTTCTCCCATCCATCTTCCACAAAGAAAAAACTAAGTAAAACACCTGAAAATTAAAGAAATTACATTAGCAAATATGTTCTTCTGAGTTCCTGGCAATCTCTGGCAGTAGGGTGAGGATAGACAGTCAATGGCAGTAACATCTAAAACCAGCACAGCAAGATTTACAAGAGAAGTCACCTCTCCAAGCTTTCACTCTGTTTTAAATATGTGGGTTTCTGGTTACCTTCCTTCACCTCCTCCTTCAGATTAGGCAGAAAGAGAGGAGAAGAAAGAAATCAACATTTTGAGCCATATAATAAAATTACACCTTTACAATTTTTGCATTTAGCCACATGGAAATATCCTAGCACTGGACTGGAAACCAGCATCATATAAGCTGTACATGACAAGTCTCAAACAAGCCTTGCAAAGTTTTGTGAAAGAACCTCTCAAAATGAAGACTGTCAATGAGATTAAAACAAAACTAACACAAACAAAAAAAAAAAACCCAACACCAAAACCATAGAGTTAATATTCAGCACTATTACAGTAAGTGAATAGTGTCTGATCACCTTCCCAGAAGCCACAAAAATCTTCATAGGACCAAGAGCCAAACCCCAAACACCTTGTTCAGAAGCTGAGGGACTTACAGTAGTTCTGGGGCAGAAGATGGAAAGGACATTTCAGGTATCGTGCTAAGCCTCTTGCAGGATGAAGCGCTGCTTTGCATGCTGTTGGGTTTTGAATTAAACATTATAATCCTGGCCTAGCGACCTTCTCTGGTTTGTAGTCTCCCATGCTTAGAGATTCAGGTCACCCAACAGTCCCTGCACTAAGATGACCCAGCCATTAGCAACACCCATGCTGCATTTTAATCTTCCAAGAGTTACATGCAGCTCAAGAGTCAAGGCACACCACTCCTAATGCAGTGTCATCAGGAGAACCCATGCAACACTACTACAGTCTTTTGTGTTAGCTTCATTATCTTTAAGTCACAAAAAACCACCTTTGAGTTTGTTTAGTATCCTAGCTATTATCAGAATTTAATGATGTATTTGCAACCAACATCTTCTGATCAACAGACTCCTTAGGGGAGTAAAGATTAAATACACCTTATATGTGCCAAGACCACAGCAGTCTGCAGATTTCCTATCAGCTTAATACTTGCATATAAGTCACCTATCAAAACCTTGAAATTAACTCTTTACTGCACAGGCCAGGCTATACAGCAAATGGTTAGCTGAGCGCACTAATCTGCTGCCTATGAAGTATGTTAATATCGGCAGAGGAGCAGCAGGAAGATTTTCAGCCAGAAGCAATCTGCTCAAGGGAGAGGTGGCATCAAGCAAGAGAAGCTATGAAGCAAAGCCTTCAGTTATTTGCATTACGCTGGGAATTTACATCTAAGGTGCCATTTTATATAACACTAACTTTCATGCAAACAAAACACTCTTCATTGAATGGTGAATTAATAAAGAAATTCTGATTTTCCTTAATTTTTAAAATGTTTTTTCCCCAAATCAAAGATACTGTAATTGTTACTAGAACTGTCCGTTTTCCTTTCCTTATATTGTTGTATAACATCTACCATTCTGCAAAATAATACTACCAGTTCCCACTAACCTTCTGTTATGACATGCAGATGTAAGACCTGTACTATAATTGCTTTTGTGCTTGGCATGCTCAGATGCAAGTTTCCAACTTTCAAAGAAACAAAAGAAGTAGGTCCATAAAGAAAGAAAGTATATGTATTTCCTGCAAAGGTTTCCATGAAAAAAAATAAAGAGAAAAGCCTGCTGAGGGAGGGGTACACACTAAATCTGAAGATCATCTCCAACATGCAGAGTACTTCATCCAAAAATCAACTTCAGCCGTCATAAAAAGTGGTGTAGCTCTTTGTACTCTAATTCCCTTCATTAACTGAAAACCTTTACAACCTGAAAGCTTTACAAGAGCTTAACAATTAAGGTAACTCTGTAGAGTCACTTGATTTAAAACATGTCCTGAAAAGTAAGCAATTAGTCAGCATTTCTAGGAGGCACTTAAAATTCCCTTTATGGTGAACAATACATCTAGAAGTTAGAAAAGAGAGTTCATTTTGATACTGCTTCTTATGAAGAAAGCTGATCAAGTTGTAATTTTGGGGGAACTGTAACAACGATAATGAAGTCTTTTCCGTGAGGACAAAAGGGTTGTACAAATTTTGAAAATAACAAGAAAGCAGTAGAACAAATATACATGTATTGCATTTTCAAGCAGTACTTGCTCAAGAATCTGAATAGCTACACCTTTTTTTTTTTTTCCCATCTTGAGTGCTGAAGCAGAAAAACCTCTTTTCTCCTTGCTCAACTTTCACGTGAAGAGTTTCTAAATCTGGTGCTCTGCTGCACTTGGTGGTCTAACACCTGGTCCTCCCCTGGCAAAAAGTCAACATCAAAGTGTCAGAGTATGTGTTATTCCCAGTTCCTAGTCTTCAGAGTGTCTCATGTTGAACACAGGTCAGGAACAGTTTCAGAAAGGATGACTAGGACCAAGAGGCCTTCCTGAAACTGCCCTGAACCCTGACCCGCCCAGCTCACTCCAAAAGAAGGCTGAAAAAGCACCCCCATTCCCTTCCCCTTCATCTGAGGTCTCGTCTGGTACACATCCAACATTTTATTGTATCAAGAGAACTACAACAGAAAAAAGTAAAGTAAATTGTAAAGTATGAATGGAAGACATTTTGAGGTTTGAGCTTCTCATTTATGTAGGAGATGGCCAGTAAGAGGAGTCTAGACATTGTAGATTCTGATGGCTTCCTAGGCAAAATTACCAGAGTGAAAATTAGACTTGACCTCTCCGTCTCAGTTACAAACTGAGAAATATTTTCCATTAATAAATGTATTGCATTTCTCCTTATTGATAACAGACATGGGAATCAAGTCTAACTTTCACTCTAGTATTTCAGTCACACATATAACCTCACACACAATTAACAGATGGTTTTGGCAGCGGTAGCAAAGGCTACCAAACCAGTAATTCTTTAATTGCCCCTACTGTTGCTGTAACATGCTTTGAAAGAGTCCAATCATATTCCTCCAAATTATCACAACAGCACTGAATGGTGACCTTCAGAGAACAACTGTCAAGTACCCTACAGCATATGGATTGCTAAAAAAAAACAGTGTTGGTGAAACATTTCATTTTTTTCTTCATGGGACACTGCCAAGAAAATGCATTATTCATGACTACATATTTGTGCTAGCTTATACGGTACAGTTCTTCAGATTTCATTTCAAAGTAGGCATTCTCATGTTTTCAGTAAGACAGATACATGTAGCATACAACAAGTATTTCCTGATCAAGTTGATTTAGGTACCAAACTACTCATCTGTTCTGTGCTTGTACATGTATAATTATTACATCAGATCAACTACATTTGACAAACTTTAATGAAAAATTTAACTTGGGGGTAATGACAATCTTACTGTAAATTTGCTGCTAAATAATTTCCTTTCATGAATTGCAAGAGTTTGTAAAACTGTACCTGGAATAACCATCAACTGAGCGTAACAGGAGATGGATTAAACAGACAGAAAATGAGAGGCCTTTTGCTTTCCCAAGTTTCAGATTTTATTAACTGTTCTTAGATCCTTTTATGGCTTATTACTATCACTGTCTACCAGGCAACAGTGTGAAACCAAAAAAAGACATTTACAGAGCTAAAAACACGTAAATATTAGTGAAAGAAGGATGCATACAAGAACCGTTTGGGAAATTTTTTTATTATTATTTATTGACATCCCTGTGCTGATGCCACCCTTTCACCTGTTTCAAGTTTTGGAGGCTGTTCTGAAATGTAACCAGATTTATTAAAAGCTGAGAGGTTTTCTGTCATAAACTGCATATGAGAATTGCAATTTTTTCAACTGAAATATGGCAAGAAAGTGGATATATTACTGTATTACCCTCCTAAAACATAACCTTCATATAACAACTTAGAAAATGACCTCTACAAAGATTTTACAAGAAGGAATATTCTGTCCTTCAATACAGTTGTTGGAGGTTGGGTTTTGTTTTGGTTGGGGGCTTTTTGTTTGTTTGGTTGGGGGGGGGGGCATTGGTGTTGGAGTTGTTTTGTTTTAAATCTAAGCATATTGAAGTGTTTACTCCTACTGCTTTAACAGATCATCAGTATGGAAAAAGTTATGAGTTCACTTTACCTTTGATCTATTTCATTTTTCTTCTTGTAGTTTCCTCCCCATGTAAACTATTATTAAAGAGTGCAAGAGTACGCAATCATCTAGTTTTGATCACTGAGCATACTACTGTACATGTTCAGAAAATAGAAATACTCTTCTAAAAAAGACAGCTGGCTTGACAATGGCGCAATATTCCTCACTAACAAGAACCTCTGTCTCTCTGGTTACAAGCCAAATCAAAAACTTTGATTGTTTCTCCTCACTTTTCTCTCTCAGTTTTGGGATGGTAGGTGGAAGGGCATGAGCATTACATCTTTTCTTGCATTCTTAAGTGGTTTTAGAATCTAATAAAATTAAGCTATGCTACCATTGGCTCCAATTTATAAGTTGTAAAGACGTAGGAAGAGCACAAATCCATCCTTTTGTTATTTCCAAAATTAAAATATGTCATGCAGAAGAAATATCTTTCCTGTTTATATATTCTCAATGACTTATTGAAATCGCAGAAGAAAATATTCAAGATACAAGTATTTCTATGAAGTTCAGGAAAGAAGCCATGTTTTATGAAGAGACTTTTTTCTTTTGGAGGAAAAGACCCAAACATGCAAGTTAAATTATATTGTAAAGAAGCTGCAAGCAGTTGACACAGCCCTCATCTTTCCAAAGAAACAATGCATTAATTTCTTTAAAAAAAAGTTGACTGAAAAAAAGTGAAATGGCAGTACAATAAATCCATTTTTCTTGCTTGTTCAGGAAAAAACCATAGTATAAATAAGATCTATACTACAGATAAAATACTATCAAAAGATTACACAGCAGCCAGGATATTCCATTAGTCTTTCACTTTGGGAGAGCCAGTCACTTTATCACAGACGACTGCTTAGAGCAGGGGTCCTCAAACTTTTTAAACAGGGGGCTGCAGCTGCTTGGTTCCCCCCCCCCCAACCCCCAAGGGGGAGGGGGGGGGTGGAGGGGTTCTATAAATACGGGGGACCGGATTGAGGACCCTGGAGGGCCGTAGTTTGAGGACCCCTGGCCTAGAGGGTAACCTCAAGTTAGCAATTTATGAAACATCACCAAAACCACCACCGAGTTTAGCATTTCTGGCAACCACAGCTTTGTCCCAAGAACAGACCCAAAAGATTATACTCTAAGTCACATCCAACGACTGAAATAAGAGCTGAGAAGAATTAGACCTGTTCTAGAACGGGCAAAGCCAAAACACAGGACTTTTTAACACAGAAGTTCCCTCAAGGGTAGGGAAAAGAACCCTTCTGTAAATTCTGGGGTTAAGTGCTAAAGCATGTCTCAAATTGTTATTAATACAGTATATTCATTTCTCTTGTTTCTCTGGCTGTTTCAATAAAGCACGAATATTACCAATGAACAAAGCTCCAAAAAATTCCGTTGACACTGCAGAGAGGCACAAGCCTATCAGCAGGCAGCTGATAGCCTTTCAAGTAGATTGTATCAGGTTTTATGTTAGAACTTCTCCATTCCTGTTCATTTCCTGCACTGCTGCCAAAATAAGTTTCTATTCCGTTTTTTTAGTCTGGTAATTCCTAGTTGCTCACAAACCAATACGAATGCAATTTCAGAAATGCAAATTGTTTTCAAATCACATTAATAGAAAGAGAAGAAAATAATGCAAAATGGTTTAGGATAACTTCAATAACAGTACCAACACTTATTTAAAATCCTTCAACAAACAAGTAGCAGCAGAAACTTTAATATTTCTAATTATTTTGTTTTAACAAAGACTTACCCTCTTGCAGGATCTAAGGCAATTGCTCTGGGCTGATCCAATTCTTGCCAAAACAAAACTTTCCTCAGTGATCCATCTAAATTAGAAACTTCAATCCGATTTGTTTCAGAATCTGTCCAGTATAATTTCTCTCCCAGCCAGTCACATGCCAGCCCATCAGGTGACAGAAGTCCAGAAATGACCACATTTTGTACACTCCCAGATTTATTGAATTCTGTTCGTTTAATGGCTTCTTCACTGACGTCACTCCAGTAGATCAACCCCTTTACAAACACGAAGTCTACTGCTGCTGCGTCCTCTAACCCACCCACAATCACTGTGGCGTTCTCCTTCCCATTTGCAGCATCCACTAGTCGCAGATCACGTCGGTTCGCATACAGCAACAGCGGGGCAGCTTTAAATGGGAGAAATAAGGGGGAGGGGGGCAGACAGATGCATTAACACCACTTTTTTTTTTTTTTTTAAAGTGTAACTTGCACTATGATGGTGCATCAAGCCATAACTACTAAGAAATTAAAAAAAATAAAAGGTGGGGGGACATTTTGAAATTTTACTAAAAATCACCAACTCTAAACCTTTCAACAGTGCTACAACTCAAAATGGTAACTTCATAACGGGCAGCTCATTCTGGACTGTGCATTACTAAAATAAGATTAAAGAAGAAGGGCGAAAACAAAGATGACAGGAGTTTGAAGTGTCCAAATGACACTGTTCTGTAGAGAAGGACACGTAAATAAGAATTTGAAAGACAAGGGTTAGTTTTCTAAGCACTCAGTGCTAGTCCACCTGAGAAAAGATTCTGGGGTTTTTTTGCTAGAATTTAGTAGTATACACCCCACTTCTATAAAACCATAATTCATGTCAAGCTGTCAAAGCCACCTGTATGTTTATACTCTACAAAATCATGTATCCTGGATATTTTATATGTAATACATACAAACAAAATTAATTGCACATCATGAGACAAATGCTGTTTTAGAGTATTGGAGTTGGTATGAGGAGGTAGAGAGAAAAATAAATCTACAGGAATGGGCAACACTGAGTTTTTTCAAACTCAGCTCTACCACTCCTGTTCAGTTCTCTACCACAAAGCCTTTATTTTATATGCTTTATTTGCTTACTCTATCAGTTTGCACCGTCTGTGTATTTTTCATACACAACACCTCAGATGACTAATGAAAAGTAGTAACCATGAAAACATAGTTTCTTAAATGTAATATGCCCGTTTAATTGCCCTTAACCACAAGCTATATATAACATTATGAAAATTCCAGCCTCATTCCTGCTTCAACAAAAGGTTAAGAAAAAGACTACATTTGTATAATGCAGACAAGCACATCCTTCTAATTCCACTATCATAAAACATTTCTACCTTTCCCCGTGTTTACTCAGGCACTGCAGCAACTGAGCTGTACAGCAGCATTTAGATCCATACTATGACTGGCATACTAAATGTTCCTATACATGTCACCGCACAAATTAAAAAACTTGCACATTTATTCACCAGCATAGGTGGGGCACTTTAAACCTCTAGCAAAATATATATGTCCTAACCAAAAGGTTTACATTTATAGAGCCAAAGACGTACATGGTTGAATAATATCAAGGTCTATGTTGCCAGAAAAGTTACAGTTCCTTGTATGAGAAACTCACATGGAAATTAGAAATACTAACACAGACTTCAGAAAATTCAAAAGCTAGTTTCCAAGATCAGACTACTTCCCTCATTACCACAAAACTAAACTGTTTATCAAAGACACTGCTACATATGCATTGGGAAAAGCTGAAGGAACTAAGAAGTTCCTTAATCATTTATCTACTGCCAAATAAACAAGTTCTTAGATGTTTGGAAGCTTTTCCTTCTGTTGTCTCCCCTCCTCCCCTTTGGTTGTTTTTTTTTTTTTGGTTTGTTGTTTTGGTTGTGGGTTTTGGTTTGTTGGTTGTTTTGGGTTTGTTTGGTGGGGTTTTTTTGGTTGGTTGGTTGGTTTGGGGAGGGGGGGGGCGCTTTGGTGTTGTTTTTTTTTTTTAATCAAATTGTTTAAGGCTGTCATCCTAATTTTAGAAACACTGAATCTAAAGGTTGTAGTAAATCAGTTTATATAGAAAGTTACCAAAATGGAGGGAGGGGAGAGAGGAAGCTTTGTTGTTTTTAATAATGCTAAATTTGTATTCCCCCTTCCAGAAAGCAAGTTTTTATTGTGCTGCAAAACATTGAGTTTAGATGTTATAATTTCCATGAAGACGGGGTAGACTTCTTTAAACTAGAAAGCAGAATCTTTATATTACATAGGTTTATTACCTTACTTTGCTATCTCCTTCCCTTCCTTACCTAATTTCCCACCTCCTAAAGATTTCAAATTAATAAGAGAGTTTCTTGAAATGCAGGTTGCTTATGATGTCTGCATCTTTTCAGAAAAAAAGTATTCAATAAACTGCAAGTGGCAAAAAATAGATATGCAACAAAACCCTCTACTTTAAAGCCTGCATACAATTGTAACCCGAAAAATCTAGTTAATAGCCAGCTCAATGTCATCTAGTGCACCATAGGAAAGTGTGCAGCCAACTGGCACAGCTCTCTCTAATAAGACAGCATGCCCAGCATTTGAAAAAAGGTAAATCCATGCACAAATGAGTAAAGACTCCATTATTATGTGCAACACGGAGCAGGAGTACCCATGCACACAGCATGCACTGAATTGGAACACCAGGCATGTCAAGTGTAATCACCGAGGCCTGAAGGCACTGCTGAGCCTAACACAACCACATTGCATAGGTTATTCACTCCTTGCTGGAGCTCAGAGCTGGCTGAGGAAGGACTGGAAAAAAACTCCTTTTCATGAACGATACAAGTTAGTTGAATGACGGCTCAGAAGAAACACAGCTACACTTAGGATGTGTAGTTTCACGCAGACTGATTCAAAGCCACAACTTGTAACACATTCTGCAGGGTTGGCAGATGAGGATATTAAGCTTCTCATTCCAATTTGTTGTGACATTCAGGAATGAAACATGCATCACCAAAATAATAAAAAACAGGTTTGCTCCCCCACCCCCTCCAACCCTTCCCAGAAAACACAAAGGCTTCAATACCCTATAAAAGCCAATTACTGAAGTTGGCAGCATTAGTACCTAGTATCGTCTTTGCCATTTACTTGACGCAAACAGCAATGCCGGAAGGAAAATTGTGGCAGAAGGTCCCTGCCTGCTCAATATGACTCAGTTTAAAAGAAGCACAGGACACTGAAAAGATGGCTTTTTGAATAGTGCAGTTATGAACTATATTAATAACTTAAGGGAAGAAGTCCAAGTTCAAAGCTAGACAACTATTTTGCAGTTCAAGTTATAATGGGGCTAAGAGATAGAGCTATTTTTTTTTTTTTTAAGAAGCTTTCCTTATGTTTCTGTATCCCTTTCTATAGACATCAGAAGAATAAATATTTTAACTGGAAAATCTGCAATATATTGAAGAGGAGCACACATTTTTAAAAGTAAAGGAAAAAACACCCATCTTGGAAATCAACTGGAAAAGTAGTAAATATTAGCATGTCCTCTATCACCTAGAGGTCTACATGTAGTTTATTCTTCTAATTGAAGTACCCAGTACAGAGTAAAAGCTATGCTTAGGTATAAAACAAGGTTTTTTTTGGATCCACCAGCAGGACAAACATTTGCCTCAAGAAGACAAGTTACAAAAACTGAAGTTTAAAACATTCAAACTGCAACAAAAATAATTTTAAATCATAAGAAACTCCTGTCAATAGTGAGTCACTGAGCCTAACTGCTTCTTAACTCCAATAGTCACATAAAAACTTCCATAAGCTTGCTACATTCAATATTAAAATCCAGACACAACCTTTTTTTGCCTTGACTTTGCAACTAGAATTCTACATCAGCATCCTTCTCACCACCTAACTCCAGTTCTTGTACCAATTCTTCCTCTTGGCTGCAACTGTTGTCTCTCTCACTAGCATACTGAAACTTTCTAATACCCAAGATACCTAACTCTGTTTTCCCTAACACTTGTTTACTAAACTCTTTGTACATCTGATTTTTAAGTGTCTGATACTGGCTTAAAAATGCTACAGTCCACAGGATGCAAAGTGATGAACCAACATACAAAGATCACTTTACCAGCTAAAAATGTTTTCCAGTTTTTTTGGTCTTTAAGTGACAACTTCAAGCTCTCAGAATTTGTCATGCTTTTCTTTAGTCCAGAGGTTTTTTCCACAAGTTCCCACTCACTCTTTACCACTTTAAATGATCCATGACACCTCAGTCTGCCATGAGGTCAGTTACCTTCAACATGCTCATTCTCTTTCACTGACATGGAACTTAGCCTGGTTAAAGCAATTAGCACAGCATTTTCCCCAAACCCTTCTTTCTTATTCTCAATTCCTAGCAATGCTGTTCTACCCTCTCATTTAGTTAAAGGCCCCTCCCCAAGCTGTTTCAAGTCATTAGCATCAGTGAAAGGTTTGACTGGGTTAGTGAGTTGAATCAACTCACGAAGTGGTTCAGCAAACTCCAAAACTAACATAAGGCAAGCAGCAGGGAGCTGGAAGGGGGAGCAGCTCTCCCCCCTCTCACTGGCAGGCTGCTAGATCTGCTCAAGATGCGACTGCAGCCACATCCTTTCTCCCCAGTTCCACTTTCAGCTGCTGGTTCCCAACCTCTCTTTTGCATTGGCACTAGCACTTGTCCCACAGGACGGTAAGACAATGCAGGGAGCTAAACCAGCAGAAGGCTACAGTGCTCTCCCCCACACCTGCCAAAAAGTAGGTTTTAGCCAACCATCATCCAGAACCGCTTCACAACAAAATCAGATAAATCTAAGTACTAGCACACCAGAGAAAGGGAGGACTGCATCAGCTTTGACAAATTAGTTGAACTAGTTGCTTGTGAGCTTCCAATTTAGAAACAGGACCCATCAGACTACAGGTGGCCACCACAAGTTGTGGCAACCTGCCCCAGAATCCCAGTGTGGTCCAGCTGGTAATACTGAGCAACTGCTCACATTGTGGAAAGCAATATCCATGCAGGAGTCGACTGGTAAGAAACCCATGGATTGTTACACTGGAAGAAAATGTCATTGTGCTAGGAAAACTCCCCCTCTTTTAAAAGTCTTGCTGAAGAACTCTGACGATCTAAAGGTGAATTGATACTGCCAAGCATACTGCCACAAGGATGGCAAACATGGACCGGAAAAGGGGAGTGTGGTGGTAAGATGCACCAAGCAAATACACACTGGCTGGGATGAGGCAGAGTAAGCAAGAAGAATTTGACAGATGCCTTGACAGAATGACATGCACCTACATTCAGCCCACAAAAGAATGAAAAGCAGATAAATGGACATAGATAACCAGCAAAGAGCATTAATAACAACCTCCTCAAAACCATACTATACACAAAACTCCTGGTATGTAATACAACCCTCCCCATTCCCAAGACGTCCCACAGAGAGCAAACACAAGAACATAAGAAAAACTCTCTGGACTGACACAAGGATTCTGGCACAGTCAGTTGTGAGGACTCTCCTTTTAATCCCCAGGTTTCAAATTTCTTCATCATTGCTTATGCTTATAAGGAATTCTGTAAATTGTTATCTGTGAGGTTTGCTGCTTAGTTTGGAGGAGCAAGAAGAAAAAGGTTGAGGTAGCATGGGGAATAAAACCCTGGGAGACTGGAGTCAAATCAGTAGAGAGGCAAGTTGCAAATGAAAATACACTTCCCAAAGAAGCAGGGACACAGCCTAACGAACTTTCATACGGAGATGGTTTATATTTTCAAACAATCAAAAAAAATCACCAGTAACCACGTAAGAGTTTCATCACAACAAGCAGCAAGCCAGGATTCTGCACCAAGTGCTCCATCAGAGCACCTTTCCCAATTTATTCCACACAATCCACAATTTTTTTTTAAGAAAACTGAATTACCAGTAGCCCCTATTCCACCTTCACTGTGAATGGGAGAGCTCTCCTCTCTCAGTCTCCCTGCTTTCACAAATACACTTGCAGGACACAGCAGGCAACTGGGACTTGAGTAAACAAGCACAAGGCAACCCAAACTTGGCAGAAAGGACTTTTTCTCCTCCTTTCAGCTAACCTGAAGTGTATTGCACATGCTAAAGCCAGCCAAGGGCTGTTCAGATAGTAATGCAAAAGGTCACAGGAACAGTCAAGCTTGCCAGTGAATGAAATGAGTAACCACATCAGTGCAAAAGTAAAGATACCAAGCAGCAACAATGGTACCTGGATTCTGCACCAAGCTTCTACTGTTAGTTTTGCAGGCCACTGGCCAGATAGGAGCTGTGGAGACCAAGACGTCCTGTAAGACCAGCTGGTACAAAGGCAGTAGTAGCCTGCTGAATAACAGGGAAAAAAATATATCTTACTAAAGAGCTAGAAGGACAGAGACAAGAGAATGAGAAGAAGGGAAGAAAATTAAGTACAGGGAAGGATTGAAATACCAGGTCCAGGCATAAAAAACCCAACAGACCTTGCAGAGTATAGCAAAACCATACACAACTGTACCACAAACGCCAGCCTATCACAGCCAAATAACCTTCTGAACAGCAAGCATTTCTGACCAAATCATCCTATTGGCAACAGAGCCATAGAGCCAGTAGTTGATGATTTCCAAATTATCACAGCATGTCTCTTCTCTGTGTTAGGTAGCACTCTGATCCACTGTCCATCTTGACATAACATAGACTCTCCTACTCCGAATTTCATTCAATTGCACTCTCATGGGGATAAAACACACTACTTCAGCAGCTGGTATCTTTTTAACTTTATATGCTGAATATCTTGCTGACAACAACCTAGGATGAGCAGAGCGTTATGCTTCCCGGTCAGGCATCTGCTTGCAGCTGCATTGCCATATAACACTACCACCTTCTTCCATTACCCTCCTGCTTATGAAAGGGAGTCACAAAGTAGCAAGAAAATAAAGGTGACCTGGCAGCAGCACAGTACACTTTGCTGGGCCAGCAGCACACTCTGGAAAGCAGGAAGGCTTCTAGGGATGCATGACCAAGTAGTACCATGATCCATATTAAAGCCTGCAGAACCTCAATGCTACACTTCCCATTTCCTATTTCCTCAGGTGGCCTCACAACCTTCCTCCGACACTCTCCCAGTTTCTCAAATAGAGTAACACACAGCACTGCAGATGAAATCATAACAGTTTCACGCACACTGACAATGCTCCCTTAGTTCTACTGGAAACACCCATGTTTAAATCAACACAATCCATTAAATGAAAAAAGTTAATATGCGTTAATACGCTGCAAAGCATCTCCTGTCTACAAGGTATGTTTCTGACATTCACTCATATAGAAAAAGAAATATTGGACGAAAAGCTCTCAACATGGCCCAACAACATGCACTTGCGACCCAGAAAGGCAACTGTATCCTAGGCTGCATCAACAGAAGCATGGCCAGCAGGTCGAGGGAAGTGACTGTCCCCCTCTGCTCTGCTCTCGTGAGGCACCACCTGGAGTGCGGCATCCAGCTCCAAGGCTCACAACATCAGAGGGACATAGACCTGTTGGAACAAGTCCAGAAAAGGACCACGAAGATGACCAGAGGGCTGGAACACCTATACTGTGAAGACAGGCTGAGAGAGTTGGGAGTTGTTCAGCCTGGAGAAGAGAAGGCTCTGGGGAGACCTTACAGTGGCCTTCCAGTACCTAAAGGGGACCTACAAGACGGCTGGAGAGGGACTTTACAAGGCCATGTAGTGACAGGACAAGAGGGAATGGCTTTAAACAGAAAGAGGGCAGATTTAGATTAGATATTAGGAAGAAATTATTTACTGTGAGGATGGTGAGGCACTGGAATGGGTTGCCCAGAGGAACTGTGGATGCCCCATCCCTGGAAGTGTTCAAGGCCAGGCTGGATGGGGCTTTGAGCAGCCTGGTCTAGTGGACGGTGTCCCTGCCAATGGCAAGGGGAATGTAACTAGGTAACTTTGAGGTCCCTTCAAACCCAAACCATTCCATGATTCTATACTGCACCAGCTGGAGTCCTATATCTAAATAGGGATGATATTTTGCAATCCAAATGTGAAGCCAGTATGATGACAGATACGGTGACCTGATCACACTAAAATATAACACTACCCTTCACACCTTCTGGCATCATCACTCCCTGCAGCACTTCTAACAGTTAGAAAACAAACCAAAAGGCTCTATCATATCCCTCATGAAGCTGCTGAAAGACTGTGCATTGCTTAAGTTCCTCCACTGAATTAGAGAACTGAGACATAAGACTTGATGCTGAGACCAAGGCAGACCGTTTTCCAAAGCCTAGGAAGGGTAAAGGCTGCAAGACAGACCTTGCACACCCCGGCAGGCTGATGGGAATGCTCCAAAGTTTGTTGCAACTATGGAGCAATCACAGCTCACTATGTGTTCCAGCCTTGACATCACATGTATTTAGGGGTGCACATCCAGTCAACAGCCTGGGAGTGCTTGGCCTCAATCACTCCTGCCAGCTCACTTGCCTCCATAGCTGAAGGACCCTAGTTATACTGGCAGATACCATGTAGGAATAGCCCCAGCCAACAGGTCTCACCAAGATTGCTAATAGTTCCATGTAGTCCAAAAAATCCACACCCTGAGCAAAGCACACTGGTTTACCTTCAAACAAAGCCTTTTTCCACATTGGCAAGAAGACCATAGATTCTGAGCTACCCTTAGATTACTTTTTCAACAATTTATCCAAGTTGGCATGCTTAGTCTAAACAATAAATATTTCTTGAAGTGTGTCACTTAGTCTCATCAGGTAAAAAAACACCAACCCAACTTATATATTTATTCTGTTCTGTGGTTGGGGTTTTTTCGTTTAGATTTTTGAAGCATCATCAGGAAGCTGCTGTAAAGCATGATAACAGAATTTAGCACAACAGACCCCAACTTTTGGACAGAATGACCCATAAAACAGAAAAAGTTGCCAGCACCGATGAGTACACCACAAAAGTAAGTGACTGTCCTCAGCTAGGACAGTGGGTAGGGGCAGGGGGAGCAGCAGTACTACCACAAAGGCTTGTCATATTCATCCCCACCTCTCTACAGTTCTTCAACAACCAACGTATCAGTTACCCCATGATTTCTTTGTGGCATACTTCCCAGATCACACTGGGTGAATGGCATCTTTGTCAGTTCATCCATCACAACAAGTATCAAGAATAAAAAGCCCCATCTCTCTACAATTTTTTCCAAACAACTTCAGACTTTGTTTCTCATGCAGCTAAAATACTTTCTTCAAGACAAGACAATATCAACAATTTCACAAAAATATGAAGGATTCACACTGAACTAGAAAATAGTTTTATAAGAAAATTGAAATAAAATACTCACAGTGCAAGTTTAAAACATCTGCCAAAGGAAAAAAGCTCTCAAACCAAAATTACACTTTGACCAGTCAAATTCTTAAGACTATCAAGTTTCCTACTAAATTAATATTTAAATATTAATTTAATAAATAACAATTCCATTTCAAACAAATAGTTAGGGACTGTTTTTAAAAGAGTAAGGAAGGATGTGCACATACTTCCAAGAATTTTGAAAATTACTGCACATTTGTTTGTTTTGGATACAAAGTTGGACCAAAGTGATTTATTTTTTTTTTAACTCTCAAAACCACTCACATTCCAGCACTATTAACATCAACTCTTCAACAGGCTTACCTTAGATGCAGTGACACATGAAAAAAAATAATGAAAAACAAAACAAACAAACCAAAACATACATACACATGCAGGATCCCTTGAAAAAGGTGAACAATATTGTCTTTTTCATGTTGAATAGGACTTATTTCTGGTAATTCAAAGGAAAAGAAACCCATAAACACTAAACCATCCAACTTGGAATTATTTTACTTACTAATTTTACCATTACCTACAGGGTAAAGGCTAACTGTTGAGCCTCAGTTCAGTTTCTGAGTTACTAGAACACCAGTGCATTTTCCAAAAGGACATAAGAGTCACTACAAAGTTTACAAATTCCTACTTTTCTGTTATTCTTAATAGTCTACTCTATTAATCTATGTGTGGACAAGAGGATTCTTGGATTTCCAAGGTGTTAACATTTTAATTACCACATTGTAATTCACACTACGGCTACAAGCAAGAGCTTTATTCACTGCTTTTACAGAACAACGAAGGGAAAAAAAGAATCTACAATGCTACAGCACTTTACATTTCTATCACCTTCCACAGGCCCATAACTTCCAGAATTCAAGCAAACACATCAGCCACCTTCTAGAAGCCTGAACTCACTGACAAGGGACAGAGGAGAATGCTTATTATTGAGGAGTTCTGGAGGCATAAAGAGTTTACAAAAAAAAAAAAAAAACAAACCAAATATACAAACTATGTTTTTCCTCTCTGAACAGATTGCAGGGGAGGGAAAAAGAGTAAGAGGAAGAATATAAAGGAGAAAATTACATTACAGCATCATAAAGAAGGAAAACAATTTCTGATGAAGAAAAATTATATAGCTAGTTGACTAAGATTTTCTGTCTCAAATATATTACTTTTCAAATCTGACATCAAGAGCTCACACATGCCCCTCAAACAGAATCAAAACTATATTCCCATTTCTGCCACATTGATTATATCATGAGGGAGTAATTCCATTTAGGTAATGTGATCCTGTAACAAGATACTAAAAAAATGTTGCCATTTTCCATGCCTGTTTATATTAAAAACATTTCCTTATTGTTCTCTCTGTACAAATAACGAAGCTCAAAAAGCATTCCAACTTTTAAACTGACATGCCTCTTTCTCCAAATAGTTTATAACATTTTGCAAAGGAAACTAAGTATTACTAACTAAACCATTGCTTCTTTTAACCTGCACTTTGAATGGTATGTTCTTAAAAGTATATATAAATCAAATGGAAAAAAGTATTACAGTATTCCCATTCTATTCATAGACTGGTAGGTTTGACTATTTCAAAATTGGTGGGGGGCTGTGCCAATTACATTGAAACAGAAAGGTCTGTAGCAAGATAGTCGCAAGGAGACAAAAACCCCACCCTATTTTCATAACTGTTTTGCAGGAGAACATTTCAAAAAGGAGAAACAATGACAAGCTCATTTCTACTTGCAAACACCATCACTGTGTTCAGATAAAGTTCTGTCCACAGGGAGCAAATATCAAGTCTGTTCACACTGTCAATCCCTTGCCATAAATATTTATAAACTACAAGAATGCATAGAGACCTTAACGGAAGGTTCTCTATGTCAGCTTGCCTGCCAGATATACAAATAGGAAAGTTACTTAATGTTTATGGTGTCGATACCCAGCATTTACGTACAACCCATTAGAGATGCAATGCTTTCCCCTTCCAAGCCTTGGACAATTACCACAAAAGAACACAGCTTCTTTGTTTAGAGTACTGTGTGCCCTGTAACTCTGCAAGTGATATATACTCTGAAATATGCAAGTGAGGTATAAGTTGAAGAAATAAAGGTTATTATTAGAGAACGTATTTCTTTCACCAGCAGCAGTTACCCTCTGGAAAAGCCATCACTACAAAGCACTTGTCACAGAAGAAGTGAAGTACTCGCTGCATGCTCATCCTAAACCTCACCTCCACACACCAATAGTCCCCCTTGGTGAGCCATAGCATTCAGGTTCAAGGACTCACCTTTTAAGCAAGCAATGCCAACTCATTTATATGAACATGAACAGACCATCCCTGCAGCCTGCAAAACAGCTGCACCCCCCATGTCCTTCTAAGAAACTAGTATTAGTTACTGGTGAAAGTCCACCTGTGGGAAATTCCTTAGTAATGTAAATTCTACTTCACTGGCAACAACTACCTTCAAAGTACAAATGGCCCCCATGTGCCATCAAAGAAGTGGGTGGCAGCAAAGAATTTCACCAGCCACATATAGTCATTAAACAAATCTCTCTCAGGTGAGCAGGCTGAAGTGTGAGGGCTCCCCAGCAGGAGAACTGGGAGAAGAGCCGAGCACGTCAGAGCCACTGGCTCGGCCAGAAGCAGGAGCATGCAACAAAGCTTTTATGGTGCCATGCAACAATAACATGTACCCCTCCCTATAGTACAAGGAAGTGGACTCTTTTGAAGAAGCTACTAGCAAGGCAATCCAAGTATTTAGCACTTCATAGGAAATTAATGAGGTTAAATATGCTGGGGATAAAGAATATAGCGTTTAAGTCTGCAGACTGGCTGTCAGAGATGAATGGTGACAGATCAGAAACTGAGACCTGTTTCTCCCTGTTTTCTTCCCCTACCCCACTCCCTCAGAAGGAAAAATAAAATAAATATTATCTTTGCTCTACTTGATTTGAACTAAAAAGTAAATCCCATATTACGTGCACTACAGCAGATATTTTTGAAGCTGGCATTTCTGAGATGCGACATCATCATAAAGGTGGATTACAGATGTCCAAAGGAATCAGATTTCTCCAGCTCCCAAAGACAGACAGTTAAAACATTCCTATGCTCCAGATCCTGACCTATCTTTGGGGCGGGGGGAAGAAAAAAAGAAAACCAAAAATCAAAGAAACACCTCTACCCATTCTACAGCTTTCAGCCAAATTCCTCACCTATAAACTCAGGTAATACAGAGGTAATCAATTCACCAGTGAAAAAGGAAACATGATATATGGTTAATGCCCCTCTAACCAGTATTGGTTTGAAAAATGAACAAAGCTTTTCACCCAAATAAATCTGTATAACTCCCACTCAAGGATACAAGAAGCCCATCATTTGCATACACCTCTAACCAGATACACACATCTTTACCCATATACCCAGAACTTCTCCATATTTTCATCGCACTTGGCCAAAACCCCTACTTCACCTTACCTCCAAGACCTATGAAAAATTCCATCAAACTTTCTAAGTCCTAATTTTTCAGTTTTAAAGAAAAGCTAAAGCAATCTGATGATAAGTGAACTGTATCACAGGGATGCAATTGCAAAAACTATTAAAGTAATGGTGGATGTTGTAACACCTTAGATCACACTAATTTTAGATTGTTCTATAGAGAGATGAAAAAGGAAAATGCATTGGAAATAACGGCAGACAAAGGCACACTGGTTTCTGAGGAACCTTACAATGAAAAAACATGAGTAGAATACAGTTAATTCAAGCTTGGGTGAAGAAAGAGACCATGATGATTACAAAAAAGACAGACATTTCCAATTCTCATTGTCAAAACTTAAGCATTGTACAGTCCTAGGTGAAGAGACCCTTTGCCTGAAGGCAAAAACATAACTCCAGCTGGAAGTTCCTTATTCTCCAACCTGAGCACTTAAGCAGTAAAAACCTGTTCGTTGCCCCCTTCATTGTCCCCTTCTCTGACTTCTAGTAGAAAAATACCTGGAAACAGCTCCAGTCACAGCTTAGCAAGTCTTGAACATTAAGCTCTTCTAAACTATGTGCAAACGAGTCTATCTAAAAAGATACAAAAAGCAAAGATGATCTCTTTATCAAAGCAAGTAACAATAGATTAAAACCAATTAAAGCAGTAACAACATTAAAGCAATAACAGATTAAAACAAACCCTCTTCTGAATGCATAAGAGGGGAGCAGCAGTTTTAAAATGCCCATTACCAAAGCCATTTTCATTTCTTCACTAACTGACCTTAAGCACAGAGGACTGCCACATTCAGTACGTGTACAAACATAATTTATAGGATTCCTAGCCAAACAATAGTTTTATGCACTGTTAGCATGATCAGCACTTAAAAACCAAACAAAGCAGTAATTGCATGCTGACTAGAGAGTTATTTCTGAAAGAAAAGTAAGCCATGAATACTTGCAGAGGGAGAACTCTCTTTATCACTTACTAAAAAGTTAAAACCTCAGTTTCACACTTATCTGTAGCTCCCCGACAGATGTGTTGCCACTGCTACTGCCTCTTTGCAACTGTCAATTATCTAACAAGATCCTGCTTGGTTTCACAGCTGTCATGAAGAATACAGCAAAGCTACCATGAAGCAGCTTTAACTCACTCCTCCACATATACCCTCAGGGAGCAGCTCCAAGAAGCACTGTTGATGGCCAGAGAGGAGGAAGCCCAATCCCTCAAATCAAACCAGGGACAGAAAGAGGAGAACAGAGACCGGACTGTGATGAGGGTCAAGGAATGTGACGACCCCTTTCTTCCATCAGCCAGAATGTGGAAGGGAAAAAAATAATAATAATAAAAAAAAAAAAAAAAAAATCAACCCCAAACCACAGAACTTCCACAGCAAGCTTTTCTGACAGTAACCTCATGCCTCTTAAAAATCCAGATACCTGCCCTGAAAACATTAGTAGGATCTGGCTTATCACAGTCCTTGGACGACTTTGAAAGACAGGTGTGCTACCCTATGCATCCATTTCTGGCTAGTATCAACCTGGTATTTCTTCGAGTCCTTAGTAGCTTACAGGGCACTGCGCTTCCAGGTTACCAGTTTTATTCCTTTCCAGAACAAGTAAACAAGTCTACCACAGTTTCCTCAGACTAACGATCGCAGTTCAGTTGTCATAAACCTCTGTCCATTTGCTTTTTTAAAGTCAACAAGAACAGGAAGGCTAGTTCTGTAAGCAAAGAGAATGCTGCAATCCACAAATATACACTATAACATCTTTTGTGAGTTTCAGTCTCCAGCACTGCTGGCTTGGCATCCTTCATGCACTAAATTCACAAACCAAATACTGAACTTCATAACTTCACCTCTACTTTCATGTATAAACTTATTCATACTCATGCTGGCACTGCCTCTGCCTCATTAAGGAACTGCTGACACCTCTTCTGAACTCAACGCATCTTATTCAAACCAATTCTACTTTCACAGATGTTGTTTATTAGGGAGGACGCATGCATTAAAATTTGATTTTTGTTTCTTCAGAGTTCAGCTGTTCCTGCTGTTTATCTCCATCTAAGGTAACAATTAGCCAGTAAGAAAATTACTGTCGTGTCACAAACAGAAGATTACGACTTCAGGTAGGTGATCAAACAGCAGGAGTCCATGAACACAGAAAAACCAAAAATGCTGTTTGGATACAAATGTCCTTGACAATAGACAAAGACGAGAGACAACAAAAGAAATGACAGTCTGGACGGTTTATAAATCACTGAACCACTGAACGTTTCCTGAAAATGTCTTATTAAGCACCATCAAGTATACAAAAATTTGCCAAAGTATATGTCACTATTTCAAGATTAATTGAAGAATTTACAGTGACAATATTACGTGACAT
Organism: Falco punctatus; assembly: GCF_963210335.1. NCBI lineage: Eukaryota > Metazoa > Chordata > Aves > Falconiformes > Falconidae > Falco > Falco punctatus. The sequence goes on along the minus strand of NC_137585.1, from coordinate 12,721,216 downwards.
TACATATGACAGCAATTTATGTGCTGTCATCTTGAACTAGGCTGAACAGCAAGTTAGAGCCAAACAAATGTTTTATTAAGAACAGGTATGATCATTACTTAATAAAACAAAGTAATCAGGAAACAGTTTCTGTCTATACTCCAGACCTAACTTAACTATCGAAAAATGAGGCTTAACCGCCACGAGTCCAAAATGTTACACAGTCCATTTAAATAAGTATATTTGTATCTTTGCAAACAGGATACAATATGGCAAACAGATGCACAGGAGAAAAAAAAAAAAAAAGGGTATGGGGGAAAGAATTTTTGTTTTCCAGAGTATTGAGCAACTGGAGAGTGAGCAGTTAACTTCAACCTAAACCACCTTTAGCCTAGCTTTCATCAAAATGCACTAGCACTGATGAATTTTCTAAATCGAAGTGTGATTAACTGTTAGCAATTAACCTCTTCCCCCATCTAGTATGAAAAAATACAAGCAAACAGCAAAATGATGGGTGCAAACACCACAGGTTATTTCTTCCCAGGAAGTCTGAACACAAGAGCAATTGCTACTGTCGTGAAGTTTACAGCATTAAAACAAAAAAAGTCCTCAGTTTTCTTACCAATTGTGCTCTGTAAGACAAGAAATTTTGTTGGAGAAGGGAAGTGGAATAAAAAAAAAAACTCAGCTGCTTTAAGTGACATCCCCTTGTAAGGCACTCGACCGCTGATGTAAAGCTGCATACACATCCGTGGCAGTGCACCAGTGAAACACAAACTTCTCCCAAGTCCCAGCGCAGAGCCAACACAGCTGAGAGGCGCCTTCGTTCCTCTCCTCGCCAACTCGGCTGCGCAGGGGGCGAAGCACCAGTTCCCGGGTACTTTCGAAGGGCGCCCCCCCCCCCAAGGCGGGAGGCTCCTCCGCGCTCCCCCCCGGCCTGGCAGGATGAGACCCCAGCCTCGGCTGTGGGGGGGGGTGGGGGGGGGAAGCGAGAGGAGCCTGGCGACAGCAGCAGCCCTATCAGCCTGACACTGGCGTGGCCGAGCCGCTGCCCCCGCGCTGCCTGCCGCCCGCGGCCAGCGCAGGGGTGAGACGGGGGGCGTGTGCTGCGTTTGGGGGCTTTTTTTGTTTTTCAGGAAAAAACCCAACAACTTGAAAACAACAATGGGGCGGCGAGAGAAGCGGCCGGCGGGGCGGGTGCTCCCAAGCGCGGCGCGGGCCGCCGGGGAAGTTGCCCGGGAGCCGGGGAGGCCGCGTCGGCAGCGGGGAGGGAGCGCTGCCCCCGCGCCGGGCCCCGCGCCCCGCCGGCAGCCAGGCCTCTCCCCTCCCGCACGCCCAAACATGGCCCCTCGCCACCAGCCCTGCAACTTTTCCCCCTGCCCCCCCGCTCACCTCTCATCAGGGAACAAAAACTGCAGGCAAGTAGGCTGCGCAGGACAGCCCCCATCTTCCTTCCCTCCTCGCTCTCACCGGCGGGGAGGCGGCGGCGAGGAGCAGCACCTCCGCTGCCAGTTCATGCTTCCAGGCGGGCGGGGAGGTGGCGGGGGAGGTGGGGGAGGCGGGGAAGGGCGGCCGCGGAGATTCCCCCCTCGCCGGTCCCTAGCAGGCCACTTGCCCCGCCGCGCCGCCACGGAAGCGGGCGCTGCCCTCCATGCCGGCCGCCGCCGCCTCACCGCAACCGCCGCTGTCGTTCCCCCATCCACCCCTCCGCTCGCCTGGCCGGCCTCCGCCTCCGCCGGGCGCGCACAGGCGCAGGGATACAGTTCTCCTCCTCCTCCTCCCCCGGCCCGGCCTCGCCTCCGCCTCCCCGCCCCGCGCCGCGCCGCGCCCGGACGGCTCCCGGCTCCCGGAGCAGCGCCCGCCCCCCCGGCACCTCTCCCGTCAGGGAGGGAGCGGGCGGGCGGAGGGGCGGGGGAGGCCGCGCGCACGGGGGCGCGCGCGCAGCCTCGCTCTCACGCGGGCAGCCTCACACACACGCACACGCCCGGCCGCCCGGCGGGTGACAAAAGCCCGGCGGGGCCCGGCGCTGGCTGCGGGGCGGGCAGGTTCTCCGCAGCACCCCCCGCAGGCAGGGTAAGGGGACGCCGCGCGGGGCGGCCGCCCCTGTCGCATTCCAGCGGGACTACTTTCCTCCGCTCGCCCCCTCCGCCGCGTGCGATGCGGCCTGCGGAGCAACACCGGGCCGGGAGGAGCGGCGCTACTTTCTGCCACAGAGCAGGAGCGGCGGCACAAAGGCGGCGGCCGGTCTCTCGCCGGGGGAGAGGTGCCTGCGGCTTGGCTGGGTGGCGTGGGGCACCTCGGTGCCCTTTAGGGCCTCCAGCTGCCAGCGCTGCCCACCCGCTGTCGGGAAGGCCGCGCTGGTGCCCCCGAGGCGAAGGCTGCGGCGGCCCCTCGGCCCTTCCCCAGGGCCCGGCGCGTGGGTCAGCTGCGGGGTCACGGTGGCCTTTAAATACCTGCCGGCCTGCGCTGCCCCACCGGCTGGAATAGGAGCAAACCTGGGGGCAACGGGCTGTAATACTAGCGGGTCGCTTGTTGAGCGGGGGGAATAACCTATTGGGTAAAACTAAGTTTCAATTAATACTCCCGGTGTGGAGATTGAAGAGCGGTGATTTTGATCTTTCCCAGACAGAGGCAGTAGGCGTTCTTTATGAGCAGGAACTGGCTGCTTGGCTGATGCAATGGTGTGTGATTTACATCCCGGCACTTTTGGGGTGGCTTGGGTTTTTGTTGCCCTTGATAAACTAAATGTAGTAAGCTGGGTTTGTGCTGCTTAGAGCAGTAGTTACAAATGAAAAAAATTAAAATGAGTGGCCAGTGTGCTGTGTTTAAGCATAATTTACTGTTCCCCTTTCATATCTATGCCCTTTTCTTTCTGAAGAGGTAAAAAGTTAAATGATTCTGTAATACACCCTCACTTCAAAAGAAAAAAAACACAAAACTTCCCTCCTTACCTACTTCTTTCATTCCTAATAAATAATGCAAAACACAGCTTTCTTGCATTTCCTCTAGATTAGAAAATCTACTCCAGGATTTCTACAAATAATATTAAGTCTAAATGTCATGACGTCTTCCATCCCTCATAGAGTGTGACAGCTGGTTAGTAGAGTAACAAGAGCCAGAACAACTTACAGCAAAATTCGAGATCCTTACATTCAACAGTCTGTATTATTTTCAGGATTATTATAAATTTGTGGAAACATTTAACTTTTAATTTCATATATGTTGAACATGTATTTTCATAGCTTTTCTTGTGATTACGGTAGGAGATAACATCTGGGCCAGATTAAAGGCCTGGGCACTGTAGACCTAACATCAGGCTCCTGGAGTCATGTGATACCAGAGTCAGCTTCTGCGGGGGAAAACCAAAACAGAAAAACCCTGAGCTTTTTTATGAAAAGAAGTATATTTCCAACCTTCAAGGTTGCAAAAAAACATTTTGAAAGTGTAAACAATGTGACTCAACAGCACTACCTGTCAAAGGCCAGGTCCACGTTACAAAATGTTGCCCTTGACTCTCTGCTGGATGGAACAGCCTCCTCTGTTACTGTGCTGTCAGCTGGGAAGATTAGCAAACTCGAGCAAACCCACACGGACAGAGGACAGGAGAGGCCTCCCATGCAAAAATGCACCTAGACAGTAGGTAACCCACATCTAACCCTTGTCACCACTGGATTTTGCAGGAGCAGGCAGAATAAGCACACCTTTGTATTTATTTTCACTATTTAATTGGATTTAGAGAAGAAAAAGAGGTTTGTGGAGTTTTTTTCCCTTACCGTACACTCATAATGTTGCACAATCTGTGATTAACCTCTTACGCAGTATGGCAGATCTGTAATGAATTCTTCCTATCAATCGCACAGCGCACAGCTGAGGAAAACCTCAAGACTGAACCACTGCATCACAGAACACATTTCTCTACATGCTGTTCCCTCTCACATCTTACCTGTTTATGCTGAAAACACTGGTGTCTTGACTACCTCCCTTGGGAGCCTGATCCCCTGCCTGGTTGCTCTTACTTTTAAGGACATCTTCCCTGCTGTCTGGCCTGACTGGTTTCATTTTTAGCTTCCAAACATTATATGTTGTCACCCCTCATACCGGTGCATTTCATCATTTTTCGCTAATTCAAACACTTTCCTGCTTGGATTTCCTCTGAGCCATTTCATGATTATTGGTTTCACCTCCCTCAGCCTAGCTCCTTTCCCCACAGCCTGCATAGACACAATCCTGCTCTCTCTGTTACAGCCCAGGTAGCCATTTTTGAACCCTTTTCCCCATCAATGCTTAGGACGCAAGACCAAGCCTATATTCTAAGTGTTTCTCAGCTTTACTTCTAATTCATACATGTAGAATTGACTTCATGACAGAGGTTTTTACAAAGTAAAATAGGAGGCAAGGTTACCCTACACAGAAAAGCCTTCAACAGGCAAGGTTTCTCGGAGATTATTAGGTTCTTTTATTTGAGCTTAAAGTCAATGGGAGTCAAGAGGGAAAGCCTCTTTTATTTTAGTAAGAAGCTTCCCTTGTTGCTTGCAGTTATTTTCATTAACCTTAGAAACTTTGGTTTGCTGGCTCAAATCCAAGTGTCTAACTGCTAAGAAACCTGTACAGCCTTAGCCTTACCTCTGGACTTAGTTGGTGGCTCAACTGGTGATACAAGAGCTTTCACAGGACTTTTTGTATACTCGGATTAGTGCCCAGGTTTGGTTGGTGGCCCAGCCTCACAAGCAGTTGTGTCAGCCCACAGGACAGCAAGGGACGGCAGCTGGAGCTCCTGAAACCCGCAGCGACTGCCAAAGTCGCTTTATCTTTGAACTGTGCCCTGAGTTCCAGTGGAGTCAATGGGATCTTTTGTAGGACTGGGACCAAAGTCCCTAATGAGCAAAAGCTGTTAGGAGAAGATGGCTACTCAGCAAATGAATTTGTGGCTGCCCACATCACAGAAGCCACTATCATAATTAGCTTTCTTGATGAATGTCTCAACCAGAATTAATAGGCATGGCATGGTGAAATCCTGGTCCCTCTGAAGGCAATGGCAAAATTCTCACTGACTTCAAAAGGGCCAAGGTTTCATACTGAAACGAGCTCAAGTCCTCTCTTGCCCCCAGCAGGAAAGTCTGCAGCTTGGGCAATGGGATGTGACGTAGTGATGACTTCACCAGTGATGCCTGTTACAACCATATAGCAGATAAAATAGCACACCCTGACTTGCGGCATCATCACTTTGATGATTTGCCACTTTGCCTAGGCCACAGTTTTATTTATAATGAAAAATGCTTCATCCAGCTCTTCCCTAAAACAAAATCAGCTGTAATAAATGTGATAGATATGCCTGACAAGGTTTATTCTGTTCCAAGAGTGCAATGGGTTCACCATAGTGTTCCTCCTTCGATAAATAGAGTACCAGATGATCTCTTCCTTCCTAAACTTCAATAACAAGCAGACATACTTTTCCCCTCACTTTTACTCCCATACTGTATAAACTGCACCTTTTCACCAGGACATAGGCAGCTTATGAGCAATTTCCTTGGACTGGTAGTCATGTCTCCAGACCAGAAATTTTCTGCAGGCCATGAGACCTTACTTGGTTTTGCAGTTACTGTCTGCAGGGTTCCCCACAGTCTGTCAAACCATAGCAAAAACCAGCACTCCCACTACTTCTGAGGCAATCTTCCCATCAAACATCTCATCAAATCCATTTTTTATCACATACAGAGTTGCCTCTTCTCCCTGCATTTCAGTACTACCTTATTTTCCCCACCTGTTAAGTATAATACTCATTCTTTCTTTCCCATCTCCTCTACCAGAAGAGGTTGCCTGGTGCCCAGGAGGAGAACTGTGTTTCTTTGTGGCTAAAAAAAAATCCTTACAACAAAAACTTCACAGAGGAGAAGGTGCTTGAGTTCAGCAGCCCATACAGGCGAGCTAGTCCAACAGGAATCCGGCTATATCCCCAAGGGGAGATATGAAATAAGATGACCTGAAAGGCTTGGGCATTTTCTTTATGCCTTCGGAGGAACGTTTGGACTCCTGCTGCTGGTGCATCTGAGGTCAGGCTGTCTACCTACTTACTACCTCTTTTCTCCTCTTCCATCTCCCAGGGAGTTGAAAACAGCACTGCCTGAAGATACGCTTCTTCAGCGGTCATGTTCTCAGTGTGAACCGTGCAGGATTCTGATTTTAATTTGGCGCTGCCCACCAGACCACAGGGCAAGTCCAAGACTTCCCTTATGAATATCTACCCGTGGCTATATTTCAAAGCCAAATTATGAAAATGTCATTTGAGAAAGTTACAGTTCTAAAATTTGTAAAGTACTTCAATGCTAGGTCGATACAGTGAAAACATCCTTTTAAAAGAGCTCAAATGTCAGGCTGAGAGACACCAAAACACTATTTTGTTTTAGTTTGCTCAAATTTTCAAAACCAGTCAGCATCTGGGCTCTATTAACCATAACATGCATGCCTTTTAAGCAACAACAATTTAAGAATATTTCCTTTTCAAACCCCTTTCATGGAGTTCAGCATTTTGCAATATGCATCCATAATATTTAACAATTCTGCTTTGCACTGCAGCCTTTGAAGTTTAAAACTTAGTTACTGGTAAAGCTTCATACTTTTGCTCACACTATTTTAGTCATAGGGATTAATTACTAGAATTTATGCCTATGGTCAAGAAAGGTAAATCACTGTGTCATAGTAATTAGCAATCTTTCCTACAACAATTTTTAATCTTTTATGTAATGTACACGGTGTGACACACCATTTGTGCGTAGGAAAAGAGCTCATTTGCAACTTGAAATAGCCACGTCTGGGTTAAAGCACTGTACCATGGAAGTGCAGTATATGGCAAGCAAAAACACTCATCCCTCCAATTCAAAGTGAGAGGAAGATTCATATTTATGTTTCATATTTATATGTGTGCGTTTATATCCACGTTCATGTTCCTATTTTCTTTATACCTGTACTTTAGATTTAGATTATTTGTATTCATATACAAATTAGTCTGCAATTCAGCCAAGACACTAAGCACCTCAAGAATATGCCTATGGATCATCAATCGTGATAACTTTTCCAGGGTGTTGTTTTTATTAGCTGTTAGGTAAGTTCTCAAAATAGGCTAGAGAGGCAGGAGGCGTTCCTCAGAGTAGAAAGGAGTGCCCTCTAATGGTTTCATGTCTGCTATGAAGCACTCTTCGAAGAGACTTGTAAGGTAAGGTCACACAAATCCAAGACGTTGGAACAATTTATTATTTCAAGGAAAATCCAAATCTTTTTTTTACCCTCTTAATTGCTTTATAGGTAGCAATTGAAAAATAAGATGGAGGCATATTCTTGGTAACGTTTTCATTAAATTACCATTACCCAGGATTTCTCAGAGAAAAATCAATGCCTCTGACAATTCAGAACTATTACTCGCACTCTGTTCAACAAGTTTTGTGTTTCACTGTGGGAAACATGTTTCAAGGCCTGGAAAGATAGCATGCAGGACATATATAAGTCCCCAGTTATTTCCAGAATCATAAAAATGATCGTGAATGCCCTAGAGCATGATACTGCTCTTGAATGAGTAAACTTCAAGGACAAAAACCTTACCTTTTTTTAAAAAAAAACTTTAAATCAACTAATCACAATGCAAATAATAGTTTTAATTAGTCCTTGCTCACTTCTCATCTAATGAAATCCCAAGACAATCCACAGTGGCTGATACTACAGTCTATCCTTTTTTAACAGGCATTGCCAGTAATTTAGGTAGTGAATTTCTAGTTTATTAAAAACACGATGATCTTTGCATCAAAGCTATAGGACTTGGAGGGAATGGCTGAAGTGGAAACTGTGCTAAATTCTAACCCCTGTCCTGCTATCAAGTTCAGGGTATGCTGTAACCACCTATGCCTCCACAAAAGATATTTGAAATACAGGCACAGGACAGAAAAACACTCGGTGCACACATTCGTCCTGGCCATTAGCTCAAGTGTCTCACATTGATTTCATCACCTGTTAAAGCAGGGATGAGTGTGGGTCCTTAGGCTTGCAGAGGCTCTGTATATAAAGGTTTCCATGGCTTATGGCCTGTAACTCATTCTTCATGTGATGAGGGGATGGAAGAAGCAATTATATATAGTTGAAGTCTCATTTGCTGCTTTTCCATCTCCATGAGTTCTTTGAATAATTTCCTTACAGTGTGGACTTCGATAAAGACTCTTCCAGTACAGCTGGCAAGTAAATGTAGGTAAGTGACAAAGGAAAATGCAGAAAAAGACAGACCCACTCCCCAAATATATTTGTTAAAACAGTTGTGCCTGCCATAAAGATATTATTGAAGGATCATCATACTCTATTTTGGAATAATTAGATTATATTTTCTCCTCTCAAGAAAAAATAGTGATTAGAGTGAGGCTATCCAATCCATTCCTCATCCTTCCTTCTTCCACCCCCTCCCCAGTCAAACCCACAAAGACAGTATTTCGTCACATGGATCTTTGAATAAAAGACAGGGAATTGTGTCTGAATAGCCCTGGCTCATAAAGCTCCTTCCAATGCCTTTTTCAGTGTCAGAGCTTTGCAGTTAATGCAACTTCTACTAATTTTTTTCCTTACTACAATTGTGAAAAAATCTAATACCTTTAGAATAATCTGAAAAGAGCTTACACAGAACAAAATCCCCGTTTAATCTTGGCATATTAAGAAATCTTTTCTTTGAACAATACATTTAAAATGCTATTTTCCCCAAACACTTTTTTTTTTTTTTTTTAAGATAAGTAAAGCCCTAAGTGTTGAAAGAAATGATGTTTTAGAGTCCTGTCTTCATTTGTGGGTTAGGAATCCTGGCACTTTAACTGGAAGAAACATTAGTGAGGATATATGTATCCTATGGTACACTGTGGCAGTAAATCATGAATTCAGTATATCAAAAGGTGTTCTAATCATCAACTGAAAAAAAGCAATGGGAGCCACAGACCCAAACCACTTGAAATAGGAGAAAAAAATGCTTGCAGAGCACCATATATACCAGTTGTTTAGTTGTTGCTCCCACTTTGTGTACTGCCCCTCAGTTAGAGTCACAGAACCGTAGCATCATGGAATGGTTCAGGTTGGAAGTGACCTTTAAAGGTCACCTAGTCCAGCCCCTCTGCCATGGGCAGGGACACCGTCCACTAGACCAGGTTGCTCAAGGCCCCATCCAGCCTGGCCTGGAACCGTTCCAGGGATGGGGCGTCCACAGCTTCTCTGGACAACCTGTTCCAGTGCCTCACCATGCTCATTGTAAAAAATGTCTTACTTATGTCCAATCTAAATCTACCCTCTTTCAGTAGAAAACCATTGCTCCTTGTCCTATCACTACAGGCCCTTGTGAGAAGTCCCTCTCCATCTGTCTTATAAGCCCCCTGTACTGGAAGGCCACTGTAAGGTCTCCCCGGAGCCTTCTCTTCTCCAGGCTGAACAACTCCCAACTCTCTCAGCCTGTCTTCACAGGAGAGGTGTTCCAGTCCTCTGGTGATTTTTGTGGCCCTCCTCTGGACCTTTTCTAACAGGTCCATGTCTGTCTTGTGCTGGGGACCCCAGAGCTGGATGCAGCACTCCAGGTGGGGTCTCATGAGGGTGGAGTAGAGGGGAAGAGTCACCTCCCCCAGCCTGCTAGCCACGCTTCTTTTCATGCAGCCTGGCATACAAGTTGGCTTTTTAGGCTGCACGTGCACATTGCTGTCTCATATCTAATTTTTCATCTACCAGTATTCTCAAATCCTTCTCTGCAGGGCCGCTCTCTATCCATGCATTACCTAGTCTGTATTGATAATGAGGATTGCCCCAACCCATGTGCAGAACCTTGCGCTTGGCCTTGTTGAACTTCATGAGGTTCACATGGGCCCCCTCCTCAGGCCTGTCAAGATCCCTAAGGATGGCATCCCTTTCCTCAAGTGTTATCAACTGTGCAGTTGATAGCTGAAGCATTCAGCTTAGTGTCAGCTGCAAACTTGGTAAGGATGCACTCAATCTCACTATGTCATTGGTAAAGATATTAAACAGTATCAGTCCAAATACAGACCCCTGAGGGACTCCACTTGTTACTGATCTCCATTTTGACATTTGGCCATTGACAGCAACTCTCTGGATGCGGCCATCCAGCCAATTCCTTATCCATCAAATAGTTCATCCATCAAACCCATATCTCTCCAATTAAGCAAAAAGGACGTTCTGCACATTCTGTAGCTTTTACAAAACAGCAAGGTTTGGGCAACCTGCACTTGTCCTCACTCTATTTATTTGGTTTACCTCACTGAATGACCACAGTCTACAAGCAGAAGAGCTGTAGCTCTTGGTCTCATTCAGTGCCCCAGCAGCTCCCCCAGCTTCTGCATAGAAACTTTAGAGTACTCAGCTATGTATCTGCCAGTTCTTTTTATTATTCTTTCCATTAAATACACATCATGGTTTATACTTACATGAACACAAAACATTGGAGATTTGTGCCTGTGGTGTAGCTGGAACAATTGTCATGGCTCTTTGAGACAAACAAAGGACAAAATCTGATCTTAGATACTGTTTTTCATTTCAAGCACATTCAGAAGGACCATGAGCAAAAAGCACTCAACATTATGCAGCCCTGGGTCCTTGACATATGGATCACCCAGTAATTATTTTGCTACAGAGATACCATTTCAAAAGAAAGTTTAGAACATCAAAATTCAAGTTTAAAACATTCTTAAGCTTTACACAGGAAGATCTGAAAACTGAAGCAAAACCCAACCTAGCAAATACAAAGGCAAATTCCCATTCTCTTACCCTGTGCAAAACCTCCAACAAAAACCTCTTGAACAACGGACAGACAATGGAACGGCTGTGCAGGAAGAAAAGGTACAGGATAGATACCGAGTTGTCACAACTGATGGAAACAGGGTGAAATAAATATAAGTTGAGCTGACATAAAGATTGAAGCAAGATTTGTTAAATTTAGGTCAAAAGCCAAATGAGAAATATGCAGAGTCTTTCCTGGAGAGACCCATCTTGTTTTACCAGGTCCATTACGAGACCTGCAACCAGGGTCATTTCTAATTAGGACTTACTACATTCAATCAGGTGAAAATTAACTAAAGGGAAAAAAAAATGTGTTCAGTTACAAAGTTATAAACTTTACCTCAAAAACAAGACTCATCTTTTGAATTCACCTTTCAAGCCTGCTTTCCTTCTACAGTCTCATCTGGAAGGTAGGTGTCAACTGGTAAAGTGGGTACAAGAACCAGTATGTCACTTGGCAGCTGATGCACAGTGACTTACTGTTGTGCAAGGTCATGGACCCCAGCTGTTGCATCTGCCCACTCCAACTCCATCTGGATTGCCTCCCAGGACAACCTTCTTCTATGTTACAAACACCTGATGTTTTACAGAGTCATTTACAGACACAAGGAAGTAAGCTGCACTGTAACCGCTTGTAGCACATAATGCACTTTATTGGTTGCTATTTTTGCTGTTGCTGGTGTATGCAGACTGAGTTCCTGGAAATCACTTTCATGACCAGTTTATGGGGTAACCAGTGGAGATGTCTGCTGTCACCAGTGACACCCATTTCTGGCAACTGCAAAAACACCATGGCACTTGAACTACCTTCAATCTCACCCCTGAGATGGAGTCTCCGGCATCTTTCTGGGAAAGCTTACACTCTCTCTGCTAGATGTAGCATGTGGACAGGGGACAGACTTCAGCATTCAAGCCTGTCATTTTTCAAACTCTACCATCCCTTACAACATTCATTTGGATGGGGTATACCTTCATGTTATGTATTTGTTTGTATAGGAAAGCCACGTGTTTCTTTAGTTTAGCAGTGAGCAGCATAGCATGGGCTGTTCTCACTTGCTTAAAACTACACCTCACAACTTACTTTTTGCCCTTTCTAAAATGGAGTGCTCTGTAAAGGCAACATATAGCATGTGTCAAATCTGGAGTCTTTCCAGAAACAGTGCCTGAGTTATGACATGGTGGAAAAACATTTGATCTCCTTCTTGTGTGCCCTGAAACAAAACAAAGACAACATTGTCATAGTTAAATAATCAGAAGCATCTGGGAAAATGGTCTTTGGATTCTTTCAGAAATATTACCTCTGGGCTGAGGAGTCCTGTCATCCTATAAGGCAATTGTTTTGGAAAGTTATGAGCCACTAAATGGGAGGACTTGACTTATAGCCATGAAATATGTGCTGGAGGACCTCCCACTGACACCAAAGGGAGTTGCACGCACAAAGACAGAGCAGCACGCAGCCACTGAAGTAAAGGGGTCATCTCATTCATAACTTACTTGGAAGATCCAAACTTATTTGGATCCTCACTTGAAGGACCCAAATAACTTACCTGGAGGATCCAAATCCTTACACAGAAGGATTTCAGTAGTGTCAGTGGAACTTGGATTTAGGGGTAGGGAAAAAAGGCTCTTTCATGAAAGCAAACAGAAAAATTCAGAAACTAATCAACAAGCAAGCCTACAGGAAATCTGTGTCGTAGTGAGGAGTTTACTACCATCTTCCTAGCACAAGACTAAATTTTTTAACTTTGTGCAAATTTTCAGTCTAGGTGGTGTTGAGAAGAGTTGCAAAGGTCACAGTGTCAAAGCCTAAGCACCACTGATCACATCCTTCTCTCAGTGTAAGCGTGGGCACAGAGAAAACCTGGTGCTGCTCCCAGTGGCTTTTGAATGTTCAGCCAGAACCCAGCTGCTTCTCTGATGTGGCAGGTACCAAAGCACCTTGTAAGTACTTGTACGTTATATAGCCACCCTCACCATCCTAGAATTTTGAAGAAACACCTTTGTGGTCTTTAGAGTGACTGCTCAAATCAGCAATGCATGTTTCAAAACATACCTATGGTTTAGCCAATCTAACCTACATTTGAAGTTGTTCTGGATGTTAACTGCATGTTATATGTCTTTGGGAAAATACAGTGTGCACAAATTATCTGTCAGCTATTCCGGGGTGTTGTCAGCATGATGGAATTTTCAACTATTTAAACAAATAAATTATCTTTCTATTAAAAACAAAGCAAACCAAAAAGAAGGATCAGAACACCTTGCACATGACATAGCTAAACTCTTTTGCCACTTAGCATATTTTATAGCTTGGAAGGAGAGCAGTAAAGAACAGACGCTAATGCCCTCAGGTTTTGTGGGTTTTTTTCATGAAGTGAACCACTATACAGGAAGCAGTAATCCAGTGTAGTTGTACTGAAATCTAAAAAATACTTTTATTCATTGTTTATAGTATCTACCAAACACAGAGGACAAAGAGCAGTTTTATGCTTTACACTTCGATATCCTCAAGAAGTGTAGACACCTAGAAGAAAAAAACTTAAGACTGTGAGATTAAGAGTCAGCATAAGCTTCCTGAAGATGAAGAAAAATTTTCAATGTAACCTGAAGGTAGGGCTCTTCAGGTGACTTACCTATCAAGAAGCTGGTAAAGCATGTGGGGATGGTATGTACGTTCCTGAAGGGATGTGTGAGAAGTTTAAATGATGAGGGGATGCAGGTATCCCACAACTATCAATGAACAGGGAGGTAGAGAAATGTATTACCTGCATGAGAGACTGAGTAATGCATAGGAAGGGCCCAGCAGTCTTGGCCAGTTTCAGGAGTGTGAGAGCACGAAGTATTGTTCCTCTGTATGAAGAGATAGTGGGTGGGAACTGTTGATTGCAATAGTGGCACTTTAAACTCTATGTTTGTAGCATTATGGAGTGTGGGATGGTGGTATCAAAGCAGTATTAAATGGTGTCATCAGATTCAAATCCACTAAGATGGTTTTGTAGGAGGAAGAAAAATAAAGTTCTGTTTTGAAACTGTCTTCTCATGTCATTTTTTTTTTGGGGGGGGGGGGTTGGTTGGTTGGTTTTGTTAGCTGGTTCGTAATTTACTTGAAAGAATCCTAAGTATAAGCATTTCCTACTCCTACAGGATTACAATAAACTGAAACACTATTTGAAGAGAACTCACTATACTGAGCTTGCAGCCCTTTGAGGTAGGGAGTACGTACTCATCTCACCCATCTCAAAAAGATCTGCAATTTATTTCTTTATGACTGTTTGCAGTGGTTATAAAATTTGGGCTTTCTATTTGCCTTGCTGTACAATACCACAAAACAGTTTTGTTCATGACGGTCTACACACCTTATGATTGCTCAGCACTATAAAGCAAAACCATGAAAACCGGTAGCTACAGCATGTATTACACTCTCCAGGTGATTAAAGTCAATCTGCTTTTGGCCTCATGCTGTAATATAACTGGTTGCCTTCAGAAACACCTACCTGAGTGCACAAGTTGTTATCATATTGTGATGGCTAACCGTCCCGTTACATGTGTGGTGCACGGTGAAGACCATAGGAGATGTCAATGGACAAACAGAAAGCTGCACGTAAGTTTTTGATAAACAGTGTTAATAAGCGTAACAAACTAGGATTTTTTACAGTTACTCTGTCTCACTCCTTTCTGTTTCTTAATACATGGGCATTATCCAGATAAATAAATAAGCTCCAAAAATGCATATAATTAAGCACCATAGTTGAAAAAATGATGATGGGAAACCTTCCTCTCCTGCTCTGTTAACTGGTAATGCCAGTATGTGACTAATAATGTAATCTGATTTAACATTATTGAAATACAGAAGATAATATGCTTAGTTTTGTTGTCTTCTATAGCTGTTTGCTACCACTCAGATATGTTAAAAAATTTTAGAAGTGTGTGTATATAATCCTCCACCCAGAATCTTCCAATAAACAACTTCCCTATAAAGCATTTTTTCAATGAAATAGCCATTGATTGGAAAGTTAAAAACTGAGCTAATTAAAACATTTTTATATCAGCATCCTCAAATCTTGTCAATTCTGTTTAATAAACTGCTGTTGCCCTCTAGTGTTCAAACAGAGCCTGTAAATGCCTCTCCTGAAAGATCACAACTGGTCACCTAACAATTCCATTTGTTCTTAATCCAACAAGACAAATGGACAGAAGAAAAAAAAAAAAAGTATTTCAGTACACTGCCTAATATCTACTCTACTTTGCTCAAGCATAAAAAATGATTTTTAATGTAAGAACATGTAAAGTTGTTTGTTTCACTAAAAAACTGTGAAAGGCCACTCAGCTTGGCATCCTCACCAAATTAGTCATGGGACTCACGCACCTCTCCTTTACTTCTGCCTTTCACCAGGCTTGATATACTTCGCTATTTAGGTTGGAGGACAATGTTGCTAATGATACTAGCCAAAAATATACCCAGTGCTCTGAATGACCAAGAGATATGTCTGTCTGCCTTCTCTTGAATGTAACTCTACTGTACTGTACCGTATCAATTAACACCAACCATCTCTCCCTCCAACAAATTACCTACTACAGCAGAAATGCACAGTGAGGATTCAGGGGTTGTTCTCAGCACCCCTCCTGCAACGAGCTGCCGTGATGGCATGAGCAATGTAGAAGGCATCTCTCAAAGTTGTAGGTCTTCTGAAAGAAAATTATGGAGCTGCGCCTGCATTTTACAGCCCACAACTGGGCCTAGTACTTATCATTTCATTAACTCATTTCCCAGAAATGTTGTTCCCCCTCGTCATGTTCCTTGACTAGAAACCTTTGAAAATAGCTCTTAAAAAACCCAAACAAACCTGAGGTAAACAAAGTGCAGTCAACAGATAAGCTTGAACTTGAGATACTTTTCTTTTGTAATTTTGCTCACTTTTAAGAGGTTATCCAGAATGTTTTTCATTTAAGAATTGTCAGACTTAAACAATGTAGAAGACCAACTGGTTTTGAGTCTATAAAGCAATTTACAGCCCCCACATAGTAAGAATTCAACTTCTTGACATAAGGAATACTGGCTTTTCTTTGATCTTTGAATAATGGAATTTTCAGATAATTTTCTGCATAAAGGTATTGCTAGAGCTCTCAGAAAACTTGCCTTGAGGCCATTTTTGGATCACGCCTGCTTCCCACTGCACTAAGCTTGACAGATCTAAGAACCTCTTGGACATGAGTCACGTTTCATATTTTGCAATAGAATTATTTCCTTGTACTCACGACGCACCCTTCCTTCTCTGTCTTGATGTTTGTTGTTGATTATGCTGCCTGCCACATGGATACTTTGAAATCTAGTCTTTCATTCTAAAAACAAGTTTAAACTGGGTGTATGTGAAGGGAAATGTGGATAATACAAACTGGAAGTTGTGTAGTGGGCAGCAGATGCTCACATACGCTCCCACTCCTCTCTCGTTGCTGTTGAAGATCAGACGGAGCAGCTGTGCTTATTACCAGTCACATGAAGATGACCCTAGAAGTGAAGAGGGTGTGCTTTGACAGTCAGCAAGAGCTCTGTGTGTCCAGGAGGGACAGCAAGTCCAGCACTGTTGCAAGCAGCTATTTGAAGAGCCACCAGCCTGATGAGGAAAGTAGGAGAATGCCAGAAGCATTAAGATAACGCAGCCTTGTTCACCTGCTCCTGCTGACTGCAGGAAACTTTTTGAGGCAGGCACCCTCCCACAACGCAGCCACCACTTTCCTTAAAACTTAGATGTTCAGCAAATGGAGACCACAGCTTTCTGTGTATCTCCTGCCAACAATACAGTCTTTGCTATGACCCTTCACAAGTTTCTGCCTGCTCTATGATCAGGTGCCGAGTCTCAACTGTCAGGGATTTCGGTGTACTAGAACAGATTCTGTCTTGTGCATATGCCAAGTCACTTGGTCATGCCATTTGTCATGGAAGAGCTTGATTGCAACTTGCTTTACTTTGATAGTGGAAAAACTCATTCTCTTGGATACATATTGCAAAAACCCTATGTGCTACAAGGTGGTGAGCTCTTTAGAAAAGGCACATTCAGGTTTGCAGCATGTGGTTTTAAGGACAGCTTGTGATGTATGCAGAAAGAAACATTAAAGATAAACATATATCCATAAACTACATGTAGCTAAGGAAAATTAAGCCATGTTATGTGTGCTACAATTCTTACTGTTTGTACCTAAAACCATTTGAATGCACAGCTCTACAACTAAGTACTCCTTTAAGGCTACAAATAGAGTAAATAGGACTGCTAGACAATCGTGTAACACCATGGAGTTTGGTGCAAATAGCACTGAAAACACCCACGTGCTGCACATGCACTCAATTTATTAGGTGCGCTTCTATTCCACTGATCTTGTCACACTACAAATTAAGCTCTTGAAATGTTTTTTCTTCTTAAATATAAGACCTTCTTTGCTTAACTTGGATTTGAGTGTTTATTTTCAGAATTCAGATTTCAGAATAAATCAAAAATGACAGACATTATAGTTCAGTGTAGAAAAAGCAGTTTTCTTCCCCACCAAAGCCATCCGCCGCTTTCCCATTAGTGGCCAAAAAAGGAATCCATCCTCTTCTGAGATTTCAATACCTACTCTTTTGTTTCAGAGTTGTCCTCTCAAAGATGAGAGATGGTCCTCATAATCTTGTTCCCTCTTCCCATCATACGTCAGAATAAATTCCATTGATCAAGTAATCCAGCCTGGTATAATGCCTCTTCTGAAGAGATTCGTGTATTTTCTTCCCTGTCAATGCAATAACTAGTAACAAGAATATCACCCCAAAAAGCAAAGCTGCCACAAGGCTGCTTTTTTCTCCCAGCTGAATGACACCTTTCCCTCTCAGAGCACTCTCTGGCAGGTAGCTTTCTGCATCCAATGGGTCATAACCCTGAGAGTCATTTTGGGAAGATGTGGGGGAATTGCTAGTAGACAGAGTGAAACCTGAAAAAGAGAGGAGGGTTATGTGGCTGGTATGGTTGGAAGAGACAACTGTTGGCTCAGGAGGGCTGGCTGAAGTTCTTAGCCCTGGTGGGGCAGTAGCAGATCTGGAATTCATGGTCACCCACTTGATTGTAGAAGTAGAAGCAGAAGTCGTGGGACTGGAAAGAGGAAAGTGAGTAACAGCCATGCTGGTGGCAAGAATACCAGGCTTAGCTCTAGTGGCTACAGTAGGTGGAAAAGTAGCTGTGGTGGTGGTGACAGTTGTAGGTTTAGCACCACCAGGATGCAGAGAGGTTGTATGAGACTCCAGTCGCATGGTACTCATAGGCACAGGAACAAGAGTAGTACTAGTGGGTTCAGGAGCGCTAGACTGGATGGTGGGGAACAAAGCTGAGGGGTTTCCAAGCTGAACAGCAGAAGATATGTTTGGCGGCACGTTAGCTGCTTTCTGACTTGGGGTGGGGTCTAAGCTCTCAGGATGTTCTGCCCTTTGAGATTCAGGAAAAACTGTATGAAATGCAATGTTGTCTAAATGCTTGACCACATGGTTCAGGAGTTCAGATGCCTGATGAAAGGCAGATTGTTGCAAAGCAGCACTACGATTCTGAGGGCTAGTTTGACTGCGAGAAATAACGGCTCCAGCATCTGAAGATGAATATTCATTTGAAGAAATGTCCTCACTTTTGAATGATGTATCTTCTGGGGCATGTGTGTCTGGAAACAGAAAGGAAATACCAGTATTTAATTATTAAATTTATTTTTGACTACCACAGGCTTAGTCTAGTTGTATTTCTTAGTAAAAGTGATACAAGGGTGCTCCAGAAAGCAACTAATGAAACTAACGAGGCATCATGATCTTCCTTTCTTTGAAACGTGCAGAGTGACTTCTAAATTCTGTCTGTGTCATAAGGCCTGTCAGCCTTTAGCCCAGGCACATCAGACCCTGACTGTAACTTCTTACAGAATTCACCTGTGCAGTGAGAACATCCCAATCTGATTGTTTTACACTCATACTGCATGCAGGTAAGCATTTATCGAGACGTGAAAAGCAGAGTGAGTAGGCCCATTGCCTTCAAACTATTCTCAGCCTCTATCAGGTAAGAAGTACATATCACCAACCTCACTTTTGTTAGGTGCACATATTTGCACCTAGCCGAGGTGATTATATACTACCCTTTCTTTTAATATCCAAGTACCCTGTGATTGCTTGACACAATTCAATTCACGTAGAAAAACTGTCTTATGATACAAGGTGGCAATAATATCCCCCTTTTGTAGGCCCTTTTAATCACATACTGATTTGTAGGAAAGACCTGAGCTTCTACTGCCTGGCTAGAAGAAAGACACTGCTCCAGGAGCCTGCGAGGTATTTGCAGTGAAGACCTCCACCAGAAGCAGACTACACTTTGTAATTTTTTCAAAAGTTGATACATATTCCATGCAAAACGGGTGGGTGAATGTCACTTAGCAGTATTTGGAAGCAGGACAAGTGTTAAGTGGCAGAAATTCCATACAAACAATAATCCTAGCAGCTACCTGATTCTACACAGGTATTATCAAAAGACTTTGGATGACATGAACTGTTGGAAAGACTGGCTAATTGTTATCATTCATATTTGTATACATAAATATATATGTATATAAAGTTTACATTTATAATTATTTTATAGATATATTATCATGTAGTACTGACTTTCATCCCTTTTTTTATAGAAGCAAAAAACGTTTGTCAATTCCACTGGAATTTAAATAAATAACAAGAAGCCCATGACATTTTCATTGTCACTTTTTTTTCAAGTAGAAATATTATCTAGAGGAATGGATATATTTCAGTTTTATTATACAGGCACAGAAGCTTACTTGGCTGCTTTTTAGTACATATATCCAAGTCTTAAGACTCCACAAAAAAATGAAGTGCAAAAAAAACCCCCGAACAAACCCAAAACAACAAACCCCAAAGCTATCAACACTTTAAACAAGAGCACAGCAAATACTTCACTTGAATCACAGACACCAATCTTTATCCTAACCTTCCAGTCAAGCACCAGCTTGCTTGCAAAGTAAGATCCTAAACAGAGATAATAGACTCCGACCACAAGGTCTGACTTAGAGAAAAGCCATACTCTCTTTTTAGAAGAGTGGCTATAAATAACAAATTATCAGTTGTTACATAATATAAAAACATATTATATGCATAATCAGAAACTGCATGGTCAAAGACAGTGACTCTCCCCCTCTGCTCTGCTCTCGTGAGGCACCACCTGGAGTGCGGCATCCAGCTCTGGGGCTCACAACAGAAGAGGGACAGGGACCTGTTGGAACAAGTCCAGAAAAGGACCACGAAGATGACCAGAGGGCTGGAACACCTCTCCGATGAGGACAGGCTGAGAGAGTTGCGGTTGTCCAGCCTGGAGAAGAGAAGGCTCCAGGGAAACCTTACAGTGGCCTTCCAGTACCTAAAGGTACTACAAGACGGCTGGAGAGGGACTTTTTACAAGGCCATGTAGTGACAGGACAAGAGGGAATGGCTTTAAACAGAAAGAGGGCAGGTTTAGATTAGATATTGGGAACAAATTATTTACTGTGAGGAAGGTGAGGCACTGGAATGGGTTGCCCAGAGGAACTGTGGATGCCCCATCCCTGGAAGTGTTCAAGGCCAGGCTGGATGGGGCTTTGAGCAACCTGGTCTAGTGGACAACCCCCCTGGACAGCAGGCTTGGAACTAGATGATCTTTAAGGTCCCTTCCAACCCAAACCATTCTATGAATCTGTGATTCATGCAGCACTCAAAGGACATGTGGAGGGAGCAGAGGGAGGCTACATGACGAGTCCCGCACAGGCGTTAAGTATCACTGCTACTCTGCAGCACTCAGAATAAGTAATGTAATTGCCTGCATTAACTAACTCTACTCCACCTTTTGAGCATCAAATATTGATTTTATAGTATTCATTGTCTCCGTTTTAGACTACAAGCTTCAAAATGCAATTGCCAAAAACTGTCATACACAAGGTACAGCTGGGGTACTAGAACAGATATGCTTGTTGATAAGAAAGAACAAGGGCACTATGCAAGTCAAACATTCAGAAGAGATTAAAAAAATAAAATGGTCCTGCTGATAGCTCAAATCCAATAAACTGCATTAGAAACCAAACTTCAGGTTGTCACCCTTAAAAAAACCCAAACAACTAAACACCTCCTGAGCATACTTTGCTAGAACCCACCAATCTTGCCCGAGTATCTTAGTGGGGTGGAAAAGGCAAGCAGCACAAAAGTACATGAACAGCAGAAACCAGAAATGTTAGTTCTTTTTTAGCAATAGCTCTTTGCAGCTGGGACAAGGAAATGTTTTACTTCCTAAGCCACAGGTTGTTTCCATTAGTTATCAGCCACAAGAATAGTTAAAAAAACAACAAACAAAATTAAATTACTAACATAACATCAGCATTTTAAGTTGCCTTATTACTAGTAAATTATCTTTCCCCTTTTTAGTTTGGCTTTCAGTGTAATCACATGCAGATTCTCATATGAAAAAATGAAGCTTGAAACGTTTGTCAGTACCAACATTGCTCAGGTACTACCTTTGAAAACCTATCAGGAACATAAAGTAAACTAGCATAACCTTTCCATAATTCCATGTTCACAGAAGCTAAAAAACGTAAAATGTAGAAGAGATGGTACATGCAATCAAGTTAACTGAGCATTACACTACATGCAGAACGAAAGCAGATGTACAGTTGTATTTCTTGCTTCATTCTTTGAAACCCCTATAATCTTCCAGGTAAGGAGGAGCTGGAGAAAAGAATAGTTCTAACAACAATTTTACAAGCATGCAATTCATTTGTTGCACATTGCCTTTGCCCAATTCCTGTGTGATTGTTCTTGCACAAAAGTATTTGGTAACATAATGCGAATAATCTTTCTACATATCCTGCTGCCACTCCTTGCATAGTTGCTCTTGGAAAAGTTCTCTTTTTCAGCCAAAGTTCAGTCTCTGGAAATAGGAAAATTCTGCTCTCTCAAGCAGCCACACTGAAACCACCCTGTGAACTCTTGGCAGGACAGCCTAATTATCGGTTTCTTATCTGAGCTGTTCAAACAGGTCTGGTGCAAGTCAACGTCAGTCAACAAGTAAGACTTGCTATGAAAAATCCCACAGCACATGACAGCGAGAGATTTCTGGGTTTGCAGCCCACATGCCATAAAGTTTTGAGTTTAGACAGTTTACATCTGCACTTCAGGTTCCCTAACTGAAAGCAGAAAATAATGATTACTATTGCCATTTACTCGGCACCATCACAGTGGTGCTCCAAGCCTTGCCCAACATTTGCTCAGTGTTTCTGCCTCTGTGTGTACATGGTATTCATCAGCGTAGCATGGATCCTTTGGATACAGACAGCTTATACAAGGGCATGGTACTTCCATTGTTTTCAGTGATACTCTTCAGCATTACATATAGGAAATTTTCCTTCTTGAATATACTAAGATGGAAATGGCTTCTTTTCGTTTTAAGCAAGGGAAAATTATGAGGAGTTCTGAATCTAATGCGAAGGAATTTCATAAGAGTTGGGATGTTATTCCAACTGGGAAGCTGGGAGCTTCACACAGGAGCTCACCACACAGCTGCCCACCCATCTTCCACAAAGGAAAAAAAGCAGCATTTTCAAATTACAGTACTTGGTTTGGAACACTTTACTAAAAACACAACCCCCAAACATTTTCTGGTCACTACTGAAAACTCACAGGTGGAAAAGTCACCTAGTGCAGGGACTTTAGTGTTATTTACCTCTAGTTATCTTGTAGCTGACAAGTCCTGCTGCGGGTTTCATTGGACAAGCCTCTGCGCTAGGACAGTAAAACAGGTAGCAGTTTGGATGTGCGCTTGTCCTTCGAGCATCAAAAATCATCAAATTACACTTCTTGTCTCCTGTAAAACATGATAAATATGTGTTTCGGCAATAAGAATTTTAGGGCATCTTGATAATAAGCTCTAGTTTTTTAAATTACTTTCTTCTCATGTGAGTAAGAGGAAAACTACTAACTACAGAAACATTTCTACAGGAAAAACAGCCCAGGACTGAAGAAGAATGGCCCAGGGCCAATACATGAAAGGTCACACCTTCCTCTTCCTGTACAGATAAACTTGGGGAAATAATAAGTCAAATCCGTCATCCTCCCCTCACCCATACCAGACTGGCACCACTTTATCTAACAATTTCTCACTTACAAATCCTGATAAATCTGAAAACCTCCTCGATATACACATGGTGAAGGAAATTATTTATACGCTTTTCCCTATCACATCCCAGGAATTGCTTGGCTTGCTGCTGCTTGCGGGGGGTGGGGGGGTGGCTGTGTCACGCTTACCACCGTCATTTCTACTCCCTGCCCTACATCCTACTGCTCCAGGAGCTAACGCACAGCCACGGTCTCAGGGAAGGGTGACCGCTCTCGGGTTTGGCTAAAACTAAATGCAGCCCTTCTGCTGAACACAGTTTATGCATCTGAGGGTCTAGGGATCGGAGAGGTTTTCACGTTTAAAACCACCATCCTTATTTTGCCACAGCTATTTTCTTGACCTTTGGGGGGGGTCTACCGCTGGGATGTAGCACCCCGCTGGCACGGCGGGCCAGCAGCCGCACGCAGAGGATAAATTAAGCTTTCAGCGCCGAACGCAGCCAGCAGCCCCGGAATACCACGCGAGCCCGGACTTGCCAAGCAGTTTCCCGAGGTCGGTACGTACGGACAGAGGAGCCCGGAGCGGGGCCGGTTACCTGCGAGCGGCGCCCCCGAGCAGCAGGCGCGGACACACGCCGCCGGGTCCGGGGCGCGCACCGGCTCGGCGCTCCTGACGCCCTCGGGCAGCGATAAATTTATATCGATGACGGTGTTTTCCATTTTCTCCGTGGAGCACTCCTGGCTCAGGGATGGGTCGGCCACCAGACAGGTGAGCGCCAGCAGGCG
The DNA here is from genome assembly GCF_963210335.1 of Falco punctatus. NCBI lineage: Eukaryota > Metazoa > Chordata > Aves > Falconiformes > Falconidae > Falco > Falco punctatus. Next base: position 12,697,527 of record NC_137585.1, on the reverse strand, counting down.
AACCAGCCACCGGCTGCTACCGGCAGGCATGGTTGCTCGGGGCGGGGGGTGCCCTCGCCGGGCCGTGACGATACCTGGTACCGGCGGCCCCGGCACCCTGCTCCGCCAGCAGCCGGGTGTGGCGGCGAGCTCCCCGCAGCGCCGGCAGCCGCGACGCCTCCTCTGCTGCCGGGGCGGGGACGTGTTTCGGGGGGACCCTCGGGCCGCGGGACGGCAGCGGCGGGGCCGGGCGGGCTGCGCGGGGCGGCGGGGCGGGGGGTGCCCCGGGCCGCGGCACGTCCGGGAGGCGGGGCCGTGGGAGGCGGCGCGGCGGGAGCGGGGCTCGGGCTGCCGGCCCGGCGGGGCCATCACGCTCCTCCAGCCGCCCGCCGGCCCCGGGCGCCAAGCGGAGACCGCGCGGGGAGGCTCCTCGGGCGCAGGCGGCGGTGGCGGCGCGGTTCTGCGTGCGGCTTGGCCCGCCCCGCCGGCCGGGACCCGCCGCTGGAGGCTGACGGGGAAGCCCGCGGCGGCGCGTACCGGCCCTGGCGGACAGCGCGCGGTGCCGTCTGTGCACAGGCGGCCCGACCTACCGGCCGGAGCTGCTGCAGCCTGGCTGCTGGCAGCACGGACTGGCGGCTTAGCCAGTCTTCCCTCAACAGCCTTAGTGCCATTGCTTGCTTAAGTAATGGTTTCCCTTGGATTTTATTTTTTTTTTTTTTGAGGGGCACAGTTTCAGGGTAAGAAGTGGCCCAGAGAGTAAAGAGCACAAGGCATAAAAAGTTGGGAAGATGTATTCCTTCTCTTTCAAGTTTCTCATCCTTAGAGAGAAGGAAGAGAACACTATGAGCGCTTAGAATAACACAGTTGTGTGTAAATTAAAGGCGTTTTCTCTTTGGGATGGACATGAAGAGGTACCAAAGGGCAGGCTATTATACATGTTGTAATGGTTAGAGTAGGATAATGGAAACAAGGAGTCTGGTCACGTCTCTGGCAGACATCTGCTGTCTACTTTAAAGAAAGAAACTTAACTTGAGGTGCTTTCTTGCTTCTCTGAAATCCTTCCCTGGAAGGGGCACGGTGCGGGCAGCAACAGCAGCACCAAGGGCACATCCTGCACTGCCCTGCCGCTTGCCCTGAGCTGCGCTGGACACCATGGACTCATGCCAAGGGTCAGGCAGCTGGTAGATGTTCTTCATGCCCAGTCAATCCCCATCTCCTTGTTAATACAGGTGGGTGTCAGCTTTTATTTGGACGTAAGTGTTTTAAGAGACTGAGCCCACCATCTCATCTCATCTCATCTCATGGCCAGTTTGGGGCAATTCCTAATGTTTTGTAGTGATTTTTGCGTTCTTGGTGAGTTGTTTTCTGAAATTTTCAGCTGCACTTTTTTAAGAAAATGTCTGTTTCTAGACACATTTCTCTCTTTTGGTAAACTCGTAAAATTGTATTCACTGTTAAAAGAAAAGACTATAAGTGAATGTGGATGTTTAAGGTGTCACCTGTTAACCGTATCATACAGTGAACGAACTATGGGAATGAAGACGAAAAGCAAGCATAGATATTACCTCTGCTGTGTGTTAGGCTAAGTCACGGCTGCCACCTGTGTTTGTTTACATAGTGGTGGTGGGAGAAGCTGAGCTGAAAGAAGCACAAAAAACCAAGCTGAAGGTCTGGCTGGACTTTTGGCCCCAAGTAAGTGGGCTCGTTGCCTGATGTACAGTACCAATTCACACACCGAGTCAAGGGATTTCAATTTCTTTTTTCTAGTCTGTACAAAGCGGGGAGCAGGGTGGTAACCCCCAAATGGCTAGCTCCCTGATCATCAAAACTTTACATTATTTATACAGTTCATCAAGCAAAGACATCAGCCTTCACTGGTTACAAGTTACATTAATTCCTTCATTATTTAATACTCAGTTTTCTGTTTGTCAAGTAATTCTCTTGCTTCTCATGTTAACTAGTTTGCATGGTCAGTCTCAACTTCTTTTTGGGTCTGGGGGGTTTCTTGAGTTGGTGGTCAGTGAGTCAGTAGTTGTGATCTCCCTCTGCCAGAATTACTTTTCCCCTAGTTTTTATGGAACTCATTCCTTATGGAGAAGGTCCAGTAAGCTCATCTATCTTGTGGGGGTGCTTCCTTTTGAAGTTACTCTTTCAAAGGATTTCCAGGTGCTTAACGAAGCACTTAGCATGGCAAACAAAATACTTATATCTTGGATTAACCATTAACAACTCATTTGTTTCAACTGTCTTAAAGTAAAACTTTTAACAATACATTTAATTTTATTAATTATTCCCTTAATCATTTGATGTTGGGGTGATTGTAACTGAAGGGTGAAGAATATGGTTCTTCACTGGGACCTTTGGGATACCACTGTGTGTTGGGGGTACTGGAATGATAGTGAACGTGCAGACCTGCGCAGAGACAGGCACAGATGATTATGGGAGTATGAAAGGGCTGATGTGATACATATTATGAAAAGATGCTACGGGATGACAAGATTGCCCTGGTCGAGCCACCATTGCTTCTTTCCCTCCTTCCCACCTCTTCTTTGCAGGGTGGGCACTCAGTCTCCCTGGAGAGAGCAGATACACCTCAACCAAGGCTGATGAGGTGCAGGGAAGCTGAGGTCCATCAAAAGCCATGTAGAAATCACTGCCACTGCCTAGAAGAGAGCCAGCCTTGCCCAGTGGCTGCTGTGCTCCCCTCCCCACTGAGGTGGGAAGGAAGGGAGGCTGAGAGAGGGGAGGATGGCGGGACCCTGTCAGCCCTGCATCACAGTGCAAATTCACTGGAGGTGTTTTCCTGCCTCTGTACAGCACCTCTCAGCCTGGGAGCTGGTGCCCTCCAGGGTGAAACACCTGGGCAAAGACAACAGGAACTTCAAATACAGGTATGTGAGAATGTTTGTGGGTGGTATTCACACTGACATACACTCACATATAGTCAAATCCTTTGCCCCCAGACTAGTCATTGTAAACCAGTCTTGGAGAGGCTAGGAGTGTGGCTCCTGACCCAGCTTGCTCAGTGGCAGGCACGAGGCCAAGGGAACTGCCACCATCTGACTGGGACTGCACACCGAGGTGACACCTCCGACGCAGGGGCAGGCAGGTCAGGGCTATTCTGGTGTCACGTTATCCCCATGCACAGCTTCTGCCTTTAAGCCCTAACCAGGCTTTTCTGAGAAACATGCACTTGCATATTTAATACACCAGATAGTTTCAAACAGTTAATTTATGTCAAGCACTGAATATACAGAGTAAGTCATAAAGGAAGAATGAAACTGATAAGAAATGATACAAAATATTTTCTGAGGCCCTTCAGTTGCTTGGATCATGATGATACAAACATCAGATATATATATTCTAATGCAGGTATGTACAACCATACGCTGTTTCAGGTGCATTAGTTACTGGCTGCAGGACTCTACAGAGGACCTCTGTTAAATCTACATTAGACGCAAAATAAAGAATTCACTTACACAACTAAAGCTTTCAGATATACCTTTATTTTAGTAATGTTTTCAATGATGAAATCTCATGTGGTAGACACATCTGTTGGTTGGTAGGTAAATTAAAACTCTTCTTGGGTGGTGATGCATGGCAAAGTCACACTTCCAACGTAATAAATGAAAACACGTCAGGGAGGAGTAAGAAGTCCATTACACAGAAGCAGAAAGGATGCAAGTTAAATGTGCTGATCTGATGCAGCCCATTTTAAAATTTGTCCGAGACTGATGGATAATGTCAAATGACACTGTGGCAAGCACTGGTTAGGCTGTAGCCCTATGGACATCATGCACTTTATCTTTAAAAACTGCATTTATCTTAAAACACTATCACTTCCTCCTTAAAAGCCACCGAGACTACTCGTGGGTGTGACTTTAATCACGTGTGTGCATATTGCAGATTAGGAGCTCAGGTCTGTAAACCAAATTGTGCCAGCAATAGTTTGCTGTTCCCCCAGATTAACTACATTGCTTTCATGCTATTTATTTGTTATTTCGGCAGGAATCAAGCAGTTGTTCAGGTAGCTGAAAGAAAGGTACAGCCTCCAGCTAGCAAAAGGTCCTGTTGGATGGGGATTACCTTCATCTCGGTGACAGCCGTGCCGTGCAGTTCCCACGAGATCGGAGCATTGTTTTTGTGTTGAATTACATTTCGGTGTCAGTTAGCGAAGGCAGCTGGGAGGAACGATGGGGAGTTGGCGCAGAGCTGCCGCTGGGCACGGCGCGGGAGCGGGGAGCGGGCGCGCCCGGGGCTTGCACCGCCCGTGTCCCTGCACAGCCCCGCTGCGCGCTGCCGAGCCGCCTGTCACACGGGGAGCAACCAGCCGGGAGCCTCAAAGTACGTTTCCTTCCCCTTGTCACGCCCCCCCCCGGGGTGCCTGTGAACTTCGAGTCCGGGCTGCTCGTACCTCGCTGCGGGCCCGGGGACACCGGCAGCCCTGGGCGCCTGCCCGGTGCCTGCCTCGGCGGGGGGCGGGGGCCTGCGGCACCGCCGAGCCAGGCGCGGGACTGCGGCGCGGCCCTGCCGGGGGCGATTTGACCGGGCAGGCTGGGACGCAGACCCTGCGGTTTGGCGGGTTTGCCTTAAGGCAGAAAAATTAATATGACTAATTAAAAAAACAATTAGCGCTGTTCTGCCCGCCGAGCCCCCGTGCGCGCTCGCCGCCGCTCCCGCCTGACCGGAGGGCCGGGCCCAGGCGCCGGCAGCCCGCGGGGACGCCGCAGGCACCATCCGCGCCGCGACCTCCACCCGGAGCCCCGCCTGCCCGCCGTGCCGTGCCGCGCCGCGCCGTGCCGTGCCGGGCGGGGCCTGCCCGTGACCCGGGCGCAGACGCCGGCCGGCGCAGCCGGAAGCCCCGTGGGCGGGCGGCGGGGGCGGCCGCGGGAGCGGCGCTGCCCGCCGCGCTGCAGGAGCCGGGAGAGGCGGAGGCCGGCGGCGCCGCCGCCATGGGAGCGGAGCAGAGCGCGGAGGCCGAGAGCCGCCCGGGCGAGCCCAGCGCCTCAGGTCTGTGCCCGCCGCGTCCCGAGGCGGGAGGGGGACGCCGGTCGGCTGTGGGCGGCCGGGAGGGAGGGGGCCGCGGCAGCGGGGCTCCCGGCGCGGCGGGGGTGCCCGGGGAGGGGTGGCTCTGCGGCGGCCCGGCGCGGCGCGGAGGCGAGGGGCGGCGGCTGCTGCTGCGGGGAAGGGAGCGGCTGTCGCTGTGCGGGGCAGCAGCCGGCGGCGGCCCGGCCCTGCCTCAGGGAGGGCGGCGGGGGCAGAGCCGGCGGGGTGGGTGCACCCAGGGCCCGGGCCGGGGGTGTGGGGAGGGAGCGGGGTGCAGTGCCCGGGGTGGGGGGGGTGTCCGTGGTGCAGGTGTTGCACAATCGGCTGTTCCCTGATTTTGAATAACTTCTGCTGAGCATACCGTGTTCCCAAGAGGGAGCGTGTGAAGGGAGCTCACAGTTCTTCAGTGATCTCCGTGATGTGTTTATACTGTAAAAAACGCACCTGTGCGACGTTAAACATAGCAGCGTTTGGTTAGAATTGAGTTCTCATGGAGTCTGCTGATTGATTTTTTTTCATCACAAATCTTTGCAGCCTCTCCATCGCCAGCCAAGCAACGAGCAAAAATGGACGACATTGTGGTGGTAGCCCCAGGAACACAATCCTCCCGGCATGTCAGCAATGATCCAGATGTCATAAAACTGCAGGAAATTCCGACTTTCCAGCCCCTTTTGAAAGGTAAGTGATTGTCCTTCCTCTGCTTTAAAGGCCTTTCCCCTCTTGTTTTAAACCTTTCTTTCTTTTCTTCTGTTATAATTATTGCCGGCCTTCTGAACGGTGGGTGAACTGGTTTAGAGGGGTGCTAGTGATGTTCTCCACAGTGAAACCATCTACTGTGAAGACACTACAGCTCCAAGCATGCCATCTTGCCCCTACCAGTATTGGTGAGAGATGCAATGCTACATTCTAATGTGTAATGGACCACAGTCTCCAGTTTTGCTCTGGGCTCTTAAAAACACATGTGTGTTACTCTCAGAGTCATAGCTATCAGTGCATGGGTTCAGTTGCTTGAAATCAAGGTACTTTGCAGGAGTTTCCAACCTAGAGCAGATTTGCTCTCATTTGAGAAGGGGGGGGGAGTAGGCTGAGGCTTGCATGGGTCCTTAAGCCCTGTGTTGACAACATCTCTTTGTATCAGTGGACTTCTTAAATTCCCACCGTGTCTTTTTTTCTTAGCTTCTTTTCCTCCCAGTCTTTTTTTCTTTTTTTTTTCCGCTGGACTCTTTCTTTGTTCCTTTTATTCTGTTCAAAGAGAAGTGAAGATTTAAATCAGAGTTGTCAAGCCTACAGTTTACCAAAAACTGTTCGTGTGTTTTGTGGCCTGGCTTCTAGTTGCCTCTTTTTTGTGGAGACTGTGCAGTGTCCTTAGTATCTGAAAGTCCCGTAGGAAGGGAGATGTCTGAGCAGCCTGTGCAAATTGATTTGGTAATAGCGGCCTGCTCCTGGGCTCCTCTCCCTGGAACAGTGTGGGTCAGCAGACCTGTGTGAATGGGCCGTGTGGTGGACACTCAGTGAGCCTATGTTTGTTTTTTTTTTAAATGCAAGGCCTATTGTGCATGTGTACATTGGCTGCAACACTTGGTCGTGCCTTGTTAGGCCTGCTATGACAGAGAAGAAGGAGCTCGGATGTTTAGCGCTCCCTGTTCCTGGAAGAAATTATGGGGTCTTGTACAGCTGCGAGTTTAGACACTACGGGTCTGAGTGTCACTGATTCATGCATGGCTGCTGAGAAGATACAACAGCCACTTTGCCCTGTATGCATCACTAGAGGTGATGTAATATCACAACATCACTTTCTGGACAGAGACTCTTCGCTTTTGCGTGTGTGTGTATCTACTGCATTAGAACCTGGAACGTGACTAGAACTTGGGGGTGCTATTGTATCCCATCGGGCCAAATATTTGATGTTTTGTTGGGTACTGCTGGATAGGGGAGGCTAGATGTGCACAGCACTGATACTGTTTCCAGCAGAAGGAGCAGAAGGACAGGGAGGTCACTAAACTGGAGAAAAGCAAACATGGATATTTTTGGGGCAGGTGCTGCAGTTCCCCTTGACCAAGAAGGGTGTGCATGTGTGTGCGTGTTCTGCAGTCCCTTTTGACGAAGCAGAGTCTTAGTGTTGTGTGTTTTTTAAAATGTTACAGGAAGTGATTTAGAAACCTGTGTTTGATTTATTTATGACGCTTTCAGTGCCATTTTAGAATGGATCGTAAGATTGCTGATGTTGGCGCAGTGTTCATGTTAGCAGCAGGCAGGGTCATCACCTGTGAGCAGAATGTTCTTTGCCTGAATCCTGCCTTATACAAAAGGCAGAACCGGGATCTTGCCAGTGGCAGTGTGGAATGTAAATGCTGGAACCCAAATCCATGAAAGAAATAAGGAAGTTTTAATTTGAGAGACCAAATTTAGAAGGTGCATTAACATCTGGCACCAAGGTTGTTGTGTACGTGTAAGAGTGCAATGACGAAGAGTTTCAGTTCCACCCAGCCTCGAACTGTGGTGAGCAAACCTCAGTTTCACAAGAGCTGTAGAAGTCTTGGGAAGCAGGATTGGTGATCGCTTTCAGAGGTGGTGTTCCTGTATGGGTGTTTGAGGTGCAAGGATACATCCACCTCTGCTTCAGGTGGGAAGTGAGAAAGAAGAGATAGCAGCAGCCATGTGGCTGAGATAGAGAGTTGCAAGGCACTACCTTAGCTGGCAGTCCAGGTCCTTTAACTTTTAAACATGCATGCGTTAAGTTGTTTGATGCGTAATCATCTTGGTCACTGAGTTGCTTTTTCTAGTCTTTGGACCTGAAGCTATGTATGTGTGATAGAACCCTTCTTTTCTATTTCCATCACTTGGCCTGCCAAGTTTCCCTCCGAGTCTGCAGAGATGTGGTGACATCTGGTGACTGCCGAAGAGTATTGCGTGCTTAATCACTTAGAAACAGATTTTTCAGCCTCAAATAAATAATTGTCATTACTTGAGCAACAGGACTGGGATGCTTGTGTTCACCACAAAAAGCAGCGTAGGCTGCTGAGCTGACTCTTGAGAGACCCCAGATCTGCTACAGGCCCACTCGAGAGGCTGTTCTGTTTTGGACTGGACTCTTACCTGTATTCTTCACATGCAGGATCATGTTGCTGGAATAGATGAAGAAGGATGCTATAGATTGTTGAGGAGCTAATTCTAAAAACTTGTGTTTTGTGACCTGCCAGCTTGGAGAGCTGAAGAGGTGAACTCATAGCTCTTGTGGGCTTCATTATTCTTTCCAGTTTCTCCTTGGCCGAGCAAAGCCAAGGGGCTTTATTTTGCTTTTAAGTCTCAAAGGAAGCCTAATAGTTAAATTAATGGGCTGGGGAAGTGCATGTTTGTGAAGGGGACTACATGTTCTTGAGAGGCAAAAGCACTAATCTCTCCTAGCTATATTGAGTTGAGCTTGTGATCAGTGAAGCTGGAGGTCTTTAGTGTTGTATGCTCTCACTTGGAAGAAAATGCTGGTGTAATGTCTGTTATATTTTCTGTACTAGGTTTTCCTTGACTTCTACGGCAAAAATTGCACCTCGGAGTTACAGCTATGACTGTGTAAGGTCCTTCTGAGTAATGTTTGCTGCCTTGTTGTGTTGTGGTTACTGAGTATGCATACTAAGCAGTGTTTGAGAGGTGAGCGTATAAGCATCTGCTGATTTCAGTGTTTGAACCTGTTGGACATAGCTGTTTGGGGTAAGTGCTACTGTCTTGAAGTGGTTGTGTAGCATCTGCTATGGTGAGTCAAGGACTGGTGTGTCTCTTTTTTTAATGGCACGGAGTATCTTCTCTGGTGCTTTATTCATGTGGACAGAACGGGGAGAGTCATCCCTGTGCGGTGGGGTTGAGAAAGCCTGTTATACTGCTATTTGTAAACAGCAAATCCCAATCCTACTCAAATTGAGAGGAGAAAAGAACAACTCTTAGGGTGTACACCTGGGAGTGAAGTGTCTGATTGTTGTTGTCCAGAAACCGTTTTATATTTGGTCACAGAGAGATTGTGTATGCGTACTTTTTTTTCCCCTGAATGCAGAAAAAAACTAGTAGAAATGGTAGCAGAGAACTTCACTGTTTGATGAAACAAGGTTTAATGTAAAAAAAAAAAAAAAATTAAAGGGGGAGGAAAATTTATAATCTAGACTCCTGGGAGCAACAGAGAAAGTCTCCAACCTTTTCCCTGGTTGCTAGTGTTCCCTGTAGAGACCTCTTTATAAGTGATACACAAATAAACGTGATGTGCTGTTTCTTTCCTTTGTGTGGCTTCCTGAGGATATTTGCATCAAAATGAAGCTTCTGTCTGTTCAGTGTCCCTGGGCCTTGCAGTCTGTTCATAGCATGAAGTCATTACCAGCTGTGTATAAAATCAGTCGTCTTCTCTGAGTAATCCAAGATGGTGATAATTCTGGTGATATTTAATGTCAGGTTTGTCTCTGTTTTGGAAACTCAAGATAGAAAAGGAAACAAAAGATGCAAAATACATTAAAGAAGCGGACTGGTCTGTAATGTTTGGTCTGTGATGGTGACCAAAAGATTTCCAAGCAGCAATCCTTCTTCCAGGTATGTATCTAAAATAGAAACTTGGAAGAAATGAAGTCTAGAACAGAATCACAGAATGGTTTGGGTTGGAAGCGACCTTTAAAGATCATTTAGTCCAACCCCCTGCCCATGGCAGGGACATCTTTCACTAGATGAGGTTGATCAAAGTCCTGTCCAACTTGACCGTGAACACTCCTCATGATGAGGCATTCACAACTTCTCTGGGCACCCTGTTCCAGTGTCGTGCCACCCTCACCATAAAAAATAAAAATAAAAATTCTTCCTTATGTCTGATCTAAACCTATCCTCTTTCCATTTAAAACCTTTGTCCCTCATCCTGTTGCTACAGGCCTTAGTAAAAACTCTCTGTCCTTCTTACAAGCTGTGTTTGTCCTTTGGAGGCTGTTTATTGAAATAAACGTCTTCCGACGTACAGTTAGAATTCTGTACTGGTAGAGGGTCTTCAGCATGAAGAAGCAAAAGAAACAGAAGTTACTGTCTCATTGTAAAGACACCGTGTGAGCAGCAGAAGCTTCTTTATATTGCTGTGCCTCCTTCCGTCCCCAGGGGATTTTGTGATTAGTTTGCTCTCCAATCTTGTTTCATGGTTCTTCTGGCCACCCTGGTGATATTGTGAGTGTCTGAGGTGTCCTGACTGGCTGACAAAAGCTGCCAGAAAGGCAGTGACTTTCTGCTTCTGCTGGCCAAGCTCCATCAGTTGCTAATTTTGAAGTGTGCCTCTTGTCATTTCCAAATCAGGTGATCAGTTCTGGTAACGTTATTGGGCTACTTGCGTCTATTGACAGACTTGCAGACTCTAACCTGGTTTTTCAAAAGGGAACGTCTTAGCGAATGGTCTTTATACTTTATTGGGAGATGCCTCTGTAACATCTGAAAACCAAGGTGTTTTAGTAGCCCCACGGCTTGTATAGAAAATGATAACTTTCAAGTTGCATTGTTTGGTTTGGTGCCAAGTTAAAAATGCAAGTAACATACAGGCATGGGAAGAGAAAATATTCTTGTTTTGGATACCAGTTCAAGAATGACTTTCAGTTTCTTGAATTTTGTGTTTGCTGCACAGTAGTTCATTGACAGCCCAGGCTGGCAACTTGTCCCTGTTGAAAAGGGGACTTACTCCTTGTTGGTTTTGTTTCTGGCCATGTAGGCATGTCCTCGCTGTCGCTCCGGCTCTGGTGTTTGATGGGCATTTTGGTAGAAGACGTAGAAGGCTTATCTTTTATTGGTTGGTTCCGTTGTGAGTGGAGTCGGTGGTTGGAGTTGGCTTGCCGAAGAGGTCAGCAACTGTTAGAGTTGATGTCTCATAATTGACAGGAGCAGTGGTGAAGGAGGAGCCCAGGGCATTAGATCCCCTTTTCAGTAGCAACCTGTTAAATTGGCTCAGGGCTGGTGACTTCATTGCATCTTGATACTGTATTGGTAATGGCATTGAAAGAATTGGCTAATTCTGAGCACTCGTGTTGCCTGTTCTGTCTGTGTCTAGTGATGGTATCATACAGAGGAGACTCTGGTGTAGGTTGTGAAGTTGCTGCTGGTGAAATGTGATTAAACAGCTTCTGGGATTGTGCCTGGGTTGTCTGGCCAAAACAATGGCTTCTGAAGACATCTCTTTATGGTGAGTCTGCATTTGGCTGGAAACTGTTCTGCATGTGGGGCCTTCTGTCTCAGCTGTGTGCTGCAGTTGTGCTTTGTTTCGTCTTATTTTAATGTTTTGGGCTTTTCCAAGGTGATGGACTCACTGCTGCTGCTTATACAGTCTTTTTCAAAATATAATAGGAAGACAAATTCATTCCGAGATGGTAACTTAGATGCCTTATGAAAACTGCAGTCAGTGCTGTGTGCTGGGCGGATGCTCTCTGACTCTTCCTTAGCTGACAGCAAGTGCCATTTTGCTGCCTTTGGTTTGAAGGCATGTGCTGTGGTCTGTTGGGCTGCTCCCTGGGTGGCAGTGCTGCGGGGGGGACTGTCACCTTCCTCTCGGTGGGTCTTGTACTTTACGCTTAACCTGCAATGACAACAACACCTGCAGAACTTGAAACAAACTTTTGGTAACTAGTCCCCTGTAAATACTGGCAATTCTTTTGTGCTGCCATTTTCCTTGTCCTTTCCTGGTCTGGGGGAAGTGGTTGCCGATATGGTGGTAGCATCCATTGGAAGCGTAAGCGGTACCACAAGTTCACTGGTTATGGGCTTGTGGTTATTTAGAGATAATTCAGCAGCACTGTCTTGTGCTCAGAATTATCTACAGAGGAAATCTTAATTAAACTTTAAAAATCATTTTAATGCTGGATATTGAATTGTTGAAGCTGTTGCTGATGCCTGCTTGGCCTACTGCACAACAATGTGATGATACTGTTCTTTTTATTTAGTTTGTCTGACAGTCTTTGGTTCGTTGTGTGCAAGTTCCCTTGAGGGCCAGGAACGCGTTTCTGTGGGTTAGGCAGCTGGTACGTGACTGGAGACCATGGCTTATGAACAGTTCAGGTATGGGTCATGTGCCGAGACTGCAGATCGCATCTGCCATCGTACGCAGCGTGTCTTCTGTCAGAGGAACTCCCAGCACTGAGAGAAATGAAATTAGTGAGGGGTTGCCGAGGCTCTTAGTTCAAGGCTCACCTGCATCCCCAGGCATATCCCGTGGGTGAGAGGTGGCTTCTCTGCAGACCTATGGGAAGTTACTTGTGGTGCACTCCGTTCCTTTGTCTGTCAAACATATATGGTGTACATCTTGTGATATGGAGGATATTGCGTGCAGCTCGTTAGCATCCACTAGCCCAATATTAACTGGATTCTTGTCCTACAAATACTGCTGCTGTTTCTGGAAGAATAGCAAAGCATGGGAAGAGGTTGCTTGGTAAGGTTGCGGCATTTCTGTCCTTAATGCTTTTAAGGCCACGTTAAGCAAAGATCTGTCAGGTATGAATTAGAAGCAAATGAATACATTATTGTTAACCCAGTGAGATCTTTCCTTACTATGCCTCCCATTATCCATGTTTACTTTGCTTCATTATTTATCAAAGAGAGGTATTTCACAAAGAAAAAGATGAGGCATTTACTCTAGAGAGGTTAGGGTTTACCTAGCAGAAGTGTAAGAAGCAAACCAAAGTTACATGGCAGAAAGAGTCTTGAAATATAGGTCCAGCATAAGGAGCATCCTTTTTGTCTCAATATGGTTTAAAGTGAAAGCTTGGCAGTGGTATTTTTATTATAGCTGGTGCACATCTTCAGCAGAGAAGCATAGGGAGATGGTGAGAAATATCTTCTGTGACAGAGAACAGTGGTGAAAATTGTGTTGCCATACTGATGCCGTGCCAACCTTCAGTTGTCCTCCAGTCACAGCAGAATGTAAGCTTGTGTTGGGCAGCTTGAAAGGATTGTTTATACCTTTGTAGCTTTAAAAATGAGGTTACTTTTCAGGCAGGAAGACTACTTGTCTGAAAAATAGCAATGTATTTCTCTTTCTGGCTTAGCGTATAGAAGAAGGATGGATATTTAGAGTTTATTGCCTTGAAAGCAGTAGATTTTGTCACATCTCACTCTGATTTCTGCCAGCTGACTTGTGCTTTTCTTTCCCTTGCCTCACTCTATACTACTACTTCCATTTATTATGTAGAGTTTAGCTAATAGCTAAACATTAGTGAATTTTGTTCCTATAATTCTCTACACTTTGCGATTCTTCAGCCTAATTCTGCCCCTATGCCTTACAAGGAGGATCTCCTTATTGCAACACTCTAACAGTACTGATGAGGGTATAGGGCTCTGACAGAATTTGCAGTGTCCAGGTTCGTTGGATGGACCTCATGCTTAGTGCACATAACAAGGTCTGTGAAAATGAACGTGTTAGGCAGAAAGAAGTACCAAGAATGTTAATGTGAGTGTACATCTGCCTATTGGTTTCAGTGGTTGGTTGGGTTTGGGTGTGGGGTTTTTTTTGGTTGGTTGTTTCTTGTTTGGTTTGGGGTTTTCTGGTGGTTTGGTTTTTTTTTTAGGCTTGTGGATGAGTATTCTGTATTACAGAGAGCTCTCTCTCCATTTTGGTTCTATGACTTGAAACAGCACCTGAAAATAGAACCTAAGAGATGCCTTAGTTTTGAAGAAAGGAGCTTTCCTTTCAAAAGATAGCTGGGGGAGAGGATGATGATGGTGGTGCTCTATTTCTGTGTATTCCTCAGTGTTTTGTTGACTACTTGGAGTCTTGGACTAAGTCAGTTTGAGTCTGCAATTAGGTGTTGTCCAAACAATATGCTCAACACTAGTTGGGAGAGTATTAGGGACTGCGGATACTCAGTTGTCTGCCTTTTCCCCCCTGTACCTTTGCAAGTTGTTCTACACTGTGTGGTGTAATTTGTGTATTAGCAGGTGAACAGAATGAGTGTGAGCATATGTACTTTGATGATCAGCCTGGCCTTCTCTTTCCTGGATGAGTACCATTGAGTTCCAGTTTCTGCTGAGCCTAATAGCTGTGACTCCTGTCTGTACCTCCTCAGCCATGTATGGCTCCTCCCCATCATCTTGCTGCATGGGAATTAAGATTTGGTGGTCATCACAAGTCGCCCGCAGATTCTCTTTCCTTTACTTTCACAGAGCTTCTGTGAGAGAGCTCTCCAGCTGGCCTGTATGGCTCTTGGGGTGCAGCTACCCTTTGGATACATTAGAAGATGCGCCGAGGAGAAAGTACCATGTGGTGAGGAGTTAACCATGTCCTGGCTTATAGATTTGCCACACGCTTTGATGAGGAGTACCTGCAATGTTGGCCAGTGTAGCTTGAAATCACTATTAACTGGTTAAAGTAAAATGAAAATAATTACTTATAATATCCAAAATATATAGTGTAATTGGAAGTGTTTACGGAAGGTGCGATGTCTTTATGCCAAGATGCATCTGACTGATAAGGTATAGAAGCTAGTGTGCTCTACTGTAGTGTCGCCAATAAATCTTTCTAGAACAAGGATAAACGTGATGGGAAAGCACTTGCAGAACATCTCTTTTTTTTTTTTTTTTTCTTTTTTTAGTTCTTGAAGAACTTTAGCATCTAAATGTGGATGCATTATCTTTTTCTTCTCCCTCTCTCCTTCACATTTCTATACTTTTGTTGTCTTGCTTGTAAGTTAAGACTTGCTCATAAGACTTGATTGAGACTGTGGCTGAAATACCAGTGAAATTTCTCTTGCCTCTTTCCTGTTTGATGTGTCTGTGGGTATCTTTCTCTCATGTATGTCTTTCTGCTGGAACCTGATGTTTGATATCAATGAAAAATGCATGCAAAGAAACATTCCTGTGAGAAATGTGAGTAGGATATATATACACATGAGTGTGTGTACGTGTATTTATAGAGATAGGTATTTGAAGGGATTCCTTTCCAAGACAGCTTCAGTAGGGAGAAACAGCAATATTGCAGCAGTTTTAATGAGTGGACTCAAGTCTGTAAATTAAGTTTCCCCTCTGTAGGCTGGGTGGCATTTGAGGAAGACAGTGGGACCTAATGGAAACTCCCTCCTGGTACCGTTAGTTTGGTTCGCTCTTTAGCTGGCCCCTGTGATACCTACTGCTCCTTTCACCTTTGCGGTATGCTTCCAGCCATTAATATAGGGAAGTATTTGCGTTTACTGGATAGGAACTGCTGTGTTATGTGTTGGACACTCAGATGCAGAGGAGTGAGAGGTTTGTGTCTGGGATGTGTCTGTCATGCAGGGACTGAAGCATCTGATGATCAGGGAAGGGATGGGACCTTGGAGTGGTGACTGTGACTGAGTTCCTGAGGGAAACTGACATGTGGACAGAAAATTTTAGTGTCTGGTTACTATAGCAATGATGTGTTCAGATGATGCACAGGAAAAGGCTGTGGATGCTGAAACAAAATACCTGACTTTTCGTAATGAGAAAATCCTACTATCTCGGAGGAAATGGTGAATGGTAATTATGTATTTGAAACAGCACTTTAATGAGGAATCTCTCTGTGTTTAACAGATTTCTCTGTTATGATTATCAGTGGTCACTTCAGTTGTGGAGAAGTCTTACTTCCCTACCTTCTGGTGTTGAAGATCTAAAATAGATTGTAAGAAGAAAATGAGTTAGACATGCCAAAGGTCACTTTGTGGTTACCTGCAGGACAGGTCTGCCATTAGGAATCAGTGAAGCTGTCAATAGAAAGCAGGAAGGAAGTCTAAAATGCTTATGAACTATTCACTGCATCCCTACAACTCCCACCTCTGTCCTCAAAAATAACCCCAAACCAACCTGAAAGTAGTTTGGCCCAAAGTCCCTATTCTAGAGTCCTGTTGCTTGACATAATTTCTTCCAGGTGCCTTCCCAGCAAAGACCAGTGAGCTCTATACTTCCCAGTGGGCGTGTGGCAGACTGACAGCATCAGTCAAGTGCACTATGTTGTTTAAGCCTCATTCCCCCCAAGTACTGAGCCAATATATGCCTTAACTTTGAACGCTGTTTGCTTTAAAAGATATTCTCGTGTGTGTGTGTGTGTGTGTGCATACACTATACATACATGCTATATATAGTATGTATATACTATGCCTACAAAAGATGTATATATAGTATGTATTTTCTGTACATATAAATTGTACATGTATAGTTTACTACTTGTGATGCTGCTTGGCCCCCTGTTAATGTTATTTTGCTTGACTAGCAGCTCTTCCTGGAATGTTCATGTCTTGCTGCTAGACCAGTAGCAGTGTTGCAATGCATTGCTTTTGAAAAATGAATGTTTCTGATTGATCTTAGGCTTTATAGGAGTTAATAAGTTTATCCAAGTCCAGAAGATTATTTGGTTTTAGGACAGTCAATTTATTGAGGAAAACTGTGATTAACCAACAGGCACAGTGTAACTTATTACACCCTAAGTCCCAATTCTTGATTTTTTTAAATTTTTTTTCCCTCTCTGTGGACGCTGATTCAGTTCCGTTGCTATCATCATGGTAAAGGATGAGATGATACTTCTGTATCTACTGCCTTTCTGCAGTTAACTGCACTTTCTAAAACATCACATCATTCACACATCACATCTACTCTTGGCTTTATTTCCCTACCCAGACACTGTTAGCAGAATAAAAAGTAGATTCCAGAAGTCATGTGTAGATAATGCCTCCCTTTTCTAATTAAGAGTTTGACTTACTAAAATTATGTAAAGATTAAAAGATTATTAAGGTAGAACTGAAAAAAAGTCTGCTCAAGCCCTAAACCTTTATTATAAAAGCAGTCTGGTGGGAGCTTAGCTTAACCGTGTTCTCTCTGTGTAATTGTGTAAGATGAGATTGAAAACCAAGCAATAATGCACAGGTCAGCAAGCTCATTGTTGTAAAGCCTTGATGTTTAGAATCAAATTTGATCTGTCTCTATTCCTTTCTTGGGGCAGCTTAACAAAAAGGAAAATAGGAGTTTTGTGGTTCATTTGTCTTGGACAGTGAGGTTTGACATACTGAATTTTGTAATATTTCCTCTATTCTCCCTTGGTCATGGTGTGCATGGCTTAGTTGTCAGCACCCTTGCATACATAAACCAGAAGATGCGCAATTGCAGATTACACATTGAATCCTGAGATGCAGGTGATCTGCTGGAGATACTGCTTTTCAATTTGCAATAGTAACAACATTTCTAGTAGTAATGTTTGGTAGGAAGTGAAATTGCTGCCTGTTGTAGTTGTGCATAAGCACCACTCTGCCAGTGTGCTGTACAACTCAAACTTGGAAGCCTACATCATTCCGAGGCAGTGGTCGGAGAAGGGACTATGTTAGTCAAGGAGAAGGGGCCAGAGCAGAGGTACACACTGTAAAGCAATGGTTTGTTTCCGTAATGGATGTTCAGGGTGAAATTGCGACTTTGAAGTTGAAGGCAAAGCTCCTGTTGGTTTGAGCAGAGTGAAGATTTTTGTTCCAAAATCATGTGCATTTCTGTATAGTTTTAAGTTCAGATATTAGAGTGCTGAGGTTGATATTTGAAGTTCAACAGTAATACACATGTTCTGGAGACAGTGTGGAAAGTTGCTCAATAAGATCATTAGACTTGATATTGCCAACTCCCTCCCACCGTTAAGCTAGATCCACAAGGGTCTTCGTTGTTCAGAAGATGAGAATATCCTTAGAGGTTTTGTGCTTACCTGTTTGTTTATATGCTTTGTATTAAATAACCATGATCTAAAAAGCATTTGTAGCTCAGAAGAGAAGGGATTGGAGACTGGGATCTGCACTTCTTTCACTCTACCTCTCCCCATTTTATTTATCCACCTCCCTCTTGGTTATTCCTTGGTCACTCATGTTGAGCTAAGGGGTTCCAGACAGCCTTTGGCATGAGAGAGGTGCTGCTGAGGTGCTACTCGGCCTTCATAAAACTGTGGTCATCCCTGGCATACTCTGTAGCAGGGTTGTAGTGCCTGGGGAGATTATTTTTTGGTGCGGTGGAGACTGTCTTCCAGAATCTTAAGACACTTGAGAAGTTCTGAAGATTGTGCTGCAGTAATGTGAGCACTTTTGTGGGCTGATGTCTTGACTGCTGATGGAGTTCTTTGTTTGAGGTTTTCTTCTTGTGTGTTTGTGAGTGGTTGATTTCCCTGGGTACTTTTACCTCTGTTCCATGTGTCTAATTTCAGAGAAGACACATGATACGCCTTGGTTGGCCTTGATATGTTCATTAACCTGCACTGCATGACCTTTTGCGTATCTCCTGCCTGCCTGACTCTTGTATTAGAGATCCACTTTGAGTTGATTTGAATCACTGTATCCAGCATGTTTTTTCACGTGGTAAAGTGTTGAAGGGCAAAAGTAAGGGCACTTGCTGTTACAAGAGCTTTTTTGTTAGGAGTTAAGAGCAAACAGTAAAAATACTAGGCTGCTGTTTGAATTCTTTTGTGTGGTGGTGGTTTTTTTGCTTTCAGTATCTGGTGCATATAGAAATTAAACTCTTGAAATGGTAGGTAAGTCTGTCCTAATGCAGTGCAAATTGGGACTTTATGATCGCAAGCTGCAGTCCTGTAATTGATACGGTTGGGATATGCCATAGAAGTCACTTGTGTAACTTGCGCAGACAGAAGCATCAGAGTTGCAAAGTGTAATTGGATGTTGCAGTAAAAGACCTGAGAAGCTCAGTCAATAAAAGTAGTTTCTTTCCGCCATGTGGTATCAGCCGTGCAGCGGTGTGTTGCACCCAAGGGAAGGGTACAGCAGCAGGTGGAGTACCGCCTTTGGCTGCGGCTGGGAGTCAAGGGGATGGCATCACAGGCTGCCGGTAAGTTTGCTGTGCGAGAGAAACCTGTACATTTCATGCCTGAGGAGTAATGGGGCGCAGGAGCAATCCTTCAGCTCAGCGCTGCCATGTTCTTGTTTTCCGATTTGCCGTTCTTCACCCCCGTAATCCTTCGTCAATACAAATGTTGGGACTTGGGGAGCCTGCAGTGCAGGTGGCTGCCACAGGGTGTCACTGGAATACAGAAGGAGTAGTAGGTGTGATTGAAAAGGGCTGGAAGTCTTGCTGGGAGCACCTTGGAAACTGCTTTCTCTTCAAGCTCTTTTCATGAACATTTGTGTTCTCTTTGCATTCCTCGTACCAAGTGACCAAGGTCTTGGTGGCCTTGCTGGCAAGCTGGGTTTCCTACCAGCTGGAGCAGGGAGCTGAGCCACACGGTGCTTAACTGAGAGGTGTCTACAGGCTGGAACAGTACTGAGTCTGTGAGGAGGAGACAGTGCAGAGATCTTCACCTGAAAGTATTTCAGAATCCTTTATGATCTTGAAAATTAAAAATTATGTGCCATTTATTTTCAGTTGCTGGTACTAGGGGTTTTCTAAGTGTGTATGGTAAGAAAATGAAAGTATGGATCAGCAATAATTCAGAGGGAAGCATTTGAGATTCAGCTTGTGTCTGTGGCTATTGATCCTCACCTCAGTACACCATCTGAAAGATGGAGTTTAGTATCTTGGCAGCACTGTTTTTATCATAGATGTGTTTGAAGACTGAGGTGTTCTCATCCTGAGATACTAGTGCATAGTAAGTTTTTTCCCAGTGGCCCACTGTGCTGGGAAAAAAAAGCGTAGGGAAGGGAACTGATGTGTCTAGAAAATGATTTCACCCCAACCCCGGCCCAGAAATGTTCAGCTCAACCAGGTGTTCCTTCAGGTTCATCACCAGCCCTACAAACCAGTGCTAAGTGCACAACACAGTATAAACTGAGACCCTTTAGCTAGTGGATGGGGGGAGAGAGGTGAAACGAGAAGAGGGGAAAGGGGAAGAATTTATGTCTCTATTAAGTGATGGCCTAAAATTCCAGACTTGTAGCCCGCCTTCCTAGTGTGTGGGGTACAGCTAATCTCATGTAAATGAACACGTTGAGGGAGAATCTTTTATTGATCGGATATGTCTATTCAGCTTAAAATCCAATGCTTTCCTAATTCCCAAGTTATTTCTTTAGAGAGGGACTGTGGAAGTAGAATGTCTTGAACCTTCACTTCTGTTGCCTTGGAAATGTCATTAAGATATCTTGTCTCTAGTCTATCATGCCAGTAAAAGCCCTTTGACTTTGCAAGGGAATTATGTGGTTCTCTTTTCATTAATGTATTAATGGGATGTGTGTACCAAAAGATCTAGACATCAACTGGAGGGTAACGTCCTGTTCCTTTGAGCGCCCACACCACATATTTCCGAAGTGCTCCCTGGAAAGTGTGACCTTCTTGCGAATCAGGGCATTACAAGTCATAGTGATCAAGAGACTTCAAAAATCATTATAACTTTCATCTGGCTGTGTTTCAGTGAGTAACCCCTCGCTTTTTGTTCATGTTGAGACCATGAAGATGGTGTGATGTTCTCTGACGAGCAGGATTCTGTGGGACATATATGCTGTCCAAACCTTCCGGTGCTCGGGAAGGTGTGGGCACTCACAGGAACTTTAGGCTATAGCTGATTTGCATGTAAGTGGTTTTTAAAAGTTAAAATGCCAATATAGGCAACCTTAATCCTTGCCTAAACTTGTTTTCAGTGAGACACTGTGCAAAATTGCTTGTGTGTGTTCTCTTCCCCCTGATCTTGCTGTTCAAAGTGAGATTGCTGGCAAGGCTTAGCACTCAGACTTTTGTATAAAATTGCTGGAGTCTGAATTTCCTCACTTAAAATTCGTTGTTTCTGCAAACTCTTTCTAAAGTCACGTGCCGGCTGTGAGGGATGGGAAGTCATGTTTCAAGTTAACCCAGAAGCAGAGTGCTGAGGAAAACCCTTCTTCTGATGAATCCCTTTCTTTTTCAGATATTACTTGGCTCAGACAAGTGAGCATCATCTCTTTTTACTAGGTTTTACTGTGTTATGTTCTTATTGTGCTGAATTTTTTTCCTGTATGTGCAGGCAACCCTTCAGGGACAGGATGCTTCGGTGGCTGACCCTGCCCAGTGGCATACTGTACCTTCTCTGAGCCTGTTGTTTGTAACTGGAAGCTGACCTGCGGTCCGTGACATTGCAGGTACCACTTGTGGCAGTGACAGTGTAAATGGAATATTTCCAAAGTGCTCCCTGGAAAGTGTGACCTTCTTGTGAATCAGGGCATTACAAGTCATAGTGATCAACAGACTTCAAAAATCGTTATAACTTTCATCTGGCTGCGTTTCAGTGAATAACCCCTCACTTTTAGTTCATGGTGAGACCATGAAAATGGTGTGATGTTCTCTGACGAGCAGGGTTTTGTGGGACATACTATCCTGGTGAAATATTTCACAGGTTTTAAATAAAATTGCTTATGTTTTAAAACTTTCCTTTCTGTATGATGTTAACCAAAAATAAAACTGCTGGAAAGGCACTGCTGACACTCTTGGTGCTGACTGACCACTCTTTGCAAAGGAATGGGTCAGGGATTTTCAGCTGACTGAGGAGAAGGGTGGGCAAAAGGTTGGTCAGGGTTTTATCAATTTTTATTCTTCGTAATAGCCAGTCTTGGAGGATTTCTGTCAGCTAAACAAAGCCTGAACCTAAAGAGAAAGCTTGATTTTTTTCCTTTTAATCCTTAGTCTCAATTTCATCTGAGTAGACAGATTTTTTTATCTGTAATAGGAAGTGGAAGAGGTACTGGAGATGGAACTTAAGTAATGCATGCTGCTTTACCTCCTGTGAGATTAAATCTTGTTTTTCTGTGATATGAAAGTAGCAAAAAGCAGATGTTTGGAATGGAGGTGCATGCTTGCATGTATACCTTTGTACAGACCGGACGACTTGGAGTGGAATACTTTTGCTTTCTGTTGCCTCTCATTGAGGGGTCTTGTCACCAGTTTTAGTATTAACTGAAATTTGGAGTCAATTTGGGTGGTGACTGAGTTGCTTTCATTGCAATAGTTTGAAATTTTCCACTGTCCTACATTTCCTTAGTTATCCATCTGTTCTATTATGTTCTGTGGTAGAGAAGGCAGTAAGGAAGCATACATTAGTCATTGAAAGAAGGCTTTATTTCTTTTCTTGAATGTTTGCATAGATTTTTTTCTTTTTTTCCTTTTTTTTTAATTTAGTTTGTTAACAGAAATCATTCCCAAGCTCTGAAGCGTGCTTGGATGCATGGGTGGCAGAAACAAAATTGCTGTTTTATCGGAGATGAATCTAAACTTCATCCAGCTTTGTCATCTTTGGAGCCAAGAGCCCAGTTGGAGCATTAAAATGGAATTGACTGCACTTCTGCTTTTTGCTAATGCAGGGTGGTCCAGAGACTTGAGGTACTAGTGTGGATTCACTTTGGCCAACGTAGCACATGAGGTGCTGCGGGACCTTGCTTCGGAGAGGACAGGGCTTTGGCAGTGGCTTCAAATTCTGTGGGCAATTTGGCCTCTTGCCGCAACCTGGCAACACAGAAGTTACCAAAAATGCAAACCTGTGGGCTTTTTGTCCATGTTGTCTTTGACATCTTACCAGCAAAACAAAAAATGCAGTAACAAATGTGGTGTCCTATGAGTAAGTATCACTGCAGGCAGTTGAAATTTGCTTGCTTCGTTTCATAATAAAGACACAGGAGATAAAAATCAGACTTTGGCTCACATTTTAAATTGGTCTCAAGTTGTAATCATTTTAAGGGTCCAAATGGCTTGTTTGATGGATTCTATTTATTATTTATTTTTCCACACAGTGAGTCTAATTAAACTAACTGTGGTCTTGGCTTGGACAAATTGTTTGCAGATATTATGCAATACTTCAAACTTCTTGTTGGATAACCAACAAAAAGAGAAAAATAAAATGTCATATTAATTTACTTCCATCTCTCATAATACCTAGCTGCCAGCAAGGCAGCTTTATGTAGATGCTGCCTACCTGCTGTCCTGTGTTAGGAGATAAATGTGATGTTTCTGTCTGTCCTTGCTTATTGTCAAGTGTACTTTCTTTAATATCTGGATATTGGGGGCATCTACCGGTATCTTTGTGAACAACAAAGGTAATGATAATTATTAGTGAAGTTTTGTGCAAAAATGTGTTTCTTCTGCTGTAAAAGATTGCTGCTCCCTGTGACCTCATGAACTGTTGCTGTGCTGCTGCTTCAAACAATAGGGCTTTTAGGTGTCTTGCTTTTAAAAATTAATCAGCCGCTCTGGGTTATTAGTGTGAATATGCCACCTGTGTGAAAGACCCTGCTACTACAAAACTCTAATTAAAATCTTAAGTTAGATTTGTGCTCCATCTGGGTGGTGTTTTTTTTTTTGCTGTTGCTGTTTTTTAAGTTAGGAAATGTAAGGCTCACACAGTTGTGTTTTGTCTAAAACAGTTTCATAGACATGTAGATGTGCATTGCTGATGGGAGGGGGGAAGGTGTTGACCGTCACTGCATGTTGAAATGGGCGTGTGAAGTATTTCGAAGTCTGCTAAAAGTTTAGAAACTTCTGGAGGCTGATGAGGAACTTGACACAAACCTAAGTTTTGTGTTCACTAGGTTGTATTTACTACAACTGTAGTAAATAGGGAGTTTGATCTGTACCGAAATGGATGTGGTAGCACTTAATGTTTAATGAAGACTAGTATGTTAATAAGTCAACATACCAGATGTCAAAGGTGCTGTTGGAAACAAAGATTAACAGACTTGAAGTGATGAAAATTGGCAAATTCTTTTGATGTAAAATGCAGAGGTTGATGAGCTGTTGGTTGCCAAGAATAGGTTTGGACTAATTTTGGAAAGACTGGTTTGTGTGATTCTTGTGTTTTAAACATACCCATACGCCTGACTTCTACAGTGGTGGAGGGAGACAGGGCCTGTGTTGAACCTGGAAGGCAGAAGTTTTCTGTGACGTTGGCCTTGAATTTCTCCAAATCAGCTTTTAAATATATTACCTTAAATATTTTTGTTTTTGAAAGATACAGGTTTTCTCATCTTAAGAAATTTGGACCAGAAGTGTAAAAGCATTTAAAAAACAAACAACATAAACCAAAGCAAAAAAAAAAAAAAAACCAACAAAAAAAGCTCCATCTCTTCTGGTTAAAGCTATTTGCCTGAATTAATGTTTCTCTGGATGGCCTCTTTAAATTGCGTGACTGTGATGACATGCAGCAGGTGAGAAGAGAGGTGGATCCAGAAGTTGGGTACCACGAAAACTTTGCATGGTTTTCTGGATTGATCGCTTGGGTACATGAGTGGATTTCCTTTGTCTAATGATCTCCAGTACATCAACCGATGACTGAGCTGCAGTGGTGTTTTAGACTTCCCCTTCTTTATTTTAAATGCCAAGTGCCTTTATTAGAATCTAAATCCAATTACTTTTGATGTGAATGTTTACATCTGTGTTTGGATGAAGAACATGAAGACTCAACCTAGCTTAATGCCAGGCAATAGGACAAATGTGGGAAGAGTAGATTTTTCATCTCATAGCTCTTACCTTTGTTGAGAAAATTGTGGTGGTGTGTCTACCTCTTTACTACCTCAGCTTGCAGAAGAAAGCATCTATAAAGGTCTAGGTTAAAATGTTGGTTGCATCAACTATTTAAAATCTAAATTAAAATAGATTTCTTGTGCAGTGAATCGACAGGAGGCTGCGGCAGTAGGACTGATGTGAAAAAGGTTGATCTCTCAGTAAAGATGCAGAAGATTGGTTGAGTGAGTTGGCTAAAAATGGGCTGTGCTCATGTGCCATCATGGTCAATATACAAGAGGGAAAAATAAGGGTAGTGCATACAAGACAAAAGAAAAGGGAGAAATTGTTAAATATTGATAGATCAGATATACTTTTGGAAAAAGGGGGGGAAACTGAGGATGTTTGTTTTCTGACCTCTAATCAATCAATCAATCTTTAACCAGTGGTCATGGGCCTTCTTATCTGTTCCTTGTAAATGCAATTTTAAGATGAAACAAAAATAGGGTGATCAATGTAACTGAGGAATTTTCTGGGAAATAAAGAAGGGAAACCATTTCTGGCAGGCAAGGAATTCGAATTGGCACATGGTGGGATCCAGCAGGCGCTGGGGCTGGCGTGGGTAGAACTCCCACAGGTTGTGGAGTGAGGTCACATCAGGGCCAGCTGAGATCAGCTTTACCAGTTGTGCAGCCGCAACCTCATGCGGCTGAGTAACGCTGGAGCATACAGGCTTATGGCTGTGGTTGCTACATCATTCTCCATAAATCCATCACAGAGATTTCCATCTGGAAACATCTGGCACTGTGCTCGTTCAAACTAGCTGTCCCAGCTAGGTACTGCAGAACTAAGGAGACACTTATCTCGGTGGTTTTAAGGCGAGCACGTTACCAAACTAGGTTCTGGACTGTATGTGGAGAAGATAGCAGTGGGCAAAATTAATGAGTGGCTCAGGTGTCCCATGAAGTGTCCCGGCTGGATTCACCTCTGTGCTTTGCTGACTGGCTTACCCCCTTGGAAATGTGGAGCAGGGCGGGAAGGCGGCCGGGAAGCAGCTGCGGGTGGTGGAGCGGTGGCAGGAGCGGAGCTCTGGCTATCTCAGCTGTACTGGTGGACTTGCACCTCTGTGGCTTTCTGTACAAGTATTTTGTCTTTCATGCTTCGATTCCTGTTTGGTTTAGTGATTTTTTTCCAAAAGCAGGGATGAACAGAACAGGCTAAGCTAATGATGTGGGGCTGTTTTCCCCCAAAAGCAGCAGAATTGATCTTTTCTTTGGAAAGCAGCAATCAGAGGGAACTGAGGTTGAAAAAGATAAAAAGTGCTGAAGCTGTTCACAAACTTTTTGTTGAGAAACTGTTTTGATGCTGACTAATTTGATGCTTTTGACACCCTCCAACCCCCACGATCTTCTTAACCAAAGTGGCTTAACAGGAAAACAAAATCTGTACTACTGATTTTTGACCCTACTGATGTTTTCCAGAAGGCTGATTGCAGACTATACTGTGCTAAACTGCCTCTTTACTATCCAGATTGCTAGGCTCATTTTGCTCACTTATCAAAATATGGTACAGTGAAATTGAGATAAGAGCATATTATTGTGTTGTTCGAGCCCTGAATATCAGAAAAGAAAATGAAATACATCTTACTATGCAGTTGAAACCACAAAAATCTGTCATTTCCCCAGCTTCTAGACTGTACTACCATGCCTTAAATGAAACTTGCAGTGTGTGTGGGTTCCTGTCTCTGACTGAAGTCTCTGTGCCTGTAGGAACAAAATAAATGCGACCTCTTCTGAAGTGCTTTTCTCCTCCTGTGGCCTACCACACTGGTTGCTTTCCCGTTGAAGTATTTCTTTCACAAAATGGAGCCACAAATGCACCCTTCCATGAAATAGATGGGATTTGGGTTGATGGCATTCGGTTTTACAAAAATAAAAAGTGATTTTCTAGTATGTGAATTCTCAGACGTAGAAGCATTGCTCAGGCATGAGATGGTTGAGGGGGGCTAGACTAACAGTCTAATGTGCTTAAGTGTCATGGTACACTTAATGTTTTTGTTGTGTAGGACTAATTACTGGGTTGTTTCTTGGAATTAAAGGCAAGCTGTATATCTTATTATTATTACTCATTTTATATTAGTTATAGGTGGAGCCAATGTCTCGGTAGGATGGGAGTGTGGAGGGGGAATTTGCTTTAACCCAATATTTACCAGTGCCTAAAAGGGTGTTATTCAGTTTCTACATTCAGCTTAATATGTCAGGCTACAAACCAAGTACATCCTTGGTACTTGTGGATAGCTTTTTATAGTAGAAATGAGAATGATTTCACTTCTCTTTTAAGTATATGGTCAAAAGTCTTTGGACCTCAGTGTAATAGTCTTTATGTGAGCATGTGCAATGCTTAGTTAATATTTTCCCACCAGAACTTTTCATGAAATAGATAAGTTTCTCCAAGGCATTTGACAAACTGGCATTTTCCTGTGAGCAGATCTAGCGTGTGGATTCATTGGTGTGCTTTGACTGCTTTTGCTCAGCAGTAATATTTACTTTTAATGAACCCCTCTCCAAATTTGCTTCACCTTCCTTGTTAACAGGGCAGTTTCTGGAGAGCATCTGCAACAGGAGCAGCTCTGCAGGTGCACTGGGACTGCTTGCTGTGAAGCTGTTGTGGAGCAAGCAGGTTGAGGGGCAGACAGGTTGCTGTTTCCACAGCCACAGTTAGCTGCATGCCTTGTGCCATTCTGTGGTGAAGCAAGCACAGCAAAAAAGCAAAAGTAGGATGGGGTGGGATGGAATGGAAGAAGTCTAGATCCCCTTTTTGAGCACAAGAGAAAGAATCTGTGCCAAAGTCCTAGCTGTAATATACCTTAACATACTGGTGTCAGCTGTTCTGTAAGTACATTTGTACTCCCTCTGCACAATGGTAAAACAAGGTAATGTCTCCAGTCACAGACTCACTGCACCATCTACTCTATTGTCTGTTGAAAACTGTGTAAGTGTAATTTAAGGGAGGGGCAAGAGCTCTCCTGGTGACATCTTAAGTGCTATTTCATTAAATGTTAGTGTTTTGCTTAGAGCTATTGCTATCCCACTTTACATTCTCAGCTGTGGGACATTTTCTCCTGAAATTAAGCCAGGATGTGCTCACTTGCATAGAACTGTGTGCAAATGCCTTTTTTCCCCCTTGAGTCTCAGTTATCAAAGGTTGGAATCCACTGTACCTAACTTATATGTAATTTTGTTCTTTTAATACACTGTAGACTTGTTCCAGCCAAAATGTTGGTCATGAAACACAAGGATAAGAAAACTTTAAGCTTGAAAGAATTTTTTTTGTTATTCTTCCACAGGAAATGTAATAAATGATCTTAAAATAATGTCTTATCTCATGTTTATACTAAACTTCAACTCTTGTTTGTCTGTTTTTTTTTCTTACAAGAGGAATAAACATTGTTTCAATCTGTAAGGATCAGAGACTGAAAGACTCCTGTGTTCATATCTGTTCTTTTTCCTTTCTATTCTTTTCTTCATGGTGACATTTTAGGTCTTGCCTACCTGAAAAGCTTTATCCTTAAAATAATACTTTGCTTCAGGATATGTAGTAGTGGAAGGGCAGTTGCTCCTTGTGGAGCTTCCTGTAGTTCCAGGGACACTCAAAGCCAGGGCTGCTGCCACTGGGGTCCTCTTCTCCAGGGCTGCTCCCTCACAGGTGCTGGCACAGGTATTGCTATTGTAAAACAGGTCAGGGAATGGAGATGCACTCTTCTAAAAGTGCTGCTTTACTGTTTTGGGTCACAACAGATAATGTCATATCAGATGAGGCACGTTGTTGGGTTTTGGTGGGCTTGGGTTATTTTTGGCTTTGGTTTCAACAGTGAGCCTTTGAAACAAGACCTGGGATTTCTGACAATGTCATTCTGCCTAATAAAAATGCAAAAAAGTGAAGTAGTTGGGTTTGGTTTTCATAAATATTTAGCATTAAGTACAAATGGATCATCAGGACTTCTGCATATTAGAAAGTAGTAAGACACGTGACTATGCCAATGTTTGGGGTTTTTTTTGTGGGTTTTTTTGTGCCTTATTCTTTTTTAACTATAGGCTCCATGATGTCTATGAAGCAAAAGACAGACTCGCTTATCAATAAGCCCTAATGTTCAAGATAGCTTCAAGTTGCACCATAGCAGCTTTTGATTCAGAGTTGAGATAGGAAGATGTCCTCAGTATTCTTGCCCATGGAAGAACACTGTTGTGTCTTCACTACAAAGACCTCACAGTAGGATGATTCCATCAAAGATTCCAAGGTTTAAAGACATTTGTTGCCTGAATATAGGTAGGGGTTAATGAATTGTAGAATGTACAGTTTAGTTCAAGCGGACGCCTTACATTCCCGTTCTTGTGTGAAGTGGCAGTGTAAAGATACTGAGGTGATCCCTTCTGTCCAGGAAGGCCTGCTGTCCAAAATTAAAAAGGGGGAAAGAATGGTTAGGTTGATTCTTTGCCCTTACAACGTAGAAGGCAATTAATTGCTGCATCTCCAGAGAGCTCTGCTCTTCTGAGGTGTCATGGAGGAGTTTGGCATGATACTAAATATGTTTGCCCTGAGGCATGTTCTTGTTATGTAATTAATCGTGCACTCTAAAGGTGATGCTGTAGCTAATGGATTGTTTTAAACCTATATGGAGGGGGTTGTGCTTAACTCCTGTGCCCCCTGCTTTGGGATGATAACCATGGGTTTGTGTTAGAAAGCTGTTCTGTGTAGAGAAACACGTTCCTCAAGTGAAGTCAGTCACAGACCTTTGGCATATCTCTGGTTAATGTTCTTATTTTGGGATGTTGGCATCTTAGGGATGCTTGCGTGTGTGTGCGTATACCTATGTATGTATATACATGTACATATATATACACACACGAGTGTGTGTATATAAATGAATATTTTTAATGTTTGTGGTAGGTTAGATAAAACACTACAGGATGCAGAGAAGCAGATTAACTTTCATGCACTACAGCAGGTGGACTAAGACTATAGCTTCTCTAGTTCTGGCTGTTTAGATACTAGTAGAAGTAAACCCTGTTACTAACTAGACATGTACCTCAGAAGAATTTAAAAAGACTTTTGTGTATAAGATTACTTTAAAAGTAAATGCTTTTTTTTTTTTTTTTTTTTAAAGGATAATTGATGAATATAGGGATCCTTTGGTTTTTGGACACTTGGTTTTAATAATGTCTTTAAGCAGTCCTAAAATATAGGCCCCTTTCCACAAGCTGCAACCCTGTATGGTATCCTAGTAGTGAAAGCATCTCCAGTGTCGTGGGCTGCAGCTCGATGTGTGCTGTTAGGAGGATTTGTGAAGCTTGAAAGGTTTTATGCTGCTGGTGGCTGCTAGTCATCATACCAGTAACATGGCTGATAGGACAGGGCTGCTGTAGGGGGCTTTTGCCCAAGGCAGTCCTAGCTGACCTAGCCTTGCACTCCTCTTACAGTAGGTCTGACACGGGCTTTCTGCCTGCCTGCCTGCCTGCCCGCCGTCTCTCCTTCCGTCCCTCCTTCATTCCTTCCTTCCCTCCCTCCCTGGAGGACCTGCAGTGAACTGAAGCAGTGAGAGCAGATGGGTTTGCCCCTGGACTAGGGAGTTAGATCGGTTCGTGGAGGCATCTAATGAGTACCAATGAGGATGGGACCACCTAGTCAGGAGCACAGGGGCAGTGTGAGAAAGGAGGACGCCTATATTTGGTGGCTGTGGACTGTTGTACTGGTCCAGCCGGTGGTGCTTTTACTGGCAGGTAAAAATAACTAGGTGACTGTACACTGAAATGCATGAAGGGGACTCCTGTGATGTGCTTTGCTGTCTCTGCTTCTGGGAATAGTAAAGTCAAAAAAGGCTATTTTAAGAATATCTTAAACCACTGCAGCCTTTTATTCAGCGACTATCTGTCCCTTTTCAGTGAATGTTAAAAACATGGTCACAAAGTTGACTTTTTACTGTCCCCTGCTTCAAATGCAAATAAACAGTCATTGCATAGTTGTTTTCTGATGTCTTTGAAAGGAAGCTATTTCTGCAAAGTGAATACAATCTGCCTGTTATCTGAGCAGCAGTCCAATGTGTGGCTGAACTGCTAATCAATTCCTGCGTGGAGAGGATGCCTGGAATATAGTTCAGAAATGTTCTAGATTCATCGTTTCTTAATAGAGGGATCAGACTGATGCATTAGTTTTGCTTTTTGGCTACATCTAGCAAACTAACACCTCATGGAGGATTTGGAAAAGTAAAATAAGGAAATACACTGCCTTTTTTTTTTTTTTGTTTTCTTAAATGAACATTTGATTCCTATCAAAATGACATTTGTTGCCTTGAAATTGTATAACCCTCTTGTATTAAAGGGAAGCACTCACTAAAGAACTGAAGGTTTAAACGGTATTTGCGCTGAAAGCTTGCAGAAGGCAAAATTTCTCTGGCCCATGCAAGTAAAGTGCTTGGCTTGTGCTCTACCTGTAGGATGAGTATCATGGGGATTGTTGTTCACTTATGTACAGGTTGTACCTAGGGCTTGTGTAGTTCATTTGCCTGTGCTGATGGATGGGAGAATGTTAAAATGATGCTGTACACAACTGGAAAACTCTGAATGCAGAGACTGATGGAGAGGGGTTGATGTCCTCTCCAAGGCAAAGTGAGACAGTCTGGCTCTTCAGGGTCAAGTTATGCAATGTAGCTTGAGCTGATGTAATAGCTCCATCCTATCCAAAGAAGGAGGATGCACTCCCTCGCATTCCTCCTCTGAGTGTCGTTCCCCCTCCATTCATCTTCATTGAGCCTGACATTTATCTGACCCTATGTGAAGCCAATTTGTCTAGCAAACCTGGCAGAAAAATCTTCATGCCATGTTACTTTTCCAGTGTTAGGAAGCTGGTTTGTTTTACTGCTCCATCAGACAAGTGCCAGGGTCGGTACAAGAGAGGAGTTAGATGCAGGGCCACCCCTTTCTGATAATGGTGAACTGCTAGGGGTGAGCTGATACAACTGTATGACAAGGCTTTTGCTCCTATGCCGCTTAAGTGAGTGTTGCTGCTTGATGACCTGGTCCCTTCCCACCTTTCCTTTGTGCTGGCTCC
Organism: Falco punctatus; assembly: GCF_963210335.1. Lineage (NCBI taxonomy): Eukaryota > Metazoa > Chordata > Aves > Falconiformes > Falconidae > Falco > Falco punctatus. Next base: position 12,666,039 of record NC_137585.1, on the reverse strand, counting down.
ACCACTTGTTTGGATGATGTGCTGAAACACCTGGGCATCTAAGCTGCCATGAAACCGTGGTCTCCAGGTATGATGAAAGAGCTTTATGTGTTTTACTCTTGGTGAGACTCAGGTTTCGCAGAGGACTTCAGTTCCTTGCTGGCATTAGCCCAGTAGGCGCATACTGGCATCGTCTGTCGCGCTGTCTGCCCCTGGATCCTGCTCAGAACTCCAGGGTGCATCTGGCCATTTAGATGAAGTCATGCTGTCCACATCTGATTGCAGGATTTTCTGGGTAAAATTGGTCTAATAGAGTGTACTTCTGCCATTTATTTTGTTAGTTGCATATATATTGACTGCTTCAGCAGAACTGTTTGTTTGGGGTTTTTTTTGTCTGTTCCATCAAACTACAGTAAGAAGTTTGGACCCAATGATGTCTCTAGTGGAATAAAATCAGATTACTTTTTTTTTTTGGCCATGGCTGCAATTGTTCTGGATATCAAAGACTCTTACTAATTCTTTTTTGTTTTTAAAGTCATTGACTAGCCTGTTCTTTCTTGGCAGTTTTCTTCTATTCCTCCTCCTCTCAAGTGGTTGCACAACTTGACATTAAAATCAATAATTCCTTATTGATAATTGCTCTCAGGCTATGACATCAGGATTTTCTGGAAATGTAAATTCATAGTGCTGATAGCAGACTATATGATTTCATTCTGGAAACTGGCCAGTACGGTTGGGCTCCCTGATGTGCAGGATGCAAGGGAGGAGATGATACAACATCAGTGTGCGTATGTGCCTGACACATTCAGTCTGTGTTTTCTATTTTGTTTTCTAGGGACTGCTGTGTTACAAGAGCGCATCTTTAATTCAGGTGTGCTCTGATAAAACCAGAGCATCTCCTTGCTATTAACGTTTGGAGTATTTTGTTGTTCTGATGCAGCTCTCCTGTTTTCTGCCTTTGCATTATTTATTTTTGCTCAGCAGAGTGAATTAATTGCTTCTTAAAATCCTACTGCAGGGATTAGTCTGCCACAAGCATTCTACTTCTTGCCTCTCTGCAATTCCTGATGGTCTAACTCCTGATGGTGGAGGTTTCAGAGGTCTGGTGCAGACCTGCATTGAGGCAGTGCGCTGCTCTGAAGCAGATGTGTTCAAAAGGATTATCAGGAACATTCTTCATTTGCACGTGGGCGGAGTGGGCTCAGTGTTCAAGTGAGAAAGACCATGGCAGGCGGCTCCAGAAGTTAGGAATTGCAATTAGATGCTGGAACAGTCAACCACAGGATGCTGACAGGGCCAAGAATTTAACAAGGTTCAAAAAGGAGTTGGATGTTTGCTTAGGGGTTAGGAATAGAGGGAGTTGTCAGAATAAATGATTACCAAACATTTTGGAGGGAGTCTGGAGCCGTATGTTTTTGAGTCTTTGCTGATTTCTAGGTATCAGGCTAGGTTACCCAGCTTCTGCTGATTCTAGGGCTCTTCATATTGCAGGTGGGATGCAGAACTACTCAGACCTCTACTTAGTGATCCACTTTGGCAGTGCTATGTTTAGAAGACCATGCCTGAGGCTTTTGGGGACCTGGAACATGACATCTATAGGTTTGGCTTGCAATGCAGTATCCTCTTCCAAGCATTTTTGGGGTGCACTGCTTGTGGTAAGGGAAGATGCTGGCACCCTCAGCAGCAGTACTATTCCGGTGTGAAGTTTTGTAGTGCCTTTGTGATGAGTAATGTGTTTTAGGGGCTGACTTTTAGATGGTGCAAGGTAGTGTCAGGGAAACTCAAACCAAACCAATGAGGCAGAATCATTCTCCCTAAGCTCAGGCTCGACACTTCCTCCAGACCTAAACCTGTATCTTTTGCAAGAGACTATATTGGGTTTTGTAGCTGTGCCTGCTCATTCAACGTTGACTCATACCTCTTCACAAAGCTTTTTATTTTTAAACATGTTTGCCTCACATACGCATTGTACACACCTCAAGCACTGCAGTGGTCTTTGGGGAGTGGCATGAGCACAGCAGGTTTCATCTCCTGACATTCCAGCTGGCTTGCCAAGTTCAGTTTGAGCTTAAAGCTGGTTGAAGGCAGTCTTGTTTTCCCTACTCCGTTGTGTTATCCCTTCCTCTCATGCAGCCAGACAGGGAGCTGAGCCAACTCAAAACTTAACCCTACCCTCTCTGAAAATAACACTATTTTTCCTTAATCTCTGTTGCCTGAACTAGCTTTCCACCTAGCTGTAAAAGCACCTTTGACAATGGAAAGGAGAGGTCAATATAATGTGGCCAGTTGTATATGGGGGTGTAGGACAGCAGGTTTGACTTAAATTGGCTTACCCTATGCTGAGATACTGTATTTCTTCCTGCAGTCCTAAAAACAGATGCAAAACAGAAATACTGGGGTGTTGATCCCCCCTTTTAAAGAAAAAAACACTTTGAGCTTAGGCTGCCATGAACTGTCTTCATCTGCAAAGAGGTTATTGACTTTTTGCTGGCAGTTTTAAGATAAAAGAAATTTGCTAAAAAAATCCTATGGGTTAATTCCAGTGCTTTTGGCTAAAAATGAAGAGCAGAGAATTTTCATCCTGTATTTGCAGGAATTTGCAGGAAAAACCTGTTGCAAACAAGGGCAGTGATACTGTCAAGGAATGCTGATTCATGCTCTGTTTCTCTGTCAGCAACATAATTTCTTGATAGTTAAATGGTAGGGCTCTGTGCGTCTACCATTTTTAAAAATTTTCTTCAGGAAGGGACAGTAAGATGGAAAGAAATGTCCAGGTTTGCAGTGTATACAGCACCATGGATGGATGGATGAATGAATGAATGAATGAATGAAACCTTGCAATATATGGTCCAATGACTGTTGAGAAGTTGGCACTTGTCTATAGGGAAAGTCACCATTTATTTTTTTAATCATTTGGGTGACATGAGTGAAAGATAGTGTTACCTTCAATAAAGCATGGTTAATTCCAGGAAACTTAAGAGTTTGTTTATATTGTGTTTTTTGTGCCGCAGCCATAGTTGAGAAGTGGTTAGTTTCTCCAGAGGAAGGGTTTTCTGCTCTGAGGTTTTCTGTGTTTTGAACGTGTCTAGGTATCTGTCAGTGGTCGGGTGAGGGTTAATGTCTGGGTTGCAAACTGCTTGCTGTCTTCCAGGTTCTCTACTGAGATCACCCCTGTCTCCAATGGCACCCTTGCAGTGAAACCTGGAGGGTGCACCCTGCTGCAAACATAACTCCTCCAGCCGGTTAAACCGGGACATATTGGTTAAAGGGTGCAGAGAAACAATGGGGCAGCTATTGCAAAACAGACAAAGACTTTCTTTTTTTCATATTGTACTGAGACATGATGGTATTCTGGTCTCAAAACCAGTGGAGCCTGTGAAACATGTTTTATGAGATTGGCCTGGTGGAGAAGTGAGTGTATTCTTAAAGACTGAAGCTAGGGAGGTGGAGATAAATAGCTATGAAGTTTGGCATGCTCTAGGAGGGTAGAGGTTGGGATAAACGAGGCAAAAGGAGTGGCTTTCTGACACAGAGCTTGGAATGCTCTTGGTGAAGAGGACCAGAGAGGGGCTTCAGGCCCTTTGCTAGCAGGAGGGGAGGGCAAAGCTGCTCCTGTTAAAACGTCAAGTTCTGCGTGATTGTTGAAGCCAGTGGCTGCACATGGCAGAAGTTGCATGGGGTGGGGGTGGTAGTGTACTACAAATCTGCATGGTAGTCATGTATAATTTATAAACATTTATGTGGGCATCACAGGAATTGTAAGTTGAAGCACCTGTGTTTACCTTAGTTGTCTCTAAGGAAAGACTTGATGTGCATTGATGTCTTCTGGTTGAATGACAGCTGTCTTTTATCAGCCTCACGCACTGAAGAGTTGCATTCTAACCAAAAAAATCACCACTTAAGATTTTTGTTTTTTAGACAAAAAGTCAAAATGCAAATGAAGTATGGGAATGTGTTTCCAAGCACTCTGCAGCTGGTATGTCCAGAAGTACAGGGGATAGTCCTATAACTTCACTAATGCTCTAAGAAAATATACTACACATTTTGAAACTTGCAGTGCTGTTATGGAAGTAGCACTGAGTCTGAACATGTGGGGTGGGTGCGTGCGTGCATACATTCACATGTACGATAATTACAATAGCCTAAAATTCATGTCCCAACCACAATGATGTTGCTCCATTTTTCAGTAACTAAGAAAGGAATTTGGCCCAGTGAATGAATTTGAAACGCTCTCAGTTGGCCCGAGTGATCCAGAAGCATTCCTTCATGTTATAAGAAACATATGCATTTTATGTTCGCGGGCGGTGATTGCTGTATACCAGAATGCAAACGGAGTACTCCTTGCTGCTGCTGCTTCTTCTCTGAGTTAGGCTGAACTTGACTAGTTTGCATTAACCAAGTGGGATGAAAGAGGCACAGTGCAAGCACTGAGTTAGAGCTGGGTGTAAAAGTCCTGTTCTGGTAGCGATTCTTTGTAGCGTTCTGTCAAAAGGATGGTGTGTGAACCTGCTGCAAATGGGTAATGTGCAGAGTAATTTTATGTTCTTTAAGAGCAGTAGGAATTACATAAGCACTGTTTACAAGTCATTGGTGCCCTTATGAAGCCTAATTTTTGTCTTTGCCTGTTGGCTCAGAACTGGTGAGGATGGCAGGTGCCTCTGGAGACAGCCTATAGTCCAAGTCCCCTGTTCAAAGCAGGGCCAGCAAGAGTGGGTTGCTCAGGACCCCGTCTGGTTGTGTTTTGAGTGTCTTCAAGGATGGAGACTCTGCAGTCTCTCTGGGTAACCTTTTCCAGTGTTTGATCACCTTCATAGTAAAAATCAAAACAAAGCAGGCTTATGTTTATGTGGAATTTTCAGTATTTAAATTTCTGTCCATTACCTCTTGTCCTTTCACTGCATACCCGAGAGGAGCCTGGCCCCTTCTTTGCTGCTGCCTTCCATCAGGTGTTGGTCACAGATTGGATTCCTCTGTGAGCCATTTCTTCTCAAAGCTGAACAGTCCCAGCTCTTCCAGCCTTTCCTTGTGTGACAGATCTCTAGTCCCTTAGTCGTCTCTGTGTTCCTTCATGGGACTCATGTTAGCATGTCCATGCCTCTCTCATGCCAGGAAGCTCAGCACTGGGCACAGTACTGCAGAGGTGGCTCCTCCAGCGCTGAGCAGAAGGGAAGGATCTCCTGCTGCTTCATGTTCAACTTGCTGTCTACCAGGACCCACGAGTACTTTTCTGCAAAGCTGCTTTCCAGCCAGTCAGCCCCCCGTGTGTGCTGGTGCTTGGGGTGATTCCTCCCCAGCTCAAGGCTCTGCATTTCTTGTTTCTGATCTTCATGAGATCCCCATCAGCACATGTCTCCAGCCTGTGAAGGTGCCTCTGAATGGCAATACAACCCTCTGGTGTTACCAGCTGTTCCTTCTAGTTTTGTGTAATCGGAAGGTTTGCTGATGGCGTGCTGTGTCCCATCATCTAGGTCATTAATAAACGTATTAAACAGTGTTGGCCCCAGTATCACTCTTTGGAGTAACACCATTAGTAACTGTCTTCCAGCTGGACTTCATGCTGCTTGTCACAACCCCTTGAGCCTAGCAGCTCAGCCAGTTTTCAATCCACCTCACTTTCTGCTCATCCAGCCTGTTTAGAGGTTGTATGAGATTAAAATCTGTATCAGTAAATAAGGACTCATCAAACCATTCAAAAATCCAGATAAATACTGCTGGAAGCAGGAGACTAAAAATAAATGGTAATGGAAAAGAGGTAGAGAAGGCTGCAAAAGAACAGGGAGAGGAGAGGAGGTAGGTAAGTACAGTTCTGAGTGGAAGCGGCATTCTGCTAATTAGCTGTGGCTTAGCTTTTACTTTGTAAGAGGCTTTGGAAGTGTGGACTGATTTGGGGGGAGGGGAGGAATGGAGATAAAAGTAATTCAGAACGATAGGAAGGAAAAGTTCACAATCTTGTTTGGAGATCTCAAAAAGCTGCTTAAAAAACCCGAGCCTTGCCATGGCTCAGTTTCACAAGGACAACTGGCTGAAATCAATGTACTAGATTCAAACCCTTCTTGTCCCCATAGGAGAGCAACTTTCCTTTGATTATTGTTGATTTATACAAACTTTTATCCCTTGAATATGGGAAATGATCCAGTGCTTAATTATTAGGCATTGTGAACCTCAAGGTTATGCATGTTATGTACACGTTTGTATCAGCTTGTTCTGTTTAAATTGATACTAATTGGTTTTGTTGAAAGCAAATCTTCTGATAAGATGTCTTGTTATCAGTGTTCCTGCTAAGCTAATTAAACCTCTGAGATAGCACTGCTATATGTTTTTCCTTCCTGCCATGAAAATTGTTCTTATTTTGTTCATAGGCGTATGAATTCCTGTATTGCAACTATCACCTCTCTTGTTACATAGGAGTTTATCTTAGTGGGAGGGCAGTTCTGTCAAATTCTGCAGTCAGTCTATCTGTTGAAACAAAACAGTCAGAGACTGCCAATGAGGTGTTGTTCGGCCAAATGCCGCTATAATTAGATGGTTAATTATAGTCAAGGTCATTTGGGAATTTTTGTCCCTGTCAGTATTTCTGTGACCAAACATCCCATTTCCAGATACTGGAAACACTTAAATACCATCAATTGTGATACCCTAGGAAAGAACTCAACCCTAAAATGAGCACAGGTGTGAGTATCACCCGGGTTTCCTATGGAGCTACATCCCTATGTGCCAGCCAACTATTGTTTCACCTTTAGTACAGTAAAGCAACCGCCAATGTGGCAGCATCCCATGGATGTGCTTGTACCTCTTCAGAAGAATTCTTCCCTTTTCCACCCAAGCTCTGACCACTGAGTTAAGATACGTTTCAGTGCAAATGTTTATAATGAATTTGGTGGTAAAAATGTACTTTGTGTATTTTGGAAAATGGCTTGTTTAGTAATGAAAAGTGACGGGATAACCTTGAGGGCGATCTGTTGCAGGAGTGGTGTAGCATCTTATCAGGCCTTCAAGGCAAGAGGAAAATTTCCATTAATTTATGTGGCTGTCTTATTGGAAAAGAGAGAGGTCGTCCCAATAGGTAATACATAGATCAGTCTACAGGAGCCTACTTTGAAAAATATGTATTTGCAGGCTAGTGGATGACTTAATTTTTTAACTGCTACTAATATTTCACAGTTTCAAAAGAACTGTTATGTCAAGAAGTAAGACCTTGATCTTCCCAAAGATTTTTCTAAAAGATAAGCAACCTTCTCAGTGGAAACGGATTTAAAATATGTCTTATTTATTGCTTAAAGTGTATTTGAGAGCCTGTATGTTCCTTCCTCATGGTTTGTTTCACAATGTTGTTTCTTGCCTGACCTCCACTATGGCTGTGACTTGTACTCTTGCCTACTTGTTTAGGGCACTGACACGGTCATGAACTTCAATGGGAGCAGTTAAGGCTTTTAGAAAATGAGACTATGAGTGGAGGAACTGTCTTGTTTGTTAACATTTTCTGTCTGAAATCGAAAACAGTAGTAATAAAGGAAGCACAAAAAATAGTGAGAAGCTACACAAGGACAGAATTTACTCTAAGAGGGTATTGCAGGTAGCCCTGTGGCAGCAGCTATCACTAACATTTGTGAATTTGCAAGAGTGGCTGGATCCAAGTGGTATTAGCTGCACCACTGACAACTTGAGAGGTTGAAAAATAAAAGGACAGGGTTGACTGACCTGTCTGAATGCTGGATTCCTGTGCTTTGTTTTAAGCCAGGTCGCCGCCTTCCCTTCCTTTCTTCTAGCAGACTCCTCTAAGTAACATTGGCAGGGAGTAATTTTCTGTGTCAGTTTTCCTCAGTACTTCTAATGCTCTAGTACAGTTGGTATGTGTTAATGGTAACATTCAAAAGTAATATTTTTTTTCACTTGCTTTCTGAAGGTAACTGACCTTCATTCTGTCACATACAAACTAAAAGGACATTGTTTTTATAAGCTGTTCAGAACAGCTGCAACCTTTTCATGAACACCAGAGAAGGTTTTAGGACAAGTTTCCTAGAAAAGTGGGAGTCTGTAGGCTGATGCTACCAGAATATCTCCTTCCAATTACAGCAGACTTTTTCTTTTGGAAAACTCTACAAATGGATTTTTCTTCCTCCCCAGTGACCCAAGAAAGGATACAGTTATAGATGCAATGTATCCGTCATACCATATGGATTTGCATCCATGGATTACACATTTTTGGGATAAACAATATTTCATTCGGTACTTGTTGCCTGAAGGCACAGGTTGATGTGTTTCAGGTCAATGTCAGCTTGGGTGGTGTGTGAGGAAAAGGATCATCTGCTTCCTTTTGCTCCAGAAAGCTGATGGCTTGTGAGGAGAGGATAGAGAAAGGAGGGAGCGCAGAAGAGGGAAACATCTGAGGTGCTTTATCAGATGGGGGTGAGCCCAGAAGCGTGAGCACAGATGCCAGATGTGAGCAAATATTGCTGAGTCTTGGTGGAGAGTGCTGCTGTGCAAGACGCAGAAGGTACATCAGCCCATTGATCAGCTATGATTCTTCCCTAACTTTAGAGCATGCTAGGGAAGGCTGTAAGAAAATGTGTGCAAAAAAGAGAAAACAAATGTCAAAAATCCATGTCTCCACTCCCGAATTGCTTTTTGCACATGCTTTGTTCCTTTTCTTTTTGGTTCTTCTCCACAGAATCAGCTTTTTATTGTTCATAGAGAGACAAACAGAGTCTTGTTCCAGAGGGAAGGGGGTGGCGGGAAGACCTGGGTAAGCAGGGAGGAATGTCCTGTTCACTGCATCGCTCTGGCTCCAAGTTGAAGACGTGGAGGGGGGTTTCATATATAAGGAGCAGCAGAGTGTCAGAAAACAAGCGACAATGAAAACAAAATGCAGCCAGTAGCCTTGGGGCTCTGACACTGAGCAAATGTTTATCAGAGAAAGATTCTGCTGGACATCACTGGATAAGAATGAGTTGATGTCACTCTTGGCAAAGGCAGGAGCTCGGTTTTTTCCACACAAACAGCACAACACTGCAAGGGGGGAAGGAGAGGGAAGGGTGGGAAGGAGGGGAGTGGAAAGAGGAAGAGAAGAGCGCTGTTTCCTATAAATTGGGCTAATAAAAATATATAAAAGTATGGCTTGTTTTGTTGGAAGGGGTTTCTGTGCTAGGACGTAAATAGGCAAAAGTTAAGGATGTTTCAGGGCTCCTCCTGCACTGTGGATCTGAAGAGCTGTACACAGATTCCTGATGGCTGTTGCGTAATTTGCTTTGACTTGCTCCCAGTTGAGAGTGTACTATAGGCTCATTCCTGTGGCCCTAATTCAACAAAACCTTGTTTGGCTTTAATGGGAATTTTTGCTTGAATAAAGAAGTTCAGCTTTTGTGACCTCTGGTAGCTTCTGTGCCTGGCCAATGAATAGGAGGACCTTCCCTCGCCCTCAGTCCCTGTGCACCCTTCTTTTAAAGCTTCATCATATTTTATACTTCAAGTAATGCGATGTTTTCTCTGCAGAAAGAGAGACTTACACCAGGCAGGCAGGCAGCAGAACAGTGAAAGCTGCCTTCCAACAGGTACCACCACTCTAAATCAACGAAGTAACTACTAGTATTTGGTGAATTTGATGGTGAGCAGTGTTGGAAAGCACCTGAGAAGAGGTGTAGATATAATGTGAATGTTGTGATAGAAGCATTTTTTTCTAAAATTGTTCTAAAAATGAAACAGAGTCTTCTAAAACCAGAAAAGCATAGGCAATCATTAACAGCATCTGATCTATGAGCTGCCTATACTAGAACACCTACTGCTGGTCGTCCCCTGTATGAATACTCCTGTAAAGCATAGTGACACAGCTTTTTATTTATTTTTTTAAAGTATGTGACTTAGTGTAGTAACTTTTTTTCCCTTGACAAAAAATAGGAGTTGTGTGGTGTTTACTTTGTTTGTGTTTGTGCGTTCTAGTTCAGAGCAGACAATTTCTCAAGTGGCACAAGTTAAACTAGAAGAGAGCTCTCCTAGGCTGAAATAAGTGCCGGTACTGAGCCTTCAAGCAGTATAGATCTGAGATACTTTCTGGGTCCTGTATCCCTTCTTTTCCTCATCTCCACCAAGTATACAAGCTGGTTGGTACGAGCAGCCTGCATCTACCCAAACATCTGTAAGGTATCTGTGTGGTTAGCAAACAGCCTTTCAGGATGTCGAGCACTTGTGGAAAATCAGGCCATTATTTTTCAGAATGTAAAAGGTTTTAAAAACTGGATTGCTGGAGGCACAAACTTAGCAAATCAGTTTAATGATGTAATGTATTTAACTGGCTTTCATCGCCAGGCTTTTAGAGCTGCAGTGGTAGCGTGAGGAGGCAAAGCTTTACATTTGATCCTCCTGTTACGCAATTCCCTCAGGTATATGTGACTCTCCGGAAGCTTTTCAGTTTGATGACTTCCTGCTAGACCACACTATCTCATTCAGAAAATTCGGCTAGCGTGGTGCTGATTGAATAGATTTGAGTGCTCTCTGTTAAATGACCTTACTAGACATGTGCGCACGTCAGACCTCTGTTGCAATGACTGAACTCTGGGTATGAGCAAAGAGCAGCGCACCAGTCTTCAAGGCAGATTGGAGAGGGAAAAACTGTTGCATTTGTGTTGGAGACATTTAGGAGTGCAGGCAATGTAGCTGGGAAGGAGGAACAGGCCAGTTTGTGTGCTCCACTCCTTTACTGAAAGATGTCAGAATCAATCAAACCATTTAATTGCTGCTGCAAATGCTGTCCTCCTCTCCATAAATTAAGTCAGACAAAGAAGGGGGGGGGGGGGCGGGGAATAAATCACATATTAACTAGAGAGTTCGATGAAAACATTTAAGATACTAATGCATTTCAAAGAGTCTTGAGAACTCAAGGCTCTGAACTTTCAAGTTTTACCATGCTCTAAATCGATTTGTACCTTGATTTTAAGGCAGTTAAGGGGTTAGATACTGTTGTACATTATTGTCACCCGTGTATTCTGTATAGTTTTCTGTTCTTGTTCTCCCCCAACCTAGGAAGAGATGCGTATGTGTCTGCAACTACCATGGTGGGTTTTTTATACTGCTTTTAGACTTTTTTTTTTTTTTGTTAGAGTGGAGTCAACTTCTTGATATGTATTTATATTAGTGAAAACAAGAAATGCCTTGTGATTTCGGAACAAAAAATGGTAAGGCTCTTCTGTCATCATCCTTGTGGTTACAGATGCCCCATATGATCAAAATCCTTCCCCTGCAACATCTAAAAAAAAAATTCTGGCTGATCCCCTTCTGCACCCTTTTTCTGAAATCTACCTCTGACCCTGTTTTTGTACAGTTTCAAAAAGCAGTGCTAAAATCATTGCAGAAGGGAGTATGTTTGTGTAGGACCCTATACCAAATTGGCATCTGAAACAGTTACTTACAGCCATCCTGATGTTACCAGTGAGGCTAATGTGAACAAAGTTTAAGCATGCAAGGTCTATCACCTTCATAAGAAACCTGAGAAAGTATGGGTTGCATTCTGCAGATGGAGAACGTAATGTCAAAACCACATTGCAGGTTACAGTGCATCAGTGGTAGATGTGGTAGTTAGAGGTCATTTAGACCTGGGTATAGTGTTCGTAGGACTTCAGTGTCTTGCTGGGTTCGGTATCATACCGGACCTGACAGAGGGTTTTCCAAAAGTTAAACTGAAGCTACTGAGTCTGCAAGCTGCACACAGGAGCAAGCTGCTGCACGTAAGGAGTCTACATAGGTGCAGCAAGTACCTTTTGTAGGCTGACAGCAGTGAAGCACAGCAGCTTGTCTCTGGTCCTGACAAGTAAGCTGGCCTTCGGTGTGTTTCCCAAAGGGAGATAGCCTGCTGTCATGGTTTAACCCTGGCTGGCAACTAGGTACCACACAGCTCACTCCCCCTGCCACCTCTGCCAGCAGGATGGGGAGGAGAATCTGGAAAAAAGCAAAACTTGAGGGTTGACGTAAGAACAATTTAATAATTGAAATAAAATAATAATAACAACCACAACTACAACAAGTGTAATGAAAAGGAGAGAGGAATAAAATCCAAAGGGAAGGAAAAAAACCCCAAGTGATGCACAATACAGTTGCTCACCATCTGCTGACTGATGTCCAGCCAGTCCCCGAGCAGTGATCAACAGGCCTTGGCCATCTCCCCCGGTTTATATACTCAGCATGGCATTCTGTGGTATGGAATACCCCTTTGGCTAGTCCAGGACAGCTGTCATGGCTGTGTCCCCTCCTGGCTTCTCATGCCCCTCCAGCCCTCTTATAGGCAGAGCCTATGAAACGGAAAAGTCCTTAACTTTGTATAAACATTGCTTAGCAACAACTGAGAACATCGGTGTGTTATCAGCATTATTCTGGTACTAAATCCAAAACACAGCACTGTACCAGTTACTAGGAAGAAAATTAACTCCATCCCAGCCAAAACCAGGACACCTGTGTTGGTGGCTTGTTGCTGCACTTTTGGTTGGTATACCTAGGTTCCGAATCTTAGTGAAAACCAGGAGGATTTCACAGTGTGAAGGCATCATCGCTCCGAGGTGGTGCTGCTGCTGCAGACCACTGTGGTCTTCTGTTGTGGTGGGCTTGATGGCTGCTGGGCCAGTGGGAGGGAGAAGCAGGTCAGCCGAAAGGAAAAGGCTTTTGCTGGATCAGGCAGCTTGAACCAGTATACCCCACAGCTGTGCGAGCGCTAAACCTGGGAAGGGGTGGCCGGGGTCGGGGCAGCACACAGCCCTTTGGGAAGGGACCCCTCCTGGGGCTGGCTGGTCACCCCTCGCCCTGAAGGCGCCAGCACGGGAGCTGAGCCTGTGTCTGTTTGAACTGGGGTGGCAAATTGCTGTGGAAGAGCAGCCCTGCTCTGGCTGATACGCAACATCGAGTGACTGCTTGTAGGCATTGCAGCGTGATCCTTTCTTCAGTCTTTAATGATCTGAAAAGTATAAAGTCTTGAGATGCCGTCTCATAGGAATGCTGAGACTACAGTTTGCTATTAAGAGCTTTAAAAATGCCAAATACAGTGAGAAATAACTCTCACCTCTGTCATTTTAAAATAGCAGCAAAAGCAGATAATGTCCCACCAAATTTTTCATTTTCAGTTGTCTTCATGTGTAATATTGAAAACTTAATTTGGAAGCGTTCTGTCTTTTTTCCCCCTTTTTTTCCTCTCCCTATTTTTATAACAGAGTATTTGCCTGGGAGCAAGCCTGTCTTTGGTTTTACAGCTCATCCCTTCCTGGTATTTTGTTTCTTATCTGAAGTCAGAACTTTCTGCACAGAATACAGGAATCAATTGCTGTCAGTGTCACAAACCAAGTTGTTTCAGATGGTGAGTGAAGAGAAACTGAGCTTATGGGCTTGTGTGTGTGTGTATATATATATATATATAAATATAGAATAATGTGGTTTTCTTGAGGTGCCTTTCTGCCCAGCAGTATATTGCAGAGGGGGAGAGGCGTCTGGCTGGTTCTCTCTTGCCCAGTGGCTCCTCCTGGATGCTGCAGGATCCGGGGGCGATGGGTGCTGCCGCCAGAGCAGTCCTGTGGCTGCGGGCTGCTTGGGGCTGAGGGGGTGAGTTCTGCCCCTCTACTGTGGCAGGAGCCTGAGCTGGGGGAGCAAGCCTTGCTTCTCAACATGTAAAAGCATCACAGCTCTGCGCTCTGGTTCAGGCCCCTCGTTAATCATTAGAAAAGGTTACAGCGCTGGAGTCTCACCAAGAGTTGTAACCGGCTTTGTGCACAAGTAGTACCCGATGGAGATGTGTTAATTGAAATGCGGTTAACCTTCTTTTATAGTAAACTGAGTCAGAAAGTCTGGTTTGTTTGGTTTTTTCTAAAGCCATACCAAATAACATACTCAACAGTTTAGTAACCGTTCAGTGGTTTTAGTTCTGTTTGACTACTTGCATATTTTCTAGTGTTATGAGCAAAAGGAGTAGACAGATGTCCTCATGTACCCATAATTAACTGGTGGTATTCTGATGCTGTATGCATCCATAACATGATGTATTTTTCTTTCTCTCTTAGTGTAGTCAGAGGATGCCAAGAGTGAGTCCTGTGCCGGTGGGGGCCTCTTACAATTTTGCATGCCAGACTCTGCCCCAGACTGAGGAAGAATGTCTGTCTCCAGATCATCTCTGGAGTGGGAGAGATGACCTAACAGTTGAGAGGAGGAAGGACATACCTATAGCTGTGCATTTTGTGGTGCTTCTGAAGCTTGTTGGCCCCCTTGTGAACCAGTTTGGCTTGGTGCGCTGATGGGGAACTAATAACAGCAAGTAGGTAGTTTTTGGGTAGGCTGTTGAGCTGAATCCATCTGTGGAAGAGCTCAGTGAGAGCCAGGACTGGTACAAGGACGGGGCCTGCATGGCAAACAGGGGTAGCAGACCAACAAGATTGATCTCCTTTTCAGTGGCATTAATGTCTTGAGATGAGCGCAGGATGTAGTTCTGCAAGGGTATCTCCTTAAACAGGGAGAGGGGGCTTTTCTTGGCTGCTGGGAGGCTTTCCAGCTGTAAAGGCTTTATAGGTCTTGTAATAACTGTCGTGGTTCAACCCCAGCTGGCAACCAAGCACCACAGGGCTGCTCACTCACTCCCCCCAGCCCAGAGGGATGGGGAGGAGAATCAGAAAGGAATGTAAAACTTGAGGGTTGAGATAATAACAATTTAATAGGTAAAGCAAAAGCTGCTGCACGCAAGCAAAGCAAAACAAGGAATTCATTTACCACTTCCCATGGGCAGGCAGGTGTTCAGCCATCTGCAGGAAAGCCGGGCTCCATCACGTGTCACGGTTACTTGGAATGACAAACACCATGATGCCGGATGTGTGTCCCCCCTGCTGCTTCTTCCCCCAGCTTATATATACTCAGCACGACGTCATATGCTATGGAATAGCCCTTTGGCTAGTTTGGGTCACCTGTCCTGGCTGTGTCCCCTCCCAATTTCCCGCACCCCTCCAGCCCTCTCGCTGGCAGGGCCCAAGGAACTGAAAGGTCCTTGACTCAGGTTAAACACCCCCCAGCAACAACCAAACCCATCAGTGTGCTACCAACATTGTTCTCACATCAGAGCCAAAACACAGCACTGCACCAGGTACTAAGAAGAAAACTAACTCTATCCCAGCTGTAAGCAGGACACGGACCTTATAAATACTTGAGGGGAATGTGATTTAGGATAAGCAAAGCTCCACCTACCATGTATTTAGAACCGTTATGGTGAGGAAGGGAAGTTTTGCTTTAAAATGACTGATACTTTCCATGACACTTAGGAAATAGGTTTGTGCCGTATGTGAGCATTCCATCAGCAGACTGTGTATTAAAAAACAAAAATAAGGGGGAGGAAGTTTTTACAGCTGCACTGTTTGGGGGGATTGGTGTTAAGTGGAGGGAGAAATGAATTTTTATATTCTGGGTATCTCTAACTGCAGAGGGAGTGACGCACGTGCTTAGTAGAGCTGGACTGTGGAAGCTGTCGGAGCTGGCTCTGAGATGTGTCTCCCTGGGCTGATGGCCATGCTGGGACTTGAGTCGTCTTCCAGTGGAGAGCTGGGGCTCAAGAAGCTCCCAGGCTTGCTAACCCTGTGCTATTACTTGCAACTGAAAAAAGCGGTACTCCTAGATTACAGTTACCTACAGGTTACCTCTAAGGGCAGGTTCACACAGATAATGTTAGGTGTTCAAAGCTTGCTTACGTAGAGCCATGCAGTTTTACTGGTGACTTCATTTACTGAAGTGCAAGGGGAATGTAAACTGTCTGCTACAGAGGAGGTGCAATTTGCTTGATTCCCTGCACGCCCCACCCACCTCCCGGGATTTTAAAACACTTGGTTGTACGGATTCCTTATTGTGCTTTGTCTTTCTTCAAGGCACTTTGTCGCTTGACAGTATTTGACAGGAGATGATAAACATGGAGGTAATACAGAGCGCAGCAGGCCACTTACTTCTGTGTAGCTGTTGAATGTTTCAGGTGCTGTAATAAGCCCCGCAAAGCTGAGTGATTAGTTTTTTAAACACTCTGTCAAAAGTAAATAGTGTGTGTGTTGTCTCCTCCTTCTCTCCCCAGTTCAGCCTTTGAGTAATTTCATTTTCCTAAATTTAGTTGTTATAATTTCATGCCAACTCCATGTTGCCTTCTGACCAGGGAAAATACCTTTATGTTGCAATATAATGCTGGGAACAGTAATAGATATTTAGATACTAATACTGCTGGGAAAATGACATCCATTGTTACCTCCAAAATGACATCCTTGAGTTACTTCTAAAATTGGTTCTAATGGATGTGGGAAGAGAATCAAAGCAGACTGAAGGAAGAGTACATCAGCACTTAGGTTTGGCTAACTTGAATTAGGAAGGTAGGAACAAATCCTGAATATTTAAATACAGTTGGGAGAGCTAGGACAGGGATGAAAGCATTGGTTCAGACTTTGGTAGCAGGCGCTCACAGAAGAAATGTCAGATGGTAAGATCATTTAGATAGAAAATGGCTCTTCCTGAATAATTTTGTGCTATTTGGGCAGTAGGGTTGCCAAAGACAGATATTTAATTGTCTGAAGTCATCCAGGTTCCCAAAGTGACGCTTCCTCGCTTTGTATACAACAGGAGAAATGTGGTGGGTAGACCTCTCCTTTACTCAGCTGGGCTTGCTAGTAGACAACCACTTACCTTAATAAACAAACTAGTCCAGTTAAATTTGTTATAAGAAAAACTAAGGAGCAGTTACATAATTTCTGTGAAGTATATGCTGTATGAGCTATATAACTATAGGCTGTATAATTTTAAAGTTTCATCAGCCCCACTTGGATTTTCCTAGTCCTGAGTAGTGCAGCCATTCCAAGTCATGCTGATAAAGCCTTCAGAGAAGAAATAAGTATCATCCAAATGAAAATTTGGATGTGAAATGACAGCCCACATTGCTAGCAAAGTGGCTGAGTGGTAAGTTGGGTTGCATGTGATAAACGAAGATGAAAGCAGAAAATGTCAGTTCTGCGCTGTTTACAGATTACTCTTGTTCTTTGCTGTATTTTCCTCAATGCACATAGTAGAGAGAAATTACTGTTGCTAGTGCCTGTGGCCAGAAAGTTTCAATATTGTGTTTTGGACAGTGCTTCTTTAATATATGTTTTAGATAGTACTCTTGGAAAAATGGACAAAGTTCATTACACATCCGTAACTCTTGGCCATGACATTATTTTTACTGTGGCAGTGTGCCTTCACTCAAGCCCTTAAGGTTGGAGCTGCAGTTGTAATTGAGGATATAGTGTTTGCCAGAACAAAAGTGAATGATTTTGAGTCTTTAATGCTTGACTGTATTTTGACCTGATAGAGAAATTCCCTCTGAGGAAAGAGGAAGATACCACAGGTGTCTATACTTTTTTGTGATGATACAAAAATGGTAGGAAATACATGAAAAGCGCTGCTACATATCAAATAGAAACCATGTATTTCTTGTATATAATGATGTTTATGCCAGAATCAACACTGTGTTCTGTTTGCAATTATAAAGCATCAATAAAAAGTTTCATCGACAGATCCTATTACTTACTTAAAAGAAACTCTTCCAGTGAAGCTATCTTTAAAGTTTTCTCTGCCACTTTTAAAACAGTTTTCTCCATGTCTGGAAAAGAATATGGAAGTCTTGGACTTGCTGAATCTGTAAATGGCCTGTTCATCAGTCTTGCTCCATGCCATGCTCTGGCAATAAACTGTAAACAGAGAACTTTCAGACTGACATCTGAACTGAAGAAAGTGCCCAGAAGTTCAGAGAAAAGCAGCTGATGGCAATATTGGTTAATCTAATAAAAGATTTTACTTGTTGAAGGAGAATAACTCATTTACAGGCATGTCATAGATGTAATCTGTGAGCCTGAAGTGGCTGGCTGGCTTGCCTTAAATTGTCTTTCCTGTAATGTGGACTCAGGGACAAGGCAAGGTCTATGAACAAGTTACCATGAAGGAAATGAGGTTGTGAACGCGGGCTTGCAGCACTTCAGCTACGCTGTAGTAACTGCCTGTGTGTGTGTGCTTTTGCTTTTTCGTCAAAGCAGCAGTGTACTCTGCCCCCACTGAATGTACTTGGGGTTAGTGTGTGTACACAGGCTGGTTATTGTGGAATAGCAAATGTGTTCCGACTTCACGTGGGTGCCCCTGTGCTCAGAGGTGACTTTAGATGTCACCTTTCCTCTAAGCCACTGAACGTTGGGTTTTGTGGTGTTTTTTTTCTGTTAGTAGTGCTGTGTCATGTGGATGAATATCCATGCACTTTTGCCTAAAATAAAATAAAGACTGCTGTGAGGCTAATCTCTATTACTACTAGTAGAATTAATTAAATGAGTTTTAGCTTGTAGATTTTGGGAGGGGGGGATGTTAAATCTTTTTTTTTTTAAAGAAATTGAGTTTGTTCCTGCTGTCCCTTTTCTCTTCCATCTACAGCCTAGAAAACTTTGCATCTGCTGGCAAATTTCAGCTGAACTTTGCAATGGGAGAGAAACGAAAGGTAGTTAAGGTCCTATTATTTCAAGGAAGATAGATGGACAGGTGAAGTTTAGACTCTCCCAGTGCTTTGAATGCATAAAAAGAATTGAAGTGACAGTTTGCTGTTGATAAAACAGAGAAGTCCCCCTCTGTCCTTTCCTTCCCTCTCTCCTGTCTGTCCTGGGGCTAGCTCTAGTTTTTGATCTCTTGGTGCTGTGATTCCATTTGCTACCCTAGAGGAAGAAGTAAACCACAGGATTAGTTCCCTGTGGTTTTAGTGAAGTGAAATGTTTTCTGTGCCAGAGCTGTGGTGAGGAATATAATGAGGAAGGTGGGAGCTGGACCCTTCCATCAGTTGAGTATGTATGGAGGGGCTGGAGGGAAGAAGCTGTTGATTTGACTCTGGTTGTCTCATGAACCTTTGTTAGAAGTCTGAGAATCTGCGTGGGTGTGACTGCATCGATGCTCAGTGCTGGTGGCGCGGTAGGAAAGTAGGCTCGGCTGCTGACTGCCCTGCTGGCATTTGGTATTTGAGAGCGAGAGAAGGGGAGGGATGTTCTGGTGGTGAAGTCATTAGGCTGAGGGACAGCAGTTTCCATGTGGTCTCAGATAAATCATTTAATCTCTTGGTGCCTCAATTCCTCATCTTATGAAATGATGTCAGTCTTCTGGCCTTTGGGTTTGCAGAGTACTTAGGGTAATGGGGTCAGTCGTAGCTTGAGGATATCATGTGCTTACATAATCAGATGGTGGTAGGTCTTGAGTGTCTCTTGATGAATTTGAAAAAAAAATAAATGTTGCTGCAGAGTGAATACAGCTTATTGCGTGGCACAGGACCATCATCTCACACTTCCCTGTGAATCACCCCATCTATTTTTCCAGTCTTTTGCCTCTTTTTATACTTTGGGGCCTGTTGCAGGAAGTTGGTAATACAATATTGCAACTGCATAGTAAAAACCGCTGCTTTTCCATATTCTGTGCTCTGGAAGTGAAATATTAGTGGGGAGGTGGTCTGGGTAGGATCTTGTCCGCTTTTAGTTGAAAAAGTGCAGCTGTGTGCTTTTCTTCAGAGTGTATTGTGTCCCTTATTTCCTACCTGAAGCTTCAAAAGAAGGTAACAGTAGACATGCGTCCAATTTTATGGCAACTGCTAGCGACTTTTTGAAGGTGTAATGCTGGGCAATCTCATACTTCCAGAGGGGCACATCTAATAACTGCAGACTGAAATCTCAGTACATGCAGATGGTACACTATTTTCTCCTTTTGGACATTGAGATTTTTAACAATCCAAATGAGGAAGATCTCTGATTTCTTTCTGGTTTACGTCTTTCCAAATGGAAGTTTTGATTTAGAAATTTTTTGCATCACTGGGATATTTGTGTTTTGCAGCAGTCTTCAAAGTCCCAGTCATGATCAGGCTCCATTGTGCTAAGTGCTGTACTGGTTGTACAAAGCACAGGACAAAAGTCATCGCATCAGAGAAGTTACAAGCTTCAATGGTACAAAAAATGGTGTGCAGATTATTGGCTCTGTATAGCCATCTCTATGTGACAGGAGAAGGCTTTAATTATGTATAGAAATCCTTGAAGGATCTAGTCCCTGACAGAAATGAGGCTCAATACGAAAGCAGAAATATCAGAAACAAATAGCCTTTTAGTGTAATTAATAACAACAACCCTCCCCCCCACCCCCCCACCCCCGAATCTCAGTTTATTCTAATGTAAATTGTGTGACCTGAAAAAGTGGAAATCTGTAAGAATGTGGGGGTTTTGTTTTAGAATTGTAGCAGACTACATTTTCATAGAAGCCTAAATGTCTTGAATCTCTTACTGTTTGTTTTTTAAGACAAATGGTGGAGGAATAAGAGGGGAGGGGATGTATATATCTTGGTGAATAATGGCTTACAGGCAACATTGCGTTGGGAGGCTGAGACTTCCTTCATACTGAGAGCATATTTGAGCTCTGTAGTCAGAAAAGTTGCCTGTTAAATGATGTGACAAGATGAGAGTCTTCAGCCCATCTGTCACCCATGCAGAAATAAATGATCACATGGTACTGACTCCAAAGTAGAGGGAAAATCTGCTGTTACAGCCAACATTCCTTGCCACAATACAAATATGTTCTTTGCTCACATAATAGCTATTCAGTTTGCCTGCAGTCATTGTGTTCCCCCATTAAAGTTCAAAGGAATTGAAAATACACAGTTGACAAAGCCAACTTTTGTCTTGGAGTGAATATGTATTTTATTACAAGGTGTTTTATCAGTGAGATTTTTAGAAAATAAACCGATCTGTGAAAAAGATCATGTGACCATCCACATTTGAGCTTAAAGATTTCTAGATGAGTAGCAGTGATTTTATTTTTTTATTTTCTTTCAGATTCTTTATGATTGACTTATAGTAATTCTGTGGTGTATGCCCTTTTCTTAAGGGCGGCCTGGGTTTCTAAATTTGAGTGCATAAATTTGATGTTTCCTAACAGAGGTGTTATTTAAAAAAAAAAAACAAAACAAAACCAACAACAAACAGAAAAACCCCACCAAAGAGCTATGCAACAAAACAAAACCAACACCAAAAAACCTATTTTGAATCTTCCAACTTTACTGAAGATGTAGTCTTTTCTTAGTCTTCAAGAATGAGAGGGGAAGTACACAATTAAAATTCAGAGCATTTCATCAATATGTATGTTGAAATTGATGATGATGAAATTGCACATGTGTGATTATTTCTTTTCCATACGTCCTAATAAAGTCCTGCATGGAGAATATATGGAAATGAGCTCTCGGTCTCAGCTAATAGCAATTTGCTGCCTCCAAGCTTGTGCAAGCAATAGTGGTCAAGAAAGAAGACTCAATCCCAAAA
This sequence comes from Falco punctatus, assembly GCF_963210335.1. Lineage (NCBI taxonomy): Eukaryota > Metazoa > Chordata > Aves > Falconiformes > Falconidae > Falco > Falco punctatus. The sequence goes on along the minus strand of NC_137585.1, from coordinate 12,644,731 downwards.
AAGGGATGTAATTTCATCTGTTTCTTGTATGGATCTTTTTTTGGTACTTAAGGTGCCTGAAGGCACTGGCAAAACAGTCTCACCATGCAAATAGCAACGAGAAAGGTGACTATGATAGCTAACCTGTGGCTGCTGAGGCCAGACTTTAGCTGACCAGACTGGGTAGCTTCTTCCCAAGAGCTTTAGAAATACTTGATGAGGCAAGTTGTGGGGTTGATCATTCTTAAATACTCTTGGAACACAGGAAAATCCCTGGAGACTTGAAAAACACTGGTGCTTTTTAAGCTAAAACTAATGGTGTCTTAATGAGGGTAAATGAAATAACTCAATGCTATTTTATTAATGGTAACCATATCCACTCAAATCCAAGGAAGAATAGAAAAGCTGGAAAAGTTTTACTGTCTTGGATTAAATTTATGAAGAGGAGTTTCATAAAAAAATGAGGGTAGTAAGAGGAGAAGTTGGGAACAGCTGAAATAAAGTAAGTTGCAGGCAGCACCGGTGATGCTGAAGGGTAGGAGTGGGGAGAACATTGTAGTTAAAGCAGTGTGAGGGGAGCTGTAGGCAAAGAGATATCCACACCAACAAAAAAGCAAAAAGAAACTTCTGTTAGGAGAGCATAGAGATTACAGTCTCTGGCAGTTTAAATAGGAAATTATCAGGAGACCAGAGCAGAAATTCCTTGAAAACAAATTTCTACTAACCTATGCTTAATGAAAGCTTTTTAGATTCTCCAGAAGCTTGCTGAAGAGTTTGTGATTGTCTTCAGAGAAGAGTTTCATAAAAGCAAGATCAAGTAGTTGAATCGGCATTTGCTACAAAAGTAGCACATCATTCTTTTCAAGGATGAATGAGAAACATTCACAGGAGAGGTTTTAGAAAAAAAATGGTAATGTACACAGTAATAAACCTACAGAAACAGGTACCAGAACTGGGAATGCCTCTGTAAAGATGACAAGCTATTGCTAATCATGGTGTGTAATCTATTGCTTCATTTAACCTTGCTCTCTGGAGAAGAAGTGATATGTGCGATACACTGTAGTGTGTGCTCTTAAAAAGGGTGTTGCTGATTAGCAAAGGAGCAGCAATTACAGAAGTAACTCGATTGTTAGAGATAAAACCATTATACATTGTAGAAGAATTGACTTGGCTTTTAAAGAGGGAGGTCAGGCCTCAGAGGTATTTGAAGGTGTTACAGAGGTGATCAGAGAAATTAAGTCTTGTGTGGGAGAGGAGACTGATCAGTGGGGTTCTCAAGCTTGGAAAAGATGATGGGAGAAAGCACACCCCACTGTACAGATTCTGTGTGTCACAGCACAACTACTACAGAGTAGCAAGTGTAAAGCAAGTGAAGAAAGTTTTTCTTCACGCTGTGCATAAATAAGCATCTTATTGCCACAGGATATTGTGGAGATAAATGTATACCTTTCAAGAAGGATTAGTGCAGTTCAAGTATCATAGCTTCACTGAGCACAGTATTTTGTGCCTGAAATTTTTATTAATAACTTTGGAGGCGGGAAGGTTGTTGAAGAGGAAGAAGAACTGATAAAGAAGTTGTTTTCTCAGTGTCCACGGTTGTCAAATGTTGGAAGCAGTATTCTGGGCCAGGTAGACTTCTGGTCTGATTAAATAAGGGGTTACTTTTAAAGTCTTTTGTTACATTCCACAGTAAGATTGGTTGGCTGATGACAGCAACCCTCTTTGGCCTGAAAATCACTAACAAGACCACAGCATCATGTGCTTTGCCATCTGTAATAATAAATTAACAACTGTACCTATTGGTTTTCTTTTTGTAATGTCTGCTGTTACTGTTTGAAAAGGGGATTGACAGTGGAAATACAGAAGTTAAAAAGAATAATTAATACTTTTCAGGGTAGAAAGCACTCATGCTGGTTTTAGGATTGTCCATTAAAGCAGCAGAACATAACTATGATGGGTTACTGTGTTCTGTATGTATGTAGAATAACTATAGTATGTAAAGCGTTTCTTTGAGAACTTCACTTCTAGTCATAAAAATGCTTTTTAAACTAACAGTTTTCTTCTGCTCAGTAGGATGTGATTTGTTGGAAGTGTACGTTGACCTGGAACCAACAAGGAGATGACTAAGTAGGAGGAAAATGGTTTTAACATGCCTCTGCTTTGCCAAGGAATATGGAAACAATAACAGATTTGTCAAGTCTGTGGGTCAGCAAGCCTTGTAGTGATATATGGTATTTCTCTATGCACGACATACTTGGTGTATTGGGTTGTTTTTTTCTAAAGCACCATTTCGGAGCTGAAATGTGAATCTTTGTCCCAGCTGCTGTTTATCACCTCGATGGGCATGCTGTTTACTGATCAGATGTATCCAGAGTAGGTGGGAAATCTTGACTTCTCTTCATTGTGGCAGGCATATAATGTGGTCTGTCTTCTTACTTGTTGTACAGTGTAATTTGATAGCCAAGACTGCATGTTTGGCAGTTGCCAAAGTGTTTTTGGTTCTTGCGCTAAAGCTCTGCTGTAGTCGTTCTCCCCTTTCCCTGTTGTTGTTTTCCCCAAGCCACGGCATCCTCCATGCCTCCTGTCCTTGTCACGCTGGGTACGTTGCATTACTCGTGTGCCAAGCAGTCTCTTCTCAATGCTTCAGACAGTGCAAAGACGATTCCTGGTGCGCTTCCTTCTTTGGAAGAGAACCAACAGCTTGAAAAATGAGTATTTAATTTAATAAGAAATTAAAATGTCAGATGCTGTTTTCTTCCCATTTAAGAGCAAAACTGTGTTCTTGGGAGGCAGAGAGTAGTAATCACACAGATAAAATCACAGAAACACCTTTTTCTCAGTGAAGAAGAGGTAGTAGCTCAGCAGTTAGTTGTTCTGAGATGGGCTGGTGACCAGGTTCAAGTTTTGGCTGTTTTGGGAGGGCGCCTGAACACTCGGTAACCTCTGTCTCTCCTCCTTTTGGCACTTGTAAGAGTGACCTAATAAGTATTTTGTTGCAACAGATATGATCTAATATCCTCTTACAAATCACATGTAGACCAGTCACTGAGGGACGGCCCTGTTCAGTGGAGAGTTCAAAGTGTGGGGCATGGCTTTAAGAAGGAAGCAGCAGTTTTCAGGAGTAAAGTTGTTTAATAATATCTGGAGGTTTGCAGTGCTAGCCATCTCCTTGCTCTAAAAATGCTCTCTCAGTGCTGAATTGCTAGAGGCTTTTGGATAATTCCTCAGCTTTCTGTTAGTACAGGAGCAAAAGACAATAGCAGTACCCTTTTTAACCCCCTGCCCTTTTCTGTGTCTCACTTTTGGTTCAGGGTTTCCCTTGTGGGTCTCAAGTTTTTCCATGGATATAGGGAAGTATGCTGCTGTCTCTCAAGTGCAGAGCTCTTGAAGGTGGTATTGCATGAAACCTGTTTGGGCTCACTGCCTGCTGCTGGGGAGAGGAGGAAGGGAAGAGATCAGGGTTCCATGGCATGGGGGGTGGGGGTCCTTTCCAGCCCTGCATCTCTCTGTTTCTAACTCTTGGGCTTCCCTGGTGAAACCTCTCCAGGATTTGAATGGTTGCAGTCTCTCTTCCATGAAGTTTCAAGATGACTTACTGTTGTCATCTGCTCTTTTGGAGCAAAGCTCCTGGCTTACTAAAAAATGTAATTAATAAAATCATAGTCATAAAATAGCTTGGGACAGAAGGGACCTTGAATTCATCTAGTCTGTGGACAGGGACACTGTCCACTAGACCAGGTTGCTCAAAGCCCCATCCAGCCTGGCCTTGAACACTTCCAGGGATGGGGCGTCCACAGCTTCTCTGGGAAACTTGTTCCAGTGTCTCACCATGCTCACCGTGAAAAATGTCTTACTTATGTCCAATCTAATCTACCCTTTTTCAGTTTAAAACCATTGTCCCTGGTCCTGTCACTACAGGCCCTTGTAAAAAGTGTCTCTCCATCTGTCTTACAAGCCCCCGTTAAGTACTGAAAGGCCACAACAAGGTCTCCCTGGAGCCTTCTCTTCTCCAGGCTGAACAACTCCCAACTCTCGCAGCCTTTCCTCACAGGAGAGGTGTTCCAGCCCTCTGACCATTTTTGTGACCCTCTTCTGGAACTGCTGGAAGAGATTGGTGTCTGTCTTGTGCTGCATGTTAATGTTAAGAAAATGTTAATATTTATAGCACAGGTAGTAAGTAGTTACTGTGAACAACAAAAAATGGTGGTTTGACATTTTGACGATGGGGAATTTCTGCCAGGTGGAAGGCTGCGTGGCCTTTTTGATGCTGCTGTTTACTTTTTCCTTTATTGCAAGTTCAAACTCTAAGCTAAATTGTTTTCTGGCATTTTCAGCATGAGCCCAAAGGTCTTTGGAGAAGCTAATTACTTTGGCTTCTCCCTACTGCATCACCCAAAATAATACTATAGTCTATCTTCAAGCAGCATATGTTTGTTTTTTATTGCTACTCCAAACATTTGTACTGGATTGTATTTCCACCTCTGCCGCCTTCTGAAGGAATTCCAGCTGAACAGTTAACATCTCCCATCACTTGAGCCTGTGTTCTTCTGGATAGTGAATAAGAGGCTCCTTAGGGTTTATTAATTTTGCTTTTAGCATTATGTAACCTGTACAAGGTTGTAAATACCTAATATAAGTTTGAGTAGCATGTTCCTTTATAGCTCATTTTACAGTCCTTGGCCTGTTCTGCATCAAAATTCTCATAAGCAGCATAAGTTGGCCAAAATACACATTTTATGTTAATTAAATCTCTTAAATAGAGTCTAATTTTCTTCCTCCTCTTGAAGTTGGTGAGAGATTAGTAATAGAAGAAAATTAGTTTGTTGATAGCATCATGCATTTGATCAGTGTAGAAACAGGATAACTGCCTGAGGTGTACAGTGAACTCTTTATTCCTATGCGAACATTCAACATATTAAAAGTTGACAACAGTATTTGAACATTTATCCTGACAAGATAATTTCATAGAAGATCAGAATTAACAAACTGAGGAAACACTAGGAGATGTAACATACACATTTTAAGAAAGTCTTATTTAATTCAGTGGGCTTGCTCCCAGTTAATTTTGAATATCAGCTGAAAGTAGGCCTGAAAGATTTGCAAATGATATTGTTGGACCTAAGATTTTGTTTAAGATTATTCTAAAACATTAAAAATAATTTGACTATTGCCTAGGATTTTGAGACTAAAAGGTGAAGCATCTGTTTCCTCTCCTGACCTTGAGTCAGGCAGGGCAATTAGAGTGGGCAGCAAGTCAGTTAAACAAAATTACCTTCTGTTTTTTTCCCCTCTTAAGATGAGGAAAGAAGGAGGTTTGTCAAAGGATAGTTGAGAGCCTGAGAGAATAAAATGTTGAGTGTTGATGAAAAGTAAACCTACTCCATCATGTCTGATGAAGTTGCTGTCCTAGTTTTGTTTTCATTTCTGTCTACAAATGTTTCAGAGAGGTTTAACTTTCTCAAATTCATAAGATGCTTCTGACTTACATCTTGGTTTCTATCTTGTTCTTGTGTTTTGGCAAGAACTTGGTGTCACCAATTGTAGCTTCCAATAGGCATGGGGGCCATCCAAAATAGTTTCCATTTCCCACTGAGGTACATTTCTTAGAAGAACTTTTCCAATACAAATAGCTGGCATTTATTACTTTTTAATTGCTTGGTGTGATACTTGCTTACATTTGCTATTTTAATGTCTTTTCCTGTCTGTAAACTGAGAGTTCCAAAGAGCACATGCATGCAGTCACTGAATTCAGTTTACATAGCTTGACGGATGTTTTGGGAAAAGCAGATTGTGTGTATGTGCTGTTTGTCACAGATGGTGTCCCAGCAAGAAAAAACTTGTGCTAATGCTGAAGGAAAATGAAAGTAACTGAAATAGCAAAAAAAACCCCCAAAAACATAAAAAACCAAAAAAACCCACCCCAAACAACAAGACGTTAGAGTTTAACATTTTTTCCAGCAGCTTTGGGCAAAGTGGTCAGTATGGCATATGTATACTTGAGCTCAGAAAAGGTTCTCAAGTTTTGCTGTGCAGGCAACAAACAATGGGCAAGAGAAAATTCTCTGTACAATTTTGTTCCTCTGGATATTTCCAGTGTCTGAGTTTTAAGTCAAATACCGTTTTTTGGTAAGCTTTTTGTGAAGCCTGGTCAAGTGAGTAGGTAAGGATCTTAATTCCATGTTAAAAAAAAAAAAAAAAAAAGTATATTGCTAGTCTTTGAGATTGTAAAGAAAAATCTTCATGGATGAAAGGGTTCTGAAACTTTAAAAAAGGCAAGGTAGGCAAAACATGGACATTTCACCCCTAATAATTTCAGTGGGTAATTTTTTTATTCAGGTTTGTTTTGGAGGACCAGTGAATTTTTAGAGCTCTGGTTTTGACAGCATGGTTCTAGTGAAAATAATTTGAGTCCTATGCCCATATGCGTGTGTAGATCTCAACTCCTTCCCCTTCTGGCTTACATAAATGAGGAGGGGGTTAATTTTTCACAGCTTAGAATTGTTTATGGAGGAGAAGAAACAGGACTTGTTTTACACAGCATATTGCTGAAAGCCAGGCTGATGTACATTTAGAGTCTGTGTTTTAAGTTCTATCATGGAGGGCTGAGCTGTATGGCAAACTGTTCTTTGCACTGCTATAAATCCTAAACGTCCATAAATTTTCGATCCGTACCCTTCCCACTTTCAGCCTTCACTAGACTATTACATTGCTGAAATCCCTTTAGCAGCCTAAGATGCTGACTTAGTTTTTCATTACCCCTAATAAAGCTTTTCTTCTGGGTTTGTACTGCTGCTTTTTGGCTTGCAGCTGAATTAGTTACATGAACCATCATATTAACTCTGATCTTTCCCTTGCCTTGTAGGACTCCTCAGTGGGCAGACCTCCCCGACTAACACCAAACTAGAGAAGCTGGACCCCCAGCAGGTGCTGCAGCTGTGTCTCCGGTACCAAGATCATCTTCATCAGTGCGCGGAAGCAGTTGCCTTTGATCAGAATGCGCTTGTGAAGCGGATCAAGGAGGTACTGCCTGCAGCATGCCTGCTTCTGGTGGGGAGGGGCTCGGGGCATCGGCTGGGCCACCTTCTGCTATGAACGCTCACTGGAGATGGCCATGGCTCACTTGAAACTGTCCGCTTCAAAGTAAACCCTGTAGAGAAACATTGTGGGTGTGCACTTAAAGCAAAGTTTCCTGGCTTTCATTGTGGTTGCTGTTAGGTGGTGTGTTTATGGGTTAGTGCCTTACAATTCCTGGCCGTAAACAGTGACCGTTTGTCTGGTATGGCAAGTACTGCAAGTAACTGTTGAAGAAGTAAAAGGTGACTGGAATTTTTAAAGGTAACGCTCCTTATTTAGATCTGTATAGCATATATTTTGTTATGCTTCATGGTTAGGCTCTAATTTAAGGAAAGAAATGGATACCTTAACATCTTGTTTGCTGAAGGTAGTATTCCATTTATTTATTTCTTCCACAGATTTGTTAGAGGTAGACTTCTTTTCGAAGTCCATAACATGCTGTCTCTTCTTTGATCCATATGGCAAAAAGGTCTTCCGGTACTGCTGTTTTTACCACTAAACCATTATTTGAAAAATCACTGATCATCTTAAATATTCACTGAAACTGTTGGGAAGGAAATTAATTCCTGGGATGAGCATCCTGCAATTAGATTATCTTTCTCATGTGTGACTACTGATGGAAGTGGTAGGATTGCTGACATTTTTTTTAAGTCAAGACAGACTGGCATGAGAGAGGCTGCTGTTGAGGAGTGTTTTCTCACATACTCCCAGATGTGTAGAAGAACTGGTGAATGCTGCATATGTCAATAGTCCGTGAGACCAAATACCTCTCAGTGTCAAAAGAAAAATTTTTGAACAGGTGGTTAATTTTTATTCGTGCAGTATAAACAATGACCTTGATTTGTTGTTGCTCTATTGGCTTAGAGTTAAGAAAATCCCACATGACAAACTGGATAATAAATTTGATTCATGGGCTGTTTTGAGAAGCTGCTGTCATCATCGAGTTGTAAGTCCAAAATAACGTGGGAGCCGTTAAAAAGGCCTTTTTACTTTGGTGTATCAAGATCTGAGGCCAGCTATTACACAAGATGTAAAGATATTTGCAGATGTTGGTGACTCAGATCACACAATCTCAGAAATGGGATTTAATTACCAGCCTAATGACAGTGTACAGCTTTAATCCAAGCAGATTGTAATTCTTTTGGCTGTTAAAGTGTGAGAGGGAATATCGACATGATTTAAAGTCGTGGTAGGCGCCACCATTGCAATCTATATTACTTGGATTTGCCTTCCGTAGGGCGAGTGGCAGAGTCCCTTTCAAATTAGCTGTGGTGATGTTTTCATCCAGTTTTATAAGGCTTATGATTTTCTTTTTTAATGTAAAATAAATAAAACAATGACTGATGTTGTCACTAGCTTCTTTATCACAGACTCCTCTCTGACAAAGTCTAGGAGAAATGGGTGACTCTGTAACTTGGGCAACTGACAAGTCAGTTGGGTTGTTGATTTTTTTGGTCCACAATACTTAATTAACTTCACATGCTTTCAATCCTTCTGCCAGATCTGGTGGGTTTTTACTGTTCCTTTTCCTAATAATTTTAAAATGTTTTTCTTGCATTGGCTGTTCTGCGTGTGTGTTCTGGAGGGGCCGGGTGGGACCTACTCAGCTTAAATCATTCTTTCCAAATTGTTTGGGCTCTCTTTGGTGCACTAAATTGAACCGCTGTTGACAGTTGTTGACAGCAAGGGGTGCAGCTCAGCTAGAGCAGGGTATGTCTCTCCTTGCAAGTGCAGACAAAGGAAATCACATTTGGCTGCACCCATTTGTCAGCAATGATTTAGTTTTGCCATGTAGACAAAGCTAACTGTTGGTAAAGAGTAAAAATGGAAGGGAAAATGAAGTGTACTGTGGAAAGCCTTATGTGTGCGTGAGCTGACAGTAAATTCCTTTACCTTTATTTTAGTAGTTGTATTTTCCTTTCTTTAACAATGTAAGTGTTGAAGTATGTTTCTTCTGATAACATACTTATGAAGTGACTGATGGTTTTAACTTTCATAGAAAACGCTGGTGAGCTTCAGTCCCCAATTTCCTACCATTTGTCTGAGGTATGTTCACTTTTCAGACTGCCACTGACTGTACTTGGTGTAGTAATAGTCCTGCTGTATAGTGTGCTACAGTCATACTGGCTGCAGCCAAGATATTTTATGTCTTTCTGTGACAAAATGTCCCAGGGCAAATTATCTTTTGCTCATTGTCTGTGTGGCCAGAAAAAAGTTTCCTGGTTTCTGGCAAAACTCAAAAGTACTGTTGTAAATGTTTTGGTCCTTGATAACTCACAGTTGACTGTGGTGGTTTGTAAATCAGTGCACAATTTAAATTAAAATGGTTCTTAATAAGAAAGAGAGTAAGTTAAGGAAAACAAAAAACTTTGCATGACTAAGTTATTGCAGATCTGAGCAGACCCATCTGTGCGTTCCCTTACTTTGGGGACCAAAATGGTCAAGCTTTGTTCTCCATCCCATTTCACAGTTTAGCCGGAATGTCTTTATGGTGTGCTGTCTGGATCAGTATCTGCTCCTAAAGGTAGAACCTGTGCAGCTTCCAGCTTGCTGTTCATTCTCTAGGCGAAATAAATTTACCCGAGTGTTTCTTTGAAGGGAAAAGAATTGAAGCTGTGATTGAGGGTAGGTGACTCAACTGCCCCTCTTCAGCAGTTACACTTACTCGTACCTGAACTGTTGGTTTTGGAATGGACTTATTTTTATGACAATAGGTTTTGCCTTTGTTTGCCAAAAAAATAAAAAAAAAAAGGACGTGCTTGCATCTTCTTAGGGAAAAATAACCACTATGCATTAAATGTTATGTTTCATATTAATTTTTGGCAGCTGACTCACCATCTGTTGCAATACTACATTAATTCCAGGACAACTGAAATATTTAGGATTCCTTTTAATTTTTTTTTCTTATCAGTTTGAAAAACAACAGAACAGCAGTTTGGGATTTATGTATGTGTTAATTCAGGGTTATGGCATCTCACAAAATTTGACAGTTTTCAAGCAAATAGCCTGTGTGCAGCATTTTCTGAGTAATTTGTCTGTGCCTTGGTATTTTGTAGGATGAAAATTTTTAGCTTACTGGATGAATCACCGCATTATTGACTTCTGGGGGCATTCTGTTCAGATGGGCCTGGGAACGGAATCTAGTTTGTCTGCTGATGGTATGTTGGACCCATGTGAGCTTGTTATATGTATATGCTAGGAAAAAGGTGCATTTTTAAAACCCAGTAGACAACGTTTATAAAATGCTGAGATATAAAAGGCAATTATAGCTAGTTAACAGGTTAAACTGATCTTACTTGCACCTTGGAGCTTTTGCCACAGAGCTTTTAATAATGGGGACAGAGGTGGCAACATGCCTTATGGAGAATGTGATATATCAAGCTAAAAATCACAGGAGTAAACCATGACTTGGTGAGCAGGGATAAAACAGTCTCAGTCTGCCTGCTTTGGGGTGTTACATGTTTAAATAAATAAATAAATAAATTGCAGTATCTATCAGCGTGAGGTCAAAAGAGCTCAATTGTGGTGGTTTCTCTTTGTTTCTGTGGTGGGTTTAGGATCCTACCTGTAGACAGGAGTGCAGGAAGGGGCCTGGGAAGCAGGACCACAAGTAACAATCAGTTAGCTGAAAGGAACGTGCTCGAGCTTGTGGGCCACAAGCCCTGGTGATAAGGGACATGAGAAATTACTGAAGGGTATAGAAACAGGGACTAAGTATGAAGCTGAGACTATACAAGGAATAAGGCGGTCGGTTTGTCAGCTTGCTCAAGGACGTGGTGCAAGAGCTGCAGACATTGTTGTCTTTAACTATTGCTGAATTGCTAAATATCTAGCGTGAGATCTTCGTGCGAGTTGCCACATAGTTATAGAATATGCAAGTTTTTGGACCAATCAGAATAAGATGTAACAATTGCTTGTGTGTATATAATCATGCTATTAGGCTAATTAAAGTGACATTTGCTTGCATCAAGCTGCGTCCCGTTTCTCAGTCACAGCACAGGAGGTTTTAACTTGCTGCATCCCATATCTGTCTCTGTCATGACAGTGCTATAGATCTCGGTGATACCTAGTTTGCAGTTTGGGGCAGCTCCAGCTGCTCTTTGGTTCATGAGAGCTGCATGTGTTCTCTTCACCACAAATGTCCACCTCAGTTTTGTGATCTGTAAAATGGGAGATTTCTGCCAAGATTAGTTTGAAGGCAAACATTGACCAGTGCTAAATACTAGGTAAGATTTGGGTGAAAGAAGGAAATGAAGCAAAGGGAGGGATACTTTATATTAAATCCTTATCAGTGGAGGATATCTGCTTTGGGTGGCAGGGAGAGAATGTGGAGAGTAATTTCATAGGGGATGATGAATAACAGTGAATGGGAAACAGGGAAGTAGTATAGCTAGAAGTTGGGCAACAGCTAAATTTTCAGAAAGCACCCCTGATTTTGTGTGCTTCCAAAATTTTCTGGTTTCAGTGCCTTAAAGATTATTTTTCATGTACAAGGTGCTAAGCTTTCAAAAATCGCATTTTTCAAAATGTCTGAAGCTGAGTATCCAAGAATTTCTAGTCACACTTGAAAATTTAGGCCTAGCTTCTTTCTGTGAAAGCAAAAGGGAAGCTGAAAGCCATCTAAGCTCCTTTCAAAGAAGCTTTGAATGAAAAGATCTTCAGCATTTCTTATTAGACTTCCAATACTGGCAAAAGGGATGTGCTACTCAAAAGGCAAATGTCATTCCTAGACAGACTGCTTAAAATGTATTTGAAAGTGGATTATTGGAAGGACTCCTATGCTTTGCCTTAAAAACAAACATCGATGCAATGTTACCGGTAGCTTTTATGCTGTAGGAACTCCAGACAATAGTTTTGAAAACCGAACACTTTTTACAATACAAAATGAAATTGAAAATACCTCAGTCTAAGCTGGTGCACGCCTATGGGGGAAGCCCCCCCAATATGTTCAGACATAACAAACATTAATTTTGTGTTCTTAACTGTTCTTAATAGTTAAACAACTTTTGTCCAGGCAGGCATTAATACCAGTAATTGGTTTGCTATATAGCAAATTACAGTACATGGCTTTTTTCATACCTGTAAATTCCGCTATGGGAATAGCTCATTATTTTGAACAAATATTCCAGAAGATGTGTATGGTTTTCTTTTTTTATTTGTTTGTTTTGTGTTCTTTCTTTACCAGCTTGCTGCAGAAAGTAATTGTAATGGGCTTCTCTAGTATGTAGTTAAGATGTCTAGAAATAAATCCCTTACTATTTGGCAAGTAAATAACATTTGAAGCCACACATACACCGCATAGCGTCTCCCAATATCTTTCAGCTGTTTAAAATTATGCATAGGAGTTAAATCATTATTTTCTGTAAGCAGCAAGTTTAGTGCATTTGACAGACTAACAAGAAAAGCGCTTTTAAACACAAGCTTTATATACAAGCACATTTTAGCTTATCCCATGCATTTAAGACTCATAAATTGTGATTCAGCCATTCCTGTCACCACGTGTGATGTAAAACATGCCCAGTAATTTGGGGATTTAGGAATTTCAGTTTATTTTTTGTGAATGTCTTGTGGTTTTTTGACCTTTATCACAACTACGTTGTTTCCATGACATTGAGATTTATTTTATCAAAGAGACCTGTTACCTAGTGGCAAAATGTGCTGGGGAATGTGGCCTGCAGAGGTCATCAACACGGGTTTGTTCCACCCTGAGGGAAGGGTGGGTTTGCTATGGTAGAGGCTGTGGCTTTGAACCCCTCTCATTAGAAGAGAGAGGGCTGGCAGGGGTAGCAACACATTGTAAAGGTTTGACATTCCCTGGTGGAGATAAAAGGGCAAAGTACCTTGAAGGTGGTGGTAAAGGGAAAAGTCTAAGTGCAGGAAGCTGTTCCATCACCAGGAATGAATGAATCCTGGGCCAGAAACCTTGGAAGGACATTGCCTGGCTGGGGACTGGTTTGATGCAGTGCATCCAATTGCACCCATTAACCAGGGCTCAGGGTGTGTATCTGCTGCAAGCACACTTCGTTTCTACTGTGTGATGCACCACAGTCGCTTTTCTTAGCCCTGTCTCTCTCTGAGCAGAAAGATTTGGAGTGGTTGGGATTCGCCATGCTCCAGTCACAGTGTCCCAGTGTCCCTTCAGAGAATGGAGTTAAGGGGGAAGTTCTGTGGAGGTGGTTTTTGCTTGATCTTTGGTTTTGTTCAGTTGAGTACTCTGCTGAGCAAGACGTTTGTTGCCATTCCTGTTACTTATGGTTTCCCTGTAGGTGATACCAAAACTGAGTTTCTGAAACTTGTTTTCAGCAGACATTCAAGACTCAGTCATGAGAATGATGCACCTTCTGACTAAACTGAATTAGGCCAGCAAAACATGAATGGCCTTACCAAGTCCAAAGTGATTCTTCAACTTCAGGGCTTTGCTTCAAGGTCCATGTGCTCATATGGATCAGACCACTAACTTACCTTTCGTTCCGTTGAAAGGAAGGGCTCAGAGGATCAAAAGTAAGCCTGTTAAACCAAGGCTGGCAAAAGGAAAAAGAGAGATGCGCTTAGTTTTGACTCAGCATTTAAAGACTTTCCAGATGAGTCCGTGTTAACTTGCAAGCAAAATTGAACCTTTTGGTTCACAGATTTAAATTAGCAATGCCCCAAATCCAGAGAAAAAGGCCTGAGAATTCCTTGGAATGTAGTATTTCTGAAACGAGGAAGAACCTGTGTTGAAATCCCACTTGTATTTTTAAGGAGTTTAATGCCACACTGCCATGTTTTTCAGAAAAGCTAGGGAACGTAGTGTTCTGTGAAGTAATCGGTACCTTAAATATAGTCTTTGGCCTCTTGGAATTAGGAGATTGATGAGGACTGTGGCAATCTATCAGGCTCTTTATTTCTTCTCTCTTCTGTGATGAAGTGTTATGTATAAAGACTGGAATCTTAACTCAGCAGGCACCATCATGCAGAAATACACATGCAGCGTTGTTAAACTGGAAGGTACATTCATGTCTTTTAGTTATCTTGCTCATTTTTCTCCAGCCTGACATGCAAGTAGCTTGAATTCTCAAGTGGTGGGATGATGTCTTAACAAGTCAGCATCAAAATGGGAAAATGCTTTTGAAAAGTTTCACAATTGTTACTGTTAATACATAGCATTGATGTCTTGCTGTGTATGCCTGAGGCAGATGGCCAGTGCTCTGTTGTACATGAACTTTATGATGTGATCTAGCAGTTATTAAGGAAGAGGAAAGATTGCTTGCCCTTGTGATGGCCTGAAATCTGTTGCGTTAACATGCACTGCTTCATTTGGTGCCATAAAAAAGACCAGTCCCTTGCTCCTAGAATATACGTGAAATCAGTCCAAACATGTTCCCTTCTCCTGTGCTTTGGTTTCATATCACATTTTGAAAAAAGGTCTAAATTGTAATCCTTTCCACCACCAAATTTCCAAGGAAGACCAGAAAAATAAACAAGCACCTAGCAGTCAGAAGGGTTTGCATTACTATAGAATTTAGGTGTTTAAGAGACTAACGCTGAAGATCAGAAGTCTAGTATGCTAAGCCTTATATTAATGCTTTCATAAGGATTAGTGCATGGAGTTTATGAGTATTAGGTGCCAGAAGGAATGGAATTAATTTTCTTCTCACAGCTTGAATAAACTAAGACATTTGGTTTCTTTTTCTAGCCTTGTTTTCTACAGGTGGAAAAAAACCCCAAACAGCAGTAACCAACTCCCCCTCCCCCCAGTATTGTAGATCTTCAGTATCTTCTAATAGGAAAGTAGTATTGAAGTCCATTCCAGGGTTAGCAGACTTGATACTGAATTTGGGCATGAAACAGATCTGAGGTACAAAGCAAGCATCCCCCTGGATTGTGTGACACAAGGTAGTCCCACAAGAAACAGGAACATACTGAATTGTGTTGCACAAGGCTGAGAGGGGATCTTGTCTGACACGCTCTGTGCAGTTCTCATTGTGTTCAAGGGAGGTGAGTGTGTAGTACAACCGAAGGGCTGTAAGGATGCCTGGAGAGTGGAGAACCTTGGGGAGGAACCTGGAAAAACTTTACTTGTTTGACTTAGTCAAGTGAAGACCAAAAATGGTACGATTTCTCTTTCTAAATATGTCTGGGGTTAATGTAGATTGTGAATGGTCTTCTCCCTCCCTGCTGGGTTGTGTTGATACAAAAAAAGTCATTTTACAGACTTTTGTTCTTAACGGTTGCCTCCTATTTCAATGTTGAGTTGAAATTTTCAAGGTGTTTACCCCTTAGAGTTGGGGTGGAGGAGGTGTCAGGAATGTTAGCTGAAAGCTGTTCAGCAGTTTGATGTTCGTTTTAGATAGATTAACCAGTATTATTTGCAAATATTTGGAGTTGCATTGATGACTTAAAAGATGCAAAGGTGGTAGGCTGGGGGAGTGGGGTTGACCTTCTGTTAGCAGCCGTATAATTAGCATTTCGATAACAATCAGATGTCATCTCTGCAGAGATGACTTTGTGTTGAAAGTATTACAAAGCCTTAGTGCAAGTAATCTGTCAGTCTTGCTTTTTATGAAGGGCAGGGTTTCCTTAATGTTTCTGTACCATTGGGGCATGAATGTTTCTGTATGAGAACATTATTAGCTATTATTTCAACACTGCTCTAGAGGTATGAAACATATAATTTACTAGTAATTAATTTGTGTGGGCGTTGTTCCTGACTGGATGTGTCATCTACCTCTGGAAGCCTGGATAAAATGCTGAATTATAGTATGGTAGAACACCCTGTAATCAGGTGTATGAACTGTGCCAAACTGTGGTGTAGTGGACAAAAAGTATGATTTTTTTTTTTTTTTACCAGAAGAGAAAGTGAGGTATTTGAAGAGCAATTGCTGGTACTGGAAAACTATCTAAAAGATAACCCAAGTCAGATTAATTTCAGCTGAAAAAGGTGCTCAGATAGTTGTTCTAAAACAAATCAACATTACAGCAGTATATGGCAAGGAATTGATCAGAGTTTTTAAGGTCAGAAAGGATTCTGGAGTCATAGCCTTTCCATTTGCTTAATCCAGTCCATAGAATTTAATTCTTGATTATGCCTGACCTAAGCTACATGAGAACTGAAGATGAACTATTTACTTTTCCATTTTGAATTTTTCTGCCAGGTCATAGTGTAAATTTTCAAATGCCTTCTCTCTTTTGATCAGTTTGTTCTAAAGATCCATTTGTAGACATAAATGAGGAGAGAGAAATATTCAGCCTTCTGTGCAACTTGAAGGTATTGCGGCTCAATATGATAAAAATGAATGTTTAGAGTGGATTAAAGTTTCCACTACTCACTCACTGAACTTCTGTCAGGATCATTGGTGGTGGTATGTACACTTGTTACTGTATTTTTAACAATAGTCTATAGCCTCCGAAGAGCTTGCTATAGAAAGTACGTACCGTGCTCAAGATTTCATTGAGGCTTTTGTGAAGCTGGAGACTTACTACCAGATGTTGGGACCTCCTGAAAAGTGCTGGGACATTTGAACTTCAGCACTGTGGAAGCATGGTGGAGTCCGCCTTGAAAGTAGCTCTTCTGGGAATGAAGGAGTAGATCCTCCCCTTCTAATCATCGCTGGGATGTACTTGGCTCATTTAGCATTCTGTTTGAACGTGAAAGAGCTTATGTAGAGCTTTAAAAAGATCTTTCAGAATTTTTTCAAATTATCAATAGATAATATTGTTAGAGCTGACGTACTTTTTGAGTTTCCCTGGTGAGAAGTTGATTTGGATTTTCATAGGAGAACTATGGCTGTCTGGGAAAGGGCAAAAGCTTCATGTGGGCTGTCAGATGTCCAGAAATCCCTGACTCTTGACTGCTGGGTGTGTCTCACGCTTCAGCCTTCTTGCACGTGTACCATCTGCACAGCACATGAGAGGTAGGTCTGGCGCAACTAGATGTGCTGGACTGCCTGTGTAATTGTGGCAGGGTGCTTGAACCCATCTGTCTGCAATTGCCCAGACAAAAAGAAGCGAGACTCCTAGATAATCCTTTTGCCTCTTCACAGACTATAGGAAATGGTTAAAACTCAGCTCCTTTGCATTCCCTGAGAACAGATTTAAGAGCTTTTTCTTCGCAATTAGTCTTCTCTCCTAGAAAATGCTTTCTTCTAGTGTATCAAACCCTGACTGGCATGTGGCAAAGATGGCATCCCCTTTTGAAAAATTTTGAAAGACTTTCTGTAGAGCATCTGGAAGAGAAGACCTATAGCTGTCAGGTCCCAAGTGTGAAGCTGAAAATAGTATCATTAGATCAGATGCCTTGCAAATGTAATGATGCTGGCTATTTTAGATAACATATTTTTAGTCTGAATTGAGAACGTTGGTGTGTTCTCAGAAATATCGCATTAATGTTAGTGGCCATCCGTTTTCAAAATCTTATTTTTGATAGGAAAACCAACTGGCTTAAAGCTAATCATTCTGGCATGTTGAAAGCACAGAACTGAAATTTATGATTAAATAAAGAACATTTGCAGGTTCTGTTGTCCTATAATATTCAAGCTCTGGCTGGATATAGGAGTGTTCTGAATGAATAATATGGCAGCAGTGTATCAGGAAATGAGGGAATTGAAGGCTGTGTTTTGTAGCAAATTCTTAGGTAGCTGAAATAAGACTTGTGCAAGTTATCATTTAGGCAACAGATCACTCTGTAACAGATACAGATTTTTCTTCCTCCAGGAACAGCTAATTAAAGACAGGCTAGGAGTTTCTTCTTAATTTCTGTGGAGTTGTACTCCACAAAAGAGAGGTTTTGTGAGGATGTTGCACACACAGGCTCATTAATCCTATGTATTGTCTGGGTGTGGTTTTGTTATTTATTTTTCGTAAACTTTATCATTTAGGAAAGGTACAGAAGCATTTCTAATACTTTGACTGTAACACAACATTTCTTAGTCATGATAAATTTTAGAGATTACTTTTTAGATGGATGTAGATTGTTCTACGAAAGCAGCAATTGAAAGCTCCAAAAAACTGCTCTTACTAGTTGAAGTCAATGAAGTAGAAGTTGCTATAAAGTTTTCTTGATGACAGTTTAGAAAACTTACTGATAAAATCAGTTAATCATCACACACACCCCTGCCTAGGGTCTTCTTGTGCATTTAAAAGTCTGACACAACCGCAGCAAACACCGGGTTAGGGTCCAGGAACATGTGCAGTGGGGAGAGATGGTGCTTCTCTTTGCATGGTGGTCGTGCCTCTTCTGGGACTGTCAGACTGACAGGTCAGTCCAACAAGCTGATGGGGCAGAAGACCAAACCACTGAAGAAGGGGGAACCCAGGAAGACCAAACTTGTTTTCTTCTCCCCCACTGACGTAGATGCAGAACTGAGCCCGTGATCATGCAGCTAATTTGGAGGAGGAGGGTGGGACTGCTGCTTTGCAGCCTGAGGTTGCGTTGGCTTTTGTGTAATGTGAAACTGTGCCCTGAGTTTCACTTGCTTATGTTATGGTTTAGCTGTTTTGAGAGAGAAAGATGATAAGTAGCTGTGGTGTTGAGGGGAATATAAGTAAATAAAGTCCAGTAGAACAAGACTGTGATACGAGATGTGTCCAAGCTGGAGAGCGGGCTATAGCATCTACAGCACCAGATTCCAGATGGCTGCTGGTTGTTGGGCTTAGCTGTCTATCTTCTCCCACCTCTGTGAAGTGGGTCCCCGCTTTTTCAAGTGCTTGGAGGTCGACTGGTTCATTAGTGCTGGGCGAGAGTTAGGTATTGTTTTAATTGCAGCTTTAGGACTCTTTTTTTAGCAACAGTTAGTGATAGCAGTCATAACTTAAGCTTGGGGGACTGCCAGTTGGCAGAGGGATGCTGGTAGCTCTCAAGCAGGGAAGGCTCGAGCTGGAGCTGCGAGGGAAACGTGGGCTGCAAGAGGTCAGACTGTGTGGCAGCAGCAAACGTATCCTCTCCAATAACACAATATGCAGGAAAAGATTTACGTGAAGGTGGAAAAGCTAATTTCAAGAACGAACCCTCTTATTCTTCTGGATTCTGAATTCTTTTGTGCAACCCAAGGCCTCCCAAAGTAGTTAAGTCTTGATGTTGCAGGTGCAGCGGCCTATCTTATACTACCAGGTATCTACTATAGCTCTAAGGGACCACGTATGGATTTAGCTGTAGGTCTTTTGAAGTAAAGGCCCTGATGTACTTATTGATATTAATGTTACTAAATTTCTGTGTTAGAGCCAGTTAAAATGGTTACTCTTCGTTCTCTAACTTGACTGTGATCTGTGCGATGCTTAGACAGAATGACCCTTGGCAATTCTTTCCAGCAATGACAAATTACAGAGGGAGTAAAAGGAATATTTTGGCATGGGATTCAGTCTTGGATATGAAAAGCAAAACTTAAACACAAATTAAAATTGTTTACCTGGCAGTGGCGTTAGAGGAAGGGTACATGACAGATGCTGAAGAGAGGGACGTGGGATCCTTGGCTGGGTGACTCTTGTTTTTGCTACCCGGTAAGCTTATCAGTTACAAAGTGTGTGGAATGAGTGGGAGAAACAGAGGATGTTCCCATCATCAGGAAGTCATCACGATCTATTGTGCTAACTTTGCGTGACATTATCAAAGAGAGAGGGGAAGAGGAAAAAAAAAAAAAAAGCCATTCACTGAGCACATTTCTTTTCAAGCAGTACAGAAAGAGGAGCTGTCTTCAGTTTTAAGTGTGTTGATTGAAAAGTATTTTCACACCAGCACATCGTGACTAATATTGCATGCAGTCATGTTACCGCCTGTCACTTTCTGATGTGGTTTTTGTGCAGCTGTAGGAAGGAGTTCATTTAACTCCAGCCAGGCACCTGACAACGTGAAGGCAGAGGCCACTTGTGCTCGGAGCACAGTTCTAGCAAGTGAACTTTCTGGAATAAGGATTGCACCTTAACTGCTGTGTTTTTTGAGTGGCAGCCATAGAGGATGGGAGCTGGCAGCAAATCATTAGGGCAGAGGGACACAGGACAAGTGGGTGTCTATGTGAGCTCTTGAAGGCTGTTGCTGAGTGGGGGGGAACAAAACTGCTTGGCTCACTGGCATTTTAAGAAGGGAGTGGAGAAGCTGGAATGACACAGCATCCTCTTACGAGATATATTTGTTTTGTTATGGATGTCAGCCTCTCTAGAAACCTGATTCCAAGTTTAATGAACTTCTGATTGCGTTTGCTTGTTCTGCAACAAGGGGAAATGTGTCTAGCTACAATTTTCATTCTCAGTCATTGAACTAACAAGATGTGACCTCTGTTTCCAAGAGCTCAGGACATTTACATGTCCATAACAGAGGCATCATAACACCATGCCAGGTAAGAGGTATACATAGGGTACTGGTTTGTTTTCAGCATGGACTCTTGAAAAGAACTGGGCAGTGTCCAGTGCTGACCTCAGTCTTTTTATGGGCTAAATTAATGTCTTTATTCTTCTTGGCAGTGTGGGCCAAGAAGAATTTTAAAATGAATGCAAGAATTTGTGGTGTGTAAGATGTCTGAAAGTACCCTCAATTGTTTTTGTGTTCCATCAATGTGGTGTTACAAATAAGCCTGTATAATGTAGAGGAGAGGCTGCAAGCGCTTACTGGTTGACAATGTGAATGGTGCAGCAGGAGGGGCTGTGCTGGGGCCCTTTTAAGTGGGGGAATACCCATCTTGCACTGTTGTTGGAAGTAATTATGAATCTGTTTTCATTTGAAGAAAGAAAAGCTCAGTAGATGTCATTTCATGTTTAAAATGTGAAGCTGAGGCATAAATTAGTGTCCTGCTGCTTCTGATCCATGGAGGAGTCGTGAGCTTTGAAGCAGACACAGACCCAAATTCTGAACGTCACTGGCTGTACAAAAAAAGTACATTGTGCTGGAAGGTGAGTTTTAGGCTTGTCTGCTTGTATGATACTATACTCATAAAAGAAAAACTGAAAAAACTCTAGTGTCCTTTTCAATGTAGGAAGGGGAAAGAATCCTGTCCTCTACTGTGGACATGCCCAGCCTCAGGTTTGCTGCTTTAACAGGAGGAATTCTTTTTTGGAAGAAATAAGATGTGCATTGGGACCTTTCACCCCTTGACTGAGAACACATCTTTTTTCCTCAAAGACCAGGCTGGGCAGAACCTCTTGCTTTGACAAGAGCTAGGACCCCGACGTTGCATGCTGGGCTCTGTTCCTCTGCTTTTGTTCTGTTGCTTCTGAACAGGCTTCAGGTCCAGTCTTCTAACTCTCCAAACTCTTCTGTACCTGTAAGCTGAGGATGATGACAGCTTACTCAGTGGTGGAGTTTGAAGGAGAAATAGGAGGTGGTGAAGCCTCAGTGGTGGTGGAGTCATCAAGGGCCTGGTGGCAGCACACCTTTACATCTGTTGTGGCTTGTGGGTATGGGGTGGTGACCTGCCGATGGGGCAGTTGCCCGCAGCTGTAGTAGCCTGGCACGGTAGGAAGCTCGAAGCAAGCAGAGCAGAAACAGTGGCTCAGATAAACACTTTCAGATGGTCGTGGGGCAGTGGGAGTGCTGCTGGCTCTGCGGTGTCTCTCTGGGCTTTCCCAGAGAGCTTCTCAGCCAGGGATGGGCAAGAAGGTTGAGACCTGAGTGTTTTCCAGAAGAGAATGTGGCAGGGCCTCGTGTTATTGAGGTGTGAATTGCTGGGAACTGCTCAGAGAAGGCAAATTCACTCATCTGACCCTGGGGAGTGTCTTGAAAATCACAGACTGCCTTGGCTGCAGGCAAGGGGAGCAGACTCTGCCTAAGCTCCCCTTCTCCAGATGCTTTTTATTGCTACTGTATGGAATTAAGTAGTTGGGAATTAAGCAGATTCTCATGGGCATTCCGTGTTCACTGCAGATTCCGAAAGGACAGTTTTAGTCTCTCTGGTGGCTCTGTAGGGCTGACCTCTGAGTCCTGCCACTGAAGGCTCCACGTGAGTGCCAGAGGAATGGGACTGCCTGCCAGGAGAGGTAAAAGCACAAGGTCTGGCACTGGAGGAGGTTGCTTGGAGCGGGGGGAGGCAGGAAGGATGTAAGTGTGTATTTAGGCCTGCTTCAAGAAAAGCTGCAAAGAGGCATTGGCATTTATATACAGGAGTTAACACATAGCTCTTTCTTTTTTTTTTTTCTTTTTTTTTCCAAGTTAAAAAGACCAGGTTCAGTCTGAGTGAAAATTGACCTTTCCTCACAGTTGCTCGGCTTCAGCCCTCCTTGCTGTGTTGCTGGCCGTGCAGCTGCTGTGGCCTCCTGCAGCAGGCAAACTGGAATGCTAGGTGTAGAGAAACCATAGGAAACGCTCACTTCCACCCTTTCTCTTATTTGTGAGGCAGCTTTTTTTATAGCCATTGTGAATGTGTCCAAAAGTAGCAAAGAGCTTGGAAGGCCACACTGCATTTCTTCTTCCTTTTGCGGGTCAGCTTCTCCCCAGGTTCCCCTCCAGTAAGTGGACATAACTGGTATTTACACAAGGATCCTAAAAGTCAACAGATGGAAATTATTGGAATGGAGAGAAAAGGGGGCCTTTGGGGTGTTTTTTTTCTTGGTGGTTTGTTTTGTTTTGTTTTGTTTGTTTTTTCCAGAGCTTGGTATATGTGAGCTTTGCCTCTTGCGTACCACTGTGAGGCCACGTGGAGAACCTGCCTGTTGAGGAGAACCTCAGCACCAGAGGAGGTTTCTGCCTGGGTCCCTGTGCTGCGCAGTTTAATGAGGCATGCTGGCTTTTGGCAGGTTTCCGACTGGCTGCCACTCCACGCCACTGTCTCTCATTAGGTAGGATGTTTTTAGGCGCTGGATTGAATTTACTTCCATCCACGCAGACCTGGTGGTGGTCTGCTTTTTACACACTCCAATTTACAGAGCTAGCGCCAAGCTACTAAATTAAGCTGGGGTTTTAATAGAAACCCCTGTGTAGGCTTAAATTGTTTCCACTCTATTTGGAGTTTCCTGCTCTGCTGGTTTTTATTTTGTCCCGTGCATGAAAGCGTGGAGAGAGGAATTCACAGGAAAGCACAGCAGCAAAGAGGAAGAATTCAGATTGAGACCACTAGAAAGTACAGACAACATAAAAGGTTAATTGGTACTCTATCCAGCTCTGATGAAGGTGATAGGGGGGAAAAAAACGCTTCCTATTCCCCATGACAGTTCAGCAGAGTCTTGTGTGTTTGTTTTCAATACTGTTTGTGATTTAGGTTTCTCAATAAAGGATTTTCTTGTCCGACTATTTTGGACTTGACCTCTTCCCCAGGGCTTGAAAGGGACATCTGTCAGCAAACACATCTGCCCCAGTTTTTCCCCCAGTGTCAAACCCTACTGCCACCAGTGGGACAGTAGTTCTCTGTCTGGTGGGACTTCCCTCCTCAGGGAGGGATGCCCCTGCCAGTTTTGCACTATTTCTACTCAATCCTCCCCTTGCTGCAGGCTCTTCCCTACAGCCACGGGCTGTACTGGGTGAGGATTACTCTTGCTGTCGTGATCTGGTCAGCACAGTTGTGTTTTTTTTAGCACTGCACCAATAAATTTGTGTTGTCCCTGGTGGCAGGTATAGTTGCTGTCCTCCACCGAATGGGTTGGTTCTGTGACACAGTGAGGGGTGTTGATTAAACCTGTGCTTTCTGGTAGACCTGGAGTTCTCAGCACCAATTCCCTGAGCTGACTAATCACGAGCAGTGACCTCCTTCCTCTGAGGGTAATTAGGTGGGAGAGGTTTGGAAAAATGGCGGTAAGAGACAGCAGTGGTCTAAAACTGGCCGGCATGCGTCCTCCTGCCCTTCACTTGGCAGCCGCTGTTGGTGTGCACCAAGCCCCAGCCGAGGGGACTGCCTCCCACAAGGGCAGAGCGTGGCTGCAGGATGTGTGCCCACGGCTCAGCCGTACCCGTTCAAAGAGCCAGTGCACTGCAGTAACTGTGGCTGTCGAGCACAGCTGCAGCGAGCCGAAGCAACCGAGGTTCAGGTGTGCGCTTGAGGGCTTGGAACAGATCTGTTCCCGAGCTCTCTGGATAGACAGCGTGTCTTACAATGGATGAAGCAGCTTGAACTGTCTTAGCTTGGCTGATGTGTATCTAGCACTAGCAGCTATCGGCTGAATCCCGCCTGGGGTGCGCAGGTCTGGCTGAAGAGAAAGTTGGGCTGTGAATTATAAAGGCTGTCTTCATCACTCAATGGCAGGAATAGCGCTGCAGTTCCTGTCATTGTCGTCATGCTCGAGATGTGTTTGGGTACTTACCGTGTTTAATTGCATGGCTGATTTACTTAATGTCCCTCCTGGGGTCACTCATAACACTTATTTTTAGGATTCGGGGAAGTTAGGGACAGTAGCAATCCATTGTGGGTCTCTCTCAAGGCAGAAGTTTTCCAGACGGTGATGGTCATAATAGACACGGCTTAGTCACAGAGTAACGTGGCTAAGCTGATGAAATTAGCACTGGCAAGTGAATGATCTCCACTGAAAATATACAACAGGTGTAGGCAGAGGCCACGAGTTCCCTGGGTTTGGATAACTTGGAGGATATGTGTATGGTTTATTAGGAAATCCTTGGCGGTGCCTATTTGCTTTCAACCCTGTAAAAATCAAGAATTTTCTGATCAAATACTCAGTATTTGGGTGTAGAACTGAGGTGGTCATGTGTCCTCCCTGGTATACAGCTATAAATTATCCCATTTCATGGCAGATTGGTTACGTACCTACAGAGCAGCTCCTTTGTACCTGGCTGGTATCTCCAGTGGGCCATCTAAGGTGCTTCTCAGTCGCTTTTAGGAAAGACAGTGTGCTGAAAGGCCTGTGGTAACAGTTGGCCTAATGCATCTTGCTCTGCTTGTTGTTTTTAAACAGATGGACCTCTCTGTGGAAAACCTTTATAGCTTCATGCAGGAGCGCCAGAAGAAGTATGCCAGGTATGCAGAGCAGATCCAGAAGGTCAATGAGATGTCTGCCATCCTCCGCCGTATACAGATGGGCATCGACCAGACGATCCCGCTGATGGAGCGGCTGAACAGCATGCTGCCGGAGAGCGAGAGGCTGGAGCCCTTCAGCATGAAACCCGACCGGGAGCTAAAGTCATAGCTGATCCAGCCGGCTCCCCTCCTCACCTTCCACGCTCCAGAGTTCAGCACAGATGCGCTTCCAACAGGCTGGCCTGGCAGATGTTTGAAGCAGGCAGCAGTGCTGCCTGACTCTCTGCCAGGGCACTGGAGGAAGAGCAGTGTCAGCTGCCAGAACTGCACAGCCAGGAATCCAGGAGCTCCCCAGTCCCGTCGTCTGGAGAAGATGATTTACCGTTCTTTCATCTCCCTCCTCTTGCCCTCCTGTCTCCTTTACCACTACCACCATCTGTGCCGAGACATTTGTTTCATTGCTGTGACTGGATTGGAGTTTACAGAGGAGGAGTTATTTTTCATCTGATTATTATTTTTTTTTAAAGAGAAAAATTCAAAGGGATATGGGTTGTGACAAACCCTCTAACATGGTTTTTGTGCCACTGGGGTTTAGGCGATTAGATGGCTGGCAGGTATTTCTGAGATCCCCTTGCCTTGGAAATATGTGTGTTTTATAGGTGAAAGTGTGGGAGCCAGGAACTGGCTTATTAAAATCTGCCTATTATCATAATTAACATGGTTTGCATGGCAGGGTTTTGGCATGTCCTCCTTGAGGCTCCTGTTTTTACGAGCTCCCTAATTTATGAGGCTGTAAAGGATACGTATGTCTGTTAATGTTAAGCAAGCCTTAGCATTCCTCTCCCCGTTGCCCTAACAATGTCCCCGTGTCCCAGCTGGTGCCATTTTGTGTCCCTTACCTTGCACAGTGATTCTGACAGGCACCGGCACCGACCTGCTCACTTTACATCCCGAAGCTGGACACGAGGTGTCTTTTTTGACTTTTGTTGGGACACTCCAGTTATCTTGGTGCTGTCTTTTCTGCCAGAGGGATGCAGTTGTTTCTTCACCTTCAGGTGTATGGAGTTGGAGGGAAGAGACATGAGGTCCTTTGGGTCTTTGCATTGGTTTAGCTGCCAGCATGCCAAGAGCTTGCCTGAGCACGGTGTTTAACGACTGAAACCACAGGGCCCTTTGGGACCGCGCTCAGCGAGCTGCTCCAAAGGCAACAGGACGTTCTTGCCTTCTCCCAGGTGGAGGGTCCTGCTGGAAGGCAGGCAGCGTGTCCACGCCACCAGGGTGCTGGGCTGGCCCGTAGGAGACGAGTTGGTTGCCAAGTCTGCCACTGGTCTGCTAGCTGCAGGCAATTTGCAGCACCTCTCCGAGCTTTGGTTTCTCCCTGTATAAAACAGGGGTGTATTTTACATGCTGCTGTAAAAATATTTACAGATCTAGAAATAGCGTTTAACAGCCTGTGTTGCCATTGCGTGGCAGCTCTTGTCTGCAGCAGAAAGAGCACGAAACCAGAAGTGAGGAGCCATTGGTTTGCTGGGTCAAAGGTAGGTTTGTGTGTGTCACGTTAGTCCCAGGATGCTGTTGCTGGTGAGGAGGCTGAAGTGTGCCCGTGAACCCCAAGGACTGTTGTATGTCAGGAGTGCAGTGCCAGCAGTGAGGACAGTCCTTTTTGAGACAGCGACAACCCATCTTCCAGGCCAGCACAAGGCTAAGTGACATGCCAAAGGTGACTTGCTTCGATACCTCTTAGTATTTAAGAGCACTTAATCAGCAAAAGATTGTCTCTGAGCATTGGGAATAAGAGTGCAGTACGTTTTTGACAGTATTAATTATTGCCTAGTGGCAGGAAGCAACGGGCCGTTCTCTTGTTGCATTCCCAAGGGCCGTGTGGCCTGCAGTGAATGTTTGTGATGCAGAGTGCAGCCAGGCTGGGTGCGTACCTGAACCATGGCAGCAGTTTGACCCCAGGGCCCACTGAGCACGGTCAGAAAGCAGAGTCACATAGAAATGAAGCCACTCAAAATGATGGCCTGGGAAGGGCCATCTGCTTCAGGGAGGGCGAGGAACTCGGCAGGAGATTTTCTAGAAAAGACAGCAGAGTGGGCATCGTTGTCTGCTGCTTCCACCGCAGAGTTGTTCCATAGCTGTATATACATAGGCATATGCTGTTGCACAGGATAGAACGACAGGTGTCTGTCCTTCCTCGTGTCCTGCAGTATTTTAACTTGTTTGTTAAAAGCTTACATGAGACTTAACAACCCATGAAAACTTGCCTGTCATGGCTGTGCCCGTGAGGGTCCTCATTGTCCATCATGGAATATGTCTCTGCCTCCCGCCGTCAGACACGCCAAAATATTCAGCAGCTTTAAATAGCGGCCGCAGGCGTTTTTGTCCTCTTCGTCCAGATGATGCTGTCTGGAAGTTTAGAATGTGCAACATTCATCTGTCTGCCAGACAGGATCATGGATATCCCACACCCTGGTGTGCTGGAAGCCTATACTGGTGGGAAGATCCCGATGCTGGATCTTGAGGCAGGGGCTAGGCTGCAGATGCTCTCTCCTGTAAAGCTTGTAGACATTTGGCCTTAGGCTATTAAGTATCAGATCAAAGCATCGCTTCTTGCAGTGCTAATGAGGGTAAGCGAGTAGTATTCCTGTCTGAAGGCTGCAGAGCGAGGGCTACAAATCCGTTCCTCCCTCGGTTGTGGTAAAACACCTAGGCACTGGGCTGATAACGGGCGAAAGTGCTTGTTCCTACAGACACGGGCCTTTGAGTTTGTGGATGTGCTGCTGGGCCTTTCTGAGCAGGAAGGGTAGGTTGTGAAAAACAGAATAGCTTAACTAGAAAGAAATCAGAGCCAAAACGCAAAGGCTGACCTTTTCCAAAGCACACAGGTCATCACCTTCATTCCACAGGTGATCATCTCTTGTCTTGGGTACTGTAAGGTAGTGCACCCTCTAACTGTTCTCAAACAATGGTTTACAGTTTTAAATAAAACATTGTCACTGGCTTCATTAACTGTAAGTCTGGCCCTCTCGCTTGAGGGAAAGACGTCTCCTGCCTCATCGTCCTGAGCTGCTGTTTGTTGCTTGGCTGCTCCTTGTTCGCTTTGCTCTGTACCCTGCTTTCAGCTTCGTCTCGGATGCAGGTGATGCTCAAGGTGAGACTGTTGCTTCACTCACTTTCACACTGTTTAGCAGGAGACTTGAGATGTGACTGGAATTACCTTTCTGCTAATGAATTTCCTTTTCCAAGGCAAACACTGTTGGAGAAGGCCTCAGGTATCTCTCCCAAATGTGCTAGCTGTTACTTCTACCACGAAGTTAGTGCTATGAACAGAAAATAATTATGTGTGCTCCACTGAAAACAAACATTTCTGCTCTTTTCTGCTTTCTGAGGTGGTGTGTGGTCTGGGGTATAGGCTAAGCTTCTTGATACGCAATCTCCTGAAAAGCTGGGGTCTCTGGGTCTGTGGTTCCCCACTGGCCTGAGCTGCTCTGCTTCACACCCTGACTTTGCTGTTGTGACCCCCTCTTTGTGCTGCCACTGGTGCTCGTTGTATCCTACACCACTCCGTGTACTACACGGGAAGAAGAGGTTTGCTTTGTTGTTTCCATTGTTTTTTGTAATTTAATGCATTGACAGGGTGCTAAAGTGCCAACCTCTGTAGGGCAATTTCTGTGAAGATCTGGTGAAGGGGACAGAAAAGAGATTTTGGCGTTTTTTTAAATATATGTATTTAAAACTAAATATATTTAAATATATTTAAATATTTAAAGTGTGTTTTCCCCTCCTCTAAGCTTTTACACAGAAAGAGTAGAAATACACGTTTTCACAGGCCCAATCATTGCATGAGCCAGCCCCTCTCTCTCGGTCTGCGTGCCAGTGGTTTCCAGAAGTACTGTTGTAATGTCCCTCCCATTCCTGAGCTGCCAGGGTGTATTTTGATTACCAGCCTTGTGGCTGAGCGTTCTTTGGTTTATGGGTGGTTATCCTGTTTGCAGACTTGCTCTACTTCAGCTCCCTACATGCCACGTGTTCCACAGCTCCAGCATTAAAACGTTTGGTACCGCTCTTTTCCAAGTGTGTTGTTTCTCCGATTGCCTTGCTTAATATCCATTTACAGTGCATCGCTTCTCGCTCTGAAGTCTATGGACACTACACATGCGAAAGGTCATTTCTTAGCTTTACTGCTTTGTACACAGGACCCACTTTGTGCCACGGAGATGGCCAGTTTCGGCTGCCCGGGACTGCCTCTGCCTTGGGACTGTAAGGAAACATATGTCCTGGAATGAAAATTAATTTTGGGGTTATTTTTGGTGCTTTCCCAATTCTGGTTGGCACTGATGTCCTGTTTAAATAAATGATGTGTGCAGCAATGCTTGTGACTTGCCAGCAGTGAGGTGAGACCGTAGTTCAGCTGGCTGCCTGCCTTCTATGTGCTGGTAGCATACTGAAGGTAAAGAGGAGGGTCTGGGATTGATGGACTCAGGACACTTGTGTAAGACTTGAAGCTTCCTTGTGCAAAGCACTTGTGGTGTGAGACACTGCCTGTTTTGTTAGGACACTTGCACCTTGTGTGCACCCAGCGGCTTTCCTAAGGTTCAGTGGGAACGCTGAACATGAGCAGCAAAGTATTTCCTATTCCTTTCCTCCCACACACACACTTATGTCCCTGTCAAAAAAGAGACTGTGTCCTGACAGATGCTTTACATCAGTTCTTTGCTGGATCGTAGAAGGAACTAGAGCTGGGCATCCTTGGGCAGGCTGGCTTTCAGGGTGGCCCCTGCCCTGCTGGCTGCTCATCGACTCCTGCCAATTCTGCACACCTCACTGAATGGGACAGATGCACTTTTGGGCAAAGTTCAGCCTCTTTTCAGCTGGTCTGTGGTACTTCTCTGGAGGCTGTTGGCTTGCTTTCAGCTGCCACCGTTCAGTTTTAACTGCTTGGCAGTGTGAGACTGCACGGGACAGCCAGATGCGCAGCGAGGTGACACAGGAGAACAGCTTTCACCCAGTGGTCCCCAAAGCCAGGGTAGGACTGAGGTTGTGATGGGTGTGCTCAGCACGCATGCAGCATTACAGAGCTAATCCTTCTAAGGCATGGGAGAGGAGCGTTCAAAGGACAGTCAGCTGCCTAAAATAACCCTTTTTGTCTTTTTAAAAGCTTTGTATTTTAACAGATGGAGAGTGAGCTTTGGCCTCGTAGGGAAGCTGTGAAGGTAGTGAAATATGATGACCTACTGTAACACAACCAGAAATAAACGAGGATGGCTGTAGGTTTTGTCAGAACGCTGGGTATGTGAACAGCTACTCCATGAAGAGAAGGGTTAGAGAGAACTTCCAAGCACAGCTTACAACTGTCCTTGCAAAAGGGCTTCTCTGCCCCAGTTTTGGCAAGCTGGTCATGGAGAGGCATTAACACCCCTGTAATCTGCGAAGTACCTTATGACGGCTGCGCAGTGCATGTTTCCTTCCATGGGAGGTGGCAGGAGCCTGCTGTAACGCCATGAGCATCTCCTGGAAACCTGGTGATCTTAGGGAAGTCCGGCTTCGAGAAGATCCCAAGATGGAGGCGTTTCCTGCAGGAAGCAGGTTGTTCTGGTAAACGTAGAAAATCAGTAAGTGAATGTACCTGTGGCAGAACACTTCTCTGCTGGCACTGGGAAAGCAGAGCAGTGATGGACTCTCACCTGCTGCCCAGGGGGTGCTGAACAAAGAGAGGGGCAAATTTGTGGGTGGTGGTGGTGGTGGTGGTGGTGGTGTTTGTTTCTTAGGTTTTTTTTAATGTGATCTGATGCCCCAGGCTGATTGTTGCCTGTACGATATGACACTTTGGCTTTGTATGGTGGTGGAGCTTGGTGAGGGTCCCTGTAAACAGCAGCTGAAAACCATATCCCAAAGCGAGCAATCCCTTCCAACAGGCCGAGGCTCTAGAAGTGTTTTACAGCCTTTTATATGCTAGGAAAGCAGCCCCTTCCCAGAGGGCTGGGTGTCGCAGAATGCTAGGAATAGCTCCCTTTTCTATTTATGGTGGCTCTCATTAATATTCTCAAAGTGCAGGTTTAGCTGAAGCTTCACTGCAGAAACACTTCAGTTTGCCTCAGAGCAACTGTTTGGGCCCGAGGGCCGAAACGTTCTCTGTAGGCATGGTTCAAAGGGAGAGCTGGTGCTAGGCTAAGCTAAATATTGTGAACACTGTCCTTCTACCTGAATCCCCAGTTGTGGTTTTGTGTGTATAATATAACAGTGGTATTGTATTATAATGTCTAAAAGTACTGGAATAGCTCTGCTTTTCTCAGAAACTTTTAAGAATAAATAGAGGTAGGCTAGGTGTTTAGTCTCAGGATATGGCTATCTAACTAAAAAGTCTAGGTAGGTGAGTTTGGCTGAATCTCAGTATTTTCAGATATAAAACGTGGCAGTGACAACCTTATTAGGGCTCCAGTGCTGTCCCTCGGAGAAGTGCCAGGCCACCGTTTTGGGTGTTCGGTATCACTGCTTTCTGGCAGAAATCGGTTTATAATTTGTGCTGTGAGTGAAAGCGTAATGAGCAGTTAGCTGATGAACATACAGTTAGTAGAACCAGCAGTTTGCATCATTACATGTTTCTTCTCTCTCTCTTACCCGCCCTCCCCCAGCCCTCTCAAAAATAGGGCTACCTGATCCCTGCTGGGGGGAGGTTTGCCCTGTTTTCAGTCCATTTCACTCGGGGAATGTAACTGATGGTTACATCAAGGGCCTAGTGACCTCCCCTGTAATGGCAGTCAGTGAAATGAAAATTAAACGTTGATGACATGCACGAGAAACATTTCAGTTGTCTCTTCAGTTTTGACTGGAGATGGAGTTAGACTCTCTTCTCGCAGAGCTGTCTGCTGGTGTGGCAAGAGTGGAGGGACAGGGGGAACAAGAGCAGAGCAAGCCCTGTGAAGAAGGCAAAAGGAGGAGGGGTGAAAACTAAAGTGCAGGCTTCAAAAAACAAAACTTGGGGGAACAAACAGAGCTAGTCTGACCTACTGGCTCACAGAAGCAGACTTTGGAGTAGGGTGAGGGAAGCTAGGGCAGGTACATCTTAGAAGATTGTCGAGTCAACCCGTTTTGTAGGCTAACAAACAGGTGTAGGCAGGTGGGGGTGGGTCTCCTCCCAGATAACTAGTGACAGAGGAAGAGGAAACGGCCTCAAGTTATGCCAGGGGAGGTTGAGATTGGATATTAGGAAACATTTCTTCACTGAAAGGGTGCTGAAACATTGGAACAGGCTGCCCAAGGAGGTGGTGGAATCACCATCCCTGGGGGTGTTTATAATTAGCTGTGGCGCTTAGCAACATGGTTTTGTGATGGACTTGGCTGTCCTGGGTTAATGGTTGGACTTGATCTCCAAGGTCTTTTCCAATTTAAACAATTCCATGATTCTAAGGTGATGCCGTTTAGGTCTAGTATTGTGCATGGTTCTTGCTTTACCGTGCAATGGATGCCAGCTGTCTGTAACCGCTGGTATGTTTTATTTGTACAAAGTAAGCACAGAAGCTCATGCAGGTGGTTGTTACTTGTGCTCTGGCTGATGGCATGATGTCTTCTAGAGAGTATTCTGCATTTCCCTTTCTGGGATTATGCTTTGAAATTCTCTTCAAAAAAAAAACCCCAAACCCAAAGTTTTGTTACTGCACCTGAGTTTGAAGGTGCTGTTACACAAACTCGTAGACTTTACCATCTTAAGGATATAACCACAGCAGCCATATTCCACCACAGGATTACATTTTAATATATGCTACATTTGTATAAGCTACTTTCTGAAGGAGCAATGAGGGGCATACCCCTCCCTCAGCAATCAGAAGTTGCTCTGAATGCTTCAGGACTGGCAGAATCAGTCAAAGCAAGTATTTAAACAAGTAATTAAATTATTCTTCAAACAAGAAATATGGGAGGCAAGAAAAAAGCCATGGGGTTCATTCTAGGTAACTTACTCGATTTGAAATACTTGCTTCAGGAAGACTGGCACAGCTGCCTGGGGAACAGTTTACTCACAGCAGTGTCAGTTGCTGTAAGATGTTAATGCAGAGGAGTGCCACTGTTGGGGTTCGAGGGAGCAGAAGAGGGGGGGTAAACAGGAACAGGTAAGAGGCCTAAGCTGTTACCAGTGCTGTAAAATCACTGCTGTTTGCCACAAGCAGTCTGTGTTACCCGTTAAGAGGCACGCAGGCACGGGGAAGGGTGTGTACCCTGAGGACAAGCTCCCTGCTAGGCCTGGCTGCTCAGGAGCAGGTCACGCACACTCCACAGCCAGAGGCACACAGGCTTCTTCCCAGCCGTTCTATATAAACAGGTACCATTTCTGATTTTATTTCATCATAACATACAGGTAATGCTCATGACACAACAAGATGAGAAACTCACTCTCTGAACCACTTAAACAGCTTGCCATACACCAAAGAACATTATATTCATACTGAACATATACACGTTTCCCCCCCTCGCATCCTCCACTTCCCAAACTTCTACAAACCATTTCCAGCATTGTTCAGGTACAGGACACTAGTTCGGATAGGAGACAGGGCACCACCCTGCGCAGGACATGGCTTTAAGGCTACAGGAACCCGTCCCCTAACAGTACCGAGCCTCCAGCTTTGATTCATTCAGTGACTGTAGCGTATTGGAAATCACGAGGAGCCAGACGACCAGATTTCAGTTCCTCAGAAGGCGATTAACCGAACGAAACCCAAACATACATATTGGTACGTATAGAGAGAAGGGGAGAACACACGTGTGAAGGAGCACAAAAGACAGGTAGATTGTTTTTGCCTCTCAGGATTGATTTGTGTTAACTGATAATTCAAATCAAAGACACGAGCTTTTACTGAAATCTGGCTGAGAGGAGCACTGCTAAACTGTGTACATAGGCGTTTATACACACACACAGAGTATGTATATATCATGAAAACAGTTGTAATGTCATTGCTTTCACTTGATATGTAAACAGAGACAAGCGGCAGTATGTTCTAACGAATAGCCAAGACCTGACATGCTTTCCCTTGCCCGGACCACCCCTTCTTCTAGTGTCTCACGCACACGGCACAAACACAGACTCCGGGTTCAGTTTCTCCTGGTGCTGCCCCTCTGTGCCTTTTGCACTTTTTAGGATCAAGTTAATGAATGCTGTAGCTTTCAGTGCTCTTTTCCAACAGTCCGCTGTAGGATATTAAAAGTTATATCCTAGCCACAAAACAAACAATGACAAAATCATCTCCACTTTTCAGTATAGTAAAACCTGAGATTTGAGTCAAAAACTAGCTAAACTTACAGTAAAAAAACAAAACATAACTCAAGCTGCTGACTTGAATTAGGGCTTCAGTTTGCCACTAACAAATTTTTTTTAAAGCTGTTGGCCAGGAGTAAGTATTTGTTACATGCGATTTACAATTTTCAGCTGCCTGCACTGAAAGGGGACAAAATAATATAGTTCCCCCGATACACATGTTCTGAGGGGTGCTGGAAAGACTTAAGATAACATGTGTGCGACTCCCGCTGGAGCAGGAAGGGTGAGTGAAGCTTTATGCTGTGCCTCTGGCACCATCTCTTGCAGCAATGTGTGCACATAAAACAATCTGAGCAGCGCAGCCAAGGTACCACAGGGATGGCAGGCTGGAGGGGAAGCAGCTGGGTCACTGTCAAAAACACCACAAGAAGGGCTGTGCCTCATCTCTCATGAAACAACCTTGCTGGCAGCCGGGAAGCGACACCTCCTCGAGCTGGCGTGTTCCCCAGGGTGGTGAGGGTGAAAACACGGTAGTGGCCAGCAGCAGCACGGCTAGAAGCGCCTGGAGCCAAGTCATGCATCAGTGTGCTGGGAAGCCAAGACCCTACACTGGGACAGAGGACAAAGACCAGGATCAGCTTCCTTTGGAGCCACAAGCGCAGGAGGTGAGCAGGCTTCCCATTAAAGCTGTCTTTTCTCAAATCCCCTTTCTTTCACACCACACCATGAGATGGGATGCTGGTGGTCCCCTCCTGTTTTCCTTGGGCGGCCAGCCAGACTACTTTTTCTCAGATTAAGTCAGAAAAACTAAGGAAAAGCTTCTCTTTCCAAGTCCCCATCTATGTTGGGATGGAAAAAAACCAACCGGTTGAATTGCCCCCCACCACACGTGACTGGAACCATATATGAAGAATATATGAAGAATATGGTACTGCTTGGTTAGGGAAAAAAGGCCATCCTGACATATTTTTAGCTTTAAAAACAAAACCAAAAAGCCTTCAACAGCCATCTATTGAACTGTCAATTGGCAAGAGAAGGATGTTGTGGTACTGTACTAGCCGCTTCTCTTGCCCATCACCCTAAGTGTTAACCGCTCCATGATAGCCTAGAAGCCAAAGCCACTGCCCCTCTCCCAGAAGCCAGCTTAATATCAAAAATACAAATACTGCTTATTTTATGTTTCAGAAGACTGAAGGAAACAGTTCTAAGTATGGTTCATTTGTCTTTTTCAAGAACTGCTGCTGAGCCAACTGAAACACTTGTGCGTAGACAGCTTTAAAAAAAAAATTAAAAAATCAAATGTGGCCAGTCATTACTTGTTCACATTGCTTACGAACTGACTACCGACATCTGGCAGCCATAAAGCCCTAGTTTACTTTTTATATTTTTGAGGTACTGGGTTTTTGTTTTTTTTTTTCTCTGAAGCAGCTCTCTAGCAAATCACCTAAAGCCTATCCATTAGAACAATAGTTACACCAGTATTTACATTTGTCTGAACTGTGTGTTCAGACCAGCCTTGCTGTAACCAGTCCCTACATCCTTTGGAATCGCTCCCGGTCTCCTCTCTTACAGGCAAAAGGTCTCTCCCTCCAGAGGTTGGCTCAGTGTCAGGGCTAAGGTGCACTGGTGAAGATGTGGGGCATAAGGAGGGGAGAACAAAACTAGCTTTGATGGTAGGGGCATGTTTCAGTGGAACCAGAGAAAGGGTTTGATAGCAAGAGAGCTCCTTCCTTTTTAAAAACCACTGAAAGGTTCTGCCATCCACTGCATGTAATTGCTTCCTCTGTCAGGGAAAGATCTTTGAAATGTTCTGCCCTTCTCCAGGGAAGGGAAGGAGAATAACCCAGCGGCACACTTGGTCTCCTTGGGCAGATGCTCACTTGCCATTCCTTTGCCATACTAATCTAGTCTCTGCGTTCACACTGAAGCCTCACATTTCTCCCCTCCCCCACCCGCACCTTTTTGCACAAAGTTTGTTCTTTTCAGATTTACAGGGACCTCTCAAGCGCTGGGGGAGTGGTCTGGAGCAGGAAGCGACTCTGATACGGTCACGCAAGCCTCTGCCCCTCAAGATACTTCAATGATTTCCATGCTGCCTGAAAAGCTCGACTGACTGCCCACTTTGCCCAGTTCTTCTCTGGATCTGTTGTCTGACATGATGCTCTCCCCAAACTCCATCTGGCAGCTTCTGCGCTTAAACTGCTTTTCAAAAGAGCTTTCCTCGTGCCAGCTTCGCCTGGAGTCACCTCGATCCCCCTGCTTTGCCCTCCTGCGCACAGCACAGGCTTGGTCGCAGCCCGTGGGCAGCTGACTGCAGCTGTAGGCAGAGTAAGCCGTGCTGTTCCCATAGATGGCGGAGGCAGAGTAGAAATGCGAGGACTCGGCTGCAAAATACCAGCTGTTGGTAAGGGACGTAGCCGATGTCTGAGGAGCCAAGATGTCTGAGTGCCAGCCTTTGAGGCCCAGCCCAGCAGCAGACTTTGCCAAATGCTGCTGGCTGGTGGAGAGACCGAACAAGAAGTTCGTGCGGTAGTTGTCTTCCATGCTCCCGCTCCGGTGAAGGGGATACAGAAGCGACCGCTGCGTGGTGGCGCTGCCACTGGCTCTCCCCAGGTGTTGCCATTTGCTCTGGCTGTCCAGCTGCCAGGGGTTCTGGGGTTTCTTGGGAGGGTTTGCTTCCTCTTTGTCAGGGCTGGTTTCTGGGGTCTGCTCCGAGACCTCCTGGACAGGGGAGAACTGACACAACTTGCTGCTGCCCTCTAAAGCAGCCGTGTGTTTGTAGTATTCCAGGGTGTCTTCAGAGGAGGCAAAGCCCTGAACCGATGCCGTCACACAGTTGCTACTTGCCGAGTAGGATACGGATTTAATGTCCAAAGAAAAGGAGCGCTTCAGGCGGTTGCTGTCTTCCACCTTATCTAGGGAGACGTGCAGTCCGTTCAGGCCCTGTACCAGCGGGCCGTCTTCCAGAGGGGACAAGTGCCCGCACGATGTGCTGCCGCAGTCCACCGGCTTCTGTTCCACGATCTCGGAGGTAGCGGTAATGCAGAGCTGGTTAGCGGAGAGGCTGCTCTGCCCACCTTCTGGGACCAGCATGTGCTCGCTGCTTTTTTCCAGATGCAGAAGTTTCAGCTTACTAATATGTCCAGGCTGACCGCTCTGGTTCTTGATCTTTTTCTCAAAGTCCAAAAGCTGGCCCAGGAAGTTGAAGTTGGGAGAAATGGTTGGCCTTTTTTCTTTCACAAATCTGGAAAGGGGACAAACAAACCGAGAATGAATTGTCTGCTGCTCAGACCTGAGATAACCCTAGAGTGATAGCTGTGAGTGTTAACAGCCTGTTCTTAACTTACTGGGATGCTTGGACTGAGGTTCAATCAAGCACAAGTAACTTGAGGATGGAGTTTAAAAAAGCCAGATTTTAAGCAAGATAATGCTGGATACTCACCATCCTCTCTATGGCTTACTTAAAGGTGGCTTAAAAAAGGAGAAAAGTAAGCTTTTTTTTTTTTTTAAACTGCTTTTTAAATGTCAACAACAAGGTTTGAGTGAATCATTTCCCTTATTTTACTTCACCTGTGGGACCTCTGCTACCTTGTTTTGTAACCAGAGTCAAGAGCTCCTCCAGTTCTGCAAGAACAGCGTCTGAGCTGTAGCCAAGAGCCCTTGGTCTCTCCTGCGCTGCAGAAAGCGGATCACCATCCCTCAGCTTTCCAAGGGATGAAATCCCATGTTCTGTTCACCACTCTCACGCTGCTGTTACTGCAGTAGGCACTTCCTACCCTGTTTATCTTTGTCAGGCAAGACAAAGAGCTCTGATAGATGCTGACCTTATACAGCAAGCACAGCGTTAAAACAAAAACGTTCCTTCTACCCTTGTAGGCGTTCAGCAGTAAAGGGCAAAAGTATTACCAAGTCACTGGAAGAGTTAATCTGGTTTTGAGTCCTGTAGGAAGCAGCCTGACCCGTGTACGCGTGCCAATCTAAGCATGCACTTACACACTCTGCTGAATATGAAGAAGTGCAATACTTAAAATGTTTTCCTGAACCAGGACTCTGAATGTATGAAAGACTTATGTATTAGAAGTCATGTCATACACTTCAAAGTTAAACACAAAAGCGTACTTCCTCCCTCTCTGATTTGCAGTATAGCTGAGTAAGTACTCCCTGCTTTTTACAGCTCCCAAAGTCCTTCCTCCTCCTGTTTTGTTTTTTAAAAAAACCCACATTCCTGGAACTATGATGAACCAGCTGACAAGGGAATTAACAAGGGAAGAAACCTTGAAGAGCTAAATCTAGTACAAACACACATATGATGTGTCACTGTGAAAATTTAATATCATTAAAAATAAAATCTCTCTGGAGAGGTGTACAGACGACTAGTGTGCAGTCATTAAAAACAGCATGAAAAACATTCAGAGGAGTGCTTGTGTGTATGTGTACACACAAGCACAAATGCAGGCAAGCACATGAAAAATAGCAAACAAAACTTGCCTTTTTTTTTTTTTTTTTTAAACTACTTTAAAAAAAAGTTGCCAAACAACAGCAGGAATGGTCAAGCTGACGTGACGACCTGGAATATCGGGTTGTACAACCTGGTGGTGGAAGCTTCCACCATGAAGTATAATTCTGTCAAATAGAGAAAACTAGTAACTCTCCTCAGGAGAGATTCTTTAGCTTCAGCATTTAATTTGGGGGCTTTTATGCCAGTGTAAGTAACTTGCTCACAAGAATTCATACAGCCTCAGGTTGTTTTCTTCCAGGCAAAGCTAGATGTACTTGTTATTGGGCGAGTTATCTAAAGCAGGATGCTTTCTGGTGAACATTGCCATTTCAGCTCTGTGTTCCAGCACTGTCTCCAAAACTGTTTCTTACGCTTTTTCCTCATCTCACCATAAAATAGTGGGTAGTCCTAGATTTAAAACTAGCTTTTTAAAATTTGAAAAAGGTACAAGGCTCCCCTGACAAGTTTTAAGGCTTTGCAAACTTTTCCGTTTCAAAATGCACACTCTTTTTCCAATTGGAAAACATGCATAACATTTAATTTTGATGTTTATTTCTCTTGCATAGTCCATTAGAAAAAAAGACTAGAAATGTTTATTTCCTCAGATCTTTCCCTTCAAGTAACAGTGTCACCTTTTAAATTTTGTAATAGTGTCAAACAAACATTTTATCTAATGGCTTTCTTTAACTCAGAGAAAAGTATTTTTCTTTCAAGCTTTGCCAGCAAGAGCTCCCAAACCAGTGAGTGAGATGTGCTGCAGATGGTTCTCACTAAGCCATATCAATGGAAATATAGCAAAATACAATCTAAATTTCACAGTAGTTGTCAGTATCTACAGTGCAACAAGAAAAAGGCCTAAGATAAGTAATCCTTCGCACTCAATTCACACTTCTGGTTAAGAAACAAACTAGAATTAATGCAGAGATTTCATGGAGGAATTCAGAAGCAGCACTTCAGAAGTACCCTGACGCATGTGCATTTTAGAAGTGTTTAGTACTGTACAGCTCTAACCTCCAGACCACTACAGCCTGAGACCAGACAGGTTTTTCAGTGACTCAAGCTCATAACCTTGCACAGAATCCATCCACATCCACTAATTCATCTATATTATCTATACCTGTATAACTGAGCTCTCAGCTACGCCTCTTAACCAACCCTTTTTCACCATGATGTTGAAACTAGCGCACACGACCAAACTGTCAACAGGCTCTAGTAAGAAACTGTGGAAAAATTCTAAAGGCAGTGGGAGGTGATTGTAGTTCAGGCACCCTTACATGCACTTTTTTTTCCACAGCATATGTAATTATGGTCATCATCTTAAAAAAAAATGCCCCACAAGGGAACATCAAATGTGCACCTTTCTGTCCTCATCAGTGTTTTAGAGATGGTGGTAGCAAACACACTAGTGAGTTTGAAGGTGCTTCTCTCCACCCGCTCCAGCACAACTGTTCAGATTGCTGCTGCACAGCATGTTACAGCGAGGCCTCAGCTGTGCCAATTAGCCTATAAAGCCCATCAAAAAGAAACCCATCATTTTCTGTACAACACAACAAAGCAGTTTGTTAAATAAAATACAGGAGTCGTGGTAAACTACAACCAAGCCACCTGGAATGCAGTGAAGCATTCACAATCCAAGTATAGGAAAAAAAAAAAAGGGATCTGAAAGGTTAAAAAGGGGATGGGGATGGGGGGGTGGGGGGAAAGGGGTCTCCAGAAAAAATCCCTAATTTGATGAGCTGATACTTCAGCATGCTTTCTCCCAAAGTTTTTGGTTGACTTTAATGGCAACAAAGAAGCTTTCTTAATTCCTAGACATTTCACCTGCAGGCAATTCTTTGAGAGCATTACCAAATACCAAACTGCAGTCAGCAGATCCAGCCTAGCATTTGTCATAAGCGTGATTATAAATATCCTCAGTTCTCTTTCTTTAACCCTATACATTCCATTCTCTCTCTGACTTACAAGATATTGTTATATGCATGCTAGAGCTGTGTGTATGTATGTATGTACATACACAACATTTAATAAGCAGTTTAAATTCCATGCATTTGCCTACTTGGAGCAAAGACCAACATCAGCATTTTGCAGGTGGGCAATTAATACTAGCTCTGTG
This sequence comes from Falco punctatus, assembly GCF_963210335.1. Taxonomy (NCBI): domain Eukaryota; kingdom Metazoa; phylum Chordata; class Aves; order Falconiformes; family Falconidae; genus Falco; species Falco punctatus. The sequence continues at coordinate 12,603,959 of NC_137585.1, read as the reverse complement.
ATGTCTACACAACACCATTAATTTGTTTATGGAGGAAGCCTACATCTAAAACTAGAGCGTGCAGAGGCCAATGAGCTACCAGATAAAATAACATGTCCGCTTCTACCTTTGGTCATATAACCTTTAATCATTCACCTTAAAAACAAGCCAACAGGCACAAGGATTAGGATGAAGGAAAATTTTCTCCTTACCTGTAAGCTTCATCTAAGGACATATCCATTCTCTTCATGATATATGCGATAGCGATTGTGGCAGAGCGAGATATTCCAGCTAAACAGTGCACTAACACACGGCCATTTGATGCTTTTGCTTTTTCTACATAGCGAAGAAATTGGCAAGTGTCAAACTCAGCAGCATTATACCATGATGAAAAGTTTGCAAAGAAAGCAATGTTATTTAAAATTGTTCAAAATTTCCAAATTAACTGCTAATTGCAAATCTCATGGAAGCTTTAAACAAAAATCACTTATTTTCTCCAGCACTGTATAGCACTGAGTATAGAAAAAGCATGCAACTACACAGGAAACACCACTGCAGTTACAGCATACCGCATTTTAATGTGCACATAAACAACCCTATTTAGATGTCTGGGAAAGGTGATTGTTTCTAATTTTATATGCAAGTAAAAAGCAAGCATTCATGATGGAACAATCTGGCCAGTTCAAATTTGGCTCGCTCACTTCTCAAAGCTAAAGACAGGATCTCTATGTCCAGTTTTCTAATTCGCCCTCTGCAGACATGTATCGGGCATCTACCAGGTTGCCAGAAAGCCGAGTTGTGCTCTTAAAAAGTGTCTTTGTTCCGTAAGTGCTGGAACATGCAGTGGCAGAATCCCCCTATGTTATTTTGCTTCTGTGCTTATAAAGTGATGGTGATCGTGTATGTAGGTCCTTAGGGTATTTTCATACCACCCAGAAAGCATTCAGGTCTTCTTCAGCCAAAACAGCAAGGCAGACACACAAAGGAATCCAGAAACTGTTTTAGAGAGAGAATTTAAATTTTCTTCTCACCTATAAAATCGACTGATTTATCCAACCAAGGCAAAATTTTCTCACAAAAGCTGTCGTTCACAGGCACCCTCAGGAAATGGGATTCTGGAATAAAATCAGGCTTTGGACAAGTATTGCTGGCATTCAGTACGTAGCCAATATCATTCTGCTGCATCAGCTCCTAGGAAAGAGAGAAAGATTAAGCCTGGAAAAGTCAAACAGTACCTTTGGCACGTTACAAAGCTAAAAACTAAACTGAAATTCACGTTACAGTTGCTCTAGCTGTACTAGGGGCATTCTTCTGTGAAAAAGACAACTCAGCTTTTAATTCTTCAAGTTTTAATGAGATACAGTGTGTCCAAATAACATATAGACTGCAAAGCCCATAAAACCAAAGTTAACAAAGAACAGAAATAACAGTAAAGTGTCTTCTCCTACTGTGAGAAGCATCACTTCCAAGAGAATACATTTTGTGGTACTCTGGTTTAAATTCTCGCCATGCTAGCTGACGACATAACCAAGCACTTCCCACTTTGCTGACCCGAGTATTTGTTTTCTGAATCATGTATCTAAGGCTGAGGTTGCCCCGTCTCACAGATACCAGTGAGAAATATGAAATGAAACTGATGCCGCCTGCAGTCACCTCCTAACATGTCTGGGACATCCTTGTTTCTAAGGCAACATGCAAGAGTCACTCAAAACCCTGAAAGAAAGAGCTGAAGACCTTGAATCAGACCATTTTCACACAGCGCTAACTGCAGTTTTACAGGAGTTCTGCTTTGTGGTTTACGATTTAGTTGCTCAGGTTTCAGTTTTCGGTCTTTAGTTCTCTTGCATCTTACAGGCTGTCACATGAACGAGCAGAGACTCAACATCTATGAGTCAACTGGGCTTTCAAAATAAGTCAGTTTTCATGACTGCAAAGAAACAGACTCCTCTTTTCTGCTGTACTCTTTGTACTTAAGAGTTGTGCAAAGTAGTATCTGATGCGATAGGTACCTTAGTGCCAAAACATGTGAAACAAGTACTAAAGAACTAGAGATGGCTCTACCAAACCCATCCGGGCTCCTGCAAGTAAGCATCTTGACCCAGAAAAGCAATTAAGCAGGCTGGAATGGTACTGATCAAACAGCTTTTCTGGTTCAGATGTGACTTGGCAGTGACATGCAAAAAAAAAAAAAAAAAATGCTTGGACAGTAGTACACTGAATACAAACATCGGGGAGCTTTTGGTCACATTTCTATGGAAATTAATGTTTCAGTATAGTTTCAGACATTAAAAAAATCCCCCCCCCCAAGTCTGATTTTAATCTTTTTGCTTTTATAGCAATTATATAAAAAAGGAAAGTTAGGTCAATCCATGAGAGCAGTAGCAAGAACTAATTGTTACGCTGCTGATTTTCAACTGGAGTTCTACCAGTACGAAAACACAGTCGTGAAGCCAAATGGCCACTTCTTCCCCATATGTATTTCTTCTGCAGGCATAAAGATGTTTTGGTGAGGAGAAACAGGGATATGTCTATTTAGCTGAAGAGGCGGAACTCTATCTTGTTCAAATCAGAGCAGTCTAAATAGCACGGGATGTTGAGTACACAGGTACACCACATGTATGTTACGGTGTGTAGGCAGAAGGGAGGAACACACACATACTTGCATGCACAAATTAAATGTTTAGTGAGAACATTAGGAGAGGGGAATCTACATCAGTCATTTGCAGAGGAAAGTGCATAAAGTCCAGCCTGTAACAGCTATAAACAGGGAATTTATATGAATTCTGCTAGCAAGCTGAATCTTGTGGCCTGGAGCAAACTGAGCAGCTCCTCCTCCAAGCTTTCACCCAAAGTCCCTCGTACCAGCACATTCAGAGGTGCCTGAAGGTGTGGGCACCTGAAACTAATGAATATACGTTATATTGTAAACATACCCATCCAATGGGAACAAGAGATGACCGATTACTTGCAAAACAAATAATCAGAAATTTAATCTGCAGCAATGGTCAAAAAAAAAAAGGGGGGGGGGGGGGAGTGGGGCTGGATGTGTCAAAGTAAGTTCTCAGCCTTACTGCCTCTTACCCTACTAGTTTCCCAGGTCACAACCCCACTAAAGCTCTAAAGCTCAGCTTCTCATCAGTGACAGCAAATATGTCACCCATTTCCTTCTCTCCCTTCCTTCACATCGCCCCAACTTAACCAGCAAGCTCCCTTCAGCCCTGCACGCTCTTATAGCTGACACTGTCACACCTTCCTTTACCGTATGTAGCTCTCTCACACCGACAGACCTGCAAGTTTATAAGCAGGAGTGCTGTAAGGGAGTAGGGAATATCTGGAATTATCCAGAGAGGGAAGGTATTGGGAATGGGGTTCTTGGCACGGGGGACTGGCTACTGCTAGACCTGCAGTATCTTCTGTGTGGGAGGGAGACCCTGATCCCCAGCACCTCTGCCTTGGTGTCCTGGCCTATGCAGCTTTCCCGTTAGGATCCCAAGCTTTTCAGCATCAACTTCCGTAAAATCAGAATCTGCTTTAGATCACAGCGTTGAAATACTGCCCCCAAAAACCAGCTCACCTACTGCTGTCACTGCTTGGAGGTGAGCAAGGAACAACTGGAATAGCAGGTACAGAAGTACACATGGAGTCATGTACGTATATATACACATATATAAAAATAAATAAAGGGAGAAGGTGATAAAGGTGTAACTAACAAATGGACTGCCATGATGCATGTTCGTTCACAACATAGCTAAGGGGAGGCTGATGAATTTAGAAGAAGAATAGAAAACCTTGTTGTTTCTTTAAAATATAAGCACTGGTGGGCTGCTCAGTCCAGCCATCCTGATTCCACAGTTATGCAAGGTTTTTGATGTGGAATCGATTATTCAAATGGGAATAAGAAGGCTGCAGACGCCAAGTCTGAAATCTCTGAGCCAAAAGAACACCCAAAAAATGCATTAGTGCTTGTCTTTGAGACTAAGGCTAAAGAAAGAAGTTATGCTTCCTTCTGTTCTACGGTATCAATCATACCCTGTGCAACACGCTCCAATATAATAACCGTAACAGTGCCTTCATTGTAAGGCACCCCAGAGGAAGAAGTGAATTACGATGGGAGGAAGATCCAGAAATCCTAATACTAACAACTTCATGAAAAGAAAGTAAATGCTCTTTTGTCAGCTTATTTACATTTTATGACTTGTTTAATCTGAAAATTAATGGCACCCTAAAATGTTATTTTGTTCCAGGAAATAAAATCCAGGTCTGGAAGAAAAGAAAGAGAATAGTTGTGTAAGTAGCAAAGCAGAAAGTTTCACAGTTTAAATGCTGGTACAAAACATGAGATATAAGTAGGAGCCTCGTTCAGGCCCATAACCACAATCCAGATTTTTTTTCTGGTATGCTAACTTCCAGAAAGGACACTCACTCCTGTGTAGGTTAGGATTTAGTTTGTTTCTCTTTCACAAAGAGCAACAAAGATCTTCTATAAAAATTAAGTACCATCTCGCAATGCCACCAACATCTCACACTGAGATAACCACAACATATCACACAGACCCAAAACCTGAAACAAACATTTGTTAGAACTTTTATGAAGACCTTTAATGAGGTTTTTAGTATTTCAACACTGCCAAAAAATATTACGAACATTTTCAGAATTAAGCATTTTGAAAGAAATCTGTAAAGCAAACCCACAAAAAATCTCCTAAGACTTTGCTGAAGTAATCATTAATTTTGCTAAAGGACACAAACCAAGCATCTGTGTTTGCATATCTTTCATAAAGTATTATCAGTGGAGGTATTAATGGCAAGTAGCATTCATATTCTTAAAAGGTCATATGTACAGAGTGTGCTGCAACATACAAGCATTTCCCTACCTGTGCACTCAGAGATAAGCTTATAAAGATCCTGAAAAGATAAGCTCATCTTGATAAAACATGCTGAAAATTCACCTCTTTAAATCATCAGGTTGAATAGTAGTGCAGATTATTTTGCAGATACCTTTGACACATTTTAGTTTTAGAGAAATCAGTATGTCTGGTCAATGGAAGGAATCATGGGAACTCAAAGATAGCATCTGAAGGCAAAAATAAGGTCAATGTATACAACTACCTTGTATACAACTTAATAGTTTTGGGAATCTTACTAGAATATTTCAGAAAATTATTTTTTTAAAAAAATCTTGAATAAAACAAAAAACTATTCTAATCTTAACAGAAAGCTGACTTCTTGGCCCCAGTAGTCAACAAACCAAGCAAGGCCATTAAACCAGAGCACGCAAACTTATCAGCTCCTGGACTGTCCTAACAGAGACAGAACTTTGTTACTTATCCCTGGTTTTTGTTTCTTGCCCTGCCCTTTTGAACACTCTTCACTTTCCAGCTCTCTCAGCATGTATTGCTATTTCTGGGCATTCAATGTAGCAAGAGTCATCCTCCTTGCTTGCCCTGGTACCTCTGCAGAGGGTCCAGGCTTCTCCAACAGCAAAGTGCACTTAAGGGAAATCAGCAGAGATGCGTTGTTCATGTTTCTAATGTGCGGGTGTCCAGCTACTGCTAAATTTTAGTTGAATGAAGAAACCGATTCAACCCAGGGAACTGGGAGTTGCCAATTGTTGGGGAAAATGTCGAGTGGATTCTAAGTGCTAGAAACTGTAATCTTGTTCCCACAGCTTCTTTAGGTTAATCAAGGTACCAACATTAAAGATGGAAGCCCGTTTTTATTTTCCACATGCAGTCACTGAACTGAAGAGGTAAGGTAAGCCACCGACACTAAGGTGTACTTTAGCACAGGGAACACGGCATGCTCAGAATAAAGCACTGCCTGTGTCTGTTCCAAGTAAGAGGGAAAAGGTACAAAACCCAATTAGATTAGAAATCATAAGATGTGTATTTGTCCTAAAATGGGTAAGAAATCTAAAAGGTATTTTAGTTGTCAGTGGAAGAACTTCCATAACTGTCAAGGATGACCAAGTGGTAAGAACTCAGTGACCTCTCTGCAGATTGTATGCTGCTGTTTTCGTGGTTCTCCATACAAAATGGGAAACACCGTAACCCTTGATCTTAACTCCTAAGAGTATGTGAGGAAGTACAAATCTGACCAGCTCCTGGGGTCTTACATTAATTCTAAAGTATCTGCAGCTGCAGGGCTTCCTCAACACATGCTGAAATACTATCAAGGTTGTAAATTAACAGGCAAGAGAGCCACCACCAGGTTTAATCTCTTCCTGTAGACAGCTCTGCCACAGCCAGGGCTCACCAGCAGCAGTTGCAGGTTTAGTCTCCTCCAGCCCTGTAACGAAATTCCCGACGGCTGCGACCACTCGGATTCCTTTCCTGGTGAGGCACACATTCTGTGCCTGTGCCCAACACCTGTTCATAGGCACCAATTTACTGCAAGGAAAGGGAACAGCCTCTTTCATCCCTCCGGGATTATTCACCACTGAAGAGCCACAGCGCTGGAGTTCCAGTCACATCCCAAACAAAGCAGCACATCCCTGGCCCTGGAGGAGAACCACCTGCCGCCTGACTCCCACTGTGACCTAGGACAGCACTTGCCATTCGCACATTGAAACAAAAATGAAGCATAAAAACATCTTTCTACTACTCTCCCATTGAAAGCAAGGAAGGGGGTTCTTTTTGTTTGTTTTTAATTACTTGGCGCTTGTTGTCTTTTGTCTGTGGACCACAAATTACTTTTGTGGTAGCCAAAGTAATAAGCTGCTTTGACATCTGTCATAAGTGAATCAAGTTTTAATTGCTGACTTGCTACCTGGCAGTAGAGACACAGACAATTTTAAAGGACAAAGTAAATACAATGCTGATTATCCTCCATATAAAAGATTTTTCTTTGCACTCTACTAAGGCACGATTACCTTCTACATGATTGCTTGTGTGTCAAAAATCCCCTTAAAACAATTGCAAAAAATCTAGATATAGCCTATTAATGGCCAGACTAGGAGGGAATGAAAGCAGAAAAAACCAGTGAAAAATGTGATAACCGCCGAAGTATATGAACTGGATCCAATTATAGGACTATTAGGATAGTTCCTGTCTTAAGCTTTATACATGGATAAAAATCATACACATAAGCCTTGCACATCGTTAAGGCAGTACGCTAGGGTGAAGCACTCCTCCCCTCTCCTGCATCCATGTATTTAATATCAGCTTATGAAGGCTGTTGGAGATCCAACTAATGAATAGGACTGACAGATAATATGGGAGGCCAGAGGGCATATGCAGCCAAAGTAATAAAAATTCCCTTGTGAAAGGACTCAAGATGCAGACCGTAAGCAATATGAGTTGATCTCATATCCACAGATGCTTGCCTGCATGATACGTGGGAATACAGACCTGTAGCAATTTGAGACAAGCTCTTCTAAACACCTGATAGTCCAGCACCCTAGAAGTGCTATATTTGATGACTTTGCTAACTATTTTAAGTATCCCAAAATATCCTGGGCTATTATTTAGGAACAGAAATTATTAAATGCGTATGTATTTAGACACGCTAGAAGTTTCTTACTGCAGCGCTACCACAAAAGCTCATTTTAAATGACCCCACTGATTGTCCAGGTCTGAATATTTTATTAGGTGTATAAACATCTGTTTGCAGTAGTCCCTCATTATACAATTCATGGTATTTAAGTGCTATTTTTTCTAGCACTTGAAGGCAATAGTAAAAACCAGACAATCTTCCTTTATTCTGCTGTAACCATTAATATAATTGTGTTAAGATCCAAGACCTGCCAAAACAAACCAGTCAGATCTATGCACAGGAAAGTACCTGACCTGCTGTAATGGCACATTTGAGAGTTTGCGGTTGGTTGACAGGTTACTGAGGAAGGTACCATATCATCTTCTCTGAGATAAAGGAGAAAGGAAACCAAATTTCCTATTACATGAGCTGTGGATTAATTATGTGGTCTTGTGTATCATTAATTCTTACATAGCTTCCCCATGGCTTATGCACAGGCAGCATTATCTGTATCTACTTCAGATGTTTTATAGCTGTAACAATGCAGCATGATAGAAGCATGGATAAAGACACATGGAGATTATGTACTCAGCCAAGTAAATAACGTGACGCCCAGAACGCTCACCTTGTTGAGGACATCCCGCTGACACCCAAGATAGAGATGAGGCAGGATTCTGGTTGGGCCAATGTTGGAGACGGGTAAGCAGGGTTGAGAAATGCAAGTAGGTATAAGCGTGGATTTTCCTTCACAGAGACCAGGGAAAGAGCTGGAGAACTCAGCAAATCCACCTGTGAGAAGGACAGTGTGTATTTAATTCACATGCAGTGTTGTAGGCACTGGTGCCCATACCAGTTCTCAGAAAGCAGCATTTGTTGCAGGAGATGGGGAGGTGTTAAGGGGCATCAGGAAAGCCTTAACCGAAGAATTGCACATGTTCCTTTTCCAGAGGTACCACGACTGTGCAGAACCATCCATCAGCAGGCAAGGGCTAGCTGTGTATTCCCACTCTGCCTGGAATGTTTATTTCTCTCTCTCTCTCCCCATTCCTCAGAAGCTTTGATGCTTCTTCTCATTCTTAATAGTATGTGGAAATGAGACTTTGGAAAAAACAAGCCACAACACCCACCACCCCACAAATGTGCACCCCTTTTCCTCTCTGCCCCAGCAAGCTGTTTTCTAAACACCTCCTTCTCCTGTATTAGGCCTATAATTTGACTTCATTAAGAAAAAGTCATGTTTACTCGATTTGGTAAAAGCACCAATATTAATGTTTGCTTTTAAAATCATACATTGTTGTTTTCTGTGCTGCTCCATAATTAATATATTTCATCCAACACACTGGAAGAGCCTTCATCTTTCAAAACCACACCAAGCCAAGGCTTCTCCATCTCAAGTGGGGGAGGCAAGGCAGGGGGCGACTGCAGGGGAAAACTTGCCCAGCCATGGACTCCCAAATTGCCACCAGTTTCTACTCCCTTTACTGCTAGCTGGTTCTTCATCTGCACCAGTTCTTAGTCCCTATCCATGCTATGGCTCCAAAACATTTTCATTACCATTTCCCATCACTACATTCAACCACTCAGAAAAACTAGAGTGGAATGACCAATACCACACTGAAATCCACCTAAAACCCCAGCGTCCATCAAAACTGCTCCCTGGCTGTTTCGCTATCAGCATGGCACAGCCGCTATGGAACAAGAAGGGAATAAAGAGCGAAGCTGAGACTGCTCTAGACACAATTACACACAACAGAGCTCGAACTCCATTTCTGTTCCTTGCTTGGCTAGGTTCCCAGCTCCCCTCCCATCACAACGGCTGCATTATAAACCTGTGCTACCAACTGTGGTCTAACTGGCCTTACCCACAGTTAGAAAACAAAGCTGAAGAAACCTCCAGCCACGAACACATACTCTGACTGAACATGTTCTCACAAAAGCTAGCTAGCTTTTTCCAAGCCTAGCTAAACCCCAACCTCAGTCCATTCTTATACTTCACCTTCACAAACTAGTCTGAAGAAGAACCAGAGGCAGCTGCTTAAATCAGTACGTTACAGGCTTTTCTTGGCCGTTTTCACCATTTAACAGCCAGCTGGTAAGGGCGAAAGCTGCAAACCAGAGTGAAAGTCCCCAGCTATTTCCTCACATTAAAACACAGAGACAAGTGGAATTTGAACTGAAGGAAGAGTAATTATAACCTGTGTAGAACAAGGTACCTTTTTATCATGAAGGATGTGAAGTATTAGTGTGCTAAATCTGCCAAATGCTATGTTCATTATTATTACAGTTTGAAGACGTGAATTAAAATTATTCAGGAATAAGATAACATACTGTTTTGTCAAGGCTTGCATTATCGTTGCCTGAATTATGCCTATTCTTTGGATTTTAAAATCTGTATCTTTACTGAATGTAGAAAAAACAAACGTACTAGCCATGTGCGTAATGGCCCGTTTTATCCAATATACAAAAAAGCCAGCAAGCATATTTCAGAACAAAAGTTTTATGAAAAATTCCTGTTCAGTCTTCTAACTTAGAAATAAAAAAACCCAAAAAAACAACCACCAAACCAAAAAAAAAATCACTTGTCTATTTGTTGTTAGAGAAGTGATTTTAGACAACCATGACAATGCTTATCATGAGAATACGAGGGCAAGGCGGGACTTTATGGGGTGGGCAGGGGACATGCTAAGCTAAGGCACTGCCCATCACAGAGCCATACCCCTAAACTGAAGGGCCTAGGCTGGGGACACAGCAAAGTTTCGGCTCTGACATTTCTATTCCGTTTCATTTCTATTAGCTAGGATTCCTCCTTGCTTTACAACCTCCTTGTTCAGGAGTACAGATGCTGCTAGTCCAATATACCAATCCAACCACCGGAGGAGTTCGCAAAACAATTCTCTTGCACACTTGCTAAATTTTCTTCCGTATGGCATAATGTTTACCCCTCTGTTATAGGAAGCAATCCCTTAATTTATAGGCATTGTATCAAATCAAATTTAATGTAAGATACAGTGCCCAGCAGTTCCTTGAGAGACTGGGGGGAGAAGAGGAGATCAACTACCAGTCTTCCGTTTCATTTTTTTTTTATTACTTGGGAAGCTTGTTGGCTGCTTTCTGGATTCTGTCTGACAAAGCTGGAAATAGAGAAGTGACTCTTCTTCCTTACAAAGAAGTTGCACAAGCAAAGAAAATATTTTACATCTGTGCTTTTTTTGAAAAAGACTACATGGGCAAAGTTCAACATCAACAACAAAAGAATTTTCCCAACTACATACAGACTGGTCTCACTTCTGTATGAGCACTGCAACAAGAAACTAAGCAAGAAGCTAATAGGCAAAAACCCTGAGATTTTGGGAGGTGGAACCCACACTGTCATCATAAGGAGCAACCTTTTATTTTAATTTTATTCTAGGGCTCTGTCAAGGCAAATTTGAAGTGATTCAAGATTAGATGCTTTGACACTTCCTCTGGGACATTCATCCTTTCAAAGTCGCACTTCTTTGTACTCATGCCTCCTAGTAACATTGCTTCAGTATCTTAACAACATGAATTACAACCACAAAACTCTCAAATCGGGTAAGCTTGACATCATATTACCTATCTTTACACATGCTCCCAAGTGAACCCTCCTTTCATCTGAATGTGTTTTAACCTGGCATCAGTACCAGTAGTGAACTGACTTGAAAAAGCATTAACTTGGGTCACTTGTTTCAAATATTAATGCATCTTCCTTGCCATCTTCTACAACCATTTCAAAAAGTTAGTAGCTTTTCAACAAGTCTGGCTTTGATTTATGGCACTCACAATAGGAAAAACAGGTCATAGATCAGCATACATTGAAAAATTACTTAAAAAAAAATCACAAATAAATTCCATACCAACAAAACGCACTCATATATGCATCCTGCTAAACTACCAGTTTCTTCTAGTGCAACAAACGTAGCATCAGGGGTCTGGAACAACAGCATCCACACATATGACCACTGAGCTGTCATGTCATTATGAGACTCACTTCTGCTCTAGGGACCTGCACCCATCACTGTTTGCTTGCATTAACTTAAAAGATATATCTATTTTTAAATATTTAGAGAGATATAAAAAACCCAACATCTAAAGGTGTGTAGGAAAAAAAGGTATTTATTTCATGTATGCCTGTTTTCTAGAACAGATTATAACCTCTGTGAGTCCCCAAAGCTGAAGTCTACACACAGTCTACTTGAGGAGCCTCTTATGAGCAGCGAGCTTTAAGCCCTCAGACTGCCTGTACACTTCTGCTATAAATGAAGCAGGCCATCTTAAAAAAACAAACCTTAAACAATTGGAACATTAATTTAATCACAGGTGGGAATGCAGAATGGAAAGTTGAGCCTTGAAAAAAGGCTGGGACAGGTTTCATTTCAAATTCCATAATACGAGGATGACCTTTGCATCAAGGAAAACTCTGTCTTTAAATCTTACCCACCTCAGCTGGAATAGGACTATTGGCAGCACGGTGAGTTTTGTTTTAATAAGAGAAAACACACTTTTCTTCTGGAGCTAGTTTCTAAATAACACCCTTTCTCCCACCACTACTCCAGCCTCTGCAAATAATAAATCAATCACAAGAGCATGTTGAAACTGGAGGAGGAGGGCAGAATCTACAGGTCATTAACGGAACTACTGGGTTGATAAAGTTTCATTGAATTCTTTGATAATGCAACTGGGCCCTGGAAACAGACTGACAAGTAAGTCCAAAACATTCTCTTCTAAACACCTATGAACCGCACAGCTTTTCTGTACTCTTAGTGGTGAAGCTGAACTGCAACAGCTCGCTTTACATTCAACAGGCTGAAACTACTTCTTGTCTATTTGAATGTTACGGAAATCAGCAGGAGGAAACAGTAAGTTTTATGTATTATACATATATCTATAAAATTGTGCTTGTGTTTAAGATCTCCTCTGCTCTGCCAGATGCTTTTGAAGTTTTTCACCCTACTTCTGATATCGATGAATTAAATGGAAGACACTTGCATCACCACTCATGTAATAGTTCCATCGCATCTGAAAACCCTGATGGTCAAGCAGGATAAGCAGCACAATGTATCTCCTTCTTCAGTTTTCAATAAGCAATTGCTTCTGTCATGACTGCACATACGCAAGTCATCGTGTCCTCTGGCTGGCAGCAAGTAGCTAACAGTACTCCTACGTCTGTCTTACTTGAGCATTAGGGCATACACAAGTTTGAAGGGAAAAAAAATCTTTGGGGACAATGACTTGCATCATTATGGGAGCAAATTAAATCCATATGAGACAGAAGCGATTTCAGACTATCACCCAATGTATTTTCCAACACAAAAGCAAATGACATCGGTGGTAAATTACAATGTTCAGCTGGTTGTCCCTTACATTTCTGAGGCAAAAATCAATGAATTAAATTCTGCTCTGATTCTGGACAATCCATCAGAAGACTGCAAAGTTCTGTAATTGTCCCAAGGTAACTCAGCTAACTCAGCTCTTGTTTAACTAGCTTGTTAAAATGAACAGACTAGTGAAGCGATTTCAGTTTTAAGCAAGTGGCAAGCATCCCCTGGCTGCAGCACCTTTAAGGCACAGCAGTGCCATACTGCATTCCAGTGCTAACTTGTTCTGTTCACTTCTTGTGGCTGTGACTCACAGAACAGTTTCTACAAAACCATGTTAAGGTGCCAAAAGCTGTCAGTGGTTTTCCAGCCTAAGCCCTTTTGTGTGTGGCAGACAACCCAGCACCTCCTAGGTCTTTACAGCAAAGCCTGCGTTTCTTGCTTACAAGCCTCCACATCTATCAGCAGAAATCTGGCAAGATCTGGTGAACTACTCAATTACCCCGTTGCTATGGTCTGCGAAGTGGTGACTACAGACTTCCCTTTGATCAAGACAATCCTGTTTCCCAACTACAATTGTGACTGTAAAGGTGTGATTGCTAAAGGAATCTTGGTATCAGAAGTTTTGGCTCCCTTCTCCGCCAACTCAGGAAACAAAATAGGGCCAAACCCAGAAGGGATGAAAAAGTTTCAGCAGAATTCCACAGTAAAAGTTACTCTTTTTATAGATTCACTGCGTAAATCCTCAGATGAATAAAAATCCCAATTAACTTTTCCAGCAGCAGGAAGAGGAGAGGGAGAGAAGATAGGATCAGGTGGCAACAAATGATAGCCAGAGAATTATTATTGATTTGGGAAGAGCTACCTTTCATTGAGGGAATGGAATCCATCCAGATCCTTATGACTACTTAGTTTAACTACCATCAGAGACAAATCCTAAGTTAATACAGAGGAATAACTACTGAAAACCACAAGCATTTACATTAGCTCATCTCTGTTATGTTCTATGGAAACAGACCAGGTGCATTCCGCAGTGCTGCCAGTTGCAGGGACAGTAGCTCTGTAAACTGCTCTGGAGGATTGCAAGTGAAAGGCGAGTTAAGCCCTAAGGTCTTGATTTAAACACTTAATACAGAGTTGTGAAGTGCAGATAACATTTTACTGGTTTTACCCAATACTCAATAAAACCATTGCAGTTAAATGACACCATAATAGGACATAATACTGGGGGGAAATAACATTCCATGTTATGCTGGTTTCTCTTCCTCCTCCCTGTCTTTGTATTTCCTAAAAATGGGTCAAACCACTCAGAGACTTAACCAAAATTATACAAGACACTTTCACAGGAAACATAATAATTCTGAATTAAAAACTGAAAGCATTTTTTTTTTTTTTTTGCTTATAGAAGGCCAAGTACTTGTGAGACTGATTTGGCGAGGGGAAGAGCCAAAAAAGTTAAGCAGAAACACCAATCTACTAAAAAGCAGTTTTCAAAATGCGAAGTCATTCTTCATTCACATCAACACACATCCCTTCCTCATATAAACACAGGTTACTCAGCTTTGGCTTTAGGATATCACAGCCGCTCCAGTGAAATTCTATCTGTTCTTGAGCAGGTCAATACCTGCATCTACCCTGCACACTTACCCCATCCATCTGCCCACCCTTTGCCCTCCTCCTCCCCCAGACACCTTTCTTCCCTGCAGGGTGCTGGAAAGAGAGAAGAATGCCATTTTCTCCTCCTACCAGCTTGAGAAGTTCACCTTCAGCAGCTCACCGATGCTTAGGTGACACACCACTGTAACCAGGCTGTTGGCTGGCTGTAGTTACCGACGGGTACATTGGCCAAACAGGCCTGCTTCAGTGACACCTCCCCCACCCACACATACCTGTAAGTCTTTCCTTTGCATGCATGTTGAGCACAGCACAGATCTTCTCTCATACATTCATCCTACATCTCAGCTTGGATGTATTTCTAACATACAGAAAATAAATCATGAGGCAACCCTAGTTATCTCTTTAGAGTTGCTTTTAAAATTACTGTTGAAATAGCCAATTTTGTGATTCCTTTCCATCCTCAAGTGTTTGCAGAGATCTGCAGCAGAAGTTTTATCCTTAATCATCCAGAGACAGCTGGTGATGCTAATCAGGCAAGCGCATGCTGACAAAGCACAGAAAGGAACAGAGACCTGACTATACTTCAGAGACAAGGTGGATTAAAATTGGGTGTGAAACTGAAGTGCAACAGCTGAGGTGCCCACAACTCTACAGTGAAAAGGAAAAAGGAAACATGAAAATAGGGGACCTTCCTCTTAGGTGTAACTTACTTTTTCTAAATAGCCATTCAAGTATGGAGGCAACTCCTACAAAGACGAGAGCTCCATGCATATACAAATTCTAACAGTGAAAAATGTGACCAACAAGCTTACACTGCATTTGTTCTGGGAGGATTTCTTACTGCTTCTTTGTAAAGACAGCCATGAAACATGGAATGAAAGAAAGATGACAAATAGGCATTCACGTCACTCCATGTGTTTCCTACGAGCCTGCCAGCTAAAGCTCGAAGGAGAATCCCAGCAATTGCTTTTCACACCCAGAGCCTGGCAGCAAAGCTGAGGCAGAAGGGAAAAGAGATTCACCTAGAGAAGTTGGTAACCAAGATGAAGGTGTCTGCCACCTTCTCCAACTAAGGCAGACCAATAAGAAAGACCAGAAGAGCAGCTTTCCATTTTCACAGCAAACAAACATGCTTTTCAACCAAATAATTTGAGGGGCTGCAGAACTGAAGCATCCCACCTGCCACTGGTGCCCACCTCACAGCAGATCTTTGGGAGCTATCGCAGCCTGAGCTCCCAAGGGCCCTTCTTGCATTGCTGGGACCCACGTGGCACTGCTGCTTGGTCACACCAGCAAATCCACAACCAGCTCAGCTCAACCCAAACCTGCTTTTCAGGGGGAGACACTGATTTGAGGCTCTGCACTGTACCAGTGCTCATTTCCATAGAGCTGACAAGAACTTCCATTTTTTGTTAATTTCATTACTCCTTTTGTCAAACCTTACTGAAGCTGACCAACTAGCTTAAACCTCTTTTGTGGGCTACAGCAGAGAGACAGACAACACGGTAAGTCCTATGAGCTTGGCTTCCCTAAAACCTCAGGCTAAGAAAAGCCTGTGAAGTGTTTTATACAACATCCCCACAGATCCAGCTGGCCCTGCGGCTCCGTGTGCCTCACATGGGATGCACAGAAAGATCCTGTATTGCGCTCCTGATGGAGATGTAAGAGTGAATGTGTCTGTTTTTCACAGGTCATGGAGCCTGCTGGAAAAGCCCAAGGACAATGCACACTGGTAACAGCAAACTTTGGCATTTCTCTTAAGTGCCATTCAAATCAGACACTGCTCCCTTTCCTCCCTGCTTTGGATTCTGACTGTTCGGAAAAAGCCAAAGGGAGAAATTGATTTTCTTCAATGAATTCTTGAAAACAGACTAGAAGCAACTTCCTTCCTTTTCCCACAAGACCTAACTGTCTGCCAGTTCACCAGTATTAACTCAGCATCAAACACAATTATTTTAAAGCAGGGAGTGGAAAAGCTCTAAGACCCAAGTGATGAGTCAAAAATCTAAGACTACGTGCATGTACTAGGAAAAGCATTGCAAGAAGGAGACTTTGAAGCCTGTGGAATTGACAGATTATTCCACCACCTTCATTACACCCAGAATATGCTTCTTTATTAAGGGCACTAATTATTCATAATTTTATATAGCCATATACTAAAAAATATGATATTAATATCCCTTTTTAAAGGAAAAGAAAAATTAAAAAGCAGGAAAATTTGCAACTAGCTCTACAAAATAATATTTAGATGCTGTAATTTTAAGTAAGCCTTACCAAACTGTCTGTATTCACCAAAGGTATGCAGTGGAGTACATTCATGTTTAGCTTTTTTTTTTTTCTCTCTCTTCTCCAAACAGCAATTTAGAATTTGTTACTGTAAATGCCGATTAGTGCCTGGAACATAATGTAACATTGCTGAAAACTATGCTAAAAAAATAAATCAAACAGCACTATAGTAAAGACAAAATATAC
The DNA here is from genome assembly GCF_963210335.1 of Falco punctatus. Lineage (NCBI taxonomy): Eukaryota > Metazoa > Chordata > Aves > Falconiformes > Falconidae > Falco > Falco punctatus. The sequence continues at coordinate 12,587,082 of NC_137585.1, read as the reverse complement.
GACCCCCTAACTTAACTGTTTACTTTGCCTTGAATCAGATCAGAGGCTCTTAACGCTGGGACTTAACAGCACTTTTCGCAGTCACATTCCCATCGAACATTAAAATGTTTATCTGAAAGCTGCAGTATAGATTTTTCCCTTGCTGTAAGGAAGGAAAGTTGTAAACTTTCTGACTCACGAGTTTTATGAACCTACAATGTTTCCACTCTGTTTAAACGAGCTGCAGACCTCCACAGGCCATTACAATTCGCACATTCCAGCTCCGCTCCGCAGGGATGCTTGCCATTTTCCATTACATTAGCTCAGGCTGGAGAGCCCCGTTAGCAGCGCTGCCATCCCCACACTCGCTCTTCCCCTTCCCGTCCCCTCTCCTCAGCCATGGGGAGTCCTTCCACAGGATTCAAGGTTTCATGGTTTGGGAAAGCCAGGGGTGTTTTTATTACAGCAGCATTCAGAAAGTGGCCTCGTTATGCCAGGTGTTTTACAAGCACAGTAGCAAGGGAAGTTCTTTACCCTGGAGGGTTTCTGCCTTTGGTAAGACAAGGTTAATAGGCAGGTTAAGCAAACAAGGGTTGGGGGGGGGGGGCGAGAAAGGGGTCAAGCTCTCCTTCCCACCCAAGTGGCATATAGAAAATTCAGACTAACGACAAGTAAAGAGAGCATACTGGACACTCACGCTTGCCCTTTCTGCCTTTCAAGAAGAAAAAAAAAATATCTTCATTGTAATTTCTGTCAATTAAATTTCACAAGCATCCAGAGGTATCCAAAACAAAAGCAAACTTCAGAAGTTATTCTTGGTTTTGAGAAATGTTATGAGACCTCCAGACTAGTCAAACTTTGCTCTCACAGAAGACAGCAAGTGGATAAACATATGAAAGTAATAAACCCTACTCCCATTCTTCAAGTGCTTAAAACAATCACGGCACTAAATGAACACTCAAAACTGCATTTTAAGTACAAAGGGTGGGAGGATATTCGCAGAGGGCTCACTGTAGCCAAGGGTACTCGTTTTTCTATGCTCTCATTAAAAATTGATGGAGAGGGAGACTTTTAAAGAGGGTGATTCAGAGCTAAGCTCCTCTCACTCTCGTCTCCTCCCCACCGACACTGGCTACGCTCCATGGGTGACGGGACCACTCGGGGAATACTGCACTCCCCCGGCAAGACTTCTGCCTCTTTCCATAGAGACTTGCTTCGAACAGTGTCAACCAGTCAGAGTATCAGGAAAACTGGCATCATTGTGCAACTAATCCTCCTTTCTCTAAACACTGGCAGGGTATTTTAACAGCGCATTCCCACTATAATTATTTCAACTTGCAGATAACTTGATTATTTTAATCAATGACCTCCACTTGAAGGTATGTTCTTCTCCTTGAGGCAATCTGCAAAGACTTATGTGTAGGGAACGCTCAAAACTTCGGTCAGCCACACAAGCAAAGCTCCAAATCCAAATGGTAAAAGGCATCAGGATGTTAGACAGGAATTTATCAGACAGCATGAACCACAGCTCCCTTGTGCCATCTTTCAGTCCACACTGGGTACCCTCCTACTTGGCGTATGGGACTGCAAAAGTGGGGAAGAAAGCTCAGCCTCGCAGCCCTGGACACTTCAGGAGATAGAAATGATCAGGTCTACCTATAAGAGAATATTCTTAAGATTTCCTGCTCCTCTGCCACAAGGCACTGTTTTCCTGGTGACAAAGCAGGGAGAGCGCGCTGGGCTTTTTTTCCGTACAGCTTTGCTTTAGGCATGTAGAGACAACACAATGGTAAACGTACCCTAGAGATACTGGCATTTTTATACTAGGTTTCCTTTAAATGGGCTTCCAATTTCAAATATTTAAGAAATAGCCAGCGTAAACAAGACTGTAGAAGAGTTCCTGACTCGTTTCCTTCTCCTTGCATCCCCCATGCAAATCTTCCATTTTGTACACACACTTTGTTAGGTGAGGGACAGGTCAGAGGGAAACAATGATTCGGGAAGTTTCAGCAAAAACATACCTTTTGCAACAGTCCCTGGCTAATCACTCACTCTTTTGTTTCCAGGACCTTTGCCCAGTCTCAATGGACTCATTCTGTTTGCTCTTTCTTTACATACTCACACAGCTTACAAATTCATTCAGTGCCCATTGCAGGTGTCACCTGCATTCATCACTAAATAGAAAATTAATAATTTATGCCTCTCTGCTTATCACAGTAGCTTTAGGCTCTGTAGAAGCTTATCAGAGAGCTCTTGTAGAAGCAAAATCCATTAAATCACATCAATGCTGACATTTTTGATGGGTGTAAGGGTAGCAGAGATTAGGAGGCAATCCACCACTTAGGCCTTGATCACCTGTCAAAAACACTTTTTTTGATGGTGACTGTACCCACAATCAACCATGGTTTTGGGAGGGAGGCACAGAGCTCCTGAACTCAGGGGTTCTGCAAGTCAGATGCAGGCTTCATGCTGGGCACCTAGAAAATCTGTAATTCTCTACTAGTAATTCTCTCAATTATACAGATAATCTGTGTAGTAAGTACGCAGAAGTTTATGGACCCCTTTTCAAGACAGCTGTCATCTGATTGAAGGATGGCAGCTTCACCTCCGACCATGAAGCAAGTTTTCTACAGACAAGACTTAAGCATTCACAAACCTCATACCATCTACAGATCAGGTGGATGACATTTAATGAAAGGCATGGCTCCAGCGGGGTGCAGTCATGCACAAATCTGCACCTCGGCGTACAGGCACTGGGTGGGTAAAACTGTACAGGCCATTCTAGAAGCTCACAAAAGGCTTAAAGTATATTTAACTCCTCTTCCACTTGTACACTTTAAAATCCAGTACATTAGGCATGTTTTCCGTAAACGTAAGTTTTCCATACTGGTTCTCAGTGGCATTGAACACCACAGTACATCAAGTCTAAGTTGCAATTCAGTGACTGCCAGGAAAACATGTCTGCAGGCAAAATACACTCTGGTCTTGTACCACTAAAAAAATTCTTAAGAGTTCAGTGAAATTGTTTGTATGATCCTGCATTACAGTACTCTGAAGTTTAGCTAGTCCTGGGACATTTACCACTGCTCCACATCAACCTGAGTATAAGAATTCCCACTTTTGGTTTCAGTTCAGAGCCACTACAGTGTTTCTCTGTAAGGCTATTACAATTTCTCATGTCAGATTGGAAATACAGAAAAGTAGGCATTTCTGTTTTTTCAGAAATCCTTTTTAGACTGAGTCTTCTGTAAAAAAAAATAAAAAAAATCACAAAATAAAAGGCTGTGCTTCATCTTCTCCACAGGCAACATTTAAAAGGCAACCATCATGAAGACATCTGTGCTTGCACAAGTAGGAGTAATCCAGATTAAAAGAAGCAGGGAAGAGCGGGTGCTTTAGGAAAGCAGAACATGAATAGTTTCCATTAGCATAGTGGAATAGAATTTAAGGAAGCCTCTTGACGTCTACCACCTTCATACTGCTAATTCAAGCAAGGATCAGTAGTCTATCAACTGTTTCTGCAGAGCAAGCAGAAACCCCATAAAAATACTGTAACTAGGAAATGGACTCCATGAATGTAAATCCAGTTCTAAAAAAACATAAAGAGAAAGAATCAAGTCACATCCCTGTGTTTAAATCTTACTTAACTCAGTAGTGTAGATGCGGTGATGAGAGTGGGTTTAAGCCTTCAAGTACCCACATTTCAGTATTTTGCACACTGTTAAAAATTAAGAACCAAAATAAATGTTTAAATTCCTGAAAACATTCCCTACCAGATTATAAATATTTTTATGAGGTTAGATCAAGAGCTTAAACTAATTGGTAAGGGTTCCTTTGAGGTCTTTACGTCAGTTCAATGAAAAACAACCTCCAGGGTAGAGCATACCTTTAAGCACAACCTAAATAAAAAAACACCTCACTGAGTGCTCAGTAATGGGAGGAGGCAGGACGAACAGATGTAGGAATTTCAGATATTCGTTAATTGCTGCTTATTCTATCCCAACAAAAAAATATTTTCCTACCCCAAAACGTTTATTTAAGGTCGCTATTTTAAACAAACCAGATTGAGTGTCATAGGGAAAACTCAAGTCCAAAGGTTTTTCTTTTTACATGGTGCACTGACCCCTACTCTCATTAAGGGCCATAAACGTTTATGAGAGTTTGTCATCAGCTTGCTGAGACAACACATTTTATCTAGTTTGTTAGAGCCACGTAACAATGACCTCCAAGGAACTTTCCATGAGACTGAACCTAGCACCTTCTCCTTCACGCCACATCCCAAAAGGTTTCTTGTGTGTGCGTGTGTGTGCATGTGTGTAAGCACCTAGCTTTTTAACTGATGTAAAAAACCAAGACTACGGAATGTATTTTCTTAAGTAAGGATTAAAATCAGAGAAAATTCATTATAAGAGAAGGAAATGCTACAGAGCTGAAGGAATAGACTTGGCGGTAAATACTATACTACCAATTCATCTTAATTAGGTATATTTCCTGAAACAAGTATTTACCTGTAATAGATCAGTAGTAAACATTTCCCTTACATTTCCCCTTCGTTCTTACACTCCGCTACCACTGGTTTTAAAGCCGTCAGTTGTTTCTGCATTCAGAAATATCCTCATCACTATCTATTTAACCAAAAATAAGACTAAATCCTCAAATGTAATCTTTGCTAAGAGAAATGCATTTGACACGCTAAAATAAAAATCCTCCTTTCTGTAAGGCAGGTTTTGACACATCAGATTCCCTTTCTCTCCCTCTAACACCCAAACTAATCCTTCTCGGGTACACACGGCTAAGTTCACCTCAGCTAGCTAATGTACACTAGTATCTTGCATATGGTTTAAGCTGCATTTTCAGCCAACCACCACGTGCTAGAAATAAAAATGAAACAAAACAATTTCTCACGGTATCATTATGATACACACAATTAGTGTTTGCCCAGACTGGGGAGCTGGGGAAACCCCCCCTTCCTGGTACTGTCCACCCCAACAGGAGCCACAGGCAAGTTTCAGGATGGAGACACTGACCACCACCTTCACTGGGACCAGCAGAGGAAAAAGACCAAAGCCATGTCTCACATGTCTACAGAGGGGCATGTAATTAATGCAACATTAGTTACACGTAACATTAGTAACATTAATAAATTAGTTACATGTAACTAATCTATAGAGGGACCGTAGAAGGAAGGGAAGTTCTGTGATACTTGCCTCTGCTTGGCCTTATTAAGGATCCCCCCCAACTGCACCCTGCCATGAGGTCTAATTCTCAGTTATTAAGAGAGCTGTGTCTCCTATCATGGAGATGAAGTTGTGAATAGTCTGTATTGCTGCATGAAGATGTAATATGCTTCTGGTTATTAAAAAACCATCAGGACAGATGAGCAGAGTTGGGTATTCGAAAAATAAAAGGATTTCTTAAGAGACATGAACTGATTCTAGACTGGCCTATTTTTTAAATAACAGTTTAAAATTTAAGAGAGCATCAACTACATATTTCAGCACTCTTACATTAAGCATTTTCTGTGCCTAGACACCACACGTTTACTTGGCGGATCATACGGAAGAAGAGTTGCTTAACCCAATACTGTAGTCCACGACCCGCAGATGTAATTCTTACCAAGGCAGCAAAGAAAATGGAACCACCAAACATAGCCAAAGCAAAACCCTACTTAGTTTACTGTAAGTACAGCTCACATGAGCACCAAATACACCCAGCCAAATGCTGAAATTATTCATATTCTCTGTACTCGCTTTCAAAATAAGTGTGGGAAAAGTTCTCTCAGTAACACAACCACCTCCCTATCATTTCCATCTGAAGTCACTACAAACGTCGGTGAAACCTTCTTGCTAAGAGGAAGCATTTCACTGAAGTTATTTGTTTCCCTCATCATTATTCAGTCTCTGACTGTAGCTTTAACATTTCTCAGAAACTATGTCTACACGTCGTTAGATCACTGATCGAGTCACTGCAATGGATTTCCTACTTGCATTCTTCATTCCTTCTTCCTTCAGCCCTAGATCTACTTCATGCCCTCCTTGTTCCTTCTTGTGAACACTGGGTGGTTGACTGTTCCATGACAGAAATAACAACACAAGTGCGTGTTAACACCAGCAAATCCTGTCTTATAAGGACTTGAATTTCTATGAATGCTTTGACCTGGGATTTGCGGGGAAAAAAAAGAAAAAAGATGGCGTGTGTTTAAGGGAAAAGACCTAAACAGAGTACTACCCACTTAAGGGGCTGAAGTTTACGAAGTCACACCAAATAAATCTCTGTAATACTGGGAGGTCATCTCTCTTGTTCTTACTGTACTAATTACCAACTGAGTAAGAAGAGATTTTCCTCCTAGCACACACAATGCTTAAAAGACTAGGAAAACACATTTCTTTTACTATTTTGGACCCTAAAATAGCAGCCATATGCAGATAAAACCCCCTGCATTGATCAGTTTCCATCTGCACTGCACTAATGGTGTAATATATCCCCTGTAAGATACAATTTCCAAGCATTGTATGTATGAGTGCCACTATATGCATAAAACCTACAGAAAAAGCTATGCTAAAACTGAAGTTCACACCAGCACGGCTGCAAACCTGTGTATGCATCTGCTCTAACAATAGCATTTTCTTTCTTCTTATTATTCAAATGTTTTGGGTTTTTTTCTCGGCACATCATACCTGAAAGCAGATACACAGAGCTGAAATTCTTCTCCAGTTTGCCCAGGAGCACAGCAAGAAAGCAGTCAGATGAGAGAGAGGTCACATCTTTAGAGCTTTGGTCATACACCACCACTTCCTGCTTGCAATCAATTTCAATCTGAAACACAAGTAAAAATCAGAGTAAGATAGGAAGGAGGAAGATGATTAAAAAGCACCACGTTATCACCTGCATCAGGGTTACCACATGCTGCTATGCAGCAGTTCAGATTTGTAGATTTCTTACATAGCTGTACGCAAAACAGTTTTTGTTTCATACTTAATATGCCTAATCAGATTTAATTCCTTAGGGAGTTTGTAAATTGATTATTTGCTCCAAGCTGAAGCACACTCCACAAATTTCTACTAATAAGTAATTTTATGTCACTTGTAAAACACTTTACCTTCAGCTAGGGTGGTTGATTTGTTTAAAAAAGGCCCTACCTCAATTTCAGCTTTTGTTTTTTTGTATGTATATACAGTAAAGAGACCTTAAATTGCCTGAAGCCACACACATTTTAGCCATTTATACATCTTTTTATATAAGCTATGCTTTAGATAATAATAATTTGTTCAGTTAAAAAATGTTCAGTTTTTAACGTTTCAAAGCAGGAACATAATACGTTATTTTTGTACCTAAAACATTTGAAACAAGTACCAATGGATAAAAAACCCAAAGACTCACACATAGATACAGATCAAGTTTTAACAGCTTAGCTATTTTCTTTTCACTGATAACACTATTTTAAAACAAAACCCCCAAAACAAACAACCCAAATCCATCAAATACTCACACAAAAAGCATTTTAAACAGGATTGACACCTACAGTTTCTTTGCAAACCATATGACCACATACTACACAATCCCCACCAACACTGACCCCAAAGCATCCTCCGAAGTTTAGGAGGAGAATGTTTCCTGCCTTAATTACGTCTGTTTCAGGGACTGTGCTTTGCAAGACATACAAGAACCCCGAGAGCACTCTTTCCAGTTTCTAAATCCCTCCCCCTTACTCTGTCACTTAAGGGAGAGCAGGCTACAAAGAATCCCAAAGATGAGCTCAGGAGTAACCAACAGCCTCTTAGATCAGGTAAGAGCTCAGCAAAACTCAGTCCCCTAGTTGGTTTTTTTTTTTTCAAAATGGAATACCTAAAGATAAACTATTACAATTTGCCTTCCAGACCCTCCTTTAAACAAATACCCGGAATAAGAGGAAAATGACCCCTACCTTGTGTTTTGCTGAATGCTGAATGAGCTCTGTAATCAAAACTTTGTCCTGCTGCAGCCTCCGCTTCATAAGCTTGGAGCAGTTGATGTTGATGGCATCCAAGATGTGGGACGTATTGTATTCCACAAAGGGGCGGCTATCAATCAGCAGCAACTTTTCTGTACCACTCTCCAGCAAAGCCACCAACTTCTCGGCGACAATGAGTTGAGTCCTGATCATCTCATCGGCCATGACAACAATAAGGCCTCTTTCACTACCTCCCTCTCTAATTTGCTGCGATGATGTAATGGCTGTGTACTCAAAGGCTTAGCCACACCATTGTACCAGAAGTGTATGAGGTCATGCTGGTAGCGACTGGCAAAAGAAAAGTTAAACCCATTTTCAGAAAGAGCTCTTCAACTGAATGTCTCCTCCTGCTTCCAGTTTATTGCCGTTACAAAGGGTTCATTCCACAAAGCAGCCCCTCACATCTGATTCATCAGGAGATGACTATGGAGTAGCCATTTCACAATTCAAACAAAAGATGCTTTCTGGCTGCCGCTGCATTACATCATTCTTTACCTTTGCTCCCAACCATCAGCTTTACACCGGACTAAGAGCCTGTAAGAAGGGGAAGATAAAAAAAAAAACCCACAAACCAGATGAGGCCATGAAAGTTTCCAGAACAAAGCATTCAGCTCTGAGGCTAACTGCACAGTGCTCTGCACCATATAACAAACACACTCCTGCAAAGTTCCCCTCTCTGCTGTATATGCCAAACACCTAGGGAGGGTATTTGCAACTACAGTCTCTGAATCTATTCCAACAATCTTGCCTGGACAATTATCTTGTATTTCAGGCAACGTACCCTGTCTTAATTGCAGACTTTTGTTGCCACTAGCTCTGCCTCTTCACAAAACTTTTGTTAGTATATAATTAAGAGATACTGCCCTAAATCATGGTATTCCTTTCAATAGCAAAACCAATTAAATGCGTTTCAGCACTTCACCACTTCGTAAGAAGTTGTAAAATCAGTTAAGATACACTTTTAAAGTTTAATGCCTTGGAAAGTATTTCACAAAGCAGCATGGCAAGTCAGGGAACCGAAACTTTACAAAAGAAATGATGAAACTTACACCTACCTCTCTCCTTTAAGAACATGGTTGAAGAGAAACCAGAACACAAAGCTACATCAGGACACAAGCATTTTATTTGAATTAATCACCAGACGTGGAACAGAGGCCTCACGAATACACTACTGAAAGGTAAAGCAGCGAGCTCTGTCTCTGGCCCTTCTGGAGCAGGTGGGACAGTTGCATGACATGCATTACACCTTCCACACACATGCTAAATAATATCTAAAGCAAACCATCCTTTTGTACAATCAGATCCTGACAGCATCCAACCCACATCAGCCAAAACGGCGGTGGCAGCAGCGCAGTAAAAACACCTGACGTGTTTCACTGCCTATTTGTATTACTGCCTCGTGGTTGTCCTGAGGCTTTTCAGAGTCTCCCAAAATACACTTCAGTGGAACAAACCCCTGGAAGAACAATGCTCAGAAAGGAGCCACCACAGGGCTCCATCCATAAGGCGTTTAGCTGCATTTTAGTGCACATAGTGCCGCAGCTATAGATGCAACAAAAAACAGGAGTCAACTTACTTTGCTCCCACGGTTCAAAACTTGGTCTCTTAGTGCAATCATGGACATTTACAGAGACAGCTGTCTACCTAAGGCTGCAAACAGCCTGCAAACAACCACTCCGGAGGAAACAAGCCACACATTCAGCCGTCTCGGTTATCAACTCCAGCAAGAGTGGGAAGCTGAGGGGGGTGACTTCTTCAGCTGAAGTGGTGGAGCTCATAGGTCAGAGCCTGTATGTGAAAGGACAAGCCTGACAGAGTTCTTCACCTTGTTAGTGTGGCAGAGTGTTTAGAAATAAGTAATTGGGGCTCAAATCAGTGCAGGGTAAAGCCGGCTCAGCAAGAAACCACATTTCTCCAGTTTGCATGTCTCACACCATCGCATTCCCTTTTCCTGTTTGGGGAAGCGATTTCAGGTCAGCAAAACTATGCAACAGCTCTTGCACAAGGCAAAGCCAGCCTTCGAGCAACTCTTATGTCTTAGTTCTCGCCAATGCCACCCCACCTGTGACCCAAGCAGCCTTTCTACCTCTGCTTTCTGCTGGCTGGGACAAAGTAACATAACACAACTGTGACAAAACTGAAGGGGCCAGATGGAGAAAACAAAAATCTGGTTGACTGACACTCTTGAGGCAGTAAAAATTTGTAAACAGAAGCAAGTTATGAGACTATGTCTTCCTGGATTCTTAATGCACATACAGGTACATATGGGGATGAAGATTTTTATATGGGGTTTTGGGTTTTTTTTAAATTTTTTTTTTTTTAATTTTACATCCTTGGTTTAACAGGTTCAGCTGGAAAACTCACATTTTACTTATAGTGTCTACTTTCTGCTTCAGTTTGAATTTTTATTATTTATCTTAATTGCAAGAGAAATAACGAATTCAAACTAATTTATAGATAGTTTATTAAAAGTCCTCAAGTCAGTTGGGTTTAGTAATGGAAAATCCCAGGTCAGCAGATGTTTTACTCATTAGATGTATTATTAAAATCTACATATACAAAATCTTAAATAAATTAAATACTGAAAAAAGTACAAGCTTCACTTTAAGAATCAAAAAAAGAAAACTGAAAGAAACTTACTTCATGGGAATTTCATGTAGCAATACAAGAAAAACATCAGGTTTTACACAAACAGCCACTAGATTGACAAAATGTGATCTTCTATTTGCCCTGACTCTAGTGCTACAGAGCCAGTGCTTTTAAGCCTGTCCAGATGAATGGAAGCATACAGCAGTCAAATGCATATTGCTCCTAAACTACAAAAATTATTGGAAAAATTACTATACCAAGCCTTAATTAAATGTATTTTAGAAAAACCCTATCTTTGCAAGCTGGTTGGCAGGTGTGCTCCCCCTCAAAGAGTAGTCATTATATGACTCATATATATATAGCCTTAGGAAGGTATCAAAAGGCTATGCCATTATGCAAGGAGGGGGGAGTGAAACTTGATAGTTGTGTCCTTTTCTTTTTTTATTCAGAGAGAAAAAAGTATTCTGCATTTTTTTTATTTCTCCTAACATGCCCTGTCACAAATTTTGATTCTCTTTTATTTGTATCAAAGCCTGCCAGATACCAAACCCACTGAACTCAATGAAAACTTTTCCACTGGCTCTAGTGGGAATTGGCTCTAGCTCCTTTGCAAGCTAGACAGTTTGTTCGTGAACTAGACAGTTTGTTTTGATGGGTAAATTGCTGACTTAAAAGTCCAAGCAGTTGAGAAACCACAGAACTCTAAAACAGAGGCCATTAAAACAATATGTAATCTTTAATTTGCCATTTTCAGTTTGGGTATATTTCTTATCTTCTAAATACTTACTGCTCACTGCCTCAGTTTTCACTCTCGTATGACAGAAGTTTGTTTCAGAAGATTCTCAAAAGGAACTCAGACCACTTGTATATGGTGACTGGGCAAACAGCATGTAAAGGCAAGAGGGCTACCAGTCAAGAATTCTTTTAAATAACAGTTCTACCTTTAACATATATCTACACGTTAAGTTTCTGAAAGCATTCTGCTCATGGCTTGAAAGTAATAAACTTAACAGCAATGTCACCTCAAGTTATTGTGATTGAAGTCCAGTTTTGACAGGAACAGCTCCAATGGGCAGGGGAGGAACAACATTTTTATCAAGTATAGATTTTTGGGTTGTTTTAATTCTTTCTGTTTCTGGTACTATCAGACTTTGGGACCCACCTAAACAAGAGAAACTGGTAGCCTCCTGCTTTAGGTAAACACCAGAACCCTCCTCCCATTCCTAGTGACTGCCCTTGTAATTTAGCTACTACAAGGTGTTGAAATACCTGTTTCTTTTCTAATCATAGTTTGGAAAAAGCTAAACCTCAATTATGTTGCTGATCTTCAAGCTAGGAAGCCATCTTAGTCACAGGATGTTCTACACCGAAATCGGGATTATGGACAAGTGATCCGTAATCAAGCCATGAGAATACTGCATGAAGTCATTCACACACACAGTAGTAATACTGCACGGCTTCTTCCTCCTTGTAGGTGGACTGCAACACGTGGAACTGCTTGTTACCACTTCTTTTAAAGAAGAAAATTAAACTTAACTTGCTGTAAAACTAAAAATATCTGTTCCACACTTTCCCAGTACCTTTACAGTTTCTCCATATTATTTAAAGAACAAAAACAACAAAACCCCTACTACCTTCCACAGAAACAACAGTGGATCTCCAATATGTACATGTAACGCTGCCACAGAACTACATGACCTCTCTGCCTCAGGGATTCCTGTTCCCATCCCAAATGGCTCAGATGGAGTGAAGCAGGCAACCACATAACTGGAAACCTGGCACTTAAGTTGTGTGTTTGATTCCTTAGTCAAAACAACTCACATTTTGTATGCACTCCTAATGCCTACTTCTACCGCTTTGACTCCAAGCGATTCCCTCACATCACAGCAGGACACTTGTTTGAGTTATCTCAGGCTTTGGCTCATGCGATAGCAACTATTTTTAAAGAGGCAGATGTAGTAAGAATGTATTTTAAAAACTCTCAGAACAACGCCCTAATTCTACCTCACTTAAGGAACTATCTGAGAGCTTCCAGAAGCCTTGCCACAATCTCTGAAAGACTTGTACCTCACATAAGTAGATAACCTTGAAGCTGAACCTTGGTGTCATAAATACTCAGCAATTTTGCTCCCGACGTCACTAATGCCTGCTTCGTCAGGTGCCTACAGCAATACTCCCACATACGTCACTGCTGCATGGCAAAATGCCAACAAAATAACTTTACAGCATCTGAACATTAGAAGGTCCTGAAGGGCAGCTTTTGCATACTGAGCTTGAGTCACCTGAAAGATATGATTTTTTTAAAAAAACATGTATTTTTCTGCTTTCTAGAAGCAAACACATGCACATATGAGAAAAATACTATCCTCCCCTGCAGTTAGATTCCCTTTCATGTTTCTCAAGATGGACACAAGCATAAAAAAGAAACCCAAAAGCTGAATCAAAACACAAAGGTAGGAGATTCTAAACTGCAGGGCACATGCCGCTGCTGGCACATCCACTGTTTTCAGAGGAGTATTTGGCTTCAGTGTTACTGAGCTGAGAGCTGCCTGTGGTTCCAGAGCCAGTGCCAACACCAGCAGCAGCAGTCCCTATCACCACAGCCACACGTGACACTTGACAAACAAGCCTACACAAATTCCTGCACCAGAGAGGAACTCCTGATCGCAGGGTGAATTCCCACTCCTGCACGATTTTTTTTCCCCCAAAACATCTATGACAGCTAGAGCATTCCCTCACCAGCCTCAGAAAGATGGAAATAAAAGTTCTGGACAGGTGCTTGTAACCTGTGCTACTAGAGACTGAGTGACAATTAAGGAAAGCAAGGCGAGGGCAGGCCAATCCCTGCTCAAGTTGCTGCTCATCAGTAGTGAGAAACACAGGATCTGCAGAGCATAAGGGGAAATAAAGACTTCTAAGTGAAAGTGAGGAATGGCTGTACTTGTTTGAACTCGGCAAGCAAGCCAATAAACTCCAGAGTTCAACAACTGTGTAACAAAAGCATAAGGTCTGGGACAAAAATGTAGATGAGGTGACAAGCAGCCTACCTCTTACCTGCCACTGTGCAGAGAGCACGGGAGTTGAGATCACAAATGCTTGTGATTTAAAAGAGCAGCTCTTAACAAGGGCTTGTGCTGCTCAGTAAGGGGAATGAGGGTGTCTTTTGGCTTTTCAGAAGATTCTGTCATCATCTCATAAGCACATCATTTCCTCACACTGGTTGGTGGGGGTTGAAGAACACAGACTTTCCCTCACCCTCCTGAGCACACACCACTTTGGTGCAAGTAGAGAGCAGCAAGGAAGTTACTCAAACAGGAACACATAGTTTTTTAGGGTTTGTTTTTTTTTTACTTCTTAAATGTCACTTCCATACCATGTTCTTAGAAGAGAAGCAGTTTTAAGAATTTCACCCTGCTTTCCTTTGCTTATTCTGTATGATCAGAATGGCTGCTCCCTCCTCTCCTACTTTCAGTGCATCTGTACTTTAGATCTGTATATGTAGTCAAAGCGGATATAATTTTCGTTGTAGAAACAGCAGCCACATGCATTTTAGATTACATGCTGTATATTCATAAGAAAGGCAAATGTAATTCCTTGAAAAAAAATAGATGAAGGAGAATTTTCTGTTCAGTACCCTATTGCCCTTCATCCTACTTGAATACTCAGTTTTGATTAGTAGTTCTAAAGGAAAGTCACCCCACTTCACTGTGCTCAGCAATCTGAAAACTGAAACATGGAGAGAGAAAGAATCAGAAAGGTAATCGAGAATAAGCTGCATAATAAACCCCCTCCAGTTCAAATTTTTAAGCTCATTCTACTTCTACACCTACTGCCTAGCAACACTTTTACCACCAGCACTCTAAGACAACTGGACAAAGCTAGATGGATGGACCTTCCAATTAGATAACAAGATACTGCTTTTCATACAAATAGTGGTCTTTGAAATAACTTCTTCTACTACCAAAACCCAACCAAAAAATACACCACCAAAAACATTTTGCTGACCTACTCAACATAGCCCTCAAATATGTGCAACGTTCTTGCAAATATCATCCATGCACCATCACCAACTGTAACCAGTATGATGGATTAGCATCACTTGCATTTACCAAGAAGCCAACCTCTTTGACATTCACTGTAAAACAATAAACTTTTTATGTATTATAGCAGGGAAACCTGACTGATAGAATGTGAGCTCATGGGAAGCATTAGAACACGCTGTTAATGTGTTATATCACTCTATTCAACAGCTCAGTGACTTCACCTGGGGACTCCCTTCTCCACCCATACAAGCAGGGAGCTTCTTTCCGTTTCAAAACACTTTTTCACTTCAGGTTCACAGCATATTTCTGTGACATCCAGAATGAAAGCTTACCTAATCCGCTCCAAAAAATACTATAATACATAACATTTTTAGGTTTTTGTTGCCTGGTAAACTAGGCAACCAGGAAAAGTGTCAATGGGTTTTTAAAACCTCTCTATGACTTCCAAGTCAAAGCAACTGAAAACTCTGGAGTACTTTGATGCGTATTCATTATTGTTTCATGTCAAAAAACAATTACTCACCTACATTTAACTCCGAATCTAAATGGGCTGAACAGGACAGAGGGAGGGTGGTCCACATACAAAGGCCAGCAGAGGGAAATACCTAAGCATAGGAAAAATAATAATAAAAAAAATTCCTTATTAAAAGACCAAAAAAAAAAACCCCACCAACCTAGAAAACGGATTTCACACTTTCAGTGCAGTCATCTGCTGTAAAACTCCCCCAAACACGTGAAAACCTAGGTGAGAAGAGACTTAATAAAACACTAGCATTCATTTACTTGTAAAGGGTCTGAAATAGAAAGTTATGCTATACTGATAGGAAAAAAAACCACCAAAAACCAAACAGCAAGTTTCTCCACTATCTTTAAAAAGAAAAAAGGTTGGAGATGCTTCAAAAAAACAACAAACAAACAAGAACCCCGACCAACAATAGCCTTATACACAATTTGACACATCTCCCTGCCAGAAAACTAATGTGTAACTAGCATTCACGGGTGATGCATTTGCATGAATTCAAAAACACTTGTTCACTATCTGTTAATATAGGAGGCTGCCATAAGTAAGTCTGATTACAGCTATATATTGCATGGACAAAGACTAATGAAACAGAACATCTCGGATAAATAATCCCACCTCCCCACACACTAAACAGGCCAACACTGGAAACTGGTAATACTGGCATCACCAATCATCACATACAGTCATACCTGTACAACTTCTGTACGAAGCACCTGCTGTTCCTACAAGAATGCATTAAATTATAACCTTTACAGGAGGAAGTAAAAATAAACACATTAGTGTCAATTCCAAACCATTTCCTGGGCAGCTAAAACCAAGATTCAAATCATGACTATCAAGAGATGACAGCTCCACTTAATCACTGTAATATAACCCACGATAATAAATTACTGCCAAGCACTGCCTCATTACGAAACCCAGGAGTGGCTCCAAACCATGTAGTAAATGACATGACAACCATGAAGAGCCATCGCAGCAGAGGGTTGAACACATTACGACAGCCGGTGAACAGATTCAAAACGCACGTCACGCTGCAAGGAAAGGAGCTACAGGAATTGCCTCTGCCTTGAGGCAACTGCTCTATAAGCCTCGCAAACACCGTCAGCAGACTGTGGGGTAGAGTCTTTCAGACAGACGATTAAAGATTTTGTGCCCAGAACACTGCTCGCTGGGACGGACACCTTTACTGGCACCCGCACATTTGTCCCCGGGAGGTCCCAGGCTGCAGATCCCCTCGCTTGCCCATCATTAGCACATGGCGTACCTACGCCAGGGCAGCAGGGCAGAGGTGGACGAGAAGTTCTGTTGAAGATTGTGGCAGGGCTGTTTCTCCCCTGCCTGCTCTGTCTGGCAGATACCCTTCCGAGCCCCTGGCAGAGGCTCTGCAGGTCACCCTTGCTCCTTCCTCTAGCTCAGTGGCAGAAGCCCCGCAGAAGGCAACAGAGGACAAAAAGAAAGCTCATCCTACTCATCGTGTTTGTCACTATCCCTTTTTCTAATCTCATCCCTGGAAATGAAAGCTAACCTAGTGTTTAACACCGATTAGGTTCTGCCTAGGGATAAGACCCTATGATCAGAGACCACCTTGTGACAGTCCAAGCAAACAAAGTATTGGGACAAAAAGCATCTCCCTTTCTGTTCCTTAGTGCTTCACATGCAGTTTCTGAAGTGTCATGCAGTCTTCGCATTCACTAATGCCTGCCATCCACACGTCTCCAAAGTCCTTACAAATAAACTAGCTACCACGTCAGGAAACTATATACTATTTTTCCCACTTTAGTGAACAGAAGTAAATCAGGTGCTTAACGCAGGTCCCAAAAGCCCTCATTTCACCACTGGATGCAATTAATTCTGCTGAAGAGCAGATGAGAAATAAAGCATATACTTAATTTCAACATCATTTACTGGAAGGAGGTGTCACATTTTTAGAACAGGATCCACTCACGACTGGAGAGTGAGCTGCTGCAAGTTCAGCCATAAGCATTCAGCGCATTTGGAAATTCCCTGGCAATGCTGTTAAAGGAACAGACGTTTCCTGTAATTTTCGGAAACATTTTATATCCCCCCTCCTCCTTTTTAGCCTTGGTGGTAACAAGGGGGAGGGAGAGAAACGATACCGTATTACCATTAAGTGAAATATGAAAGAGCCACCCAAGTTTAAAGTGGAAACTTCAGCTATTTGTGCTTAGGAGAAATTTTTTTTAAAAGAAAGTCTTTCATCATTAAGAGGCCAGGATTTTTCTGCTGACTTTTAGAAAAGAAATATACATCCTTTCAATTAGGGTGAATTACAAAAGGATATAAACTTGCCTTTTTACTTACTTCTGGCAAATAAGAAGTCCTCCAGGCCTTACTTAAATACTTTTTTCTATTCTCCAGAATTACAAATGGAAGCCTTTTTTTCTCTTTTCTTGCTCAGGGCCTTCCCTAAACTGCAGCTAAACGAATCCAACCAGTCAGGTCACACAGTGCCTTCCTCCCACAGCTACCAGCTCTGGTGCATCAAGCAAGCTAGAAGCCCGGGAGAGACTAAGCAGTCAAGCATGACAGCATCCTTCTAAGGATGTACCTACCTCTCCTTTCCTAAAAGTTTAATCCTGTCCTTCCCTAAAAATCTAACGCTGTATGAAGTATCTGGCATAAAATTTATAACATTTACTATAAAGTAATTTTACAACTTACCTATGTAATCCAAGTGTAAAGAGATCCAACCCAAAGCCACAGCGTGTAACATAAGAAACACAAACCAAATCAAAACCAGAAGACAGCTGCCTATCCTTACAAAACACATCATGAGTGCTCTTGGGTTCCTGTACACCAAATGGTGAAGTTTCATCATTTAATTGTGACAACTGGCAAAATCCATACCTGCTAGTCTCCACCAGCAACTGCATTTTAGCTTTCCATTCAAAAACACAAAGTACAAAGAGGGAAACCCTCAAAACGCTGAGATACTTTAGAAATCCTCAAGCTGTTGAAACTCCAGCATATCCTTGCTCTTTGTAGAATAAGACTGCTTTACAGCAGCCTCTTACATGACACCAAGGTTTCCACCTACTACACGATCCGCACATCCCGAATCACCTGACAGTGTTCTGCAGCTCTGCAGACCAGCAGAAAGAGTGGCTTTTGTATTTTACATGGTCATCTTTTTTGCTGAAACAGATTAAAAGGAGTGCTCTGAAGAGTAAGCACTAAATAAACATCCAGCACAGCTGTTGTAGTAGTCTGTGCTACTTCTTTAAAAGGCTTCCCATGAAAGAAGATAAAATGCGACCTCAGACTCTTCAGACAATGCTTAGCCTTTAAGTTTAAGGCCTTTTGCCTAGTGAGAGACTTTAAGGGGGAGATGTTCAAATAATATGGGCCTGCAAGTACGGAGCCAAAAATTTAAGGAAAAAAAAAAAAAGCGCAACTCTGATCTGCTTTGTGGTCACTGTATGATGAAAACAGAAGGTGGATCTGAAGCCTTCATACAAGAACCAGGATGGATTAAAGGCAGAGGATAATGATGGTAATTTTATTAGGGAAATAAATCAGAATAGCTTCTGGGCAAGGCAGGGGTGAATTTCTTGCAACAGACTTTTTAATGAGTCTTCTCTCAAATTAAATTGAATGACTAAAGATCACAGTGAGTCAATTCCCTTAAGAACAGAGACATGTAAACTGCTTCCATGGTATGGTACGCTGTGGGTTAAAATGTTCTGGTCTTTCACCCATTTGAGGAAATGACACCAGTTATCCCGGAAGGCAACATGCACATTCAACCCCTTCAGATCAGGGCATGAGAAAGTTTGGAAGGAATTTCTTTTTCTTTTTTTTTTTTTTTTTTTTTTTTTATTACACTGTCAACATTAATACTTTTTTTCTTCCTGCTTGTGTCTGAAAATATAGTGCTGTAGTGCACTGCATTCATGTCCTGTCAGTGGTACAGAGAAACATCTAGAAGTTTTAAAAAAATATTTAAGAAGTGTTAATTAGATCTATTGTCAAACTCATTTAGAAAATTGTCTGCACACTCAAAATTAGTATTATGAGCACTGTATGCTACATAGTGATAAAAGCACATAGAAGCATCTTCAGAAAGGATGCTGGGCCAAATAAAACATTGACATTACATATATGCAAGCTCAGTCCTACTCAGAAAAGCAGTTAGGTTTAATTGTGTTTCTCCTTAAATGACATCTATATGGCAAGGAAACAGAATAGATGGTGGAAAACAGTGAGTTCACAAATGTGATACAGCTTCACTATCTTGAGGTGGGGTAAGAGAAGGAAACAGAGGTATATGATGTACAGCAAAGGCTCCCAATTAATGTGAAATAATTAAAGTAGTTAGCTCTTCCCAGAAATTAAACAGTTGCAGTAATCCTGTTAAGAGGTTTCCTGTTCTGGGCTGTGCAGAGTAGGAAGGGGTTCAGCTATAACATGGAGTGACTGCAGAACTGCAGATGAAGCCCAGAAAATAAACTGACAAACTCCTAGATCCAGAGGATTTGGACCCACATCTCTTACTGTGATGTAAGACTCCTGATAGCTCACACACTGGGAACAGAACATGTTTTCCTGCCTCATTTGTACCCACAAAGGTAATTCTGATGACCTACTTATTAAAACCGCTTTCAAATTTTGGTTTAATTGTCAAGATGGTCAAGAAGGCCCATCAGGGCCTCAGTTCAGGAACAAAAGCAGAAGTCACTGAGTATCTCACTGAGCTACACTCCAGGTAACATGCCCTGGTACACCTTTCCCAAAGGATCCCAACTGTTTCTTTGAATATGAATCACGTTATACAAGACCTGCAGTGGTGCCAAAGCCACACTTCTGGCATGGTAACTACACGGCTGGAGAGAAAAGCTGTATGTATCTTTACAATGGAAGGAGAGAGCAGAGGGTGACTTACATTCCCCAGCTGTGCCTCTTACATCACTATTACCATTTAAGTGAAGGAAGAAGAGTGACATAACCACAAAATGTATTAATTACCCTTAAGAACCACTGACAAAATGTCACCGCCATTACATCTAGTTTGCAAGATGAGTTTTTTTTAAAGTTTCAAGAGCAAAAACACACAATAGTGAACCGAGGGAGTAAGTTCTGTTATTATCTGGTATGTGCCTTAGTCAAAGATCAGGGTCAACAAGAAATGTTCTGTAGCAATCTAGCTGGGCTTCTAACAGGATTTTTAATAGCAAAGGGAAACAAAACATATTCCTTTAAATTACATTTGTATTATCCTGTTTGAAGTGTGCTCACATGCAGGCACAGCTGTGTACAAATCTATACACAAGATTTTTTATTTCTCCAGAATTTGTAGAGGTGCTCTGTTTTACACAGTCCTTTTAAAAGCAACCAGAAAGGCACTGATTGTTGTCAAAGTAATCCCAAGCTAGGAAAGCTCAATATACTTCTGCAATAACTGAAGTAATATATCAACCAAATGGATCAACTTCAGTGTATGCAGAGCCAACTAAAATACTTGGGAAGAAGCATATCATCTGCAAACTGCAAGTTCCTTGTATTTCTTAGGTACCCAGAAATGAAAGAAACACCAGTTATTTGTCAATGATCATGAACACATCGATAAATAATACTGATTAGTTTTATAATAACTTACAAACTATACATAAATTGCTGTTGATACCACTGGCAAGTGTTCTGATCATTTTCATTTCAGACAGACTTGCAGTCTGCATGTGAGCAACCCATAGAAAGGAGTCAGGGTTTGGTACGCGATCCTGAGGTTTTTACCTCCAGGAAACCGATCCTGAAGGATAAAGGTATACGATGGGTGGTCCTTAATCACTTCCTTTATGTGAAGATTGAGGTCAGAGTGGAAAAAAAGCCAAGGAAGGAAGTCTGTAGCACCCCTCAAACACACACACACACACACACACCCCTTCCTGAAGAAGTCCTCCGATGGTTTAGAGGGTTAACCTGCACTTTAAATGAAGTAGTCAGGGGTTGGGATAGAAATAAACAGCTTGCACAAGCAACACACTGTGCTATTAAGTTTTCAGAAGTGACTTAAAAAATAGGTCAGTCTAATTTGTGGCTGATACTTTGTTCCTTCACCACTATGAACTCACAATGATGTCAGTCTCATGTTCAAACATGCCACATTTAGCAGCACACAGGCTTCCTGAGAGACTCTCTCAGCCTTCCTTTGTGCAAAAGCCTTCTGCCAGATTCTTAGCTCATACTTCACTGACTCAGGCATGCCACTCCGATTTCAAGGGAGTTACACTGGCTTCCCGTCAAATACTGCACAGTTTAAGGGTTTCCCCCCCCCCCCTTTTTTTTTCTAACTTTACTGACTAAAAGTTTAGAGAATATGTGGCCATATTCAGGTTGCTGTTTTAGGCCTCACCTTCATTAGACACATCCAGAAGAGTACTGCCCATTAAAAGGTGTGGGAAACAGGTGTTCTTCATTAACTCAATCCACCCTTCCATACTTAAAGGGGGCTTATAAGAAAGATGGGGACAGACTTTTTACCTGGGCCTGCAGTGACATGACAAGGGACAATGATTTTAAACTGAAAGAAGGTAGGTTTAGACTGGACATAAGGAAGAATTAATTTTTTTTTTTTTTTTTTTTTTTTTTTGCAACAAGGGTGGTGAGACACTGGAACAGGTTACCCAGAGAAGCTGTGGGTGCCCCATTATTGAAAGCATTTCAGGTCACGTTGGCTGGGGCTTTGAGCAACCTAGTCTAGGGAAAGATGCAGAAAGGGCATCGGACTAGATGATCTTTAAAGGTCCCTTCCAACCCAAACCATTCTGTGATACTTCCCCATCCTTACCCAATTGAAAGAAATTCTAGATGCCCCTGTGTTCTACTCAAATTCAGCTAAACCTTGAGGATGCAAAGCATCCCACAGAACTGGAACTTCATTCAGAAATGCCTCCTATGCAGCCACCCCAAGAAAACTAAAGCACACTCACATACAGAAGCTAATCTGTCTGCATAACTTTTGATTTTCAAGGTATCTTTTCATTATTATTTCTGAAACAAAGCTTGCTGCAGGGTTTTTAAGCATGCTAGCAAAGACAATAGCTTGTGAAGCACAAGGATATTGTAAGCTTGTCTAGATACAAAACTTCATATGAGCTTTGGACCCAGCAGTAGCCTTTTGCAAGCATCTTTAGCTAGACCCAAGTGAAGCAGCTCTTTGAACCACCACTGCTGCTTGTGTTGCCTGAATGGGAAACTTAAACTGAAAAAGATAAAGGAGAGATTTTAAAAGCAGTTATTAGCCCCTTCCACTTCTTGCCTGTCAGTGGGAGGCCGACTGAGGTGCCACCCTACCTCACCCCCACCGCTCTTCCTCTCATCCTCTCAGATGGGCCAGATCAGCCTTTTGTGAGGCTGCTCTCTGCACCTGAGGGCACCAACTAATCTCCAATGGGAGTAAAGGAAAGCCATCTGAGAATACAACGGTAGGTAAAAAAAACCAGGTCACTCTTGGAAAATTGCCACCTGCAAGCTCGTTCTTAATGATTCTCACCATTTAACTCATGTTTATGCCTGTCACTAAGTATCTATACTTAACATTGTGTGCATCTTAACCAGCTAATCTATGTTTCCCACTGCAGCAGCCACCACAGACACTCTAGCTCACAAACACTCAGCTGGAACAGAAGGAAAAGAGGAAAAAAGGGTGACCATTTATATGCTGCTAAAGCATTTCTCTTGGTGATACACTACGAGAGATATAATACTAGCCCAGACTCTATCATTCTCTTATTCACAACGCCGTGTTTTCCAACTGGTACTAATATTTTTATTTGGGGTTTTTTGTTTGCTTGTTTGTTTTAAACTACCATGTCAGTATGTTCAAACCTGTATCATACATCCATAGAACAAGACTATTGTCTGAATCCTTAACGTGGTTAGAAAAGTATCCTGCTCTGTCTCGGGAAAAGACACATTATCTCATGGTCATTTCCAGCACCACATGAAATTCTAGCTACACTCTATGAAAGAAAACATACAGATGTCGTTCACAAGAACTGCATATCCAACTAATCCCACTATTACTGCTGTATCTGCAAATGCCCAAGGATACAGGAAAGGCAAGTCTTGCAGGGAGAGGTGACATCTTTTATCAGACCAGTTAATGTGGAGCGATAAGAAGAGGGAGGGCATGAACTCCAGAATGCACAAGCCCTTCCTCACATACACAGACATGAAACAGAACCAAACTGTGACACAGAAACAAAAGCTAAGGCTTCCAAAACATCTCCACATCCAGCCTGTCCCTCTTCCCAAACAGGAAAATAAGAAGTCCAAAGCACATCCCGAAGTATGTAATAAATTACCCAATGAATCATATTCCTCATGGAAACTGTCTGGCTGAAGACACACCACTGAAAATGTGTGATAAAAGACAGAAAGAAACCTAAAAGATACCCATTCCCCAAATTCTTGGAGTTAATACCAAAACAAGAAAATCCTGGAGTCATCACGGAGTTACTAGATTTGTGGTACATTTTTCCCATAAACAAACTTCTCTGGATTATCAAATTGTTTATTATTATTATTAACTCAAACTTGACCTAGATTTAGCTTTATATTAGCTGCTTTTGTTTAAAGTTTTAAGTGGGGTTTGTGTTCTTGAAACCTTGCCTGTCTTCCCCAAACTAATGAGTTTAAACTCGGGGAGGGCGAGGGCAGGGAACATCACGCAAAAAAACCCCTCCTTTAAAAACCTTTCTTACACCCTGTCTGAAGTTTGTACTTGGTTTTTTTGGTTTTGTTTTTTTTTTTTTGGGGGGGGGGAGGGGAACCAACCAAAAAAACCCAGCCCCAAACCAAAACCCACTACATAACAAAACAAAACACAACCACACACAAAAATTATAGTTTCCTTAAAAGTATTTTTCAGATTACTGAAAAACTTGGACAATTTCCAGCTACAACTAAAACCGTACTGCATTACTCAAAATTATAGAAGTTTCATTCTACAATGCTATGAGGAGATGATAATTTAGCCCTTTTAAAGTAAAACAAATTTTCTATTCCTTCAATTCCAAATTGATTTAAAGGTATCAGTGACAAAGACAGCAGGTGGGATTAGACATATTTGCCTTTACAAAGTCATGACAGTGATAGATGTAGCTGATGTGTTTGTTACCTGGGGCTCTCTCCTTTGGTTTTTAATTTTATTTGGATTGCAAAGAAAAGTTATGTAGCTAGTTTGCCACTTGCAGTGGTGTATGCAGCTAGGCTCTCCATGGGATCTCTGAGTGGCATGAAAGGACTGACCCTGGTGGAGTACTAGATATCATGGCAATGGAGTACTAGAAGTCATGGCAAAAACACACCTGAGAGAAGCCTATTTCTGCCAACGAATGCGAAAAGTGTTTCAGATGTGCAGACCTAGGCAAGAAATCTTTTCCAGAAAGGACTTCATCCCTGACTGCAACTGCCCTCCCTGATAGGATTATAGCACAGGTCAAAATGTGCAGGAAAAGAGTTGAACGCAACCACAGAAGAGGAGGTCACCAGGAAAGCGGGGAAGGAGAAGCACTCCTCCCACCCCCTTCAGGCTTCCTCCTCTGCAGCCACACCAAAAGGCTCAAGCTAGAACAGTAAATGCCTAGGGCGCACGTCCAAAATCAAACGATTCATAACCTGGGAGCTGCGTAAAATCAAGCACGAATCCAAATAATTTTTTAGAACATCTAAATTTTAATTTCTCTTATGCTTTGGAGCAGGCAAAATAAATAAAACACTATGGCTTAGATCTAGAAGAAAATTTATCTAGTCTACTTGTAGCTACAACGCCTATCCAGGACTAAAGCATTCTTCCTAATCTTGTTCTCACCATCAGCTCAAAGTACAGCTTTGCCAAGGTTCTGCTTGCTGGCACTCTGTTGAAAGCATAACCACATAAGATCTTGAGAACCAGCTTTAAGTTTGGCAGGCAGACCACCTGGCATCAAAGGTATGCCTATTGGTATGCCTACGGCCATATGTCTGAACTTCAGTCAAAAAACAAGATGCTGCAGGGATTTTTATTTTTTTTTAATGTGTTTGGCAGCTAAATTCTCCTGATATTCCATGCATGCTTCGATGCAGGGACCGACACTGTGCAGGAGATGCGTAACGCTAAGACTCACGAGCTAACTCTGAATCAAACCAAATCAAATCAGTGCTTAAACTAGACTTGATATAAAGAAGGGTTATTTCTGCAGAATCTCCCCATGACATGGCTACAGAGCTTTCCATACCCAGGCTAACTACTTTCCCCACGGCACTCCATAGTATAGGGCAGATGGACTAGGCTGAGGATCTCAAGCTGCACTGTCACCCTCACTGCCATATCCAGAATAATTTGTTCTGCAATTGCAGGCAGAACCATGTGCCATTACAGTACCAAACATCAGAGCAAGAAGGCAATCTTTTAAGCTTGTGTTACTACTTCAGCTCAGACATACAGCTAGCATAAGGAATGGAAAATAATCTCACCACCAGCACAGAGAAGTTGTTGCAGACAGCAGGCACAGTCTGTATACAGAATTGAGTTAGAAGTACGCTGGAATAACTGAAGAAGAGGAAAAATACACTAGTGCCCCAAAAAGATGAACCCAGCCACACACTATTGATCCATAAAATCTACAGTTGTCCCCAGGAGCTGATATACCTTTGGCTTTAAACAAAGCAGGCGCCTGGATGGGAAAGGGGGACTTGTCCATGAAGAACTCCTGCTCCACTGGTACTAACAGATGGTGCCTGCTGCCTGGGTCTAAAGATCCAAAGCCCCTGGCACAGTTCAAAGGGCACTGTTGCCCCTTGTGCTAGGTTGCCATAGTTTTTTGGTGTATTTAAGGTAAAATTTAAGTTAATGACTCCTTTCAGCACAAGTCTGTAGAGTCAAATATGAGAAAGCACCAGCATGATGATTGCTCACACAGTCTCAGCACAGCGTCCTTGTTCTTGCATGGCACAACAGGGATATTCCTTACATAAGCACCTTCCTCAGGGTGGTACTCACTCAACTGAGGAGTAATTATTTACCCACGATCCCATCTGCTTTGCATTCCCATTAAAGAAAATGTTATGCAAAAAGGGAAGAGCTTGGCTATGAGTCCTTGGCCCAAATATCCTCTTACCAGTGCTGTGCTGCTTGCCAGGTCATTGCTGTTTGCAATTCAGAAGCTTGCAGCAGACAGACCATGCCAAATCCAAAGAACTTTGTCATTAAAAGAAAAACTTTAAGCCTAACAGTAGGAAGTACTCTCCCTGCTTTGTTAATCTTGTCAAACTATACTGTACAGACAATTACAATTAATAAAAGTATTCTTAGGAAGCTTAATGACAACTTTGGAGCGATGGTTTCTCTGCTTCAGGTACATTGGAATGAGGAAAACAGCAGGGAAGAAAATTTTTCTTGCTGTACTTGGCCCTCATAAATGCAAAGAGGACTCCCAAGGAAAACTGCCCCACTCCAGACAGCAATTTAAGTGGTACAGATCTACCCAGGAACATCACTTGCCTTCCTTGCCTACCCATGGAAATACCTTTACTACCAGCACCTGAGCTGGTAACCACAGAAAAGCACGGTCCTTTTCTGCATTAGCTACTTAAAGGCATTAGAGGTGTTTCTTCTGAAAGGAGCGAACAGACAAAGCTCACCAGCTCCAAGAAGCACATTCGAAAAACACACTTGCACTATCACCACTCAACAAAGATAGAGATGTGCAATAAAATGGCCCACTCCTTCACTGCATTTTGCACCTACTGCTGTATGTAACTGCCATGACTTAAAACAGTGGCTTCCAGACAAGCCACTGAATAGCCCAGGTAAGTATCTTTTAGCACTTGTTGATTTTGACAAAACCATAGTCATACCCAACATTCTTTTGGTGAACAACTGACATCAAGTAAATGATTTACTGACTTAGAATTCATGTTTCTTTTTAGGGATAAATGATCACAGAAGACCAGACTAACTAAGAATCTAAATATCAGTACCTTCTTTTAGTATTTTTAAAGGCACAATCAAATCCTCCTGGGGCCTTTCACAGACTGTCTATCCATCTAGCAAGGCTAAAGGCAATTCCCATGATACCCCACCCACCCCTTGCTCTTTTCAGACATTAAAATGTATTCAGGTTTACTCACAAGAAAGCTTTTGTAAGGAGCAAGTTCCACGTCTGAATCCAGCAATTAGATTGCCAATAGCTTCAGACACAGACAAACTTGCAAAATCCATCTCTATAGACTACCGATGCCCCAGAAGGAATGGTGTGTTGCATCCACCACGGCAGAAGCATTCAGAACATCACAAGGAGAGCAGCCAATGTGTAAAGAGCCTGGAGGTAACACTGCCATCAGGTTTACTGAGATAGGCATCTTCCGATTATCTCACAATTAAGAAAACCTTAAAGTTAAATAATTTTGAAGGAGAAGAGCAACTCCAGGTGACCTGTTATGCTTTACAGGTTTCAAGTAAGTCATAAAGAACAAGGGATTAAGCGGAAGGTCTTGTAATTTTGTTACCATATTTATATTATCATCGTGATCAACTGCATTTCGATTTAAATTTTTGAATCCAGAGAAAATTTACTTAATCCATTATAAAACTATAACATAGCTAAACTGTTTGAGGTTGACAGCCACACTAAGAGTGATACATGAATTTGTAGCATCCTATACAAACAGTACAGTGAAAACCCAGCATTACGTATTAGCACCTGATGGGCCTTTTAAAGACAGCCAGATCTGAAAATGCAATCAGAAAACCTGCCAATTTGTTGTAGCTTTGAGCTTCCTAAAAAAACACCCCAACAAACACACACCCTTAAAGGTCTGAAAGCAAATCTCAATTTAACACACATGCACTACTTCACAAAGTTCACGTGTAGCACTTCACCAAGATCACAGAGAACACAGTAACAACGGTGGTCAAAGGGATATGTCCTGCTGGATCAGAAACAAGTCTACATGAACTATGTTTTGGGGATGGTCAGGAACCACCATGTGTAAACCCATCACTTTGACACCTAACCTGGTCTTAGACTGCTGTCTTAAAACTTGGCTGTGTTAAAACCTCCACAGCAAACCTAATCATACATGAAAGAAACAACCACTGCTTGTAACACAGTCTCAAGAGAAAAAGCAGAAAGACAGGAATTAACACCAGAAGTTACAGAAGAAAGGTGGTTTTGTTTGCTGAAGACTTACTTCGAAGATGTCATCTTATGCATGCCAACTGTTAGCAGCCATCAACAAAAATAAATTCTTGCTGTTAACAGAAGTAATAGAAAAGACATGCAACTTACGATGTTACTACGCTTTCTTCTGAATTTTAACCACCACACATTGCAATAAAAAGTGACAGAAAGAAAACACGATTAACTGATGGCCAATCTAGAAAAATGCATCACAAGCTAATGGCTTCACCTACAAATCAAGTCATTGCATGTTTAAGTAATTTCTAGTACCCTCCTGAAGGAACTAAAAAATCTGCTACAGCCAAGAGGGTCCCCTTTTGCACTCCCCCTTCCCATCAACTTACTTCATCTCATGAAGAAATGATTTCTCCGCAGAGAAGCTAGAGTTGTACCCTGCCCATTTTTCCACTTGATATTAAGAGAATTTAAACAACATAGATGGATGAAAAACACTCACCTAGGTACATGATGTCTTTTAGCTGGTAGCACAGTAGCATTTCCTTTGGCCCTGGCTATGCTGCTCACACCTACACAGAACACTGCAGCAAATGTACTTTTCCAGACCTGCTCCTTTGACCAGATCCATCTTTATTTTCTTCTTAAGCCATAGGAGAGAGCATGAGACCCTCACCTATCTCACACTCCTTCCAAACACTGCCTCAACACCTCACTACTTTGCCACAAAGTCTACAAGGACTTTGGCATCGGTACTAAGATGATTATGCCAACCAGAATTACCTAGGTGAACAACACTCCTCTCCGCCTCTGGGACCACCAAACACAGCACAGTCCATGGTCTGTGAACGGCCTCCTGAGTTCTGTAATAAATATCTGCATTACTGCATGGAAGGGATACTCTAAAAAAAGTGTGTATTAAGTAAAAATAAGCTGCGACTTTGGTTTTAGATGCCAAAGCAAACAAGATTAGGACTCCAAAAAGAAAATAACTGAGTTATTTACCACTTTGGAGTTCTACCAAGTATTTGATACAACCAAGCTAAAGCTGAAGATTTTAGTATATTTTCATTACAACTTGGTTTTGAGTAACTGGGTCTCAAGACAGCACTGGTTTTTGCAGAAAAAAGATGCAATCACCAATACCTTTTCTCTATTTCTGGAGTAATACGTCTTAATCATTCCATTTCACAACAGTGACCTTAACCAAAAAAAATGAAGGAACAAGTATTTTGATAACAAGTTCTCTGTGCTTAGTGTTTCATAACAATTTTATGCTTGCAGATATGCCATGTCATTCTAGACAGAATGTATTTCAAAATGGAAACCTATCAGGAAGGAATTTAGAGAATCACACTCCCATATGAAGGGAAGACAGCTGTTACCGAAGCAGAGAGCACACTATACTATCGGTCCAGCCTTCCTTACTCCTTCAGTTGGTAAAATGGCACTGGCATTACATCTGAAGTCAACTGAAGCACCTTGTATATGAGGAACCACAAGTTGCCATGAAGAGTGATGAGGAAAAGTCTTTTCCTAGGGGAAAATAAAAACAAATAAACCCCCAAAACAGTCTGTATGTGGGTGTTGGGAGGAGGGGAGCAATTACAGGAAGGAGAAAGAAATCACTAAAACACTGGCATCTTTAATTCAGGAAAACATCAGAGCTCTTGCAAACTAAACAAGGAATCACACAGTTACTGTGGAAGAGGGGGGAAAGTCAGTTCTGTTTAGAGAAGAAAGGGGAATACGATGCCAAACACAAGAGGAATTTAATTTGAAGGAGAATCTACATTTGAATTTAGCCTTTGAACCACAGCAGGACATGCCATGGGATATTTCCCATTCCGTGCTTGTTCTTTACCTGGAAATAAGAAACTAAGCTTTTCATCTGCTCCTCACTTGAGTGAGCTTAGTGCTGTCAGCAAGCCAGTTCTCTGTTTGCATTAGCTCACTGCTAAATGACAATGGCCACAACACAAACGAGTTCATCACACTCATGGAAGGAATCCTACCAAAACTAGTACCACGCCGTTATGTTTCAGAAGTGGTGATGAAAACAACACCGGTCCACAAGATCCTCAATTCAAGAAGAGAGAGGAAATTAAAAGCTGCATGTTTAGCTCCCAGCTGAGTCTGAAAGTTGCGGAAGGTATACATACCACTTCACAAGGAAAGGGAACAGGAAGCCAGGGAAGAAAAGAGTCATTATGTTCAAATGGCAACATTTTCATGAGGTTACACAGGCCAAATGAGCATATCCCAGAAAAATGTGAATCCAAGCCTGGGTAAAGAAACAGAAAGCAGCATAAGTGACAGCAGACAGGAGAAAAAAAAAAAAAAAGCTTTAGAAGAGCAAAGAGTATCAAACTGGAATAAGTATCAAAACAATAATAAAAATCGTAAGTCCTGGCACACAAAAATGGAAGGGTGTAATTAAATTTGATACTAGCAACTAGATAATAATAGCTGAGAAAGCAAAAATAGGTTTCTTTGCAAAAGCCTCCCACACACAGGATACTGGCAAAAGATAAGTTCGAGATGGACTAAGATGATCTACTGTAAGGACTGACATATCAAAAGAAGAAAAGAAAAAAAAATAACAGTAAGGCACTATGTCTTCAAGATTTATGAGGGAATTAAAGAATGCAAGGGCTGAGCAGAAAACAGAAATACGTAATGCTCATTAAAGCCAGCTATTCTAGCATAGGTACAAAGTGTTTGTAAAACACGCCATAGGGGACAGAAAAAGAGGGAAAAAACCACCACAGAAAAGCAAAGATCAGTGAACTTCAGTACTAGAAAAACTTATTTAAAATTTTCCACCCAGAACCTCTGGCAGACCTGACAATAGACATAAAGGAGCATAAGGCAAGAAATTAGGGAGGATGCCAAACAACCCTTCTCCATGACCCAAACCCACCACTATATATTTGCCCATGCATCTTTGAGGATGTCAACTCAATTTTTTCAAGGAACTTTATGTAGATTTACTAGAAAGTCCATTTTGTAGTTTATAACAAGAAATTCCAAAGAATCTAAAATTTAAGATAAACATAGTATTTACAACCACATGCACAGACTCCACCATTGAGAAGATGGAAAAAACATTCGGGGGGGGAGACAAATTGATGTGTCTATTGATAGAAACAATATTGGACAAAGTTACTGGAAATTAACTAATTTTTAGGTTTATTCTTTAGCTTTGCACCTGAATGGCAGAGCTGTGTCAACAGACAGGCTACTTGAGTTGACTTGTTTGCACAAACCCACATGCAAATTTGACACAAGTCAGCAGAACTCAGTCTGCATGGTCTGGGGATGGGGAAAATTGAAGAAGAAAAAAAAAAAAGTCTCTTCCTTAAATGACAAAAGCCCTCAGGTAACAGAATGCCACCAGTAACAAGACTAGCACTGACATGATGTAGGGACAGCAATTTCATCAGCAGGATGCTCTGGATTCCCATCTGCCCTATACACGATCTCCTCCAACGCTACCTCTTCCAGTGTGGATGACATTGCAAGCAGCCATACAGCAAGCAACAGGAGCTCTGCAGAGCTCCAGCTGAACCAGCAGAACCCTTTTACTCTAGGCAGCACCCCAAGAAGATGATGCTGGTATCAGCATACTAATTACTCAAATTAAATGTAAAGAACACTCCAAAAACCCAAATCATTTTGAGATTGAAAGTGTACAAAAGACCAGTGTTATGATTAAAAACAAATCAGAAACACCTGCTGAAGAGGAATGTGAGTACTAAATTGAGCTGTAGGTTTAATCAACACCTCCCCCAGAGCAGCGGGCAGAGATGACACAAGCAATTAACAAGCAAGGAAAATGAGAGTTTCATTTGACAACTCTGAAGGCACTAGTATCATTTAAATAAATATAAGCAGAAAAAGGGGAAAAAAATCAGACAGGGTAAAAAAATAAATAGACATTACTTGTCATCCATTCTCAAAGCAGAACAGAGATTTTTCATTTTACCAAATAAGATATAAAATAAATGCTTCCAAGCTTTCATTAGAAAGAGATGAGGTTTTCATTTCAATTTCCTTTGAAAGACCAAGTAATGATCAGAAATCACAGGTATGTTCAAACAGATACACCATAAGCTACCAAATGCACAAAATTTATCTGCTTACTTCAGATAGTGATAACCACTAAAACTACATACAAAGTGTTCCATGAAGACCAGGTACTCGGATCTTCTCAGTTCATTACACTTCGACAGAGCTCAAGAAGGCTTATCTGCAAGGCTGTTTTACTTTGCTAATTAATTGCTTTTCTTATCATATAAAACATTAAGAAATCACTTTGAATGAAAGCATTATAAGATGTAAGCTGCTTTGGACAGGGTATGCATGTATATAAACACACGTGTATGTTCACGTATTTATAGATACATAGTTTCTGCGTGGGTGTATGTATAGAAAAACACAAACACACACGCACTATGTATATGTCCTGCCACTGTTTAAAAGAAAAAGCATCCTGACAGAACTCAAGCTCTAAACTTGTCAGGTGGCAGACAACCAACAGCTTCCAGTGGAGCACAAAGCTCCTGGAGCTCTGGGAAGCCAAGGCGAGCCCAATGTGAATACACAGCAGCAAACAAAGAAGCAAGCAATTTTTTAGCTTGAATTGATGGTTCCAGCCTTAGTGTCCAGTGAGTAAATCCACACAATGAATATACTTCTTGCTGCCTCTGCAGAAGATGAACTTGAAAAGGAGTTCCTCTGAGTTTCAGTGATTCCCTTCATCTGGAAAATGATGGAAAAAACAGGCTTACCTTCACTGAAGAACACAGGCAACTCCAACTCAAGACTTGGCTTGTGGGTCAAGTGCATAGGAAACCCCCAAACAAGGGCAAAAGACAGGTCTCTGGAACAAGAGGGAATTCTTTTGCTGCCACATGCCTGGCTACTAAACCACGAAGCTCATTCCTACCCCCTCAACAGGCAGACATGTGAACAGGAGGCAGAGCCCATCATGCTTCTGGCTTCTCCAAGAACTGCTGTTTCAGAGCTTCACACACAGCAAGCACCCAACCAGCAGGGCAGCCTGAGGGGTACACTCCACACCAGCCTAAAACAAACTAGGTCAGGGCTACCAGACACCGACCATGTCCCTCAAGCCAGCTCACATGTTAATTCAGTGAGCCGACTCAAATTGCTAAATCAGTCACAAACTAACCGTACAAACAAGCTGAATAAACAAACACATAAATAAACCACATCCAAACAATTTTCAGCCATTTCTGGTTCTTGGCTCTAGCTCGCTGTGGGATCTTCAGAGCCATTAAAGGAGTGACTTTGCAGTGACGGTGGCTGGGAAGACAAGAAAAGAATCACAGTACTTGTGAGCATTTGGCGTTACCTGTCACAGAAATGTACGCTACGTTGTACTAACTTGAGAGTGCTCTACCAGTTTCAGTGAATCCACACTAATGTTTTCCCGTTTCATTTTTACTGCTAATGAACCTGTTTCTTTTGGACAAGGGTAATAGCAAGCTGGGCAGAATGCAGAAGAAAGGAGAGGATAGTCTATAGAATATCTTACTTCTGAGGTTTGTCTATGTGTCAAAAAGGCAGGTAATGTAAGGTTGGCACGGAGCAAACAACCACCTAGAGCTTACGGAGCAAACAGCATAAGGGATTTCTGGTCTGCTTCAAAGACAAACAGGTTAGCTCAAACAGCAGAATAGGCTACTTGTGAGTTCATTCTCCGGCTTGACCTCAAGCGAAGGATGAAAAGTCATAAAAACTACTCTAAGCAGCAGAGTTAGGGCAGCAGCTAGAGGCAGAGGGGCTGTGTCAAGCAGCTGGACTCGTAACCTTTTCTACTAGCACAGCTGGAAAAAGACACTTTGTCAATAGCCTTTAGACTACTGTTCTTCTTCTTTGTGTACTTAGGTTAAAGCTCCTTGTGGTACTGACTAGTTGTACTTACAAAGCACTCACACCAAGAGCAGCATATAACGTAACCCAAAAATGTTAGAAGACAAACAGCAAGGGCCTGGGGAAGCTACTACATTTGTACCTGCAACGTAGTTAGAGGACATCAGCCTCTTGAACAGGGCATACTCTAGAAGCAAACACAAAATTTGCCAACTTAAAAAAAAAAAATCAAAATAAAAGCTTCTCTTCCATCTAGAATAACTACTTATATAGCCGATTTTAAAAAAGCCATCAATAAATTACTAATACCATGAAGAAAAATGGCAACTCACAACACAGAAGTATTTAGACAGATCATTTACCCCCCTCCTTCCCACCACTTCAGTTGCACTGGAAGACATACATGGACTCAGAAGCATGCTGTTTGAAGCTTAAGTCTCTGAACCTTACAAATTTCCAACATGAAGATATGGCCTATAGTGCAATGTTTTGAAATTAACTCATTCTTAAATATTTGCAAATGCCTAGCAATAAAAATCAAATACACAAACCCACACAATATTATTCTCTCAACAGCATCGCATGTTTCAATACAGCATTTCTAGTTTTTAATAGGTATCTTCACTTACATGAATTATAAACCAAAATACAGATTCAGAAAGGCAAAACACACAACTCATTAATGTTTAACAGTCTTCAGAAGATATCTTCTAGATGCACAAGTAGTACTTACTACTATGAACCTACTGGAAGGTACACCTTTTCCCTGTACTTCCTACAACTTGTCGTTAGACTTCATTTAGAGAGCTTGTCAAATGGCTTTTCCTCATATGCACAGGAAATAACTCCTTTGTTATCTACTACTACAAGCTTAGTATTACTAGCCAAAGTGGAACAATTTTATCCTGTTGTCACATTAGAACTATGTTTTCTGTGATTTAGAAGGCTCATTTTTATGCACAACTAATGCAGAACTTCTTTATTCCTTTTTTAAAATATTTTTTGTGTCTGTTGACTCTACTTTCTTCTTCTTTTTCCCCTTTGTTTAGCTCATACAGGTATATTTTTCCAACATCTGATCAATACCTCTTCTTTGTTATTCCCTGTTCTTTCTCTCTCTCCAGTTCTGCTCCTTACGTATGTCTCCCTTTTCTAGTATTTTCACAATGACAGAAGTTGACCCTCATACCACACAACTTTTGAAACTGGAAATACCATTTGAAACTTCAGCTCCAGAAAGTGATAAGCCTAAATATTTTTCCACTGTATTTCAATTTAACCCCATTTTGAGTAAAAGCAGAAGGATCACAGCTCTGTCCACAGACATCAGGAGATAGTGCTGCATTTCAAGTTAACCATTTAAACATAAATCAGAACAAATTCTGCAGAATTCTGAATTCAAGGAAGTCTATTTTACTGCTGGTGGAGAAGCTGAAAGGTGTGGTTATATGTTGGTAGTTTAATTAATTTACCTTCATCATGTCTGAAAGCAGCTGACTTACTTGATGCCTAACCCATTCCACCTATCCAAAAAAAAGTAATGCTATTTTCTACCAATAGGTAGACTTGTCCAGCTGTGCTTTGATGTATAACAATTGACATTTGAAAGGAAGAGACCTTTCAAGGAGGAAGTTACAGTTGTAGATCCTCACTTTGCCAACATAAACAGAAAAAAACAGCTAAATAAGTGATAAACAGCTAAGTAAGAATAGTTTGACTGTACTGAAAAGCAGTATCACCAGTTGGGACAAACATTAAGCACCCAGTAGAAACGCCTTACTTTGGTGGATGTAACAGGAAGATTTTTCTAAGTGTCCTTTGTAATTTAGTTAAGCAAAGATACATAAAAATGTGCTACTACTGGATACCTACTCCAATATCAGGCATGTTCCAGGCATAATATTAAGTAGGGGGTTTAATTTTTTTTTCCTTCAGACCTCTATCATATTTTTAAAGTTTTGGGATTTTGTGTTTTTTTTTAAAACCAAAACTGAACCGGAGACCACGCATGCCAATACTGAGTTATAACTATTTGCTCACATAGTGGGTTTGTGTAGCAACGTTTTGGCAGCAGGGGGGAGCTACAGGGGTGCTTCTGTGAAAAGCTGCTAGAAGCTTCCCCCATGTCAGACAGAGCCAATGCCAGCCAGCTCCAAGATGGACCCAGCACTGGACAAAGCTGAGCCCATCAGCAACGGCGGCAGCACCCTGGAGAGAACATATTTAAGAAGGGGGGGGGGGGGCAGAAATCTGCACAACATTTGCAGCAGCAGAGAGGAGTGAGAACACATGAGAGCAAAAACTCTGCAGCCACCCGGGTCAGTGGAGGAGGTGCTCCAAGCACAAGAGCAGAGATTCCTCTGCAGCCCATGGTGAAAACCATGGTGAGGCTGGCTGTGCCTCTGCAGCCCATGGAGGTCCACGGTGGAGAAGATATCCACCTGCAGCCCATGAGGGACTCCACACCGGAGCAAGCAGATGCATCTGAAAGAGGCTGTGACCCAGTGGGAAGCCCATGCTGGAGCAGGTTTGCTGGCAGAACTTGTGACCCCACGGGGAACCCATGCTAGAGCAGTCTGCTCCTGAAGGATTGCGCCCCATGGAAAGGACTGACACTGAAGCAGTTCATGGAGAACTGTGGCCTGTGGGAAGGACTCATATTGGAAAAGTTCATGGAGGACTGTCTGCCATGGGAGGGACCCCATGCTGGAGCAGGGGAAAAGTGTGAGGAGGAAGGAGCAGCAGAAACCGCGTGTGATGAACTGACTGTAACCCCCATTCCCTGTCCGCCTGCGCCACTTGGGGGATGAGGTAGAGAAATTGGGAGTGAAGTTAAGCCGAGGAACAAGGGAGGGGTGGAGGGAAGGTGGTTTAGGCTTTAGTTTCTATTTCTCATTCCTCATTATTCTATTTCTCATTATCCTACTCCAATTTGATTGGTAATAAATTAAGCTTATTTCCCCAAGTCTGTTTTGCCTGTGGTGGTTATTTCTCTCCCTCTCCTTATCTCAACCCATAAGCCTTTTGTTACATTTTCCCTCCCCTGTCCCGCTGAGGAGGGGAGTGATAGAGCAGCTTTGGTGGGCACCTGACATACAGCCAGGGTCAAGCCACCACAGCTGAGCATGTACACACACACAGAGTTAAATGCTCAACATCCCTCCCAAGTTAATCCATAAAGACTTAAATCATCAACACCATCTTGAATTATTTTTTTAAAATTATTCATCAAGCCATAAAAGCCATTTTTCTGCCAAGGTAGACAGCCTCTTCAAGGAAAAGAGGGAAAGGAAAAAAAAAAAAAGAAAATAAGAGGAAAAGCCACCATTGAAGGACTTGGCAGACTTTAAAAATTCCCAAAACAAACACTGCGTCTCCTTAAGCTAGCATTTGTTAATAGTGCCACTGCATTCAGCCTTTTTTGTGTGCCTGTCACTAAGCAGCACATACAAACTGATAGTCCTAAAGTTTCCTGAAAAGGACAAGACCTGAACCTTTTACCTGGATCAGTCCCCCCACCCACCCACCTCTCCTGCTGCATTACCTCCTTATCATTGACTGAAACAGTACACAGTCAGTGACTGAAAAGAACATTCTGCCTATTTTAATGCAAAATCTTGAAAATCCTCACTGCAGCTCAATAAGAACCATTAGATGATCACTGGTTGAACCCTCTCAAAATCCTGCAACTAAAAGGAAAAGATTTAGTGTTAAACAGCAGCTGTATTTTCACTTAGCTATGCAGACATTTCATAGCCACTTTGCCATACTGGCTTATGTCTGGACATTTGAATAAAAATAGCTAATGTTCTTGCTTCTTACGCCATTAAATAAAGTGCACAAAGGCATTGCCAGTACTGTTTTTGCCCATGAAAGGCAATGGTCATTAATAGCTTGTATTTGCAGAAGGCTGTCAGAGGAACAGCATGCTTGAGCTTCCTCCACAGCTTTCTATAGGTTTAACCATACATGAGGCAGCAGGGGGGAAAAAAGACACTACGTATTTCCTCTTTCCAGAACAGGTCACACCTGCAGGAGATTTGGCAAGTCATGCAAGCCTCAGTTGGAGAAAAAGATTGGATTCCTGTAAATTTGAGGGGGCAGAAGGATGTGGGTCTCTTCCTGGGAAGCGCATCTTGGAAAAATGTGCAATGGCAGCATTAGTATTAGAATTTTTACACTTTCTTGACTAGTATCTTGGAGATTTACACTTGTGTTGCTATTCTTTTTCATCCATTTTATGCTTGAAGGAGTTAACTCTTTCAGTAATATTTTGAGAGGAAACAGGCAACAAATGGGCTACTCATACATTCAAGTCCGTGCTGGATAAACAGATTTTTCAGGCATCTTCAAATTGGGTCTACCTGGAAATTAGAGCAGACAGGTGAAGTGAGCCACAATGAGGAAACAAGCTTTGTCAGCTGGATGGTATCCAAATGTGGATCACCTAACAAGCAGAACAGAGGACTGAGTAGCTGACAACATGCTCACAACATGTCAACCATGAGAAGTCAGGGATTTTCACCTGCTGGACAAGCGAACTCACTCCACTGACCAGGAAAAATACATCATGATATATATTCAGATGAAAAGTTACAAGCAAGAAAAACCACAAACCGAAAGAAAAAAAGGAGATGATGAGCAACAAACAAGGTAGCAGAGGAAATTACAAACAGCTTTATTAGTTTCTCTAGGTATGCCCTAAATAAGTCTCCTACCACCTAAAAGAACATGGCATTTGCCAGCTCTCATAAAGATAGTGCCCATTTCCCTTCAGCTGCCATGTCTTCCTGAGATACGGGACTATGAACCTACAGACCAGTCACTGTTGATTACCCCTCTGCAGTAAGGCTTCAGAGCACTTGCTGTGTAAAACTCGAGAGCTTTCAGGAAATTGAAATGACACAGTAGCAGCCCGGGAGAAAGGGGAAGGTGGTACTGGTTCTCTTGCTATCAGAAGCCACTTGCCATCAACACAAAACTCCAGACAGACTACAGGAAGAGAAATGTTCACAGCCCAGCCTCAGTCTGGAGCACACCTGCCTTGCACCCAGGGTCTTGGGATAGACAGTGGGAGCCCTACTAAATGGTGACACCATTTGCTTTCTGCTAATCTGAATTCAATCCAGCATGTAATTTCAGACTTATTTTGACCTAATAACATGGCAACCCAATGCACTAAGATTACTGCTGTACTTTTTTGCTGGAATGTTCTTTGTCCTTGTTTAAAAACTGGCAAAGCATTATGAAGCTTTGCTGAAGATGTTGATTTCAAGATGAAGTTCACTCTGTTTGCTCCCCAGGTGTTCCTAGTAAAGAGGCTCCTATCTAAATACTATTTTAGAAAGGCACTTCTGAGTATGATGGGGTTGGAAGAGAGACATGTAACAGAAAGTCTCTTTCCCCTCCAGCTCTCTTCCCTCCCAGTCTACCAGAGTCTGAACAGACTTCCATGAAACAGTCAGGGACAGCAGAGCTGGAAAGCAAGAGGAAACAACGAGTCCCAAGCATAATTTGTAAAGAAAGAAGGAATGAAATCCCAGCACCTAAGCAGGTTCCCACCTGTAACAAAATACTTGTGGGAACTGTATAAAAGAGAGGTGCTACACTTATTCCAGATAGCATTAATACAATGAGTGGAAAGCAATCTCACACCTGTTCTTCAGGCAAATGTTCTTGGTGCTTAAGACCCACCTTTGAAATTAAGGCTTGTTTCAGTAGCGGGACTGTATACTGAGAGAAGCCCTCTGAAGCGTTCAGACTCTTTGCATGTATTTGAAGTTGCTATTCAGATGTATGGCTTCCATGCTTGAAGGGACTGTATAAACTTAGTGAAATATGCACTATTGAGAAAGTCACTCCCCTGCAAGCACCATCTTGCAGGTAGAAACCCAAGTCCTGACACGGGATTTGAGTCTTTAAAGTTTGGAGTGAATGATTCTTACACCTAGCAATCAAGAAGTAAAAACAACACTCAGGCTATTAAAAGTGTGGTGTTTATATCCCTAACATTATGAATTATTCAGCCTTTAAACATGATTTACTACTGGTTCAGTAGGAGCAGAACGTAGTACCATATCAATTATATCCGGAACTGCAGAATACTGTGGGGGGGAGCAGGGGGAGATGCTTTCCTACTTCGAGAGCAACACATGCTACACATGCAGAGCCAAAGCCTTCTAATCCAGCAGGCTGAATACATACTAGTTATTCAAACTCAAGAACGTGTGCATAAAAGGCATTTCATACAATTAGCCTCTGTTGTCCTCCTTGTTTTATGCTCTCTGTAAATTTCTCATTCCCATGTTGCTACATTACACACTCAGACCCATCTTTTTGTCTACTACAACACCTTCAGTAATACAAAAAACATTAGACAAACAGGTAAGGATGTCTAAAAGGAGAGTATTTGTACAAGCCACTGATCTATCATTTACTCAACAAACAGGCTCAATTAATAGATTATTACAGTAAAGCAAAATTAAGTGAAGCACAATGAAAACTGCTAACATTGTTTTAGTCTCAATATCATAGCTTTCTGTGTCATAGTTTTCTGCCAAACTAATATAATGGAACACAGTTATGATTTTATGAAGAAAATTTTTTAGCAGACTATCACTGTGGATGGCACCTGGAAAGATCTTACAGAGGACAAAAAAATACATTTATCCTCAACTAATGGAAGCCTCTTCACACATCCATTTACGTATCTTTATTTGCTAAAGAACTGACATAAATTTGTAACTTAAGCCTGAAACCAAACGAGACCACCAATTTACCTGAAGAGGTCTGGGCAAGCAACTGATCCTAGTTTCTGAGAAACAGGCTGAAAACTTGTAATACACAGGGCAAAATTAGTTTCAAGAACACAGTAAAGAGAAGCTGTGTAAGTTACTGGCCACTTATGGCTCATATTGTGACCAAGAAAGAGCCGAGATAACTGACTACCTCTCAAAGAAGGACCTTGTTTCAGCAGTTACTTTCATATACTCATGCAGCATAAATGTTACAGCTTTGGACAGTGCAAGCACAGAAAAACAGCAGCATGGCAGCTTGGGAAGGTCCATGGCAGGAGAGATGATTCTGCATCCCCGTAGCCCCACAAGAAACCTCCCATCACTGAGGCAACACTCTTTCCCCTCTTTCCTAGGCTCTGCTGGAGCATTTCATAGGCACACAAGATGGAAAGCTGCCAGCCTTCCCACAGCCAACTCCGAGTAGGTCAGTCTTGGCTCAGCAGCTGACCGCACAGCGCAGCAAAAGGAAACACAAGGCCTTGAACTCATGCCCATCTTCCCTCTCGTCCTCCATACACACAACCCTAGACATGGATTTTCTTTGATTGCTGAGGAATAGTAATTCACTGGTGGTCAACATCATCTCCACTGGAGACCATGACAGCTGCCAACAGGCCCCATCCATAAGCAAACCAAGAACTGCTCAGATTAAAACTTTGCAAAACCTGAGGTTAAGATGCCAAACTTTACCATTAATGTGTATTTATGGCTTCCTTCAGGTTTTATGGGAAGTTACAGAGTAACTGTAAAGGAAATTTCCTATTTAGAGCTGCCAAACTAATACCAATCTAAAGACCAGGTCCCACTAAGGAGAGAAGTGGCAATACAAACTTCCCTGTTCCCACAGCCATCTTCAGATGGCAGCAACACTGCAACACTCTGCCTCTAGCCTTGCTCCAGAGCCAGTTTCATATCAATCAGCTTTGGCATCAGGATGGTAATACTATTGCACCAGTGATAAAGAAAACCCTGAGGACAGGGTCCCCCAAGTAACAACTAGGAAGTAGCCTGAAGTTACAGTGTTTGTTTCACCTTCACGCAAATGACTCGCAGTCTTCAGTTAATCATTGGCTTTAATCCAGGCTGACATCCTGATACACATCACCAGGCCACCCATCACCTATGGCTTTTGATTCATGCAGAAAGTAGAGGCCACGTATGCAACTGACAGGCCTAAAGCATGACGTGCTACCCTTTGTTTATGAAGGAGGAAACCAAATAAATCACAGAAATATTACTGATATTGATATGATATGTAGTTACTGATATTTAAAATATTCTACAGAAATCCTATGCTAAATCTGGAAGCAATCCTTATGGAACTGCAGGGAAAGTGAACATACCATTTGATGCATCAGGGACACGGCTACTTCCCTATTACCCAGAAAAATAGCTTCTTGATAATTCTTCTTAAATAATCTTGGATGTACTATTACACAACCATGCACAGAATAATACAAGATTGCAAGAAACATTTAGTCATTTGATCAGCTTAACAACAAATCTGTAGAGACAAATTCAAAGGATTCACAGGCCAAACCCATGTTTTTTCCTAGGGGTGAAACAAAAGCAAAAAAGAAAAAGGAAGGGATGTGCCAATCCTTCCACACCTCATCCTTTGACAGTAACTACTCTACGCCATCTGGCTATTAAGGATTGTCAGCACTTGAAGAATATCCATGATGCTTTCCTGACTGCTCTTACAGGAAAGGGGTGGGGGGAGACAAGAAAAAAAAAAGTCCTAGAAAATTAAACAGGCATACTATAAAGTGAAAACTATCACCCTGCCTATTTTTTCTTGAGGGAAAAAATGCTTCAACTGTGCTTACTGTATTTCTTAGAAGACTTGAATTTTGAAAATAGTGAATATTCCTGAATAGGTCTGGGGATTAAGGTGTTGAACCTTGAAAAGACAGGTGACTGAGCAAACTCTTACCGCACAACGCACTGGAGCAGAGCTCACATGAAGACCAATGCAAGTAACAGAAATCAATAGCTCATTTGTTTTTTCGGCATTTTTTACGGAGGTCTAGAAAAGAGTCTGAACTTGCCCTCTGAGGGCTTCTTAAGGCTTACATGAATCTCTCTTAAAGGCAGGAGAGCAGCTGGCCCGTCCCGCCATCCACTCTCTAGTAACTCCATACGACTTCGCTCACTCTGTCTCCAGCTGCTAGCTGTGAATAGAGGCACAGGACTCCCGGGGCACAGTCATTTTGCACCCAAGGAAGGTGCACAGGCACATGGCAGATACAACCACAACTCCTCCCACGGGCTAAGGGCTGGCATGGACCCCAGAGGAGCCAGAGCTCCTAGTGAAATCCATTTAACACATTCCTGCACAGCTTC
Source organism: Falco punctatus (assembly GCF_963210335.1). Lineage (NCBI taxonomy): Eukaryota > Metazoa > Chordata > Aves > Falconiformes > Falconidae > Falco > Falco punctatus. The sequence goes on along the minus strand of NC_137585.1, from coordinate 12,543,775 downwards.
TGCCGATACCGTTCCTATGGACAGTTGAAGCTATTCTAGCTGAAAACAAACATCAGCACCAGGCTAGTTGCCTTTGCTGGAAGAAGAGTGTGCATTTTACAGAAATAGAGACAAATTGAGCTCACTTTCTTCTACAAAAGCTTTTCTGGTGTGATTTTGTTCCCTTATATCTGCTTAGGTAGCTAACAAAACCAGAGCTTCAGTAGCAGGAATGTATTTTTGTATCTTTATATAACAAGTTGCATTTTTAAATGCCTGGTTGGGCTTTCTGGACTTTTCTATTAAACCATACAGCATTTTGCCGCTACCACCTCTAATTAGCACAGGAACTGGCACCTTCTCTGCTGCTTCTACTTATTTGTTCATTTAAAAAGAGACTTTGAAATTGCGTATTAGGATATACTGAAGCACTATTGTATTAAACAAGCATAATAACCAGAGTTTATTACACCTCAGACATTTTTTTATAGCTTCCTTCCTAAAAATATTAATAAGTATACTCAGTAAATGCAGGATTTACTTTTGAATATCACTATTCTATGTATCTTTTTGTCATTCAAAATTAGAGCTAAAAATACATGTACACCCCCCTGTTGCATACTTGCTCCACATTCAAATAGAAACCCCCAGACAACCAACATAAACAACTGTGATGAAGGCCTCAATCTCCAATGGGCAGTGGGATGAAGACCATAAAAAGAAATTAAGACTTACTATTTTTCCACCTCCTCTCAAAACACAAGAGTCTCAAACCAACTCCCGTTTGGTCAGTTGTGACTTTGTAAACTCTGTATCTACCTCACCGCATGCTGCCAGGAATAGCATAAATCTCAAAGCAAGGATTACAAAACCATTTGGGGGTTTCGGTAGGGGTTTTTTTCTTTTAAGAACCCCAACACACATCCTTAGGAGTTGCTCCTAGGAGAAAGAGTTCAATCTGCTTTTAGCTTTCAAAATTAGCACAGATCTGTTTATTCTGCTGGGTATAGTCCGAATGTTTGAACAAAAAAAGTTAGTCATAAGTCAGACAATACAACTCGCCATGACTACACCCTTCACACGAAGGAAAACCAAAAGATCGACTTTCTATTTCAACCAGCTGAAACGACCATAAAAGTAAGTAAATTCTCATGGCTTTTCTTTTCTAAAAAAAAAAAAAAAAACCAACAACCAACCACCAAAAAAAAAAAACCCAACAACAAACCAGCTTCCCATCTGACATGTCACCAAATGGGTTTTGGCCGCTGAAAAATCCTACCATTGGTCCGGCTTTGCAGCAGGCACATCCCATACACCTTGTCGGGCTCGCAGGGATGCGCGCTCCCTGCTCACCGCCGCCGCTGCGGCGGGGGGGGCGGGATAACGGCAGCCGCGGGTACCGGGCAGGCCGCCCCCCGCTGCCCGCCGCGCAGCTCGGCTTGGCGAGAGCGCAACGCCAGGTTAACGATTTGCAATTTGCTTCACTCCTGGACTCCACGGCACAGCCCTCCATTTTGTCAACTGCCTCAATTTAAACGTCTTGCAAGTTGACGGCAAAACTTCCAACATTTCTCCGGGAGCCTTTCGGGGCTTTAAAGCATCCTCGCCCATTTTAAGCAGGGGGAAGCCTACTCGGGGCCGGCACTGTTTACTAAGTTTAGCAAGGCAGGCGCGCACGCCAAAGCTGGTCCTCCGCCTCCCCAGGCATCCCCCGCAGACGGTTTCGGGGCGCGCTGGAGTCCGGGCGCTCCCGCTCATCCCCCGGCGGCGCGCTGCCCCCTCCCGCGCACACAGGGCGCCCCCCCCCCCCCCCCCCCCCCCCCCCCAGGAGAGGCAGGTGGATATCGGGAGGTGAGAAAGGAAGGGACGAGGAGGAGGAGGCAGGAGGCACCGCGGACGGCAGGGTGCCGGCCGCCCCGCAGCAGGTAGGGGGAGCGCGGGGCGGCCCGCCGGTGCCGGTGCCGGTACCGTACCCCCCTCCCTCTCACCCGCGGTCCTTACCACCTGCGGAGGCGGCCGGAGCCTGCCCGGGCCGGGGCAGCGACCTGTCCGCTGCGGGCGCGCTCCTCCGGAGGTGAGGGGGCGGCGGGGAAGGGCATGCGGGAGGAGGGAAGGAGGGAGGGAGGGCTCCCGCCGCCCGCCTCTCCCTCACCTCCCTCCTCCCCCTCCCCGCCCAGCCCGGCCCGGCCCGGCCCCGCCGCGGCCCCCCCAGCCCCGCGCCCCCCTCCCGGGCCGGCTTCACGGGGCGGCCCCGGGCCAGGGGTCCCTGCGCTCCTCCCGGCACTTACTGTGTCACCCCCTGCCTCTCTGTCCCCTCGGCAGGGATAAAAGTTGTTGCCACCAGCCTCGCCGCTGCCGCCTGAAACAACTTTGTCTCCTTCCAGCCTCTGGGAAAGCGCCTCTTTTTCCTTATTCTTCAATTAAAAAAAAAAACAAAACAAAACAGCAATTTCTAAAAAAGTAAAGAATGAAAACTATATTCGTCTCTTTTTTTAGGAGGGGGAAGCATGAAGGTGGGAGAGAAGAGGAGGAGAAGAAGGAAACATTTGGCGCTTTCCCCCCTTCTTCCCCCTTCCTTCCCCCCCCAAGATGGCTTGAGAAAATTAAAAGGGGACGGGGATGGGGGGGCGGGGGGGCACTGAAAAGCTCGGGAGGGGGGAGAAAGTTTTGGGGTTTGAGGCTTTTTTTGTATGTGGTAGGTTTTGGGCGGGGGGTTGTTGGGGTTTTTTTAAAGCTTTCGGCTCCCAGAAAGCCCCAAGCGATTACAAACAAACGGGCAGAGCAGGCAGGCACAAGGAGGGGAGCGAGCGAGAGAAAAAGAGTTTTTTTGCTGGTCAGTAAACTTCAAGCTGCTGGGATGAGGTCATTGGTGTAAAAATAAAGCGATGGCGTCATTTGAAACCAATCCCAGTGAATGAACTCAGCCGGGGGGTGAAGGTGGGGGGAGAGGGAGAAGGAGAAAGAGGAGGAGCGGGGAGAGAGGATCCCCGCGGGGAGACGGAGGCAGCCGCCACTGTCGCGCAGCCCCGGCCGCGGGCGGCGGAGTGGGGCTCAGGCCGCACCACGCTGTCACCGGGGGGGGACACGCGTCCGCTGCCCCCGGCCTCCCGCCGCAGCCGCCGCGCCGGCCCCTGGGAGGAGCCGGGGCCGCGGAGCGATTCAACCGAGCCGCCGCCGCGGCCCTTCCCCGCCCCTCGCCCGGCCGGGGGGGGCAGGCCCCGCCCGCCCTGCCCTCGCTCCCCGGCCCGGCCCGGCCCTCACCGCTGCCGGCCCCTCTCCAGGGAAAGCCGTCCCGCCTCACCGTCCCCTGCCATCACCGCCGCCTCCGGGCGGCCCCACACCGAGGCCCGGGGCGGACCCGTCGCCGCGGGCCTCGCCGGGCATGTGGCGCCGCACGACGCCGCGGCGAGCCCTGTCCCTCCGCGGCCTCCCCGAGCCCGGCCGCAGCCCGGTGGTGCCGCGGGCGGCGCGGGGGTGGCTCCGTCAATATGGGCCTTCTGACGGCCTGACGCAGAACCATGGAGTGCTGAGGTGCCAGACCCTCCTGAGGCACTGGGGACGGAGCGCCCTGGTAGCTGCAAGGCATGTTGAGGGCCTTCACCCTTTAAATTACCTTGTCTAATTAATAAAAAGAAAAGAAAATCTAAAACCAGTAACTTGAGAAAAGTGAAAGTTAAGTCTAAACATACACAGAAATACAATGACTTTTGTTGAACAGCCATCTGTTCTGGCTGGTACCATTGTTAACTAGCAAGGTACATCCCTCAGGGATTTGGTGGGTCCCGCCTGTCTTAGGCACCCCTCTTCCAGGTACACCAACACACTCCGCAGCCATCCCTCCTCGTCACCAGGCTGGCTGTGCAGAGTGTCTTACACAGCACAATCCAAACTCTTGTTGGTCGCCTCTGCCGGCCTTCAAGTCCACAAACCCTTGGAAGACAGCACAAGAAAGAGGATTAACCACATGGGTCCTTACACTCTTGGTGGCTGCCTCTTCAAACAAAGCGCCTTAGGAAAGGCACACAGCTGTCGCCCACCGTAAAACAGCTTGTGTGGTTGGTCTCTCAGGAAGCAGGCAGCTATGAACAAATTATACGGTGGTGGGATCTGTCCTGGCAAAATTGGCAAAGAACCACCTTGATGAAGGGCCCAGCATTAAGTATTTGCAAGCTGCCTCTCATGAGGAAGCCATGTCGGCACTCACACCACGCAGTCACATCCTCTGCAACGCAGAGTGTGCAGGGGGGAGCGACAAGTCCTGAGAGAAGCCCAGTCCCCATAAAGCAGTGACAGAAGAAAGATCAAAAGCAGTGAAGAAATTGTGGTAAAGCAGTTTACGTTGGTACATTTGCTGTTTTGCACGTCTGTCTTGTACCAGCTAAAGAACAGTTTTGCCTTTTTTGTCTCAATTAACCAGTGGCCTTGATGATACCTTTTGCAAACCCCCAAAGTGCTCCCAGTACTGAAAGTCTGCACAGTTAACTGCTGGTTACCAGAGCTAGAACTGACCCATTTTGACGAAGGGGATCAGACAGCGTGCCAGAGAAACTCAAGGTGACAGCCAGTGCCCCAGCTTATTCAGACCAGAGAAGTGCAGGAACAAATAGTTCCAGCACAGTTATCCTCACAAAGAGAAGTGGGGAGCACTGGAGAGGGGTGCGTGGTGAGGAGGAAAGACATTTCAATTCTCTCTTCCTTTTTGTTGTCTCAACTCTGTAACACCTTACATAACTGTTCTTTTTTTTTTTTCCTTAATTAGGAGACCGAAGAAGTTTCCTCACTATAAAACTGTAAGAAAAAAAAAGTACTTGTGATCTTTTTGGAATATTTTTATTTTTAGCTGGAAAAAAAAGGATATATACAGAAAAGTCTAGGACAGCAAGTTGTAAGCGTTTTCTATATTGAGTCAGGATATTTCTTTTTCCTAATGTAACAAAAGGTGCAACTAAACCACAGTGATATCACAATTAACTCCTGCGGGTTGAAGTTATTACCAAGAATAACTTCTTATTTTCAGCTGAGCTTGAGCTGAGAATGTGATCTGGGAGAGCACTGCAGGGTGAAACTCTACAAGTTTGTTGCTAACCTGAAGACACAAACAGAAGGAAACTGAAGGCTCAAACTCAGCAGCATCTGACCTCACTTCATTGAGATTAGCGGCCACGTCCTTTACCTCCTGTTTGCAATGGGCAAAGTGTGTGTGTGTTGGCAGCTGACATGCCTCAGCTGGCAGGTGGTCACTTGCAAAGAAGCAGAAACTCATTTGAGTGTCAGAGTCTTAAGTCCAGCGTACCTTTTTGGTCTATTTCCCCCCTTGAAAGCCTTTCATTCCTCCCTACCACTTGCACAGCAGGCTCCTGGAAACAATCTGAACTGCAGGCACAAACCAGGGAGAGAGTCAGGCTGTTGTCTGTTGAACACCTGAGCCGTACAGAAGAGGGGCTGCCTGGCTCGGCTGGTGTCCCTGGCTGCTGACCTTCCCTCCCCAAGTTTTCTGTTGATTCCATGTAATGTGTTTTGCTGTGTTTCTGGCAAAGGATTTTTTTGGCTTCAGTGCTCACTGCCCGTTTTTGGCAAAACAGTACCGAAAGAGTTAACGTTAGCATCCTTTTCTTGTGCCTCCTTATCAAGCTCATGAGATAAGAAGACCTGAAGTGTCTATATGGGGTAAAACAAGGGCAAAAGACGTTATGGTGGCTATCCAGCAGGCTATGCAACAGCACTCGAACTTTGACATTCCCCTATGTCCTACCAGTTCACGTCCTGCTTCTGGCAGGAGCAGCTGTAAATCTGTCACCCCTCACTGCCCCTGTTGCTGGGGGGCCAGGGAGAGGGAATAGGTGGGTACTTTCAAGAGCTGGAGGTCATGCACCTTGTTGACAAAGGTTTCTCTTTATTCGTAAAAGCTAGCATAGCTTTTTGTCCCTTTTCCAGCTAATAGATTTTGTGGCACTTCACTTGGTTAATCAGTTAGCAGTGATTAAACAGGGGAAAGATGAATGACAGCCTTAGTAACGTCATCATGTTTTCTGCGCAGTGGAAAGGAGTGGTTTGCCAGAGGAACCTCTTGCGAAATAAGTGAGAACTGAACTTAACGCACAGAGTTTACCATGCTTTAAAATCCCCTTGTGAGTGCTCACTTCCTCCACGGGCTGGAGAGGGCTTGTTGAAGAGGTTACCATTGCCAGACAGCCCCCAGTTGCCATCACAACCGTCTTCTGCCAAAGGTTACTGCCTCTCCTACCTACCTGCAAGCTGCTCGCACAACCCCTCCCAAACTTGTTTCCGTCAAAGTCAACCAGAGTAGCTTAAGCAGTTTAAATAGTAGATGTCAGCTGAACTGGTTTGTTTTGGCTGAAATGGATTAGGGGAAACCCAAGTCAGCAGATGGGAAGTGAGGTGATGACCTTTTCGTGGACAGCTTCAGGGGCATTGGGTAGTTTGGCCTAATCTGCTTTCAGAGCAGACTGCTGTACCGGACATAACTGCTACTGACAGCTCTTCAGAGTACTTAAAAATAGAAGGGTTGCTGAGATACCCACATTGAAACATTCATAGCATTTTTAGATACTACTAGCTTTGTTGGCATAGAGAGCAGGGTAGGGCAGTCAGAGCAGCACAGGTTTGTGGAGAGCAGCAATGGGAACATCAGGGTTTGGAAACCAGCAGGAATAGAAGATGTAAGACTGAGGGTGGAGAAAGAGCAGAAGAGAGAGAAAAAATTGTGGACGGAGATCAGTGGGACATCACAGAGTTCAGTCTAGAGAGGAGGAATTTGAGTAGTGTGAGAAATGCAGGCATCAGAGCCATAGGGTGCAGAGTAGCAATGCTCGAGGGGAAACAGTGAGTTAACAACAACCAGTATCTCCCCTTTTTCTCTTCCATGTGTGCCTCAGACCCTGAGAAGCTCTACCCCTCTGGAGAATGCTTAAATCAGAATAGCCTCACTGCACCTGTTGCTGCAGGTGGTTTCTTACCTCTTCTTCCCCATAGCTTCTCCAGGACTGCCAGATTCATAGCACATCAAACAAGCTGGGGTTAGTATACAAGTGACGTTTAGGTTCAATGCAGATATGGGTTTTTAAGCTGGGAGGAATGTAAGACAAGGTAGAGCAATATTCTGTTCTCTGTAGGACAACAGTGGATTAGTTGGAGCAGTGGAAGAGGAAGGGAGAATTACAGGAACCAGAGTATCAGAAAGTACAGAGAAAAAGGAAGGAGAGCATCAGCTGTCTGCTTCCCTGTATCTCCTTAGTTCATAAATCCTATATCCATTACTCAATAGGAATTTACATGACCCCTGTCTCTACAGTTTCTGAGTACCCTTTATTTTTGTAAGTCTTTTGTGGGACAAGAGTATTATGATACCATGTTTTATGGATATAAAAATGAGTTACTGAGCTAAAGAAGGTAGTATAGCAAGCCGGCTGCAGATCAGTGTGCTGCACCAAGTTAACTTAAATTCCCAATCTAGCCACTACCTCATCCTTCTCCCTCTCCTCTCTTCCATCTCTCAAAAGAAATAGTAACTTTTTTTTACTTATGAGTAGTAAATGAGCAGGCACATTTGGTAAAATTAAGCACTTGCACACATTTGTTAGCTTTGTTTACAATTAGAGAGAGACATACAGACACACAAAGACTGTGAGATGGACAGCAGAAAACAATAAGAAAAAACTAAGGAAGAAGTAATAATAGTTTCTGATTCTATGGATGGGCTTTATAAATTTTAGGGGCTTTTGATCAATCCTAATCATCTTAAACAGGAAAAAAGCAGCTATTTTGATGGTTAAGTCACTTCTGTATGAAACAGCAAGATTAAGTTTTGAGAAGGCATTTGAAACTGGAGATCATAATAATTATTTACAGAAAAGGAGCATAATAACATGTTGTCATCAGGAAACCGAATAATGAAATACTGTTCTCAAGAAAAAGCAAGTTCAGACAAATCTACAGCAACTGAGAAACTTACCGAGAAAAGATGTTACTAGTTATCTAAAGAGAAAATATTTAAATAACAACAACAAAAAAGTCATACATTAAAAAACCAAAATCATAAACACATTCCAGAAATTAAGATAATTGTCACAATAAACACTCCCCTCACCTTTCTTTTAGCTCTTACTCACTGCTAGTCACTTGTCTGTAGGCTGGTGTACTTGCATTGAAATCAACTTGTAATGAGCTGTAAGCACAGATGGTGTAAATCATCATTGCTCAACTAACACTTAAGTTGCTATGCTAATTTATACTATCTGGAGAGTAGCTTTGTATGTTCATGTTTTGTTTGTGGCCAATGATGAATCAGAACTGAAATGTACTTGTGTTTATTCTGAGGTCAACATAAAATGTATGAGGTCTTTGACTATTCATATCCTTCTTTTTAACTACTTGAGTACTTTAAATGATGTGAGAGTACAGTAATTACAACATTTTAGACTTTTTTTTTTTCTGATAAAGAAATATTTTCTTAAGAGTACCAAGGATACAATGGAAAAGGACAGCATCCATAAAATGCTTTTAAATTATATGTGAAATGTAATCTGGGTCAATATAAACCATTAAGTACAAAGTTACTGTCTTGATAGCATGCTAAAGTTCACCATCAGGAAATTTGTTTAAAAGTTTGAATGTAAAAAGTGAGTGAGTAACCTGTGGTATTAAAGATCAGTTTATTCTTATTTATATTTATTTATTTTAAAATATTTTTATTCTCAAGACATGTATACAGGAGAAGAAATTTTCTGACAGTTTTAGAGTCTTCAGCATTTCTCGCAATCCATGTTGTCGTTTCTGCCTACCTTAACAGCTCCTGACACCTACAGATATCCTAAGCCTTGTGGATTTGATAGATTGCTGTTTATTTTATTTCTGTTTCTAAGGTGCAATTTGATTGTTGCAGTAATATACAACTGAAACTGTTGTTAATCAAACAGATTGTAGAAGAGATGGATTTCTCTTCTGTGTAATCGTTAAAATGTACTTAATAGGTAAAAAGAGCCTCATATCAAAAAAGGAAAAGACAGACAAGCCCATAATGGAAAAGAAAAAATCTTGAGTTCTAAAAGGGAAAAGAAAACCGTGTTAATTACTGTTTGTTGTTGCTGTGGGAAAGAAGGGCACGAGCACCACAATGACCTGCATTTATAAGCTTTCATTCATATAAAACTTTTAAGTGGATAACACACAGAACATCACTATTTTGGCCTCACAGTAAAAACATTCATAGAAATAAAAAGACTGTTAACTCTGAAGAGTGTCTTGTTTTCCTGAATGCACTGGTCAGAAAATTGTCAGTCTGGTACTAGCCCAATTGTCAACAACAGACAGCAGAGTTTGTTGAGAAGGACAGGTGAAAATATCAGGTTACAGGGAGAAGCATGTGAAAATTTCAGAGCATGCCATTTTTAGATATTTTTTTAGGATGCAAGGTTAGAATATGCCTATTTCAGTAGCAATCTGAGTTCGAAACTCAAAGGTGGAGGTGAGTTGAAGGACTGCTTGTTTATTTTTATATTGCCTTTTTGACTACCTTCCTGATGCTCAGGAACAAGCTGGCTTGTCTGCATTAGGTATACGTACAACTCTTTTACGTCAGGGGCGGGGAGGGGGGGCTGAAAATCTTGCAAGAACATTTCTGCTTCAAAGCAGTTTGCTACTTAATCCTTGTACCCAGGGGAAGAATCACTAATACATTTAAAAAGTTTAAAATTCTGGTTTCTGCTCACTCTTCAAAAAGAAGGGTAGAAAATCAGTGAGAGTAAAGCACAGGGCTGCAAATCCAGTGTTTTATTTTCTACGTGAAGGTCTGCCTCAGACTTCTTATGACTTATTTGAAGCTGCACCCACTTACCTCAGATATAAATTTGGCTTGTTGACTCTCCAGTCATTAAAAAATTGTTTCAAGCCTCTGATCAAATGATGATGAGTTCCAGATAAACTTATGCTGAAGAATGTGCATCTTTATGACCAATTGAAATCTAAACAGGGTATTATGAAATCAAATGGGGGAGAAGGTTTTTTAACAGGGGGAATTTCAAGTACAGGACATGACTTTCGAAGATACTATTGCTTGGCAATGCATAAGCTCAGAAGAACTTCCTAGACAGGAACATATGAGGACAAATTCTTTTGTGAGCCAGTCAATGGAGACATTTATGGGAAAATGGTAGATGCAATTTGAGTTCCAGTATATAAAAGGAAAAAGAAGGCCTGTTAGAAGGGCCTATCTAATTACTAAGTTGCAGAAATTGTATGTTTATTCATCTGTTACTTTGTACTGGGACTTGCAATTAAATGATGTCAGCTACAGTTTAAGAAAAATGGTTATTATAACCAATGATTCATTTAAAATACCTTCTTACCATACAGTGCCAGCAGGAGATCAGGATGCAGTTGCACAAACGCTGTAAGATGGATGTCACTGAAAGAAGAGCTTGGTCTCCAATTTGCTTTACAGCATGTGAATGAAAAGGGAGGTTTGAACCACTGCAGAGGAGATGGCAACATAGAAACAAGGGTGCACAGCAATTAGCAGGAAAAGAGTTGAACCAACCTGTGTCAGTGGCAGTCCCTACTCACAGGAGTGTACAGAGCTTGAGAAAACGGAGGCAGATGCCTTGGTTGAGCCCATCTAACAGGTTGCTGATGCCAAAAGGAGATGCTCTAGCTAACAGTTTCCTACCCTCTGCTTCTAACTGTGAGCTCCTGCCATTTTCCTTGCTGTGGATCTGGCATTGTTGTGATGCAATATGAGTCAATTCAGCTTGCTAAGCCAGCAGAAGTACAGTTACTCTTTTGACAGTCATTAGGTTGATGTTTGCCATCTGATGGTATTAAAAAAGATCTATTTACTATGACGGTGGTCAAACACTGGAACAGGTACCTAGAGAGGCTGTGGCTTCTCCATCCTTGGAGAAAGTCAGTGCTGAAAGGCCCCGAGCAACCTGACCTAACTTTGGAGTTGGATTTACTGTTGAAGTTGGCTCTGCTGTGTAGAGGGAGTTAGATCAGCTGGCTTCCAGAGGTCCCTTCCAACCTAAATTATTATATGGTATGGAGGGTGCAGTCATGGCTCCCTTATCTTGTATCCTTATTTTACACTGAAAAATCTCAGTACATCAATATCCCTGACTGAAAATTTATCTGTCAAACATTAGGGCAGTCTTGTCACTATTACGAAACTTCAGTATATAAATTTCTATGTATAAATGTCTATGAGCAAAGCTATTTCAGGAGGAAGTTTGAATGGTATAAGTCAGTACTTTGAAAATACAGATATCATAGGGTTGATCTCATTATTGCTAAACCAAATATATAAAGCCACATTATTAAATGTGAATTTATACTGTAAAAATTACTGAAGTAATTTTAACTGTACACAGTTAAAGTTTATAAACAAGCTTACATTTGTGTTGAAGAGAGACTAAAATAATCATAACAGTAATGTATTTTAACTGGTCCAGATTAATCTCAGTGGATGTTAAAAACATACTCAGATTCTGTCTCTACTTCATCTTCCTGTGGCATGCCTGTGATGCACACGGCTCCTGGATTTTATTGGACCAATAAAAGTTGTTGTTGTGCTTAGAAATTGGACTTTATTATAGTAGCTAATTACATTTACATCAATTTAGAGGCCCTTTCAAATTGATAGGGGTGTGAAAAAATGCCCTGGAATAAAATGAGTCAAGGCCACTGAAGGGATGAAGATATGAAATCCTTCAACAACAATAACAAAATCCCTAAAATGCATATAGAAATATATCTTCAAAATATCCCAGAGTCTATTCTCAGTTCCATACCTCCCTCTCCATAGCTGTCCATAAGTCGACAGTGACATGCACAGGGTATATTTACTTCCAGTTAAATGTTCCTCAGCACTTCTAGAGCGGTTCAAAAGGGCTGTATTTTACCATTCTCTTGTTTCTTCTCAGTTGTGCAGTCAGATTATGAACTTTATAAGGCAAAAATATACAAAGACAAAGCAACAAAGCCATCTGAATTGTTCCTGAATTATTATCATTCCAAGGAGCTTTATGATTTTTTGAAATTTTTAGATTTTATGCAGACTGTCAGCAATATGGATTCAGGGGCATCTGTCTTTTCTGCATTTGAGGACAAGTCAGTACAGCCCTATCCTGGTGAGTAAGGCATCTATCTTGTTTTCAGTGGTTCACACAGGTATGCTCAAGTGGTTTGAGACTCTAGTTTTTCAAACAGACTTTTAAATAGGTATGTGCTTCCTATGGCACTTCAATGTATTTCATTGGGAACATGGCCATAGACTCAACATTGTGTTCAGAAAGGAGCGCAAGCACAAATGCGACCACACTGCAAATTGCCTGGCAGCAGGGGATTTGCACCTGAGATGTGCTCAACAGATCATGCCTGTGTTGCCCTACAGTGCCCACCAAATAAATGCGTTGCAGAAAAATTGCCTAAGGGTGCTTGCCTGCACAGATTGTTTCTACATGGTGAGAATCCGTACTACGCTGGCAGTGACTGCAATGTGTCTGGAACTGCATGTTAGAGATTTTTTTCTATATTTAACATCAAGTGAGTTGCTCCAGGTACATACACAGCAGCACTTTTCTAGGATTCCTGGATGCCCTGAGACACATAGTAGTCGGCTGCCAAAACTGATGCAAGAAAATCAGGAACTGAGACAGACGAGACCTCCAGTGTAACTCACAAATTCCAGTTTAATTCTTTGAATTGATGTGTAGGACACCAGTCACCAACTTAAGTGGTAAATCAACCATTCTTTCTTGAAACTAGAAATTCAAAAATTGCTTGTTTTGTTTGGACTTAATATTCAAAATCCCAATTGTCTCTACAACGTGCTGGGTCTGATTGCTAGTTTAGAGCAGCTATCTCATTCCCCAGAGGTGTGTCTGCACTGCCTCATAGCTTCTATACTCAGTTGAAAATTATGTCCAAGTAGGAGTCCAGAAAGCAGAAAATGGCAGCTTGGCTGTATTCTACATTTGTGAACCTCTCTTGTGTCTGGACAAAGCATGGGTGGAAAAGGAGTGAACTTGTAAGAGATTCTGCCTGTAAAATTCCACACGGAGCAGAGCTGGTAAGAATCAGGCTTGCTCTTTCAGTACATCTATCTGCAAATAACTACAGTATAGTACAAACAGACATAAGAATCCAGTTTATTTTGGATGATTGATTAATGGGAACATTACTCATATACTCAGTGCATGACATTTCCTATTACTTGTTCATATCATTTGAGAGTTAAAGGATATAAATACTTAGGAATTTGCCACCAGTTGGGTTGACACCTGTCTGCTGAACACATTAAAGGGGGAAAAGGGTGAGTTGTATTCCATTTAAGAATGCTGCAGCTATCTGAGTGACTCTGAATAACATTTCCAACACTGTCAGGGGAAAATTTTCCATAGCAGTCTAAACACAGAATTCAGCAATAGGGTCTCTTCTCCCTAACATAGCTAGTCATTTAAAGGATGTTAAGAAAGTTGGAGGTAGACAGAAGGGAATGATTTCACTGAAGCAACTTTACAGTGCTCTGGGGCTGATGCTTCTTTCAGTAACACATCACTAGACAGCTAAGGATTATATATATGCAATCAAAGTGAACATTTAGCAAACAGCTGTTGATCTGTGTACCGATTCATTGCTTCCTTGGTTAATGTTTATACCTGACATTGTAGCTGTTAGTTAATAAATATCTCATTTGCGTGAAGAACTGGAGATGGTAAAAAACCAAAAAAAAATTAATCTATAACAAACACACACGCAAATCCCCACCTGCATTTCTTTTTGTAAAATACCTGTCAAACTGATGGCAAAGCTATTCTGTAGCATGACATCACCGAGTCCTATAAAATGACCACTGATGGGTCTGTTCACAGCATCTATAATTAGCTTCTTACCTCTAAGTTTCAGTGATTTCGAGCAGCAGACTGATGTAAATGCTTTAAACCAGCCTCTGGAGATGCCTTTGAAACGAAGCAGAGTAACGCCTAACATGGGCATCAGCATCACATACATATGTCAGCCTTTCTCCTGCAGCTCAACCTGGGCCTTAAGATCATGGAAAATGCATGGGTGGATCTCAAGGGATCCTGGGGAGGATGAAAGTGCCTCTTGCTATAGGTTTACTACCCCTGAATTACCTCACAGCATCATTTAGCTCTTTTCTAGAGATATGCCCCACTAGACAGAAATGACTAATGGTCCCTTGTGGAGTGCTATAGAGAGGGCGCAATTCAGGAATTAATAAAGCTTTAATGCACGCTGCTCCCGGGATTGACAGCAAAACTGTCAGAGAACATGCAAGAGAGGGTGCCGCAGAGAGCTTCTGCTGCATGCAGAACCACAATGCAGAGTCTGACCATGAATGGTTTGTAACACAAGACGGCAGAGACACACATGGAGAAAGCTATTTTATACAGTTTTCTGAAACTCTAGTGTCAGTCCCCAGTTCTGAGGGGACAATATAGTCCCCAGCCCCAAACTCTTAAAGGAAATCTGAGGTACAAATTAAAAAGAGGCTACTTGCTAAAAATTCGGGTAGCTTGATTTCAGTGTCCATTAGTGTTTCACAGAGCCCATTTCCTCCTTGCCTTGGATCAATCTCATCTGAAGTTTAACAGTATTGTAACATTCAAAAGAAGAAGTTCACAATATGGTTTCTGATTTAAAATACAGTCCTTTTAGACACAGGCAATGCCCCCCCCCCCTCTATTTTGTACTTTAATGTTTTTTGAAAACTGGACAGTATTTTCTAATTTTGATCTTATAATTACAGTTAATCCTCCAAATCTTCAAACAGTCACCACAAATCAATTATGCTTTCACATCAGAGATAGTCTGGAGCTTACATTTATATATATATTTTTATATGTGAACAAGAAGGAGAAAATTAGTAGATATTTATGTGCATTTGTAGTAAATTTTCTGTAATAAATTTTGGCAAAGGTCAGTCAGCTCAGCCAGTTCAAGCAAAGGCTCATTCAGAGAAGTGGAGTAGATTGTTGGCTGAAGGGAAGGGCAGGAGAGGCAATGAATCATGTATCATAGAATCATAACATGGTTTGGGGTGGAAGGGACCTTAAAAATCGTCTAGTTACACCCCCCCTCATATGGGTAGGGACACCTTCCACCAGACCAGGTTGCTCAAAGTCCCAACCTGGCCTTGAACGCTTTCAGGGATGGGGCATCCACAGCTTTTCTGGGTGACTTGTTCCAGCGTCTCACCACCCTCACAGTGAAGACTTTCTTCCCAATATCTGATCTAAATCTACCCTCTTCCAGTTTACAGCCAGTAACCATTGTCCTATCACTACATACCCTGGTAAAAAGCCCCTCTCCAGCTTTCCTGTAGGTCCCCTTTAGGTACTGGAAGGCCACTGTAAGGTCTCCCCAAAGCCTTCTCTTCTCCAGCCTGCACAACCCCAAGTCTCTCAGCCTGTCTTCACAGGAGAGGTGTTCCAGCCCTCTGGTCATCTTTGTGTAGGTGTGGGCAAGGGAAGAGAAAACTAGGTGGTTTTTTTCAGGAGATATTGGTGGAGTGGGAGCTCTGAGACAAGTCAGGAAGATTTTGAGAGCCAGGGAGGAGGGAGATGATGGTAGGTTAAGGGTCTCTGTGCTTTGTTCTATATCTTTCTAAAACAGCATGGTTTTATTTCCCCTGTATGGATGGGCAAGGCAGGCAGTCTGCCAGCTCCCAATAACCTGCTGTTTATTTTGCCTGTTGCCTTGAAATAGCCCTATGAATGAGTTTGTGTTATCTAGGAGCGTGTTCTTGATTTACATCCAGTTAATAGAACACTTTTTGTGGTGCAGCCTTTGATCCTGAAAGTAACTTTTGTTCACATGAGCAGTCTCATTAAACACAAATCCCATTAAACACAAATACAAGGCTCATCAGCAGGTACAACAATACTAGGAAATCCAATATGCTTAAACACAGTTGCAAAACAGAAGTTAGCTGGTATGACGCTGACTTAAGATGGACTGAGCAGTGCAGATCAGGGCAAAGCACTGTATTTGACAACCTGACCCTTCACATGAAACACAACTTTTCTGAAAGTAGTCAAGATCATCATGGAAGTCCTCTGACCCAGTTTCAATGCAAATCCAGCTTGCCATGCAAGTCCTTCGTTTAGTGCTCCAGCTATGCAGAAACCTTGTTTGTGCCCTTGAACAAGACAACAGTGTTGGACATAGATCAGTAAACATTTTGAGTGTGAGCAGCCCATGCTATAGAATCTGGGTCTGGAAAAAAAAAAAAAAACATTTTAAATTATTTTAAGTGTTGTGGAAAGCAACCAGAAATACGTTTACCAGAATGGCCAGCTACAGGCAGCAGTTTTTGGCTGGGCCTAATAGGTATGCATATGCAGGCATATTTGTTTGCGTAGGCCAAAGGGGAGAAGCACGTTGCAAAATATCTTAAGAACAAAACATGACACTGAGCTGAAGTGGATTTTTAAACCTCTTGAGAATGAACAATATGCTTTTTTACTAAACCAGTTGTGCACAGAGATCAATGTACACAATTAAAAGAAAAAGACTAATCCTGCTGTAAGTTCACCTCAAGTATTTCATGAATTTCACATGATCCACCCACTTTTTTCTGTACCTCTGCAATTACCATATCAGCAGCAATAATTCTCTGTTGTTCAAGTGCCAGATACAACATGGCTCTCACATTCCTGAACGTGGCATATTGTGCTGCTCTGTTTGTTTGTTGTTTTGGAACAAGATTAAATTTTATTCACTCGCGCACCGCACTGAACTTTAACCCACTCTTCGTCATCATCTTAATCAGTGATTTGTTTGTCTTACTTTTTTATTCTCAGTTTTTTATATTTAGTTTAAATTTTGCATGAAATCCATGTTATTCAAATGCCTTTTTTTACCCATTCCTAGTTTTCCTCTCTTATCTTATTTGGAACTATCTATCATACGCATGAAGTATAGGAGCATCTAACATTTTTTGCTCCCTTCTACCAGCTAGAAATTATGAAATAGCTCCTTTCCAACTGCAGTCTGAGCATTTTCATGTGGTATTTTAATTTACAAATAGTCTATCCCTTCAGCAATATAAAAGCTTCGTGAGCACTGTTTCAAGATTTTGCTTACATGGAAAAGTTAGTTTGGCTAGATAAAGCTGTAACTTTTCTCTGTGTGTGTGTGTATGCACAGGACAAGAGCTGATTATTCCATATTAACTTATTTTGAGTCCACTTTACTTGAGAAGTTAATTTGTAATACCTAAACAGGAAGAACTCCCTTGTAGATGTGACTTCAAGCATTTGTAATTACAGAAGGTGCTCATCTTGTCACAAAGTAGAACATTTAGTAAATATGAAAGCAAACTCTTTATCAACATTTAGTTATTCAGTGTATACCAAGTAGTCACAGATCAGGCTCCCAATGTGCTGTGCTTTTTTCAAACACTGATTAGATTTTAAAATCAGCTTTCAAAGGGCTTTTATTTTAAATAGAATTTTCTTTTAATCATACCAACAAGGTAATCAATCTTCTGTACTTGTTAGCATGTGCTGTTCATGTGTTTACCAGGTCTTTCAGAGCTTTAGCATATATAGCTTCTTTCTCTAATGTAAAAAAAAAAAAATAAAAGGTATACTTTTATCATACCTATATAAGCCACAATAAGATACAGAACATTAGGTAAATAAACATTTTTTGTCACTCCCCAGTGGCAAGTAATTTTGCTGATGGATATAAATGACAATATAAATGACAAGTTGAGGGTGTTCTCTGTGTCAGTATCAACAGAGAGTAAAAACTAGAAGACGTAGTTTTTTCTTGTATTTCCAGAAACGTTTCTTGGGTATCAGATTAAAGGGTATAGGAAGATGCACTTTCTTTATGGGTTCTACAAAAAACCCCAAGGGATTGGAAGACAGGCTTCTTGCACAGTCTGTCCCCCACGGCAAATGAGTTAGGCATCTCTATTAAAGCAGTTGGCATCTTGGTACATTTGCAAAACAAACAAGAAAATATCTTAACTGCATCCTTGTTTTCCCATCCCTGAATGAACTGATCTCAAGGACTCTGAATCTGCAGATGCCACAAATGGACAGTGGAGCAATACTGAGTCTTGATACTGACAGGTTGCAAGATTTATTCTTATTTCAGGCAGGCTTTCACAGCAACCTATTTCCATTTACCCAAATTAAAACATTTACAGTTCTAGAAAGAATAAACACCTCTTTGGGACGTATTGACATCACTGCAAATAGAAGCACATGGTGCAACATCACTCTGTGAATTATGTCTCTTTTTTAGTCACACTGACATAAGCAATAGTTTTTAAACTATTGCCTGATCACCAAACCCAGTTTATTTATATACCTCAAAGACTCTCTGGATCTCAGAAGCACAACCCTTCTTTTAATAAATACAATTCATTTGAGCAGGGAACGGCCAATAGTTACTGTGTAAGACAATTTTTGACATTGGGTTTAATACAAGGTAGTGTTTCCTTGGTGTGCATCTTTATGGTTTAGCAATAAAACCATCAGGATGTCTCAGAGAATTATTTAGGAATGATTGCTTACTAGGAATAACAGTAACGTGCAGCTAGCGAGGATGAGTTGGTCTAGTACATAGATCATCTGCCTTTACCTCAACCAAGGAAGTTTTACTTACAAATCTTAATTCACTTGGTGATTCTTTGGGGGTCAAAATGGTGACCTGTTAGACAATTTGAATAAAAGAAAATTCCCACTGGGTCAGACCATGGGTCTTAATTCAGTATTCTGTCTCTGGGAGTGGCAGGAGGAGATGCTTTTTAGGGGGAATATGTGAACTTGGCCTTTTTCTGTGCTCTGCTCCTCTCATATATCCCCAGTATCCCAACTGTTACATTAGGGGTCGTGGAGAACACAACCCTTTAGTACCTCTTTATGATACATAAATCTGCCTAATCCTTTTTTGAACCTGCTGTACTCTCCACCTCACAGTGGCCTGTGGCAGTGAACTCTGGAAGTTCACTATTTGCTGTCTAAAGAAGCGCTTTCTTCTGGCTGTTAAAATCAGTTTAAGACATCATAAGCTCATGCACTATATATATGTGCATATATATATAACACTCAATTGCATTCACAACTGTTCTTTCTGACAGACTCCCATTCAACTTGCATGTTCATATTCATCCAGCAGGATGGCATAGCCATTGTGGGAAAAACAGACTGAAATGCATATTTTGAGTTGTTCCTTGCTCAAATATGGAAGCTCCTAAGTTTAGAGAGGGAACTTGTGCTTATCCTGGTCAGAAGCTGAGCGCTCTGCTTCTTAAGTGATACAAAGCAGAATGGGTAGTGTGGGGTAATCTGGTGGAAGGAAAAGATGCAGCTATAACTTTAATTTGCTGGTTAAAAGGATTCTGGCTTTTCTGAATCAGCATCAGGGCTCTGTCTAATCTCAGTCCTCCACTCATGTTGCAACAGAGGGTTGCCTAAGTGAGCTATGTTGGCTCTTTGCCACTCAATATTTCCCTTCACCAGGGAAACCCCCAACTGGCTTTTAAAGCCAGCTTTATGGCCCCAGGATAGTGCCAAAGGTGGTATGAGGCGCCTTACCACCTTCTTCAAGAATTTGAAGGCAAAGATGGGGGAGGAGATCACAGGAGATAACCTAGGCAAGCTCACAGTGAGCTATTCCTTCCACTTTATTACCTGATGCCTCTTGCTCAACATACTGATCATCCCTGCTTTATTATTATTATTATTATTATTATTATTATTATTATATTATTTTTAAAGGGCAGAGTTGCAAGAACTGATTCATCATTTTTAGACAGGCGAATAGGAAGCAGTGTGCAAGCTGTCTTGTCTTCCACAACTGAAAAGCATGTAAGTTGTTAGAAAAAAAGGCTTCTAAAAGTGCTTTGTCTCTGCTATCCAGAATGCATATTCCTCCAAGAGGAAGGTCTGTGATTCAGGGGGAAAATCCCATGACAAAGCCTTTAGCCCTAACAATTGCATGTAAGAGAGATTAAGTCATGGGAAACTTTTGTGAATAGAGTTGCACGAATAAAAAGAAACATGCAGCAACATGAAACATGCCTAGCTTTGGATTTTACAGCGAACTTGGAGCACAGACCACGTTTACAGGATTGTTCGCTGGGGTACATGCATCTTCTGAGTGAGCAGGGGCCTAATTTTAAGGGACCTGGGGGGAACACACGATGACACACAGCTTGGCTTTACATCAGGAGCATTCAACAGGAACCTTTTCTGGTACATGTCTACATGAAAAGGAGAGGAAACATGGTATTCCCAAGGGATTACAGGCAGTGTTGCTTCAGACCTGGAGTGGCTCAGGATCTCAGGCCCAGCACTCCACGCAGTGCCCGAGTGACCAGGAAGGCTCAGTTCTGACTTCAGGAACTCAAAGGGCAAAACAAGGCAAAGAGCAGAAAACTTAAATTTGTTGGGTTTTTAATGCTCAAGCCATTACACGGCTGGAATCTGATTAACTGTAGCCATCACCAGAGGCTGCAGCGGGGCAGGGCTGCAGTCAGGTCCACCGGCCACTGTGGACATGGCGGCAGCACTGGTGGTGGACACGGCAGCAGTAGGAAGGACTGGAAGTTAAAATGAGGCCTCAGAGCGCGAGAGAGTCTGTACGCCCGACAATCGCCCACACGGAGGGCTGGGGACAGGAGGGGACTGGCAGCAGCACCAGGTGCCTTGGGCCGGCCGCCCCCCAGCTCCTAACGCTGCGGCCGAGGCAGACACCGCCTCTGCGGGAGCGAGGGGTGGGGCGGCGCGGCGCGACGAGCCGGGCCGGCCCCGGGAGCCTTCTGGGAAACGTAGTTCGCGCTCCCGGCGGGGCGGGGACCAATCACGGCGCCGCGTCTCTCCTCACCCCACCCCCCCCCGCGGGCCTCTGGGAGTTGTAGTTTTTCCCGCCCCCATCTCGGCAGCGGCCAGGGGTGGCGGGGCCCGGCAAGACTGCTCTTCCCAGCGCGCACCGCTCTGCCGCGGCTCTCCGGCCCGCCCAGCGCGGGGCGGGGCGGGCGGCTGTAAACAAACAGGGCGGCGGGCCATGGCGGCGGCTGCGGGCCGCGCTGGGGGACTGTGAGTGCTGGTGTCTGTCGGGGCGGGCGGCTCCGGTGTGCTCGCCGTGTGGGGCTGGGCCGGGGCTGGCGGCACACATGGATGACAGCAAGGTAAGGGGCTGCGGGGCCTGGCAGGGCCTGGGCTCAGTGTGGAGCCGAGGGCAGGCGGTGAGGCGGCGCCTTGGTGCGGGGAGGCCGGGGAGCCCTCCTGCCGGTGGGTTCAGGCTCCAAGCGGTGTGATGTAAACCCCCACAAAGCCCCGTCACGGGTAATAGACAGGGAACTGCGAGTGAGGTGAGTGCTCCCGCTAAAGGCTTTGCAAGTAAACTTCTCTGAAATCTTCTCCGGAAGGCCTGTGGTTTCTGCCGGCAGGAAGGAGGGGTTGTCCCCAATCTATCCCGCTGCCCCAATGCAGCACAGTGCTTGGATGCTGCTTCGAGTTTTTCCTTAAAGCTCCAGACACAGGCCAAAGGCCAGATACAGACCAGTGCTCTGGTGTGGTGTGGTGGGCCATGCTCCTATAGCACCCTGAATTTCTTAGATAAATAGGCAGAGTGGACGTGTGGTAAGGTGCTAGGGTAGGAGCTTGGGTTGCAGCCTTGTAATGAGTGTTGGTGCTTTGATTCTTCCTGCATTTTCATTTGAGAACGGCACAGTGGCATCCCTGAAGGTACAGTCCTCCATTTAAGTAGAGCAAAACAGCAGGTACACAAGGAACACCTCTTCTGCCTGCTTGCACCAGGGTGCCCCTAAAGCAGCACCTACAGGACTGAGAAAATAACTGTTGTGTCTGTTCAGTGCAGTGTCTTGCATTGAAACTCCCAACTGTGTTTGGGTATTTTAGCTCATTAGGGTGGTGGTTATGGTAGTACCCTGGATTTTGTGCTAGAGATAGCTTAAGTTCCCAGGAGTGAGCTAGGTGAAACCACACTTGAGGTGCACTGTGAGGCAGCAGTCTTCTGACTCATAATAAATTATGAGCTTAGCTTGAATATTAAAACTGGTCATGTTGTGGTCATGTGCCTGTGGTACCTTATATGTTCTCAAGCTACCTGGGTTTCTTCCCACTCAGATTTTACTAAAACAAAATTGCAATGCCTGTGCTGATCTGCCTTAATTCAAAGAGGGGAAAAATACTTGTAATTTCTTAGGGAATAAACGTAAGAATCTTAGAAGTGATTGATACTTTGGCAGTACAAAGAGTCTACAGAATTGATTGTAAGTATATGAAAAGTTTATGATGATTTGCCAATTCAACATGTATACTTTTTGGTTTCATCGAGGTCTTGTCTGAAATCTGCAAAGGAGGGTGGGGGAAATCTGCATCACTGAAGTCAACCAAATGCTCATCAACCAAATACTCACAACTGTGAGAACTGTATCAAAGTTTATGTAATAAGGGCAGTAGTTTAGAAGATCCAGAAGATGTAATTCTAGAGGCATGTATTGTTCGTCAGTATTAGCTGATCTGTATCTCCTTTAGTGTTAAGTATGCTTTGTTTCTCCTGTATCAGAATTAACTTATTTGTAACAGATAACTTTTGGATTTTTCATTTTTAAAATAATTTTTGGTCTCTTGTTGTCTTGAGTTCTGATAATCTGCGGGTTTTTTTCTGAAACCTTTTTGGACACATTTAGTAAATAATTTTTTTTACCCAGTCCATAAGACAAGTCTTTGCTCTTAGAAAAATGGATGTCAAGTGAATAGAAAAAAAAAAAAAAAAGGCAGATTGGAATATTTACTTTCCTTATCTTCAGTCTCAACTAAAGTTTTTTAGTATGGCATTTTTATTTAAAACTTGCTGCTGCAATACTTGTGAGAACAGTGGCATTGAAATGGGTCTTGCCCTGAACTAACTGGGTGCGGCTGTACCTAAGGAAAACTTTAAAACTCTTTGTAATCTCAGCAGGTTTTTTGTTGGGTAGTAATATGGGGTGGTATGGGATCCTCATATGTTCTACTTAAAATAGATGATATTAGTCATTAAGTGCCTGCTGCTGTGGAAGGCTTTGCTGTAGTTGTTTTGAAGGGCTGTGATTCCTTTCAGAACAAGTTCATGAGGCTGCAGGTTGCCCTAAGGGTTTGGTGGCTCCATTTAAGAGATCCTATTTCTCTTAGGAGGGCTCTTCCCATTGCATGTTGTTCAGCCAGGGTGAGGCAAGCACTATTTATACTTCATTTTATAGCCAGAGTGGTCTTACAGCTTGAGCCAGAATGTCCTAGAAGTCTTCTAAAAGTTCCACCGAGTCACGTTTTCCCCCTTATTGAGAGGGTTGGCCTGCCTGATCAGTCTTATCTGTAAATTGCACAAGTGTGACTGTGAAAGGAGTTTCCCTGCAAAAGCTGAGATAACTGAATTGCATTAGCAGTGAAGTAACCATTCTATAGCTGCATACACCCAATTTCAGTGTTTTCCTTCATCTGTGTGACATAATGTAGAATTGGGCTTGCAGGCTGTAATGTTTTCCCTAATTCTTAGTGCACTATAATATAGCCTTACCCAATTTAAGAGAGCATTAGAAAAAAGGTTAATTGTAACATATTCCTCAAAATAGGAAGAATTAGTAAGAAATAAAGGGAGAGAGAGCATATCTGAGCATGAGATCTAGAAAATGTAGAATGCGTCATTCTTAATCTTAGCAGCGGAACATAGTAATTGATTACTTTTCTGAATCGGAATGAAAATTTAGTGAAGTGCACCCAACAACTTTTTAAAGTGCCTTGCCTATCTCAAGGCAGCTGCTCAACTAGTCTTACAAAGGAATGTAAGAAAGCAGGCTTAAGAAAACCTTTTGTTACCCAGTTCTGATGACAGTGAAACAGTCCACTCTTCAGATTTTTAAAAGAGTAGATGTCAATCTCTTATACTTGTTTTAATTCCAGGTTAGTTGCTCAATTTTGAACAGACTGGTTCTTGGTTCTCAGCTTTCTTTTGCTTGTAAATAGCTGCATCCTCTAAATGGAAGAAGCAAATTCCTTTATACTTTCATCCCCCCAGACACTGTGGCTGTCGAAAGCCAAGCTGAAAGCCAGGTCTCCAGCTCAGATCGTTTGCTTTTCATCAGGCTGGTCCCATGGCCTTGGGCAAGGATGTTAGTCTTGAGGTCTCACTACTTCTAAACTTCCACAAACTTGCAATGTGTGAAGTGAAAGAAAAGCCTTTAAATAGGTGAGGTCTGAGTGTTTCCAGGTGTAAACCGAGTTTGAAAAAGCAAGCCCTCAGGAAAACAGTTTGTATGGAGCATTTATATTTATGGATTGAGCATCTGTCAGTGTCTTGCTCTGGTGTTCATACAGCCTTTCCATTTCGGGGGAGCACTTGGTGTTAGGGGAAGGGAAATTCCACAGCAAAAGGCAGCACACAAGGAGTTGTGCTGCTTTCCGCACTGCCCAGCTTTGAACCATCAAATACCCAGTTGTGTGTGATCCCCAGTCATAATTATGGGGGTGCAGGTGTCCCTTGGAGGGAGTGTGGGAGCAAGTCAGATGTGAAATCTTGTGCTTAAAATAGAGAGCTTGGTGGGTCTTTATTAATGAGATGTCCTCTAGCACATCTCTGCCTGTGACCCTTGCTGTTGTAGGTGACCAGGACCACAAAGAGAGGGGCAATCTCCCAGCAATCCTGGAATCCACTCTGAGGAATGCTTTCAACACCACAGCAGGGACTGAGAGCTAGTGTGGAGAGCAAAGCACAGGATGTGTTTTCATAATGACCTCAGTTGTTACGGAGGTGGGTTACTATGTTTTCACCCTTCAGGGCTTTTTCACAATACGCAGGTTTGCACAGTGCTGGAGGAGTCTTCCACCCAGGATAGTGTCCAAATGTAAAGTGTTCTCGTTACTGCTTGCTTGGAAATATAAAATAGTTTTGGCTATAATTTGAGATGGGCAATTTCACATCATCAAATGTTTTAACAAGTTGCTGCTCAGCATCGCTCAGATGATATGTCTGGTTCCTCACATTTGCAATAAGGAAGTAAAATGGATAAGCTTAAATCCTATAGAAAAGCTAGAACAGTTTTATTTCGTTGTTGCAGTGAGCTAGGAGGATGTATGTGGTAGTGTTAGCTGACTATCCCTGTTGCCTGCTTCAAGCTCTAACAGAGATAGGTTTAAAGACACGCCTGGGTTCTGTTAGTGTAAGCCAGGAGAACACATGTGGATGTTGGTGGATGTGCTTCCACACATGAGTCTGAGTCCTTCCTGGTGGAAGAGGAGGACTCTTGCCGGTTGAGTGGTAAGGTGGCATCTGGGTGATTGCTGCACAGTCTTAAGTAGCAATGCTTGCCCTGAACCTTAACACTTATGCACTTGTGGATGCCTGTGTAACACTTCATGAAAACCTGATATTTATTCCTAGCTTATGTTTTTTTTTAAAATAGACATTTCAGCAAAGATAGTCTTCTTTACACATCTGTGCTAAAGATTACATTCTTGGTACATTAATCGCTTCATATGATTAGAGTTTTAGGATTAATTTCTGTTGACATATCTGCTTAAGACTTAGAAAATGTTTGTTCACTAAATAATAGCTTGCATTTTTGGATCATTATTGAAGGCATTTTGTCTTCCAGTGAAAGTTAACTAAATAATCTGTGTGAAGCATATAAAATGTCATTCAATGGAGGAATAACTGATATATTTTCTAGCTGGGTTTTATACTGCTGCTGTGAATGGTATGCTGTGGCTTAGCTGATAAGGTAACTTCCTTTTTATTAGGAGACCTGTGACTAACTTGATTTGATTACTGGTCTTGAGAAAATGTATGCAAGTGTGAACAAATTCCTTCCTCTACTGTAATAAATGCAGAACTTGGGCTTTATTTTTTGCTAATCACTTTTATAGTTTTATATCAATTCTGTAGATGATAGTCAGCTCCATGCTAAGTTAAATTCTGCATACCTGTACCTTCAGCCACTAATGTAACCAAGAGTCTGCTCAAGATGGTTCCTTGAGCTGGATCTTTGGTACTGGTTGATGGAGCACTTGAGAGCTACTTGTGTCAGTAAATGAACTGAGAGCTGCTGGATTCTGAACTGGTCAATGCGATCAGCGTTGATGATCAGTAGTGGTGAACTGTGCTTCAGATAGGCTTATTTTAATCTTCCAAGTTGATCAAAACCTGCAGATGTCACAGTGAGGCCACCTTTATCACAGTCTTCTGAGTGGCTCAGTTCCTTGTGATGTGAATCCTGGTAGCAGTATTATGTATGTGTCTCCTTCCTAAGGAGGTCCTCTCCATCACACAATCTGGCAGTGTTTTTGTAGAGAACTACTGAATCCCTCTAATCTGAGGGCTTTTTATACATCCGGGCAAGTAACTGCAGCTATTTCCAATTCCAGATCAAGTAATTTTGTACTGGAACACTGATGTCAGGCAAGAATGATGTTAAAGATCTAAGTACTGTATTAAAAAGGGAAGGAGTTATGTTCTTCTATTTTCTGAAGTCTGAGTGAACTGAAATAGGAGCTTGGTCAGATTTCTGACAAATGCATGTCATAATTAATATTTCTATGACATATTTTATGATTAATATTGTTCTGGGTCTTGATTAAATATGACTTCCTGAAAAAAACCAAATCCCTACTGCTGAATGCTAATAGATCACATCCCTTTATAAGTTCTGGAGGAATACAAAGGGAATTAAAAAATGTTTGCTTGCTTGTTTCTTTTCTTGGTCTGCTGCCATGTTCAACATCAGCTAGCACTTCTGCTTTGTCTTCTTTCTGTCACATCAGCATAGCAACTGAGTAGGCAAACATGACTAGAAGCCAGGCAGATAATGTGGGATGGTGGCTGTCCTGGTTTCAGCTGGCATAGAGTTGATTTTCTTCTTGGTAGCTGGTGTAGTGCTGTGTTTTGGATTTAATATGAGAATAATGTTGATAAAAGACTGATGTTTTTAGTTATTGCTAAGTACTGTTTATAGTAAGTCAAGGACTTTTCGGGTTTTTAGGCCCGGCCAGCAAGAAGGCTGGAAGGGCACAAGAAGCTGGGAGGGCACACAGCGAGGACAGCCGACCTGAACTAGTCGAAGGGGTGTTCCATACCGTAGAATGTCACACTGAGTATATAAACTGGGGGGAGTTGGCCGATGCCTGCCAATTGCTGCTTGGGGACTGGCATCGATCAGCGAGGAGTGAGCAACTGTATTGTGCATCACTTGAGTTTTGGTTTTTTCCCTGCTTTTGGGTTTTATTCCTTTCTCCCTCTCTCTCCTTTTCATTGCAATTGTCATTGTTATTTTATTTTGTTTCAGTTATTAAATTGTTTTTGTTTCACCTCATGAGTTCTACCTTTTTCCAGTTCTCCTCCCTATCCTGCTGCAGGGTGGGGGGAGTTAGCAAGTGGCTGCTTGGTACTTAGCTGCCAGCTGGCGTTGAAACATGACAGTGGCAAAGGATTTATCAGGCCTTTTTTTTTCCCCGGCTGGGTTGCTTGAGGTTACAGAAGGAGCTTGTAAATATTGGTGAGGAAAAACTTTTAAGGATGCAGATTCGATTAAATTGCTTACCAAACTAGCTGTGCAGGGTGATGCCTAACTCTATGGTGCACTCCACTTCAGAAGCCACAAAGACAGTATGAGCCTTTTGGGATGGTGTGAAGGCAGATTATTAGAGTCTTACCACTTAAAGTCTGAGTTAAAAGGGAAGGAAGCTTTTCATTATTTCCATAGTCCTGGTGGTTAGAGCATTGGAAAGCAATGACCCAAGAGGTACAAGCCATTTTCCTCCCATAAGAGAGCTTGCGTGCAGGGCTGCTGCAGTGGTAAAAGATCTTGAGGGAGAGAGAGCAATTAGCATACCAATCTGTAGAAAGCTCTCTAGAGTGACTAATTGATAATGGTGGATCCAGGGTGCATTTGCAATGTGCAGAGCAGTCTACACCAGCGTCTAGTTTCCTTACAGATTACAAAGTGCCTTTAACAGGTTTATGTCCACATCGCTAGATTTGTCTGTAAAAATACACTTTTAAACTCAGAGTTTTTGTGAGCTCACTTGATTTCTTACTGGCATAGAGATAGACTTTCTCGCCCTTTGTATGTTTTCTGTGTTGATGTGACCCCCTACCTTGAAAAAAAGGCACCAGCTGCATATAAACATACATGAGATGCTTTAAAATAACAGGTCCTTAAAAAGAAATTATTTTGTGAGGTTGTGGTGTTGGATGGATTTAACCGCTGTGAAGCTGTGCTGCTTGTGAGTGCTTTTCATTGCCAGTGCCTGCCCCAGATGCTGGCTGTGGAAAGGTTGGGTGCTCTTTGCCCGTGCTTTAACTTGCTGGTTGTGAGAAACAATGTGGTAGCAACTATTCACCTGCCTGATGTTCTGGTGAAAGAGGGTGGCAGTGACATGCTCCTGTGCAGGACTAAGTCTCAAGCTGTTATTTTGTCTTGGTGTGCTGGGGCTCTTGAGAGCTAGGTCACTCTTCTAGAGGGTCAGAACGGAGTTGCAAAGGTTTTTTAAGAGAGCTGGAGTGTATGTCTCTACAAGACCTCACCTAGCTCTTGAAGTCAAAGGTATACTTCAAACTACCTTGCATTGGCACAGAAAAGTCTCAGGCGGTAGAAGTCTTTGAGAACTGAAGTACTTTGGCTGTAGTGTATAATGTAATATTCAGAAATCTTTCAAGTGCAAGTAGTAATAGCAAATTGTGAGAGCCTACATCCCCTCCTAGGGAGACGATGTTTATTTCTGACTCCTGCTGAGCTAGGAGTTTAAATCACAGCACACATGAGTGTGGTTCCATGGGAGGACAGAGCTGTGCTTGTCATGCCTGCAAGGGGACAGGCACTTTCCTTTCTTCGGAGCTTATTTCCCTCTTGGCCATGGCTGGTTGGTTTTATCCTGCCTTGGTGAATATAGGGTCTGAACAAGAAGATCACACGGAGGCCACCTTGGTGGAGCGATTACTCAAACTGTATTAAGCAGTTCAAATGTAAGAGAGCTTGATATTTTTTTCTTTGCTCTTCTAACTATATTGTGCTCATTTCATTTCATTATCACTAGAAGTCCATTAAGTACTTTCTGTTCCTCAGTTTGCTTATGGTAGGCAGCTACACCTGAATAAACTAGGAGAGGCAATATAGAGAGGGTAAGATTATGTTGGCATGTGATTATTGACTCACTTTCCAAGGGAAAAAAATGGCTCAATTGTGTGATCTTTTTTTTTTTTTCCTTCATTCTAGCACATCAATTCACTATGTTATTGTTTTTAGCAGCCTGCTAAGTTTGTAGAACAAGTGGCTTTGATTGTCAAAGCTGACTTGGTAGCATCACACAGTAAAAAGTGCCTTTTTTACGATGAACTCTAGTTTGAACAGTGCCTGTTAGAAAGTCTCATCTACATACAGTATAGTGAAACACTAAGCCAGCAGTAAAAATTCTTGTACGTAGGTGTGTGTGTTAGGTGTGTTTCTCCACACCCCCTCCATTCAAACAGTGTGGTCAGAATGCAAATAAAGAGAAATCCTCACTTCAGAGGAGAGATGGGGTGTGTGGCTGATGTAATGCTTACAGGGCGATACACCAGCATGCTGAGTTTCAGGCTATGTTTAAGGCTTTCTTGTGCCATGCTCTCATGTTAAGAGTAAAATATTTGGGTTGGGAAGCACAGAGTAAACATTGAGGAAGCTATTCCTTTTTTATTATTATTATTTATTTGTAGTGAGAGAAGCTTTCAGATCTGTTTCTTTTTTTAAAAAAAAAGACACACAAAGAGGGGAAAATTATTGCAAAATCTGCACTTCATAGGAAAAGAAACTAGGGGGTTACATTTCTGCAAAGGAGATGTAAATTAGGCACAGGGAGAGTTGAACATCAGCATAGGTTGCATGAGGAGATGCAAGGAAACAGTTTTCCAGATTGTGTAATCATGTTTTGAAGGTAAACATGGCCAGAGTGGTTAGGTATAGCTGGAGCAGAAGCAGCAGAGGTAGGACTCAGTGTAACTGAGTTCCCTGTTTAGTAAAAGTCCTCAGAAGATTCCTTTGAAAGAAATTGGGACTGAAGAAGCTCAGATGGCTAGTGAATAATTCTGACAAGTTGCATCTTTACAGTAGGCTGAACCTGCTTGTTTTATTACAGCAAACTAAATTTTGGATGCCGTTGATATAAATAATTATTTTTTTTATTCCAAATCAGTGTTTAACTCCATAATATAATATTTCTAGGGCTGGCAAGAATTAGGGCAGGGGTTGTTGTTAGTATAAAACCAGTTTCACTACAAGTTGACTGTCATCTTGGTCCTCTCAATGTCCCAGATATCCTCCTAGATAGCTGAAGTACTGGGGAAGCCAGAACCAGACACACTACAAGAGAGAAATGGAGGCACTGGAGAGAGTTCAGCAACAGGCCACTAAGATGAAGAAGGGACTAGAGCATCTTTTCTATGAAGAAAGGCTGAGAAGGCTGGGATAGTCTAGTCTGGAGAAGAGAAGGCTCAGGAGATCTCATCAGTGTGTACAAATACCTGTATTTGTAGGGGAGGGTGTAAAGAAGACTGAGACAGGCTCTCTTCAGTAGTATCCATTGCCAGGACCAGAGGCACTGGGTACAGACTGGAATACAGGAGGGTCCATCTGAATATCAGGAAATGTTTTTTTTACTGTGAAGCTGACTGAGCACTGAGGTTGTCCAAGGGCTTGTGGAATCTCCCTCCTCTGAGATATTGAAAAGCCGTCTGGACACAGTCCTGGGCAGCCAGCTCTAGGTGACCCTACTTGAGCAGTGGAGGGTGGACCAGGTGACTTCCAGAAATCCCTGTCAACCTCGACCATTCTGTGGAGCTCCTCCAAACCAGATTAGTAGCATTTACAATAGGACTGCTTAAGCACTGACTTCACTATGAAATCATATCCCTCTCTTTTGTTTTTGATGCTTTCACTGAAAACTTCATACATCACCCCCCATATTTCTTCTGTGGCTCCAGAATCAGTGAAAGTATATGCAAGATTATCTGCTTGAGATACCTGGTAGGCACAATGACACGGTTATAGCATTAATTTTGCAGAACAGGATCTTTACTGTACCCTTGCTTTCCAGGTGGTTGGAGGCAAGGTAAAGAAACCAGGCAAGCGAGGTCGTAAACCAGCCAAAATAGACTTGAAGGCAAAACTTGAAAGAAGTCGTCAGAGTGCCAGAGAGTGCAGAGCCAGGAAGAAGCTGAGGTACCAGTACCTGGAAGAGCTGGTTTCAAGCAGAGAGCGAGCCATCTGTGCTCTCAGAGAAGAGCTTGAAATGGTAAGAAACTATCCTTTAACTTAACCCTCAGTATTATTTGGGACCTGTCCTCATGGATTCTTGAAATCACTGTGACTGAGAGTGGGACTTGGCTAGCTGTAAGGTATCAAAACATCAGTAACAGATGCATTCAGCTGTTTGCCTACTTTGCATGTTGAATATGAACTTCATGTTGCAAGTTATCTGCTGGTTTTGAACTGGAAGCAAGCAGAGCAAATGCCATTGCATAGGAGCCTGTTGTCTCTGAAATGGTTGTTTTGGAAAACCTCTGACAGAGGTAGAAAGAGGTAGAGGGTGGAGATGTATTAAAATATCAAGGGGAACATATATCCACTGTGTGTCACTGCTTCCCACAGACCTTTGTCTCTGTTGGGGAGGTTGATTCTTGTAGGATGTTCTCTGTGTAGATGGTTGCACAGCTGCCCTGTGTTCCAGCACGTATAAGGTGGGTATCTTGGCCAAATAAACTGCATTAACTGAAGAAGAACGTTTCATCTGCAAATAAAGACTCGACTCCTTGGTGGTACTGAGATGCCATTGAAATTTCACTGGAGTTGAGGATATTGCGTTGACCTTGCATTAAGTTTGTTTAAATAGTCAGGGCTAATCACCACAAGTGAATAAGATTAGGTTTGGGTGGAAAGTCAGCTAACTGACCACAGGTGTGTTGGTGTGCTTCAGGGTTTGCCAATGAAGAATATAAAATGAGGGAACTAGGAATAAGGCACATGTGCTGTAGCCATGCCTTGCACAATCAGAAAGGACGTCTTAATAGTCAGTCAGCCCGAGAGTCATGTGAAATATTTGTTTTTAAAAGGCCATGAACTGGAACGGTATTCTGGCATGCCAGCAGCGAGAAAATGCACAAAGTGTTCCATGTTGTTTAATAATTACAGTATTCTGTCTAGTACTGCCACTGAGTAGCAGTTTATTGACTGAAACAGGATTTACTGAAGCAGGTATGCAACCATGGACACGTGCTTAGCTCATTAGGGCTCTGCAGTTTTGCAAGAGGCTTCAGCCCAGTAAATTCAAACCTTAAATGAATATACCGGAAGGTAAAGATTACAGCTCTGTTTTGTCTGCTAATGTGATCCTGGCTGTTTGCTAATGCCTAATGTGTTTGCGTGTTTCAGTACAAGCAGTGGTGCATGGCGATGGACCAAGGGAAAATCCCCTCTGAAATAAAAGCCCTGCTAACTGGAGAGGAGCAAGGCAAAGCACAGCAGAACGCGACCAAACTTGCCAAGGCTGGGAAGACAGAAGCAAACAGCAGCAATCCCTGTAAGTATTCAGCTTATGGTTAGTTCCTATTTTATTACATCTTTTGTGGTGTAGGAGGATGGCTGTGGTGTAGGAAGAAACATAAGGATGTGCTTTTGGGCACAAATAGTTGATTGAAGTAGAGAGCTTAGTGGGTGGTACAAAGGCTCTGTGTAATGTTTACATGGACAACACAGAAATCGCACTAGCTAGGAAGCGGGACGGTTATTTTAAAAGACGACTCAATCCTTGTGTTTCACCAAGGCCTGTGGTGACCTGTCAAGACCTGAGACCTTAATCTTTTACAGCATTTTTTTTTCCTAATGCAAGGTAAATGGAGCACATAAAACATAATTGAATTTTTAAAACTCCATCAAGAAAACATTATTCTAGCAGCAAGCACTCAAAAGGGAGAAATGCTTGACTTGAGATTTCCTGTAGAGTCTTCTTCCTGCCTCATTTGTGCTTGTCCAGGGAATGTAATAAGTTTCTTCTAGGAATTGAAATGTGAAAAGATCATGTGATATAAAGTCATATTCCTGATATGTACATGCAAAGGAACAGGGTTAAGGTGTAGCATGGGCAACTCATTACCTTACATCTTCTAATCTTGTAATATTGCATGCTACAGGTTAAATTACACTTTACATTTTTTAAAAACAGCAATTCCTAGCTTTCTGTTTTTAGGAAACAGTGTGAAAACCACATTTGTAACTGTAACAGTCTTCCTCCATGGTGCATCATTCACAGGAGGCCAATGCAGAACCTTCTACACTGCAGCAGCAATAGCTTGGTAGCTAGCAGAAGAATGCTGTTGTGAGAGAAGTGGATGCATCCCCAGATGCAGGGGGAAGGATCCCAGTCCGCTGTCTTCTCTTTGCTCCTCCCCACATGAAACTCTTTGATTGCAGTATTCGTAAGCCTGCATGGAGTGGGGCTTTTGGGGTAACAGGTGTTTGTGTGAGTGGAGCCTTGTTCTTCCTTTCTCTACACCACCCTCCCCAAATACAGCTATGTCAGCTTTTGGTCATTCCAAATAAGAGACGGGGGCTGCTTTTGTGTCAGAGCCCAGAATTACACTGGCTTTGTGGTTGGTAACTGTCATGGGAGTCGGTGAAGTTCTGTAACGTAAAAGCAAAAGGAGGATCTTTTAACAGCTTGGCTAAAGCCAAATGGAGTATCGTAGGTCGAGGAGAAGGGACTGATTCAAAAGCTTTCAGTAAGTAAGTTTAAAGTAATGCAATTTGTAACCTAAATAAAGATCTCTGCATCCTTTTATAATGCAGCATGTCTTTTATGTGATTGGGACTCTTGAGAGAGGTACTAGATACATTCCCTGCTTTTGTCCATACTTCTTTTGCAGGATGTATCTCCTGCCCCCCATGCTCCTGGTAAGATAGTCAAAGCACGTCCCTCCACCTTGCTTCCAGCAGTGGAACAACTGCCATCTCCTCCCACCAATTGTGCTCTGCTATCTTTCTGTATCTACCTACACCTTGGGCCCTAGTATCTTTCTGTGTAACTTAATATGAATTCTGCTGTGCTATCCTGGTTTCCCAGCCAAAGATAATGCCAAAAAGAGGTAGCAAAGAAAACAAGTTGCATCAGGTTTTTTTTTTTATGATGAGAGGTGATGACAAAAGTCTTGCAGGCTGATTTACTCATCCCAGATATTGACAGATAACTTGTCGCTTTCCTTAAACCGCTCTTTCTCCTGAATATGCTTTTTGCATTTATGTGATGCAATGTGGAGAGTGGAGCTCTCATGATTTTCAGTGGGGGTTTTGCTTGCTTATTCCGTTTTGTTTGTGATAATGTCTTTCTCTGTATTTTATGAAATGCATGGAACATTTTTTAATATTATGTTTTCTTCGTTTCATAGAATAAATATTATAATGAATGACTTTGCTAGACTGAATGTTGCCATCTTTTTGAGCTAATTGGGTCTGTTTAGGCTTATGTCAATTCAAGGTTAGTTGAAAGCACTGAAAATAATAAAGTGCCATATTTCAGTGTACAGCACGGTTGTTTTCAGAATTCCATTCTGAGTGCTCATATATTAATCTTTAAGGCATAGTTTAAAGTTTATTCTATAGACCCTCCACTCATGTACTTGGCTAGCAATTGATAGTAATGTTGCATAGACATGGAAAAATAGGAAAGGTTAAGTAACACTAAAGCAGAGATGGGGAGGATACAAGGGTTGCCCCCCCCCCCTTCCTCCAGCCCCCCCTTCCCCCTTCCTTATAATCTCTGAACTGCAGTTTGTCCTAAAAAATAGAACAAAGCCAACCCATAAATTTTGGGATAGTTGTCACTGTTGAATGCTTGTGTGTCCTTTTTCTGAATTTTCTGGAGGAAAAACCACCCTAGGCCAAATGTGCAGAACTATAGTCTGTGAACCTTGCAGTTGGATTTTGTAACACAATCATGTCAGAAGTGTAATACATTATTTTTTGTTAGAATTAGACTTATGCATCTACTTTCAGATGTAAACTATGTATTGTAATTAAACATGTATTTCAAATGTTATGTTTATACTTTGTGTCTTTCTGAACTGGGGATGTAGAAAATGTGCAGAAGAGTTGTGTGACCAGAACAGTTCCACTCAGCACTAGGTAATGTGGCAAACACAGCTCTTATCTCGCCAGAAATCCTTTACTTGCTCTCCTCCTCCACTCTTTCTTTGTTTCACTTTCTGTGATGCCAAATGAGAAGCTTCTCAGGAGTTACGTTTTCTTTTATGGAGGAAATGGAGAGGTGGAATTTCTCATTGTGATGAGCAACAGTTTTCATCTGTTCCCCGTCATGGTGGCTTCTGCTTCTTGGCTTAGCCAGCTGTTGATGTTACAGGATTGTGTTTGGCAAGCCTGGGCCCAGCTCTGTGGCACAAATAGCGGCAATCATGTTGTAACAGGTTTTTTTGTGCTTCATGCAGATGGGACAGGAGGCATGTTACAGCCTACATCATCTTAAATGGTTTCCTTGTTTGTCCTGTAAGCCAAAATATGCGTGACACCTAGTTAGAGGCTCTAACTGCAAGTTTCCAACCTTCTCCAAATCCTGTAGTTTATTTTGAAATGTAGGATTCTCGGCAACAAGCATTTGCATCTGTGACTTCCATCACATGGCAGATTATGCTATGTTATAAATGTTGTGGCCTTAGATGGATCTCAGAGTCTTTTATTTTGGAGTTTGAAGTTTTGCAGTTCCCCTTGAAAACTAAGAAATATTTGTGATTCATTTGCTACTTTGATGCTTACAGCCTTCACGTCCACTGAGGTCGCTCGTAGAAGTGATACAGGCAGGTTCTCTGGCCAGGAGTTTCATATAGTACCCTAAATAATGGAGGATAGTTTAGTCTTATCCTCCCTCTGTGTAAGATGGGCACAGCCTTCCACTCATTTCTCCTGCAGTGAGTGTGTGCAGCTGGTTCTTTCTCTCAAACATCGAAGAAAGGAAAAAAGCCTGGAAATGCTTCATTTTCCCACTTGCCATGGAAATCTAATTGTCAGCTAGAACCTTTGCCCAGCTAAAGGTGGGTATCTCTTGGAAACTATCCATAGTCTTCAAAAAATGTTGTCTGTAGTAATTGGTGTTTATGACAACGCTAAAACTGTGTTACAGTAAGGTGTAATAAGACTGAACTCCGTGCTGATGGCACAAGCAGTGTACAGTTACACTTACTTT
The DNA here is from genome assembly GCF_963210335.1 of Falco punctatus. Lineage (NCBI taxonomy): Eukaryota > Metazoa > Chordata > Aves > Falconiformes > Falconidae > Falco > Falco punctatus. Next base: position 12,507,524 of record NC_137585.1, on the reverse strand, counting down.
TGGAGAGTGTAACCTAAGCATTTACCAGATAGTGGAAACTTCATAACAAAACATGCAATAAGTCTTGTGGGTTTATATGCTATATGTATGCTTTGTGCATAGAATCCTGAAAAATGAAGTGGATACATTTAATTGAGTTGTCACTTAACTGAGAAAATGTTGTAATTCTATGAAAAAAAAGTCTGCTTTCATAATCTGATAATAAGTGTTTGTCAAAGAATCTATATTCCATTAGCTGCTTTTCAAAAGACTGTTAACTTACTGTTAACATTATTAACTGTTTTTAATGTATTAAATGAATTTCAGAAAGCTTTTTCTTTACAGCTGAAACCCAGCTAGCTTTGCAAAAGTGTCTGTGACTGACTTGTTTTTCCTTTTTTTCCCATTTGCCTTTTAGGGTGAAGATTAATCTACATCACTAATTATTCTAGTTCTTGCTGGCATCCCACGAAGAGGTGGAGATTTGGTATCATAGCTCCATTTGCTACTTTCCAAGAAATCATAATCTCTACAATTAGCTATAAAACTACTGTTAATGTAAGGACCAAATGTTTGAGACTAGTCTAAAAATGCAGAGGAATCAGAGGAAAAGCTGAAATAAGAACCCTAGTCTTAGTTATGCTGAAGAGTTACAGCATGAGTGACACAGGATCAGCTGATGTAAAAATCCCTGTTGTAGGTAGGCAAGTCAAAACACCAGCTTCTAAGTGTCCTGCTATTAGTACCACTGAGCATTAATTTCTGTGTAAGTTATGTCAATAACTGAATTTCTTGTATGACTGTTGTGAATTTGTGTGAGAAAACAGAAGCTTCTACTCCACAGTAAAATCTGAGGTATCCCGTAACGAGTAGTGCATCAGTGGACTAAAATTCAACTGATGCTATATTTATGGAATGTGTAGATTTGTGTATGTGGCTAAAGTAGTAGAATTTTTAGTGCCAGTTTTGCTGTTGCCTTAAGTAATTTCTGCAAAAGCTGGTGCTTGATATTATTTATACCATTATTTGTATTTTCTTTATCTTACTTTAAATTGTAACTAGAAAATGCTGTTGTTCAGCTAATGATTTTCAGCAACACTTCATTAAAAAAGAAACTTAAAAAAAACCAGACAAATGACTCTTGCTTTCTTTTTTCCTCCATAAAAAGCACTTGGGATGTGGAAACTTTGCTTCTTTAAGTAGTGCAAAGTTAGCCCTCCTTTTTTGTGTCTGCCTGTAATTCACAACTGGCTTAATCAATGCTGGTAACTGCTGCTTCAAGCAATTCTTGTGTATGATCTCTGTATGTTAGGGTGGGCAATGGTGACATTCCTAACTATGCTGCAGCTGATAGGTATTCTGATGATGAAATAAATACATGAATAAGTGGATTATAAAATGTGCATTTTCAGGGACTGTTTTCAATGTGAATAGAAGTAGCTTGCAATGAAAGGTGACCTTTCCATACCATCTTTCTCATGGCAACTTTCAAAATATATTTTGATGAATTTATACAGTGCTGGTGACAGCACTGCTGCATATTCCTATGGTAGAGCATACCAGCAGTGTCCTCCAACTTCAGCATCTCCTTAATGTGGCATGCTCTGAATGCCTGCTGGTGTAAGAACAATTTGTTCCTACTCACTATGGAACATAGATCCTGCTGTGTTGCTAGGTCAGTGTTTTCTGTTTTGCATTTCTGGGCTTTTTCTTTCCTCTCCCTGTTGAAATATACTTTTCAGTATGCATTCCTCTTTCTCTACAGAAAGAGAGTCTTCTGTGAATCTCCTTTCTTCCCCAAGTGGCCTGGCAGCTGTTTTCTAAAGCTGTCAAGGGTTCCCTTTCCAGAGGACTACATACAAGCTTGAGTTAGTTATTCTGCTGTTTCTCTGTGCCTCTGCACGCATGCTGTACCTCACCCACTGACTCACACTGAATACACCTTCTGCATTTTAAGCTTTCAGTAACGTTAAATACCCCTTCTGCACTGCAAGCTCTTGATAGTATCACCCTTTGTAGCTCAGGTCCCACTTGTTTCTCAGCCTAGCGGAAGCGGTGCTGCTATCTGCTCGCCCCAGAGCGATTTTTTGCTTGTTCAAAAGTTCTTCTGTTCAGCTGTATGATCAGGAGGAAAACTGTTAGCAGACAGCAGCAGCAGGTGGCAATGATGATGATGTTCAGTTGTAGGTGTTGAGCATGTGTTGAAACAGTTCTGCTACTCACAATGTTTTAAGTCTAGTTTGTTGTGTTGGTTTTTTTTTCACTTGGAAACACTGAGGTTTAGATTATTGTTACTTGTAAAATTTAACTTCTGTAAAATTCCAGGTTGTCCGGCATGTTCACCAGCAACAGTATTTTCAGACAAAGGGGTAAGTTCAGCTTGGGTTTAGGGACCCGAAACACTCTATCGAGCTAGGGGGGAATTAATTTGTGAGAAAGTTTTGGCCCAAAGGCCTTTATCTCACAAGCATTAGCCAGGTAAGGTTTCGTCAGAGTACATAGGATAACAGTGTTAGCTTTCCATTTAAACCTAGAAACCTGTCAGGGATCTCAGACAGAGAAAGGAGGAGGAGGTATCACCTAGATTTCTGATCAGCTAATTACTCTTGTGACAAGTATTTGTGCAAACCTTCAGAAAACTCTAGCTTGCTTACACTGCAGGGATCTGTGGATGAGAACAGAGAGTGTTACCATTCTCACTTCAGCAAGCTGCATTTCTTGTGACTTCGTTCTTAGGGTTTCTCGCCTTCCAAAATAAAATAGTAATTAGCTTTTTAATTACTAGTATATCAATAGAACCAAAGTGGATTGCTGCAGGTGTTTGAGAAACAGCCAATTAACTACTTCAGCTTTTGGGATTTACATAATCTTGTGTCTTTTTGCAGTAGCTCCTTAATGTTGTCATCTTTTCAATCCAATGCCACTGAAGGAGCGGCATTGTTAATTAAGCTAATACTGTCTACATGTGCTGGCAGATAAAAAAGGCTGACTGACAGCTAGGGAATGATGATGAAAGTTGTCTGTTTTAATCCTCTGCCATGGGTTTCTTGCGGAATGAGCAAATTGCAGTTCTGTGGATGTATTAATAAAAATACGTAGGCAGAATGATGAATGGCCCCTTGTGACTGCTTGTATTTACCTTGCATTTTTTTCTGAATCATGCTCTTTGCATGAATAAGACACACAATCAAAACAAATGTGCCTGTTATTAACACAGCTTTGCCTTGGTCTGGCAGAAGTACTACCATCCGCTGTAACTTTAAAGATCACCTGTTAATAAGGATTAAAATTATTTTCTTTGTTACTATAAAAACTTTTTCCCCGTCTTCATTAGTATATAACTGTTTTCAGACATCAGCGAGAATTTTATAAAGTAGCAATTTCAGGTTAATTAAACAGGTTGGAGAGAAGTGCAGAGATTATCAAGGATGCTTCTAAGTGTAATTTCTTCTATGTATGCTATTTTTCTATCATGCTTGATTTGAAGCTCTACACGGAGATGGTAAGATTGCAATGGAGGATGAATACTGATGCACTCCAGTTTTATTTTCTGTTGTGGGGAGCTGACTGCTAGCCTTCCAAGGAACATGAGCTTTTATGGTCACAACTTTACTATAGCAAGGAACAGGGAAAACTCCTAGTAGTGTTTCTCTTGTAGTGATCAGGCTACAAGAAAAAAATAGTGTGGGGCCTGTGCTTGGCAGCAATCATTTGTCCTGTGGGTAGGTGACATTTGGAAGCCTGGACCCCTGCAAACTCTTCTTCTGCCCTCCAAAGAAAAATGTAACTTGAGTTGCTTTTCATTAAACAATTAATCTAGGGTTTCAAGCTCTCTTCCTACCTGCACACCAGCTTTTCTATTCAAAACCATTTTGCAGAGATTTGTCACTTTAGCTCCCTCCTTTGAAGATTAAAATATTGTTACCTGTGTCAGAAAGTATTTTTGATATTGCTGGGGCCACTGAAGGATTGTTTTCACAAACTCATTTTCCTTTGGCTGCGATTGGACTGGACCTATTTCGAGTCAGTTTTTGTTTCTTATCTGAAAAGCAGAAACTTCTTAAACTGCTCCAACCTGATCACTTGTAACCATACACTGAAATGATACAGAAGCTCATAGCTAGCATCACTAGTATCCTTTTGTTTTGCTCCAGTGTTTGGATGAAGAATTAATATATAGCAGACTTGGGTTTTTACTTCTATTTTAGTTTTAATAATGCTAATATATTCTGTTGTGCTGCTTTCATACATGGAAATTACAGAAGTGTTTGCATGTTAAAATCTCATGGGAAGGGATTTTGTCTGATGAAGTCCCTGTGGTCTGATTTCCATTGTGATTTTTGCCTTACTGTTCCTTTTCCTTCACTCAGTAACTGCAGCTGCCCCATTTGTGACTCCCAGAACCCTGCTGATGGGTAGGGGACAGCTAGGCTGTGGCTGGCCTTCAGGGATGCTGGCAAATTGACTGGTGAGCAAGGACATGCGCTGGCTGGCTGGTGCACTGCTCTCGGAGTACAGAGTGATGGAGGTCTCTTTTGCTTTCACCTTCAAGTGGATAGGTTAGTCGAGTTAGCCCTGGATTTGTTAGTTGTCCAAACTGCATTAGCTTTGTGACTTCCCTTTCAAACTGAGTTGGAGTTGGCAAAGGGACTTGCAAGTTGCTGATGCTGACTGACTGCAAACACAATTGCGTAAGTCCTGGTTCCCCAGCAAACCAGGCTGGTGGTAAGTCCCAAAATGAGCTTGTGTGTACCCAAGCGTCTGAAGGATTCTTGGTTCCAGTTTTACATTTTGGATCACTTTTGACTGGAGTCTGTCTAAGAGAGAAGAATTCTGTGTAACCAGAGTGATTGAAGAGTCTGGAGATTGCTCTGTAAAGCTGAAATCAGCAGCTCACTTATGCTGGAATTTCAAAATTTGCAGCTGTGTTATGCTGATAAATGAAAAACCTTTTTCTTCAAGGAGTTTTATACATGTATGCACATGGTAAATTTCTCAACAAAGGAAAAATAGATTATTTCCTCAACTAGCTCTTCTGAGATACTCTTAAAATACCTAAACTGAGAAAGTGGTTTCTGAAAGTAGCCTTAATTAAAACCGAGTATGTGAATGGTAAAAGTAGTCAGGTGAACTTGAAACCCTAGTATTCAATTTTGATGACTTTGACTTGGAAATAGGAGCATTGCCAGTCATTTCTTACACAGCCTGTGCCCCTATAATATTTGGAAAAAATTCTCATATTCTGTCAGTTTTAAAGGTCAGACTTTTACCATCTAAAGATTGTACATAAATTTAATTAGGATCGTAGCCTCTTGGCATAAACTCTCCTGCTGCAAGTGTATGGCAGAAGGTTTGGCACCATGGAAGCACTTTACAGGTGCCTCCTAAGAGACACCTGTGAATAGGATGTCCAAATTAAGTTATGCTCTTACGTTTCTTTTAAACCGGAGGATTGTTATTTTAAGTTAAAAGCCATGAGAAATAAAGTGTGATTTTAGGGAAACTTAGAAGAAAGCCACCCTGAGAACTAAGGTGAGAATGCTACTGGTCTTGCAATCACAAGCAAGTTGCAGGGAAAAATACTGGATGCAAGGAACAAGTTACAGAGAGTGCTTTGTAAAGGGTGAGGAATGCTCTTATTTCTAGATCGGTGTGGTGGGTGGGTAGTTGGTCTCTGTGAGGAGTTTTTTCTCTGTACAGATCGTTGTTTCTCCCTTCGCCGAGCAGGACATTACCTGGGAAGACTAAAGAGAGGCAGCACCTCCGAGGAAGCTTTCTGCATGCTAATGATGAAGTTGCACCGACTTTGCCTCTGTGTATGTGCAGTATGAGCTGGATCTGTGCGAGGTTGGTGGTATCGTACATCCCATGCACGCTCTGCTCATACTGCAAAAGCCACTGCACTAAGTACATCCTTTACACTTTTGCCACTGCGCTAAATCTGCAGAGAGTTTTGGTAGACTGCCGAAAGGGTCATTTTCAATCAAAGATGTTCCTCTTGTGTCCTTTCTCATGCAGAACATCCATGTTTTGTTCATGTATTCCTCAAATACCTGAAATACAATACTCAAATATATTTCAAAGGTGTTTACTGGTGTGAAAAGATTTTCTCTAATGGGGGAAAGAGATTATTATTTCCCTTGAAGACAAAACTACAAATGCTTTGATACCTTGGTAGGAATTTCTCATGACAGTTAACATGATCAACAAGCAGGAACTGGTCTTTGAAGACACAGCTAGGTGACTTGGCCATCAAAAACATTGCCTGGCTGTCAGAAGCTGGCTAGTGTTGGCACATACAGGTGGCAGCCCCTGCACGGGGGTGATGGACAGTGGTGTGGAGCAGTAGTGGAAAGGCAGCATGTCTGCCATCGCACCCAGGATGGGACCTCTCAGGTGGGTCTTAGAAAGGTGCTGTTGTAGGCTCCAGAGCCACCTTGTACTGCATCATCCTCTCTTGAAATATTTTGAAACTGCTCTTTATATGTCTATCTGACTGTTTTCTGGCTTGTGCTGAGGTGGTGGCTGCCTTCCGCTGGTGTCCTAAGGTTATGCATGGTTGAGCTCTGAAAACTTGATGCTTTGTGCCATAGGCTGGTGCTGGCAGTGCAGCTTCTGGTATGAGGGCCAAGGGCCACATCCCCAACGTCCTCCTTCTTAAGGAAAAAAGTATACAACCTCAAGACTTCATTATGAGAAAGATGTCCTGGATTAATATGAAAGACCAAGTGAATAACGTGTCAAGAGCTGTTTCAAAGTCTGCAGAAAGCCTGATGGCAGATCAGATCCAGGCAGTGCTGTGGGTTGGTAAGAAAATCAGGGCTACTCCTGCTGCAGGTACAGCTAACTGGCAAATAACCTGAAAGCTCGCTAACTCTGCATATCATTTAATCGTTTTCCTTTCTGTATTTGGATCAATACAGAGAGGTACTCTGCAGAGTGTTCTGCAGAGTATGTACGGCACTGGAGATGGTAAATCTCCAGAGCTGAGGAGGAATGCTCTAGTGCCTCTGAAATAAGATAAGTAATTACACCCATCTGTATGTGGCCTCTGCTCTGTAATTCTACATAGTCTCAAAAAAATTAAAGTCCTTGATCAGTCCTTCCTCCCCAAACCATGGAAACAAAAGCGTCTCTCACTCTTGTACATGCAGTGAAAAAGCTAGTGTCTGGCCAGGCATGAGACAAGGACAAATTAAATTATTTGATGATGTAATTTATTTTTTTTCTATTCCCTTGCAAATGGAGGAACAAATCAAGAGCTGTTCTAAAATGGTTGAGATGCTGGACACAAAGAAATTACTGCTGTCTGTGCCACACCTGAATTTTATCCGGGAACTGGTTGCATGAGAAAACTAAAAGACAACTTTGTGTGTGTTAGCAGTAGTGCAGAATAAATCCGTATTTTAGTTCAGGCTGCTTACCAGAAGGTGACATTTATATAACAATCTTCCAGTAGGTGTGTTATGTTTTACTAGAAGCCAGTTCAAATAAAGCTTATGTAATTTATAATGGCCTATTCCACAACACTCGCTAGGTTGAAAAGAGCCAACTAATAAAGACATATTAACTTACAGAATCACTTAGGGGGCTAATAACCCTTCCTTTGAGTGTATGGGTCTGGTTTCAATAAACTTCAAATCTGCTTTTTGTTCTTTCAAACAGGAAGGATCTGATATTGAGAAAGGCTGAGCGCTCAGAATTTCAGCTAAAATCGATGGCGTGTGTTCAACACCTTGGAAAACCAACTCCTAAATCAATGTCAATTAATTCTGAAGTCAAACTGGTTCAGTAGAGGAGACTGAAAAAACTAGGGGGGTTCTTAACTGGGCATATGGAAACTCTTAAGTCCAATTATGGGCGGTAGCCAGCTCGCTATCACCTCTGGGAGGCTGGTTGAAAAATAGGTTCAAGCAGTGTGTGTCTTTGCTTCTCACTGACCCCCACCCCTCCGCTGGAAATTTTTAAAATATGTTTAACCAAAAATCCAACTTTCTGCTGAAATAAAAAGGGGGTATGTAATTTGACAATTTGTAGTAGTAATTCCCAGGTGAAAGCCACTTAATACTAAAAGTAAATGGCAGCGATGTAATTTCCACTTAAGGGGTGTCTGCTTAATGGAAAAAAAAATGTTTAATGGTTGCTGCTGTGTCGTGTTCTTACACAGAAAACATTTAAGACTAAGGGGTGGATGGGCTGGAGATCCAGGAGTCCTCTTTCCCAGAACTGCTCTCTCACGGACAGGGTTGAGATGTGTTTGTCAATCAGGAGGTTTTGTTTGCTGAGTGCCGACCCTGCCCTAATAACTTCTGCCAGCTTCAGCCCACACCTGCACGCTGGTTTCTTTGCTTATATACATGCTCAGGGACATGCATGCCTACCCATGCAGGAGCAGTGGTTGGCATCCTCAGCACCTAACCAGCCTTTCTGGGTTGCAGGGGTGTCTTGAGAGCTGTATGAAGCTCCAGGAGCAGTGGTTGGCATCCTCGGCACCTAACCAACCTTTCTGGGTTACAGGGGTGTCTCCAGGGGCAGTCACCGGCTGTTTCCACATTAAAGCATGTCTCTTCCAGATGCCTTTATTTGAGTAGTGTTGCTTGGTTTAGTTCTAAAATTTCCTCACTCCTCTGTATGAGCCAGCACAGGCAGGATGCAGGAACAACTGCAAACCCACAGATGAAATGCAAAGAGTAAATTTATTCTTGTTAGTCCACTAACTGGGGGATCTCCAAAGCAGCACCCAGACAGAGGCACACAAGCAGGGGTGCAGGCACCACAGAGCTCGGTCCGTGCCAGAGGATCATCAAACCTGCTGTTTCCACGTGTATTTCAGGGATTTGTGCAGGCGTAGTTTACCACTGTGCTTTGCTCTTTCCCACAGCAGGACAGGAATCTCAAGCCCATTTGATAGGGTGCCTCTACCACAGGCTTATGTTACCGAAACGCGGATGTTCTACTTGTCCAACATACAAGGCTAAACAACAGGATGATACGTGTGTTTTTCTACACCTCAGCTGCAGGTCACTTGAGTGTATTTATCATCCTCCTTGCCAACCTTCTGTTATTTTCCCACACCCTCATTAACCTCATTGTTGTGTTAGATATCTCACTGAAACAATCTGTTGGCAATGAGGAGTTGTGAGGGAGTGCGGAGAGATTTGTTGATACCGATCAGGCAAATCCTGCAGCATTTTCCATTTCTAGATAATCCATGATCTTCCTCCTGAATTTCTGGAACCTCTGGGGCCTTGGCAGACCAGGTGGTACATGGCAGTTGGCTCAATGAAACCCATCCATCACCTGTCCTAAAATGATGGAAGGAGTGGAAATACTTCTCCTTGCTCTGGTGCCAGGTCAAGTCTCCATCCATTTCATTACAGGTTTCCAAAGTCAACCCTAAGCGTGGTGTAGCTGCCATTTTGACTGTCAAGCTGCCAGATACTTTCCGTCTTCAGCACTGCTGTCTTCTTCGGCTGTCACGGTGGCAGCACCAAACTGCCAGTGGCCGAGCATCACCTGAAGGGCTGGAGCTGCCAGGGCAGCTCAGGCAGCCTTTTCTCAGACACCTCTCCAAGAAGCATGGTGTTCACCAAGGCAGAGCCTGCTCAGCAGCCATGGCCAATGGGGTAAAGGATAGAGAGGATGGCAGGACTTGGGGAAAAGGGAAAGGAAGGAGGCAGGAGCGAGCATGTACGCATGCACCTGATGTGCAGGCACATCACTGCTCCTTTCGCTTGTGCTGTGAGGCAGAGGCTGGCTTTTCAGGGCGAGGGATATGTAGGCTGGCTGGCAATTGCAGCGGTGGGTTTTGTTTGATTGCTCTGTGTAAAGCTTTTAACCATACCGACAGCTGCATCATATGAAAGTAGAAATCAGGCAGGTTTATCGATACGGCCACATAAAGGGACAGCTGCATGGGCGAATTCCTCCAAGTTCAAATTCAGCTTACGTTAGTGAGAGCATGTTTTTACGGGGATGGTTTTGGCTAAAAGATGCTATACAAGCAGAGTCAGGCTTACTCTGCTAGGACTGTGACTGGGCTTTTACTGATATGGAAGGGCGGTTTGAGAAAGCCAGCCTCCAGGCTTCACTCCCAGTGACAGGGCTGGTTGGGCTCGTGATTTCAGGTCAGAACTGCCAGCTGTTTCAGCCTGGGGACATTGTGTCCCTAGCTGTTGTGCCATGACAGTCCTGGACTTTTCCTGGCCAGCCTGTGTAGTTTTACAGCTTCTGGGATGTGGGGAACTGCGGTTGAGTTCACAACAGGGAAAGCTGGATAGAAGTCTGTGGTTTCACACCCGCTGGCATGTTCTTTGCGCTTTGTGTGTGAAATGACATCTGGCAGACCGCGGGTCTGCGACGCGGCGCAGGCACCGTAGGGGTGGGCTGCCTCTCGCCCTCCCTTCCCTTTTGGCAATGGAGCAGGCCCTGCACGTGTGCCTGCAGCAGTGCTTTCCTTCGGGATCCTTAGTGGTCTGAGACCTGCTCCTCACCTGCGGGCTGGAAGCCAGCTGTGCTCAGGCAACATCCACTGGAACAACACCTCCGGGGTCCGACTGCACCAGGACTCCCTGCCTACAGCCTCTCTGGATACACCTGGACAGGACAGTGACTGTTGCAGCCTGTCCTGTCCATGATGCCGGAATAACGAGGCTGCCTCATGCACTCCCATTCACACAGACTTGAAGGAACAAGTGTCCTGGGTCCCTCTGCAGTCCTGTGTGACCTCGGGATTCATTCTGTTCAGTCCTGTTTCTTTAATGAAACTACTAACCAAAAGAGCAACTGTTGGGTTTCAGTTTTGCAACCCAACATTAAAAATAATGTTGCAAAGTTGACCTGGCCTGCTTACCCTAGGTCTGATTTCACTGTATCAGAGGTAATTAAGTGGCAAATCAAAACTAAGCATATGGCGATGTTTCAGGGAGGAACAATCTGCTTGGAACATGAACCACACAGAAGATATTGGTGTTGCCTGATTTTCAAGGTTGTCTCTCCTCCCAGTTCATGGGAATTTTTGCTAATGGCTTTAATGAGAAGTGTCAGATCCTTATTTAATGGGGATTTCTAAATTTGTGAAATAGATACGGGAAGTGTTCCTGCAGTCAGTAAGGGTTCTTGCAACCAGACTTGGTGTGGTAGAGGAGAAGGAATGAAGTTTTCTACCATACGTGTGGGAATGTTTCTCAACAAAGGAGTTTCCCCACCCACACTGCTAATATGAGAGCCTCTTCAGAGGGTGGCAGCTTGGGGCTCCACCACACGTGTGCTTCTGCTCCCTGCTGACGGAAAAGGGAGATACTCCAGTGTGTTTCATACACCCTGTAGTACTAGCCACTCTTTTTCTATTAACTTTCATTACTGCATCACTTTCAGGCCCCAGGCATGAACAGGAACCCAGATGTGCCACATTGGCCCTGAAAGCAGAAGAAAAAGATAATCCTTCTCTGAGGACGTTGTGGCTGAGGGTGTCTCTTTCAAACACACAACCAGGAGCTTGAGATTTTGAAATACGAGTTTGTGGAGGGGTAGCTGACACCTGTGTGTCTTCCACTGGTGAGCTTAACACCTGGGGTCCAAGTGTCCACAACACCTTGAGGATGACCTGAGTGTGAAATGCCTGCTGATAGTCTGGGTTTGAGGATGCTTGGCCAGGCCCCGGCTGCTCCATTCAGGTGCTCCAAGCAGAGCCTGGTCTGGAGCTGATTCTGTGCAAGAAATGAGTGAGTAGGGCGACACTCTTCACTATGGGAAAGAAGTAACTGAGAGAACGCATGGTAGAGGTTTACAAACCCAACACTGGCACAGAGAGAGTGGGTGGGGATCAACTACTCACCACCTACTGACTTTGTTAGAACTAGTTGAGAAGAAAATAGAAACTAGGAAGAAAGTGTTTGAGATCCTCTCAACTGAAAAGAGGTGAAATCCTTGATTCTCAGGCAAAACGCTCCTGAAATCTGCTCGGATGGGGCCTGAACATGAAGGGTGGGGATGCTTGTCCCAGCTTTGGGCCTTTGTGACTAGGCCCATGCTGGACCTGCTCTGGATTTACAGAATGGCACCAGTTTTTGGCAGCTACCCTGGGAAGAGTCTTAATTCCTAGCAGTGACTGCCAGAGGCTGTAAGGAGGTGGTAGGAGACCTCTCTGTAGCTTTCCTGCTCCCTATGCTCTATCCTCAAGCACTCACTGGTAGCTGCAGTCAACGATAGGATACTGGGATGGATGGACCACTGGTATGAGCCCTGTGGGACACTCCAGTCAACACTGTAAGACAAAAAAGAAACCTTGATAGGTGAGGGGTGCAGCAGCCTGGGCTGGAGCTTCCACAGCTCAGACCCATGGGAGCACACTGGTTCAGCAGAGTGAGAGGAGTTCACCAGCTGGACGCTAGTGCTGACTTCATTTTGTGAAGAAATAGTAGTCTGTGTTTTGTGAGTGCATCCTACTGTACCTCTGGGCAATACTATGGGAATTAAAAAAATAAATCAATTTTCCAGAAAAAATTTCCAGGAAAAAAAAAAAAGAAAGAAAAAATAATATATATATACTGTCTGTTTCAATAAGTATGGATGGCTTTGGGTGGATTTGTGCATTGATACACCATGGCCAATGGACAGGGATTAAAAAATGCAGTGCTTTTCCTTTCCCTTTTTTCCCTACATACAGAGAGTGTAAGAGCTTTTCTGTTTTATAAAGAAGTAATGCTTGTGATTCAGGGAGAGTAGCTCCAAAGAGAAGAACAATAACTGAAATGAACTAGACTGGACACATTAAAATCAATGCATTTAATAAAATAAAACATCTTTTTTTCTTCCCTAAAAGTTGTGTTAAAAAGGTTTAAATATACAGGGGTTCAACCAGGAGAGAAAGCTCCTTGTTCTGGGGGTACCTAGTAAATATTCAAAGCAATGAAGCCAACTAGACGAACGTATTTGGAGGATTGGACTGAATAGGCCAGGCAATCTTCTTTTCCTTTGCTTCTCTGTTGAAAGCCTCATAGATGGAGTCTTTGGTGACCGTTTTGGCAGGAGCTGAGATTTCTGCGATCCCAACGTGATTTTTTTTGGCTATCCTCGAACTGGTGGTGATGGTGTACGCGTTGCTTCTGTAGCATTTCATGGAAGACATGCAAAAAGTTTCTTTCATCCCTCGTCTGAAGTTTGCATTATAGATGGAGTAGAGGGTTGGCTTGGAAGCTGAAGAACTGAAAGAGACCCAGGTGATGGCCAGGAAAACTAAGGAGCTCTTTCTGTAGTCTGTTTCTTGCGGATGCCACAGCTGTACCACGTAAAAAGGAAGCCAGGACAGGAGAAACATGGAGTTTAACATCAAGAACATTTTGATGGTTTTCACTTTTGTTCTTGGGACGATATTCATTGTCCTCCTGACGGTCCTGCCATCGGTGCCTATTCTCCAAATGTACTTGATGATCTTCAGGTAGAAGAAGATAATGAGGATAGATGGGATCAAAAACACCACCAAGAGGTGGACAATACCGTAGATGGCTCCGTCCCAAGAATTGGGGAGAAAAAAGTTGCAGTGGTTGTCGCTGTTGTTGGAGTCGTAGAAGAAGAAAGCCGGTGATGCGAATGCAGCATCGAGCAGCCAGGAGGCCAGGATCATCTTCTTGGCTTTCTCCCTGGACACTTTGAAGCTCAGGGGGTAGACAATAGTGTAGAATCGATCCACGCATATGGAGAGCAGCACATACATCTGGACTCCAGGGGTGAGGTACTGTATGTACCTTACCAGCTTGCACATCACGTTGCCCAGCGTCCACCTGCCGTGGGTAAACTGAAGCAGCATGAGGGGCACGCTGGCGACACTGAGGAGGAGGTCTGCACAAGCCATGGAGACAACAAAATAGTTGGTGGTGGACTGTGTTCTCCTGCTCCTGTGGATCACTAAGCAAACGAGGGAGTTTCCAAAGATGGAAACCAGCCACAACGCTGCAAAAAGCATGCTGGCGGCTGCAATTTCCCCCAGCCTCAGCTGATAGGGCAAGGCAGTGTGGTTGCTGCCTGAGCTGGATCCTGTGGGTGACTCCATCATCTCGTAGCCAGCAGGAGGGATGGAGGCTTCTTCAGGGTAGCTCTTGTCCTGAGGCAGGAGCAGCAAGGTAGGGAGAACAAAAAGACCGCTGTTGTTATCCATGCTGTGGGCAAGCATGGCCACATCTTTTGCTTGGGCTGTAGAAAGAGAGAAGAGAAAAGGTTCCCTTTAACAAGTGTGTGTAAAAAACCTACCTGAACCGATGAAAGATAATATGAAGTAGTAGCTGTCCTGCTGAAAATAGCAAATTTCAGAGGAACGGTCAGAAACAGATGGTGAGACTGCAGCAGAGGCCATTAACTCTCATGCAGGTTTCTATTAGTGGCCTAAGTATTTTAGGACAGGCATTTCTGTCCTCTGGAAGACCGATGTCCCTTTCAGCGATCGAGACTGGTGTGCAGTTTCATCAGTGCTGGTGACCTGCAAACTGAGCAAGTGGAATATGCCCCATTGATCCCAGAAATGAGCTGCACTTCCCAGTGTCCATGGAAGTAGCAAACCCCACACACCAACAGTGTCCCTGCCTCTTTGACTAGATGGGAATTGGTGAAGTATATAGACACAGGAGGTGTTTCTTTTAGGGCTCTGTTAGCTGCCAAAGAGCTCACTACTACGGACAGATAGTAGTTGAGCTTGGGGAGGCTCAGCATTTACTCCTCTAAGCAGCACAGAGCAGCCATCCAACGAGGACTCTCATTGCTGACTGTAACACCACCCCTCCTGCTAACACAATAATCTGTCTCATTTTTAGATGGTGTTTTTCACCTGCATGGATGCTAGTGTGACCTCTGCATTTTTGAGCGAGTACTGAAATACGCTTCTGGGATCAAACTGTTATTGATCCGTTGTGTAGATGTATTACACGCACCATGGTACATTATAGCTATGGCCTTCTGTTTTAAGGAGGAGTGAGACAAATATGGATATGTTGCTAGACAGAGTTTCCAATCTTGGATTTAGCCAGATGGTTGGGTTGCTCTTAGCCTGTTACAGGGATAAAATGAAAAAATAATTTAGTGGCTATGCATATACAAACACTTTGCTGGGGCCTGATGTTCAGAAATATGTCCTTTCAAGCATGGTGACGACATGCAAAGCCTCTTATTAGAAACAGAAAGTCTGTTTCTGCGGGTATGTTGTGTGAATGCTTAATTCCAAAGTCTTGGTAATGTGCAAGTTAGATCAGGATTCAATTAATGACCAGAAAATTAAAAAAGTTAATTCCAGAAGCCAAATGGACAAGTTCAAAATGCCACTACCATCCTCCTCAGCTTTCCAAGTGATACAAATTCTCAGCTTTGCTTTCTGAGGTTTTTGTCACTGTTTTGCTGATGGTTTTTGCACTGCCTACTCTAGCTCTGCATCTATCACCACTTACTTTCTCCTCGCTTGCCTACTCACAGTGGAGCCTGAAAGAGCAAAGCCACTCGATGAATTTGGGGTCTTGGCCCTTCTGCTGTTTTGCATGTCATCTTCAATAACATAAAGCAAAAAAAGTAGTCGGACGCGGAAGAGGAAAAGAGGTATTAATTGCTTGATGTGGTTAGAGAAGATTTTTTTTACTTTACCTTTTTACACCCTGTATTCATTAGCTGCACTTCATAAAACATTGTGTGTCTCACGTGAAGAGGCTTGATGTACAATCAGCTGTACAGCACTGCCATAAATTTAGTGTACTTGAAAATGCAGTGTGTTTGGGAGCAGCACGGCACAGCTGCACGGACACAGCTCGCCTGCGTGGCTGCAGCCGGGCTGCTGCAGGACCCCGCGGTGCCTCTTCCACGCCTCACGCCGAGCCCAGCCACTGACTCTGCATCACCAGAAAGTGGGTTGATGCATGTGTCACCAGCACTGCTCCCAAAGCAGCTGGCCTTATTTAGCAGCTTTCACAGGCAGGTAGAGTCTGGGAAGCTCAAAACATGACTCAGGTTAAGTTGGACTCATAGCTGAAGCAGTTTGAGGCTAGTAAAAACTGGATTTGTTCCAGGGAGGCATATTATTTTGCATGGCACCCTCTGGTGAAAATAACACTCTGGGATATCAACAGTGAGACCCAGAAGTGGTTGTCGTGGTGGCCGAGTTGCCAGCCGCCTGCAAGGCACACTGCCTGCAGATGATACGTTGCCCCTTGTCCCGTTGCCTGCTGGAGGGCTGTGGGTGCTGCCCAGCCTGGCCTTTGCTTTCCCTTCATCCTTAGTTGCTTTCCCTCATAATTTTATTAATAGCTTTGCCTGGCAGATTATTCCTGGTTTCTCAGATAGCTCCTGCTTGCCTTTCCCCACCCTCCCCTGGGTGCATCTGCTCCCCTGGAGATACCCTGCTGTCATCAGCTGTCTGCAGGGTATTTGGGCTGCTGTCTCTGGCAGAGTGGCAGGACGTATTAACAGTACAGCCCCCTAAATTACATGTTAGAATTATCTGTAATAGAATAATACATGCAGAGCCTATTAACCAGATAGAAAAGAACAGTATGGGCCAATTTTGTTCCTTAATTTCCCTTCTTGACATGCAAAAGTATGTGCCATTTAAAAATAGCCTGCTGCACAAATTAAGAACAATAAGCAGATGAAATTTCTTGACCAATCCTGAAAAGTGGTGGAAGTCAGGTACAAGAGTGAAATGACCTTCTTAAACTGTTAAAATGTGCAGGCTGGGTAATACCGTTCTCATGATATTTCTTCTGGTGAGCCAAATCTGCTGTCCGTGGCTGTTCAGACCTGAGACATTATTTATGCAGGTGGATAAACCCAAAATAGTTACAGGGCTGTAGCACTCATAGTACTTCTTTACTGTTGCATTTTTGCCTAAAAGTCAGCCCAACCAGCGTTTACCAGAGAACTCAGGTTACCTGCAAACATGCCTTTGAGAAGACAGGGATTCAGCAGTCCCAGCAGAGAACAGTGTGTGACACCCTCAGAGCCATGCATGGGAAGCTAACTGGTGGGTGCCTACCAAGGAAGAAGAATGGCAAAAGACATATCCAGCTGTCTTGTGTTGGAACTTTGCTAACAGAGAAGGCAGCGCCTGAATGGAAGAAGCATTCCTGTGTGCCACCCTTTTCCAGAGAACATATGCTTCTGTTCAGAGCTAGAGTATCTGGTTACGTGTCTCTGGTGGTGGTGGTTTCCTCACTGTGAGTAAAACACAAGAGGCATCAAACGCAGGTGCAAGTAATACTATATTTTGTGATTCTTTCTTCCCTGGAAAAATCCAAAGTCATGCAGCACGCTGCCCGCAAGGTCCAGGTGAAAATAATAAAAGTGCAATAATAGGGACTTTAACTACCCAGAGCATAGAATTGCTCTGGTTGAACAGCAATTACTTGGTTTATTTTTTTTAAAAAAACTAAATGCTGATTAACTAATTCCTGCATTCCTAATCATAGAAAATTTTCCCTTCTAATGGACCAGAAGCTGATTTTCTTTTCTATTAAAGGGCCTCTGTTCAATTCTGTTTTTCCTAAGTGGCACTGAGATCAGGATCATACCTTGATTTATGTGGTGGTGCGCTTCTCCCCCTTCTCTGGGCTGTTCTATTACCTGGGAGCTGCTGACTGGGGCTTGGCACCTTGAGTAATGAGTTGGCTGGTTAAGCACCCCTTGACCCTACCAGTAGCTTACTTGGCTAAGGCAGAGAGTGGCACTGTCCATACTTGAACTCCCATCAACTGGTTGAAGCTTGGAATGAGAATGGAGACGGTCAGACAGGTGACAGAATAGCTGTCAGACTGGAAGAGGAATGCTTCATCGATCTGAGTTTAATCAACATTAGAAGTGGGAGTAAATTGAATCAAAATGGGGGCACTTTTGTCTGAATGTACAATGCTAGCCTAAATTCAAATTAACTACCTTGTGTGTGTATTGTTTCAATGTAATAATCCTGTTATAGAAGAGCAGTCTTTTAACTGCTGTTTCTTGCTATGCAGAGATGACTCTGTGCATATTGAGGCCATTTATTACTTCTGCTTCCAGCAGAAGAATGCGGATGCACATGCTTTTGTAGGCCCCCAGCTTTGCTGCCAGTTCTTTTCTCTGGTCTAGTGCTCATAAAAATGCTCAGCTATCTGCCCTGGTCCTCTTACGAAGGCTTTTCTATTCTCTGGGCAGCTCTTCTGAGCCAAGCCTGAAAATCTCTTGAGGTAAAGTATGTTCTTCCTCACTCTCTGCATTCCAGTGCACGGGGATAGAAAACATCTGCCCGGTTTTATCAGGAGAGTAACATGTTTTGAATGCAATAAAGCTTTTGAGATCCATATCTCATATGCTGCTGCCTGCTCCCCTGGCTCTGCCCAGCTGGTGGAGATTCCTGTTCTGCAGCACGGTGGGTGAGTAGCTAAAGATGCCATCACTAGAAGTGTGGATAGGCTGTTTCATGGATGACACTTTCAGTGCTGGTACAATCACAGCTCAACTTATGGTAAAAGCTTCTGAACTGAACTGATGATGTAAGCTGATATACATTACTGCATCTTGTATCAGCATCTGAGAGCCTAGCCTGTACTGCAGCATGAGGTCATGGGAGCTCATGACGGGAAATATGGGTGGAATCAAATACAGGAAGGAAATGTTCTTCGTTTCCAGCACATCTGAAGAATAGATGTTATACTCGGGTACTGTGTGCGCATGAATCTAAAGATTTTTCTGCTGTATGCTTGAGGAAAGTAAGGGCAAATAGACACTCTCTTTGCCATCAACCTTCGTTGACTCTTCATGTTCTTTCCTGAATACTTCAAAAAGGTATTAAAGCTAAGAACAAGGATATAATGCTGCCACACCTGTTGGGAGTGGGGTCAATCTATATATCTTGTACTGGGTGCCTGGGGACAAATCCTTTTTCAGCTTTATTCTTTTAACTTAGCTTAGTAAGCAGTAAACCATGCAGCAAGTAACTAGACCAAGAACAGGGTGAATATATTCCTTCTGGGTCTAGGAGCTCACATCTGGAGTAGCTACTCTGCCTGCAGACCCATAGCACTGGGTTTGAGGTGTGGCCTGGAGCCCATCCATGGGCCATGATTTTGATGAACATTCAGGGTTCAAAACTATGCATAAGTCACAAGTTACTGCCTACTGGCTGAGTCTCCTCAAGAGACAGTGCCATCTTTTGAAGCTTATTGTGGTGTGAAATGTTCTGGGAGCAATAGCTTTTCCCTGCATCTGAAGTCAATGGATTTTTCTCCTGTATTTGCTGTGGGTTAAGGCTGACATGCAGGCGGTCATTGTAGGTCTATTAACCTGAGGTGAGTTGCTAAAACCCAGTAATTTATTCATGCACCTAAGCCCTAGGAGTGTGTTTATTCCCTGCTGGTGGTGGGAAGGAGCCGTTATAGTAACTGCAGATTCCATGTATACCCAACATCATGCTCTGGTTCAGGGACAGACAGTGGTAAAATGTGATCCAGATTTGTGCTCAATGCTACACAGGTAGACACCCTTACCTCCTGAGCATCTGCAGGGTGAGGGGACAGGTGTAAGTCTTCAACCAGCTCTATGCTGAAACACATGTGGAGTTTGCAACCCTCAGATCTGTAGAAAGGATGATCTTTCTGGAGACATAGGCAAGGTCACTTGCAGTGAGAAGTTAATCCTCCAGTAGCTGTAGGGTAGGGTCATTCGTAAGGCCCAGGGAGGACACAGCCCTCCTTGGCGACAGACCTGGGCTGTGCTGAATGAATTGTTGGGTTTGCCATGACCTTTGGACTATCTGTTTCCCCAATCTGCCCGCTCTTGCCCACAGCCCAGTCTGGCTAGTCATAGGAGACACACACGGCGTGGTGCTCTGGAAACTACCTTATCAGCATCATGCGTGCAACACAGTGTTTACAAACAGGGACACAGTGGTTATAAGTCTCCTGTTACAGGTGTAACTCTTCTTCTGCAAGGGAAAGACCCACAAGAGTTTTTAAGTGTCTCAGAGCTTTATTCTATCCTCCAGCTGCTGTGACTAGTAGGCAACACTCTAGATCAGCACTGTTCTAAAAATGATGGCAGAACCATATCTGTGCCCTGTGGAGGCATGAAAAGTGGGAGCAAGGAGGAGAGGGACCAACCTAGTTTCCAACTCTGCTGTCTGAATAGGTTCCACCCATTGGAGTTGTCCAAGAATTGTGTGGAGAAGCTTGAAATATACCTTTGCAGGCTGCTCACCTTCCTTAACAGGGTTGGAGTCTGTCCTTGGACATGGCTAGGCTGGACCCTTTCCTGATTCAGAGGTTAAAAAAAAATATGCTCTCTCCCACACACTTAAACTTATTTTGGGCAACAACAGGCCCTGCCCACAACAGGGCACACTCTTCTGCTTGACGAGGGGAGCACAGTGCTTACCAGGGCTGGTTTGCCATGGTGGGTGTTGACAGGTAAGCTGTGGTGAATCTCATACTTGGCTGATTTCTTTGCCCATCCCTTGGAAATTCTCACTCTCTCCCTGCCAAGTGTCCTCTCCCCTACAGGGAAAACATGCCATGTGTATAAAGGGAAAAAAGCAGCTTCAGTGAGGCCTCCAGCAGCTTAGCTCACCCTCTCACTAGCAGGGAGCACAAATTCTCCTCCTAGGAGAACCTTAGGGTGGGGGGGTTTTGTTGCTTCTATATGAAAAGGTCATGCAGAAATTAATTCTTTATAATAAATCTTGTGAAAGCTGCTTTCTCACCACGTAAGAATTTAATATGGTAACAGAAATTTTACACTGGTACAAGCATTTGTGCTGGGATGTGAAAGTGCCTGTCATATGGCTCTTGACCCTTCTCAGTAATGTATATCTGGTGCTCACACGACACAGGTCACCTGTGCCAGAGAGATACAGTGACAGCAAGTGGAGTGGGATTATTAGCACTGGTGGCTAATAATCATGCCAGGGATAGAGTTGCTAGAGGTCTTAAGATGCTTCCTTCCAGGAGTACTTATCTGATAGGAATGAGAAGACCTGAATGAGCAGTAGGAGAATGTTTCCATGGGCCTCTGTCACAGGATGTGGCCATTAGTGAGACCATTTCATAGCCTTCCTATACTAACTTTTCTGGAGAGGCTGGGAGGGCTGAAGGGCATGCAAACCCCATAGTTAGGCTGGAAGTGCCTGGTGCAGAGATAATTGATTGTTGGAAGCAATGTCCCAGCTGAGCTAGGCTCAGGGAGGACAAAAACAGGTTATGAGAAGTCACTGAGTCAAGGCGCTTGCCTGCTGATAACCCCTGAGCTGGAGATGTCTTCTTGGGCAGAGGGGCAGCTGCAAGAACTGTGTTGGCTGCCTGTCAGATGGAAAGTCTAGGGAATGATGGAAGCTACTGGAATGGAGAAATCCCAAACACACAAGCGCTGCATCATGTGTTGGTGTTGGGAGAACTGTGTGTGTGGTGGGGAGGGGGAGCAGGCTCTACCTGAGGATGTCAGTGGGTTATTTTGCATTGTCTGATTGAAATTGCTCTCTAAATTGTTAAACACCTGAGGGAGGATGCCTGGTGGAGCTGCAAAGGAAATGCAGATGGAGATCATATGGTGTGACCCAGATGAGGGAATTGTACTGCACAGCTTTGCAAACAGAGGCTTCACAGGAGAACTGCGGGGGAGTAAGAGTCTGCAAGCTCTTACTTTAAGCTAAGGAGCAGGCTCCCCAAACGTGTCTAAGGTATAGAAATCCCTCCCCTTATTGACTCATCTGAGACCAGGATGTTTAAAATTAACTCATAAATCAAGCTTCCATATTTAGATGCCCAAATACAGATTGGCTTCTAAGGATGCTTCTGGGTTGGCATCCAATTTTTCTGCAAATGAAGCCGCTTGTTCAAATGATTAACAGTGGCTTTAACAACAAATCTTACAGAGCCACATTTGAAAATCTTTGCCAAAAAGAACTGGCTATGATTCCAGCCTCATACACACAAATGGCCTTTTGAAAGCAGAAGGCAGTTCTACTTCTCCCTTACTCTGTGGAGCCAACATATTGTTTGACATGCTGGAAGCCAGCTGGATAAATGCGAAATATTGCTATGCATTCTTAGAGAGTATGTGCCTGAATTAGCAAAAACAGAATTGCCTTCTTGCCTCTGTTGGCTACAGATAAGCAAAGATTACTATGCCTGTGGTGTTTCCCTAAGTAGCTCCCACACAGAAAAAAAAAAAAAAAAGGAGACAACACTTTCAGGAAGGATGATTTCAAATTAATGACTGAAAAATACAAAAGCAGCTGTTTAGTGCAATAACACGAGGGTGGAAGAAGCTGTTTGAATGTACCTAGGGACAGAAAAAAACAGATGAGCAGATCAGTCTGCTCTGTCTCAGTAGAAGTCATTTTCTACTTTCATTGAACTGATCATGTCAGGGGATTGTTTTAAGACAAGTGATAAAATTTAAAAATAACGACTATAGATTCACAGAATGAATATTTGTGCAGAAAATATAGATAAGCTTTCCCCAGTAATTCTCCACACCTCTCTGCTTTCAGCAGAATCAGTTTAAAATTCAAGCCCCACAAGAGCATTTCCTCCTGAGGAATGAATCCTCCTTGCTAAAACCCAAGGAATTCAAACGCACAGAAGTAAATACAGATAAGAGAAATTACCGGAGAAGATCATCCTGCTCGTCTCTGCAAAGCGAACTCTCCCTTTAGGCACAGCAGTGTTCGGCACAGCAGCTGTCCATCCACATATCTGCTCCAAAGGATAATCCCAGAGGCGCTGGTCTCGTCCTGTCGCTGTTATGCCAAGTGAAGGCACCTCTGGCAAGGTGCCAGCCGCGCTGGAACCCCGGGGTGTGTCCGCGTCCTTAGCGACCTCTGCCCGGCTGCCTGTGGGCGGGGTTGCCAGGGGACGGTGGGCAACGCTGCTCCTCTTCTGTGGCGGAGGGAAAAACGACGTTCCGCAGGGCTGGCCGCTGCCAACGGTTTCTCCACGTGTCATGTGGGACGCGGATCACGTGGCTGTCCCTCCCCAGGACCCCGCCGCCCCCGGCCCTCCGCGCCCCCGCCCCCCTCCGCCCCCCACGCCGCCGGGCCCGTCAGCACCACGGACAGCGGCGCGCGCCCGCGCCCGCAGCCCCGGGCACCGCCCCCCCCCCCCCCCCGCGGGCCCCCGGGACAGGGGGCGGCCCCGGGGGCAGGGGGCGGCCCCGGGGGCAGGGGGCAGCCCCGGGGGCAGGGGGCAGGCCCGGGGGCAGGGGGCAGGCCCCGGGGGCAGGGGGCAGGCCCCGGGGCAGGGGGCAGTCCCGGGGGCAGGGGGCAGTCCCGGGGGCAGGGGGCAGGCCCCGGGGGCAGGGCCGCCCCATGGCCTGCGGCGGGGCTCGGCTGCCGGCGCTGACGTCCTGGTTGCCATGGCGAGGTGCGGCTGCTGAAGAGGATGCTTCTCTTCCACCATGGTCGCCATGGGACCCTGCCGATTGAAAGAAACGGAGCGAATGAATAAAGAGAGGAGGTGGAAAGAATATTTAATCAGCTTCCTCTGGGAATGTGTGTTCGTTTGTTTGTTTTTTTTTTTTTTTTAAATTCCCATGCAGATACTGGAACTCTTTAAGGAAAAAGAGAAACCCGACTCTCTGGTCTCCCCATTTAGCACTGGGCACTTTTTTATCCCATGTGGAATGGCACTGACACCATTTCCTGACATTCTTTGCCACAGACACTTTTTCCAAGCCAGGCAGCAGAGTAACGACCCTCCCCAAGTCTCAACGAGCCGTCTCTCGCAAACACTTCTCCTACAGAGAGGCAGCGGCTCCAGAAGTTGTATTACACTTTAAGTTTAAGGAAGGAATGTATCATCTGAGCCCTGACAAACTTTATGCCTGTGAGCTAGTCCAGAAAATCATTCCATGCATGGATTTCTGCTACTTCAGGATTTCTCATGAGGTGCATGGGTAAGCTGAACCAACAAGGCTGATCCCAAGGCTGGGTGTTTTCCTTGGTTTCCCTCATTTTTCAATGGAGAACCCCAAGTATATTTTTATAATTTTTTTACTAAAAAATTTACAAGGCAGTGAAGGAAAAATACGGTTGCTTATTAAAAAACTACTTTCAAGTAAGAACATTTAAATAAATGGGTGTTTTTTTTACAAGTAATTACTGCAGTATAGTTTGATTTCCTATATTTTATATTTTTAAGCTACATTACATGCAATGGAGAAGGTATCCTGGGAATTAAGTCAGAAATATGGAATAGCTTCTATTCAAAGAATGGCTCGAATAGACTAGGACTGTTTTGCCCAGTTAGAAATGGGTAAGGTGTGGGCAGATTTGATAGAGTCAATGACACGAACAGTGTGAATAGGGACTATCTGTTCATCTTCCAATAGAAGAACTTGCAAGGGGGCATCAGATGAAAGAACCTGGTCCAGAACACGCAGAAAAGGGGGGTTCCTGGAAGTGTGGGTGTAAATCCGTGGGGCTTCTTGCCAAAGGATGTTGTGGATGCAAAATTTCATGTGAATTTGATGGGAGCTTGAATAAATGTTTGGAAAAATGCTAAATAGCTCTAGACTGTCCTAAACTAATAAACCACATCACTTTCCAAAAAATCATCTGAGCTCAGAATACTTGGAGGTTGGGAGAATTCTTGAAGAAAGTATTGTTCTGAGGTTCAGTGAGAGGTACCTTTATAACCAAGCCAATAATTTTATAAAGTTTGGGGTGGGAGTGTGACTTTCCAAATATGTCTACAATATACCTTGCCCAGTTAAAGAATGGCAATGGTAATGCCAGCTTGACATACACCAGCTTCATTTCCAGTTGTTTCACACCCTATAGTTGAAACTTTGCTGATTTTCCCCAGCAAGTTTCTGTTTACTGTTTTCTTCCCCGGTGTCAGAGGAAGATAATCTTATTTTTCACCTTCTTTCAAACTTGGTTTCCCTGGCAGTGAAGGACGGTGAAAGAAAGTTACCTGACACTTGTGTTGATGAAGTTTTTGCACAGGAACATGGAAACCACTGGACTGACTCACACAATCATTCCTCTTGTTTAGGGTTGCAAACTTTGACAGTGGTAAATGCATAATGTTTTGGAAGAAGGCATAAAAAAACGACAGCTGTTTTGGGGGTTCACTTTCTCTTTCTTGCCACATAGACATAAGGATCAAGGCTTGAAACATGTAGTGATACTAGTTTTTCATAAGCTTAGTTAGCATTATCTGCTGTAGTGGCTGCCTGAATTATTGGGCCTTTGTAAAATCCAGGTGCGTCATTTCGGTATTGATAAACTGGAAGAGGCGTGAGGATGCACACCACATTCGGCATATCCAGAGAGCCTGAAACATTAGTTGTTCTTATTATTTGGAGACTTGCTTCTCTGACAAGACCTAAGTGATTCCTCAAGCTTGTGCTGAATGACCCAGTTTATCCCAAATCTGATGTCCGTTGTTGCCAGAGCTACAGTTGCTGTTGATTATTTTGAAACTGCTTTTGCAGGGCAAAAGTAATTTTTGCTCAGCGTTGATGTGTTTTGAATTGTGCACTTGTTTGACTGGAAGAAAATCTCAGATTCATTTTTTGACACCTGTCACATTCCTGGTGAATTAAAGAAGCTTTTATTCCTGCCAGTGAATCCAGCAACAAACCCGGACAGAGACGCCAGGTCCCCCAGCTGACACCTGACTGCAGACAAAAGGACATTCTGTGCACTCAATGCTAGAAAGTTTGCTGGGAGGGGGGCAGAAAAATAAATTATCCAAAGAGATATGAGTTAATAGGTGCAAATCAAAATACATGACACGTTGTGTCTTCTGTGTATTGGGACCGTTATGCCTGAGATACTCCACGTGATACGTACGGAGTCTGTGTTTGTACAGTCAGGCAGTGGGAAAGCAGCTGTGATTTATGCATGGGGCCAAACTCTGATCCATCCTGAACCTTTTCATTTCGTTTAGTGGGACCAGGCTCTGGAGCTTGGTACACAAGGGTCATTAGCCCTGCAGGACTGAAGGCAGGACTGGGGTTGCACAAGAAAAAGTCAGGTTTGAATTCCTGCCTTGATTGATGCCTCAGTGCATCAGGTGCAGTTTGGGATACATCGCTGAACTTTTCTGGACCAGCTCTGCTCAGGAGCACTGGATTCAACTCGGAGTAACTCCACTGAAGCCATGTTGCAAAGCCTAAGCTGTTACCAGTTAAACATGTCTCCACTGTTTGTCCTAGGGCTGAACTTGGCTCAGGGCTTTGAGAACTCAGACCAGTGCATGAATGACTCCACGTTCTCTAAGAACGCTGCATTTCAGCCTGGTTTGGTTTGAGGGATGGATGGGTGACTTGGTATACTTCAGGCAAGATTCATCAGGACTTTTAGGTCTGGTGTAAATTGTGCTCCTAAAGGGTAGTCCATCAAGGGTTGGGTGGTTTTTCGGTTTGTTTGTTGTTTTGACCTGTTTAAACCCCAACAATGGTTCAGAAAGTAGTAAGAAATGTCCCATAGCTGAGCTAAAGCCATAGCTTTGCTTAGCTGTGCTCAGACCCATGTAAGGTTTCAGCACAGGCCCACGAAAAGAAGGTGAAATTCTAGGTTAACAAGCTCTAGGGATGTCTTATACCTGCTTGGTGTAGGAAAGAATAAGTTGCCTGGAGGAAATATGACTCACTCTTATTTGTGTTCAGAAAAGTGGAGGAATGTCTAGGTTTCTGTTTAATCAAAGCTGAATATGAACTAGTTTTCTTTGTCTCCTCACCAAGCATTGCATGCAAAGCAGCATTTACTGGCCCTTGAAGTTAATATACTGCATTACACATTCTAATAGGTCACATTTCATGTGACCTACAGACACGGAGTGCAGCTGAGATGAGTCAGATTTCTGTGTCTGTGGCTGCCACATCTCCTACATTCTTAAATTAATGCATATATTTGAAAAGGGGGGTAAGACTGATGCTGAAGAATTCATTCAGAAGCAGCGGTAAGATCTGTATCTGCTTTAAAGAGGAACTCATTTCCCTGTGGATACTGATCCTGTGCCTCTTACTCAGAGACAGTTTCCAATCCCACGGTGATGTCAAAGTCAGGTCAGCAAGATCAGGAACGAAAGGATTTCTGGCAATGCCAGTCAGGGAACGCTAAACGGGGGGGGAACTGTAAAGAATGCTACGGGAAGCACAGGAAGCATGGATAATCCAGTGCAAAGGAAAACAGAGTCAGAACTGATTATTTTAATCTGATACATGCTCTTGATTGAATATGAGTGAATGGGAAATCTTTTTTGGGATGTTTGGGTACCTACCTTCTACTCAGCAGAGCATAAAAAGAGCTTTTACTTTTCTGCTGCAGAGCAATATTTTTTTCTTTGCATTAGTGGGAGAGAGGTGACAGAAATTATCTGTTGTAAATACAGTGAGTCAGAGAACCACAGCTTAGTTTGGGGGCCTTGTGTAGACCAGAATTGGTGATGTGAGCTTGCCTTAAACCAAATCAAAACAATCCACATCAGACCCTGAATCTATAAATTGCTTTGATCTGCCTACCTTCAGATAAGGAGACTGGCTTCCACAGATCTCCTTAGAAAAACTATTTCCATTATAAGTTTAACATGCTTACCAGGCAGGATTGGTTTCCCACGGGGTTAACCTGACTTTATAGCAGCATCACTCTGCTGGACTGCAGAAATGTGAACTGGCTATACAACAACACGATAAAATGTAATACTCCTGATAGCAGGCTAATTTTACATGGATATGGAAGGTGAAGAGGATGTGGCCTTTAGCTGCTGTGTTACACCCCCTGGCTGTACACCCCCTCAGTGAGACCAGGTTGTGTCCAATCCTGAATGCAGCACAGCAGCATAGGGGGCTGCCCGGTTCAGTGCTGTGAGCGGGTGCACAGGAAGGACAGGTATTTAAACAAGTAATCTTACTACAGAACTGCCTCTCATTGCAGCCACAAAAGTATCCTGCCACATCCTGCTGAACAGTAGCTCTTAGTCCTCAGCATCTTTGACCCAGCTAGAACTTTACCCAGTGAGCCAAAAACGAACTAGGGATCCAGGAGGCGACACCTTACAGGCAGGCAATACAGGTAATTAGTCCCTTCAGTGCTGAAGTGTCTCTTGAAAACGGAATGGTAGCTTTGCTTCCAGCGTAGGCTTGCTGTGTTGAAGAGAGCGATGCTTAAATGAATTTCCAAAATCTGGGCCAAATTCTGACGAGCTCTGTCTTGTGCTTGGGGAAGCAGAAGCAAAAGGAAATGCCAGACATTGGCAGAGCTGTCAAATGACCTCTTAACCTGGTTAACACAGAAAGCATGCTCCTTACATGGCCTAGGCAAATAAAGAAAAAGGACATTTTTTTGAATAATCACTAGCCTGAACTTCAGTTTTCTCAGGAAGGAAATATAAACTGGAAAGATTCCCCATATAAACCCTCCCATAGGCATTTTTACATGTTCACATTTAATGCATTGGCTGTTTTCAGATGTTTTTCATAAAATCCTTGCCTTGTTATAATCAGTGGCTTCTCTCTGCTTCAGTGAAAGAGGGCCAGGGACTTCCCCACACAGCTTGAACTCCCATGAGGTCCCAATGACCGTCTCATCTTACGTACTTCCTTCCTTATCCTGCCTTTTTAAACATGTAGACACTTGCCTGTGCTATGATGGAGTTCATTCAGCAAATCTGGCATAGGGCTTAGGAGTTCTGTATGCTCTGATTATCCCTGTTCACACCCCTCTGGTCAAGCCTGGCTTGACCATCTGTTCCCTCCAAAAGATGCAATCAAATGTTTTTAGTGCGGAAAATACACCCAAGAAGTGCTACAGACATGCTTGCTTTCAGCCTGATGGCAGTGTCATTAAAATCAAGAAAAAGACTCCCACTGACTTCAGTAAGGAAATAATTTCCTACTCTGGAATTGTCTGCTTGATTTAGGCAAAGGAAGCAAGGTCAGGCTTTATCTTAAAGTGACTTATATAAATAACTTATTACAGGGTTAGTAACTGATGACTCAATTCTCACAGAGCCCAAAAGGTCAAAGGGTCATTCACAACAACTGATAAAACACCCTTGACTGATGTTCTCACAGCACCCATGATAAATGCTGCTGATAGGCATATCACACTTACCCATCAGTCTTTTATGAACTACTTATACATGCTGTATTGTTATAAATCTCAACTAGCAAAACAAGTAACTTCTGTGTCAGCAAGCTGTGCACAAAGTTTGGAAACTCAAGTCATTTTTGATGTCTGCAGAACACTCCTTTGGTGGATTGAATGTTACTTCAGTTGTGAAATATATTTCTGGGAAAATATTAGATAAGAAGCCTATTGTGTCATTAGAAAGCCAATTTTATTTTATTTTTTGGTTTAGCTTCACCATTGTAAATAGAAAGGGGAACCGATTTCAAACAAAAATATAACAAATGACAGACAAGCCCTGAGAATGGACACTAGGTTTTGCCACATTATTAGCTGTTTCTTCCCCTTACCTCTCTATTTGCTCTTAAAAGTGAGTGTGAGGCTATTATGCGTGTCTATTATAAAAATAGCCATCATCTGTCACTCACTAGGGACACCAGATTTTCTTACTTGAACAGATATGGTAATTTCTTTCTCCCCACTGTGCAATAAACTCTGAGGTTATTTGTGAAGCACTCCAGCCCTTAGCTTGAATCCTATCTCACTGGGAAGAGCCTAAATGGAGTCACCCCTTTGAAGTGCCAACAGCAGCGCTGCTGGACTCAGGCCCTTTGTCTTCCCTGGGAGAAGCAGTAGCTGCATACCAAATCCCAGTGTTAAAGGGAGAATGGGGACCCTGCTGATCCAGGAAGCTGGGGGTGACCACGGGGACACCGGCTCTGACTCTGTACCAAGCTGAGGGGCAGCAAGGCTTTGGGAGGTGCTGAGAACCAGGATGACCGGTTCTGCTTGCCAGGCACCTGGGATGAATTTGGTGGGGAGGCACTTGTGTCAGGATGTAAATTCCTCTCTGGAGCATCAGTTCAGCACTCAGGTCATTAATGCGCCCTGGGACAGGTTCAGGTTTTACTCCTCGAGCCACTTTCTTAAGGCTGCTAGGAGCCGGGAGAGGTCACAGAAGCATGCGGCTCAGGAACGTCTCTAGCAGTGCCCTGGCAGCTCTTAGCTTGCCTTGGGAAAGGATGGGGAAGGATACACATTGGAGGCACTGCCACCTCTCCCCCATCTCCTCAACAGATTTTCATGGTCATGACATTATGCATAAAATACGAGAGAGAAATGTCCTCCAACGAGACACAGAAAACAGTGGCCACGGGTGGGTATCATTATTCACTGTCTATACTCAGCATGCTTTTGGGACAGTGAGGTTCAAAGGGACCTACCTGTCCCGCACCACAGCCCTCCGGCCAAGGCGGCTCGGCGGCCGTGAGCGTGACTTGGTTTGTAAAGCAGAACAGAGATGCTGCCAGAGATCTGCCAGGGCTGCACTCTGCCTTCTGGGTGATGCTGCCTCGTGACTTGTCACACTTTCACCATGACAAAACCCCACAAGCGCTTTGCATCATTGCTCTACAAAAAGCTCCCTCCCCGAAGGATCCGTTTGCCGGCGGTGCGGTGCAGGGGCCTCGGTAAGAGAACCGATGCTGCCCTCCCGCGGCGCCGGGCGCGCCGTGCCGGGACCGGGCTGCGCGGTCCCACCCGCCCCTCCACGGGGTGTTCTGCTCCGGAGGGAAAAGGGAGAGAGCCACCAGGCAGTGGGATTGCCACACTGGGGTTTTTCACACCTCCTCCCATTCTGACATCTAAATTAGGTGTTTGAATTTGAAGCCCTACCTAGTAAATCGACTAAATTCACTAACTCAGCTTAACCGAGTTGTCACTGCCCTGTGGAGGAATTTGCTTTCTTCCGTCGAGTGGGTGGTGAACGCTAGGCTGGCAGCGCAGAGTCAGGAGCCCAAAGAGCCATGGGTGCCCAGCAGCCTTTGGGCAGTGACAGTGATGACCCAACCAGGCTTTCCTGAATCCCATTTTTCATCTGCATTGCCTATCTAGGGCTTCTCAGTGTCTGGATGGAGAAGGTGGTGGCTCTTCAAGAGGCTTTGCTGTCTCATTTTTCTTCCCTATTTCATATAAATACACCCATTCCCTGTACTAAAAATCTCCAGACCATTTCTGATGACCTGCATCTGCTGGCCACCGAGGGCCAGAGATGCCTGCACTGCTATAATGAGACTTCAGCAAGGGAGGATTTTTAGTAAAGGAATGTCGAGACAACAGCAGTTGCAGATTAAACGAATGTGCTATGCTGGGTGACAGCTGGCAAGCTGGGGAGGTGGCGATGCATTAAACGGCTAAATTCTGTACTAAGTTTAAGTCTGGAGTAACCGTCCTGAAATAAATAAGGTAGCTTTGGACTGACTCTGTTGTATTGAAGACCAGAAGCTGGCCTTGCAGTTATGTGGAAAAGTTCAGCAGGTAAAGAGTTTCAGGAGAAGTTCAATCAAGACAGTGTGAAATCCAATAGTTCCGACCAACCCTTTCTCCTCTTTTCTAGTAGCATTTCTGGTGCTGGCTTCTTACACCACGTTTCTCTATTTTTAGAGGAATTTATGGATTTGCTTTTATAAAAGATGGCCAGACTCTGCTCTCATTTATACCTCGTACACCTGCCTGTTTCAATGTAGTTCAGCTCTACTTGAGCTTCTATAAGCAAGATAAAGAATATCACAGCTGGGCTTGTTGCAACTGAGCCGCAGGTGAATGAAGAGGCTTGCCTGTTTCAACAGAGACCTCGAATGCTGTGAACAGAAAGACACCAGGCTGACTTCTGTCCTCATACACAAATCCTGCTAACAACAACATCTGAGGGTAAAATTTGGCATCTCTTGCCTCATCCCCTCCCCCAGCTTCATAGTTGGGAAGGGGAGCCAAGAGTCACAAGGAATCACTCCAGAGGGCAAGGCTGTTCTTGCTGGAGCAGGTTTTCTATTTTATTTTTTTACTGGATTTTAATGTTTATCAGATGTGAAGTTCATAGGAGGAATAATGAAGCCCAAGCAAGGTATTACTTATGATGAGAAATGGCTGGGCATGTAATTATGTTGGTGCTGAGGGACTATACTTGCAGCAGATTAAAATGCATTATATATAGTTAGGGTTATAGTTAAGGCTGGTTAAGTGTTGCTACCTTTGAAATAAAAATGGCATGTCAGCCGCATGGCCACTGTGCATGCTCTGTATGCGCATACTGACTTTAAGGGCAGCGAACAAATCTATAATGCAGCTCGCTGCTGCAGATTTCTGCTGGAGCCGTGAGATGAATTACTTGCCCCACCTACAGCAAGCAGGTCTCATGCTACCTCTTCCTCCGGGGCCTACATAATCTGGTGAAGTTCAATGTATGTTTCATGATGACAATGCTATTTCTTTTCTTCCAAACCAGCATAATTCAAAAAATGTCTGCTGATACCAGTGTCCCCAGATCTGGTTTGCAAATGAACCAAAGTTTTGCTGAAATTGATGGTGCTGTGCTGGTTTGTGCTAGCTGGTGCTCTGTAGCAGTGAAGTTACAGGAATTTTTAAGTTCTCAGGAAAGGAAAATTGAGACAGATGTCTCCCCTGTTGTTGTTAATACAGTCTGACCTTTTTTCCTGTACTTTCTCCTGTGTATCATTTAGCATGTGAACACTTCAGGGAAGAGGAGAGGAAGGAAGTATCCTTAATGGGCTCTTTCATGAAATAAGGTGGATTAGGTGACTATTTTTTTGCTGTAGAAGACTAGTTTCAACACTGCAGACTTCACTCTTTTAAAGTCTTTATCCCTTCCTTAAACTGTGAATTTGGCTTAGAAAGGATTAAAAGGTAGGTATCGATTTATACCTTTTTTCCTCTTCCCTAGCATAGTCTAAATGCCTGGGTCAGGCAACCCTGACAGTGCTAAAAGCCCTCTTTCAGTCTTTTAAAAAAAAAGCAGCCACAGGATATCAGTAGCAGGACAACAGGACAACTGCCAGGTCTTGTGAGACCTGAGTTTAGAAAGTCCGAGCTGGCAAAGCTGCCCTCTCGCGTATGGGGCACTGGCTTGCCAGCAAAAGCACATCTGGCCACGGCAAATATAGGTGCCCGGCTGTCTCTTGGGATGACAGGGGTTACCTCGGCGAGAGTTGCCTCTGGGTTGTGCTGCTTATACCTGGGTGAGCGTTCTGCTTGTTTAAGGTTAAATCCTACCTTCCCACTTACACTGGATGGGTGTATTTTTTTCAGGTGCCATGCTTGAAATCTGTAGGTACACGTAGCCTGTTAGGTGTGAGTCTCTGTAGATGGGAATGATGAATAATGTTATTGGAAGGGACTGAAAATTATTTGCCTTTAGTGCTTCTGACGTGACAGAGATTGGTCCCAAGACACCAAAGAGCTGGGCTACCAAAATGTTGGGAATCAAGGAGAGAAGGGCTCCTGGATGCTAACGTACAGACATGGTCTTTGTAGCACTAGGGACTACTTAAGCAGTCTGTGTGTCCGCCGTTATGTGTAAAGTATAGCAGCACTTACCTGACAGGGGTGTGGAATCAGGCCCACGTACTGCCAGTGGCTTGGGGAAGATGCCTTTGGCCTGCAGTGCCTAAGAGGCTCTGTAAGGTAAGTAATTGGTGGTGGGACAGTGGTGTGAAAGGGACAGGAGTGTAAGAGGTGCCTACAGGGGGCTTCAGGAGGAGGAGAGCAGGTGTGGAGGGTCTGCAGTTACAGAAGAGCAAGGCACTGGGTGTCCATCAGCACGTCAGCCTTTCATGGCTGCTAATTTGGACCCTGTGAGGCTGTACATGTGAGATGCTCGTCAGTTCACAGGTGGGAAGTGCCTCACTGGCAGCGTTTGGCTCTGCTTGGTCTCTTGGCAGCCTGAAGCTGTGTCCTTCCTCTCCCTCGTCTCCTTCGCTCCCTCCTTTCTCCACACAGTCACAAACGGCTGAGGTTGGCAGGGGTCTCTGCAGGCTGTCTGCTCCAACCCCTTGCTCAGGCAGGGTCACCTTGAACAGGCTGTCGAGGGCCATGTCCAGTCAGGTTTTCCATATCCCCAGGGATGGAGACCCCAGAGCCTCCCCGGCAGCCTGGCCTTGCCACCCACGCCCACCCCTGTGCACTCCCCACTCGGGTCAGCAGCTCTCAGTGAGCCCCAGCCAATGCGCCCAGGGCCACCGGCCGGGCATCCCGTGGGGGAAATACGGGGAAATCCAGAGGAAATACGTGGCCAACAAATGAGTGCAAGGGAAGAAATGTGACAGAGAAGGGATGTTTGGGGAGTTTCCCCTTAGTGAGTCAGAGTAACCTCACTGACGCTGGCTGTGCGCCGGGGGAGTTCTGCGACTGGTTAAAACACACTGAGCCCCTAACTTATTTAGCACTCTAGACAAGCCCCCCAGGTGTTTTAGGAAATTCATCCCATCCTGACTTTGCTGATATAGTGCTGTCTTGGACAGATGGCCTCCTCTCATGGGCCTGAGTTTGCCCATCCGTACAACACAGCTGGTAATGGTCACCCCCCAGTGTCCCAGGGCTGCCGCACTCGTTGCTCCATTCAGACCTGACCCAAGCCATCAGACGCAGCAGGAATGTAGTTGTTATGCCCTGGGATGGGGACGTTTTTCCAGTGCCTGTGTCCTTATCCTCTTTGGATTTACCTGCAAAAATGACACCTTTGCCAGCTTGTAAAGGCAGCCGATAAGTATAATTAAGGAGTGATGCTGCTTTTTATAAACAAGCTGTGAAGCCCATGGTTGCTATCTTTCAAGATCCAGACTAAGTAATTGAACGGCGCAGGTATAATCAAATCGCCTTGCACAGCTGCGCTGCTCTGCCCTGGAGGTGGCTGCATGCAGCAGGTGATTGACATGATTCACTTGTGCAAAACCTAGTTTCTGAGGTGGTGAGTTAATGAAGCATCAGTGGCAGCGCCAGATCAAGTTAGAGGCAGATGAGATTTGTTATCTGGCCCTGCCAGTGCTCTCCATGTTACCTCTGGGGAATTACAGCTGCAGCTGCTGGGAGATGAGCTCTGGGATCTGGGCTAAAGGAGCAACGAGGGGGTCTCAGTTCCTGGTCTCCATGCAGGAGACAACTTTTTCATATGGTGAATGAGGTGTTGTGCTGTGACATAACACTCAAGCTCTGTTACCCCGAGAAGGGAACTGAGTACAACTCTGCTTCTGTTTAATGACTCGCAGGGAGTCAAGGTCTGGCAGCCCTGGGAACAGAAGGTCTAAATGTTCCTTCAGTCTTTTGAATTAGGCATCACAGAAATATAAGTCTCTTACAGATGCTACGGTAGGTGGTCTGACTATAGCCTTTAATCCCTCTGTGCCTCAGCTCCCTCTTTTTAAAGATCCGGATAGGGATACTTTGCAGCCATGCTGGCAGTATAAATATCTCGGGGACTGTGATATTTTCCGGTATCTTGTTGCTGTGATGGCAAAACACATAGGCAGAACGTTACTATTTACTATTAAATTTCCAGAGCTGGCTTTTCAAACAAGAGAGTGTGTGTTTTGGAAACAGAGGGAGGGAGGGCTAGAGAGAGGGGCTTGCTCAGTCTGGCTGCGGGGCAGGGAACAGGCAAAGAGGCTGCTCCCAACCTGCCTCTCCGGTTATGGAGCCATGTGGATGGATTTTTGGGGGAAGCCTGTCCAGCTTACAGACAGCCCGCTGCTACAGCACTGAACCGAGGTCTGGAGCTAGGGAACAGAGGTATCAGGGAGCCTGTCAAAAAATACCAGGAATCCATCGTCTGCTCAAGTAACCTTCATGAAATAATAAAAAAAAAACCCAATCAGATGTAGTTTGACATTTCTGAGCATGAGGGATGAGCACAGGCCGCAGAAACTTTGGGGTCCTGCAGCAGAGCTCTTACAGGCAGCGGTGCTTTGGAGCTTTACCCTGCTGTACCCTGCAGAAGGCATGTGATTAATCCACTTAACTTGTGGGCACCAAATGCTTGACTTAAGGAGAGAAAGGATCTAATAGGGGTCTTAACACCTCAAGTGGATTTCCTGGCAAACCTAGGCATGCGATTTTTCTTACAGGGATTAGTTAGATTACTTGGTAGAAATGGAAATCAGGAGACCCAGGCAGGGTTAAAGGAGGAAACAGGGAAGAGATGGCGTGACTGCAAGTTTTTTCAGGGGCTGTGAGAAGGTAAGAATGTATTTTGAGAGGTGGAAGACAGATACATACTTTTTTAGTGAGGAAAAAGTACTGCTTTTTGAAAAGCCATGATATAAGAGGAATGGAAATGGAAGATATGTAGAAATATAAGGTTCTGAGACCAGGAGAATACAGTTATGAAGAAGATGTATAGTCAAGTGAGGAATAATGTAGCAGTGAGAAAAAAGATCTCTGCATATACAACAGGTAATTCTTACTTTTTGTTTATTATTTTCCTGGTAGAACATGGAAGAATCACAAAGGTGGCCCAAAATAAAATTGCCAGTTCATACCATGTTTCAGCTTCCATCTGGGACAACACTTTTGTTCTGTACCTGATAAGAAGCCTGCAAAATCTGCTCTGAAACTGAGGGATCATTTGATCCCTGTCTCGGTCTTAGCATCTCCTGCAGTTCACTGTAGGAGTGTTTGAGCAGTTGCTGACAGTGCCTCAGCCCAGACCCTGAGGCTGACTGACCTAGTGTCCTTCCAGTGAAACGGCACCAATGATCTTTAACAGCAGTTTGGAGATGTGTAAGTGTTGCTGGTATAGTATACACACACACACACACACACACGTTTGTCTGAGGAAAATATTCCCCTGGAGTCGGTGCCGTCCTGTTCTGCACCTCCAGCTCTTTCTTCCCCAATGGTGGAGCAGGGCAAGAGGTCCTCCTCCGGCTCCTCCATGGCCTGCCAGCTGGCTAGAGGGTGAGATGAGATGAAGGTGTAGGAGACGGGAAGGTTTTGGAAACCACCTCGGTATGCTGGATCCAGCAGAGATCAGTTGTGTGGCGGGCTCAGCAGAGGGAGCCTTCTGTTCAGTCCTGGAGCAGAGGAAGGGCACAGGCTTAATGCAGCTCAGAAAGAAAAGGTTGCTTTCCTTTTCCTCCCTCCTCTGGGACCCTGAGCTTGCTGCTGGGACTGGAAATGGCTAGTCAACATCACACAGTTCCCCTATGTGTGTCTGTTTCAAGATTTTATGCTGCCCATGCAGTTTATGAAGCACTTAGAGCCTGCCCCAGTGATGCTGTGCTCCAAAACAGCTCTCCCACCACATCCCTGGGGCAGCTGTCATTCTTCTGGCTAAAGGAAGCAATGGAGGAGGAGAGCTCCATATCGAGTCGGTCTGTGTTGTCCAAACTTGCTTGTTATTCAGTGAAGTTATAGCACTTTGAAACTGTTCAAACATCCTGCTGCCTGGCATTGGCTTTGCCACCAAAGAGCTGCTGAGGAGGGAGGCGTTTCTATTACACAGCAGCTCCCAAACAGCCTCCCTGTGTTAACCATTAACCTATTGCTGCTGCTCTTACAGGTCATTTTACCGTATCTCCACCTCTCTTGACACACAAGGAGACTATTTGGAGTGTAATGTGCGTTTTCTATGTCTTGCTGTTTCACTGTTAATTTTATGATTGAAAACTCAGGCTTTCAGCTGGATAAGTATTTTTAGAAAACACCTGCTTCCCTCATAAAATATTTTTGGTCAAAACCTAACATTTCTTAACTTTCATCTGAAAGGATTTCGTTTTTGTGACAGTTGTGATGTGAAAACATTTGATCCTCAAGTTAACACATTTTTTTAATTTTTTTTTTAACAATCAGGATTTTATTTTGGAAACTTCCTGTTTTCCAAAGAGTTGTGTGTTTAAGCAGATGGTATACCCAGCCCTGGTTCAACAAAAGCTGTTGATGTGCCAGGCCAAGAGGCAGAGAAGACAGTTAGCAGTGGTGCCTTTATGTCTGCTCATTGTTCAGAAGAGTAAGAGGTAATCAAAGGTGTCTTTAAAACAAAACCAGCAAAGAACCATTTTCTTGGTGATCTATGTAGCAGAAAATTTTCCCTGCTTCTTCATCCCAGAACTTCAAGGTCTGAAATGTTTTCAGGTAGGTCTTTTTTGTTCGTTTATGTGTCCATGACTTAACTGAGATGAAGCAGTTATAAAAAAGCAGTGTCAGTAGGGGGCAGGAGGTTATGCCCCAGCCCGAGGCATCAGACATGGTGTTCCTGTGAGCTCCCTTTCTGTTTTCCTCACTTCTTCCCTCTTTTTCTCTTTGCAGTGAATGAGGAGTCTGTCCCCTATGTGGTCCCAAATGGAGTTTTGACGCAGTAACCCTGCATCTAAAACTGGTTTGCCTGTTCCAGCAGGTAGGAGTGAAGACAAGCCCTATGAGAAAACATATTGGCCTGTCTATGATTTTAAACACAGTTTGGCATGTAATTTGATTCTCTTTAAAACATGCCAGCTGGTAAAAGACTAGCTCTAACAAGGATTTGAGATGAATCTCAGCAAGTCAATATGTTTTGAACGCATCTTCCTCCATTGTTTATAAAGACCCGTTGTAGAACAAGCAATTGTGGTCTCTTATGGTGCTGCCTGGTCTGCTGGAACACATGGGACACTTCCCAGTCTCTGTCACCATCCCGTCTTGCAGAAACACAGAGTAATAAACCCAAGGAACAGCTTGTGAGCCTCTGTCTATTGTATAGCTACGACCTAATTGAATAGGACAGAGTTTCCACCCTTAAGTAACAGCATCCATGCAAGTGCAGCTGCTTTGATGGATAGATCTCCTTGCAGAGATTGTGCTTTTGATCAGAGCAAGTTACAGGCATGACCATCTTGGGCAATTGCTGTCCTTGGAACAAAGTATGTACTTCAAAATGCTAGTGGGAGGAAAGAGGGACCTTGAAGCCCCTTGCCTGGTTCCCTCTAGCATAATTAGTTTGATTTTCCCTGCAGGCACACCAGATATTCTCACCTGACCATGGCAGCTCTCTGAACTTGAACTGGCTGAGCCT
The DNA here is from genome assembly GCF_963210335.1 of Falco punctatus. Lineage (NCBI taxonomy): Eukaryota > Metazoa > Chordata > Aves > Falconiformes > Falconidae > Falco > Falco punctatus. Next base: position 12,468,630 of record NC_137585.1, on the reverse strand, counting down.
ATGGGCTAAAACCTGCATGGACACTCTTACCTGGGCTGGCAGGCAACTTATCCCTCCAACAGAGATGGCTTCATGGTGTTCCCTCATGAATATGGAGAACTACCGTGGATTTCTGCCACATAATGTGTAAAGTCAGCACACTGAGTCAGGCTGTATGAGAAACAGAAGAAATATAGAGGGGCTGTTTACATAAACGAGTGAACAGCATGTTTCCAAGTGCCTCCCAGGTGCCATGCTCCTTCGGCAGAGGGGCTGGTTGAGGCAGGGCGCATCTCCATCCATGCACTTCACGCACCTGTGCTTCTCCTGCTCTTCTGCCAACCCAGCCTACAGGCAGCTCAGAGATGCCTTTGAGTCCAAAATATGAATCCAAAAATAAAGTTCTGTATGACTGACTGGCACAAATGTGCACCCTTGACTTGACCCCTGATGACTTACACATCCTGTCCCATGCCTGCACTGGTGGGCAGACCCCCAGGGCCCTGCTGGCACGCTGGCTGGCAGCACAGTGGCTTCTGTTTTAAGAGCTCAGCGCAGATGCATCATAGTTTATTTCTTGTAGCAAAGAACCACAGACCTGTGTGGCATTTAATTAAGGCACACTAGCAAATCCTTCAAGCAAAGAAGGCCTCTACAGGCAATGCCTGCTACAGACAGTGCTCAGCGCTTCTGAATGGGCCAGACTTTAACCAGAGCTGGTGCAGAAACCATGTGGCCCTACTACTGCTTTGGTGTGAAGAGCATATCAAGTGATGTAAGTTTGGATCCAGGGCTATGGCAGTATGGTTGTCCAGCTCCCAAACTGACCCACAAATTGCACTCATGTAGATGAGTTGCTGTTGAAAACCCCTGCAGCTTTTGCCCTGAAGGAGAACAAACAACTCTCTGTTTCATGGAAAGTGTGAAGCTGTGACCAGCATTTCTAGGAGAAAGTCAGGAGCATTTCAAGGTGAATAGCAGTGTGTAACACCAGCCCAAATTAGCTTCTTTAGCCACGCTAGCTACTAAAGGTGAAGAGGATGGGCTTGAACCAGGGATGTATCCTCATATATCCCCAGCTGCCTGCAGCAAAAGCAGCCCCAGTGGGCACCCCCGTGGGCTGGCAGGGCTCTTTTTCAGCTCCCTGCCTCAGGAGAGAAGGCCCAGTGCTTTTGCTTGAAGGATGCTCGTGGTTGCATCCCAGCTGGCTGAGGACTGAGGAGGGAGCAGGAGTATTTCATGGCATCAGCAAGGGAAGAGGGAACAGCTGGGCGGTGGATGACACCTCTGAGGAGTGGTGAGGGGAAGCTGTGAGCCACTGAGGGTGTCTGGCCGAGAGCCTGGTGGCCGTGTTAAGTGTAGCCATTGGTAGGCCATTTATAACGTGTTCTGCAACCAGCCACCAATAACAGCACTTACTATTTTTTTACAGCTTCCAAAGTTAGTTGCAAGCTGTGTTTGTGTCATAACATAAAGAACAGATAGTTATAGGATGAAAAAAAAAAAAACCCAGAAGAAAGGTGTTCCAGGGGTTTTGTGCTTTTAAAGTTAACAGGTGTTCCTGGTCACCCTGCACCATCTCTGTGAAAATATCTGCATATACCCGCTGAAATGAAGCAACTCCAAACCAACGCCTGTGAAGAAAATCCCATCCTTTGCTTTTGTTTTGTAGAAATGAATAGGCAATAAAAGCTTCAACTACGGGTTTTCATAATGATAGAGCGGGAGCTTTCACCACCACCCCAGTTTTGGACTGCATCTGATGCAGGCGCATGGAGACAGGGGACTGTTATTAGAGCTGCGTGAATAATCTACAGCAAGTAACTGAATAGAAGCGTTTGGCCTTTTTTCTGTTTGCAAACTATCTGTGAGCCTGTCTGGATGTTCTTGAATGTGTTTGTTGTTTGAAATAATACTGCCCATAATTTCTGTGAATAATCATTTATTTGTAGCTTGCCTACGAGCATTTAGACAGTCAAAATGTCATTTCTGTTCCATGGTTACATGAGTGCAACCCTGAGATTTCCACCGAGAGTACCCACAGTCATCAGTGGTAAATTCACTTGCTGTAAAAACCTGCTGAGATCTTTTTGGGAAATGTATGTTCATCTGCAATATTCATGGAAAAAAAGAAAAAGGGGGAAATGCAGTTAAATAACAGTCCTTTGCAAAACATTAAAAAGTATTTCCTGTGATTCTTTCTATGGCTAAACGGATGACTTAGGTTTTTACACTTTGCAGTCTGGAACCACTCAATCAGAAGTAAGTTTGCTTAGAAGGTTTCTGCTTCAGCCAGACACAGTCCTCTGGCCCTGTGTCCCCAAAAGGCATGCTGTAGTCCAGATCTGAACCACCTCCGAACTCCAGAAGTTGTGTATGAAATACTCAGGTCTCCAGCGGTCCAAGGACTGTTCAAAAGTGAAGAGCTCACCATTTTGTTTCTGAGTGGGGCTATCCCTGGCATAAAGGACCACCGTGGCTGCCAGGGTGATGATGTCCTCAGCAGAGCCTGCTGCCTCCTTCCTTCCCCTAGCCACAGCTCTGGGCACCAGCACCACTGGCATGTCACTCAGCTCAGCTCAGCACAAACGACCACAGCTCACCGCTGCTTCTTGCCAAGCTTTCAAGAGAAGCGAGTGTACCCTTTCCAGGAGGAACCTGGTGTACCAGGGACGTTTGCCATGTGCTCATGGGGCCAAGGCAAAGACAAAGCAAATGTCTCGCCCATGTGCCGCACAAGCCACAGGAGCTTGTGGGAATGCACCTGAATCAGCTGGGCAGCCCAGCTGTGACAGGGGTTTGTAACCTCCTTGCCTTCCAAAAAATTGGTACATACTTGGTGCCTAGAGCACTCCAAGATCTGCCCTGTTGCAACCAGCTGGCTAGCAGCATCCAAGCCAGGTCTTTGACAGCGCCAAGCTCTGCTAGCAGATCCGTGAGGAGCTTCTGTGTCAGCAGTGTCAGACTGCTGCCCATCTGCCCTGGCAGGACTGAAGGAGCTTTACAGAGAAGGGGATAGGCTAGGAACAGCTCTTGTGTTTGTTTTCACCCATAGTCCTTCGGTTATCTGGCATGGTTGGATGGTTTTGTGATAAGGACTCCTTGAAGGATAAATTGTATAGCCGTCTTAAAAAAGAAATAGTCAATACTATACACAGACTAAGTGCCTCCACCGCAATTTGACATTTATTTTCAAGGGAAGAAGTGATATTTTGCAAACCAAACAGTGCATTAATCCATTCTGGGTCTCTGCACAATTTTCTTCAATTTCTTTAATACAGACTTGTTGCTTATCCATTGCTTTCTGAAAAAGATGTACTACAGAAAATGATTTTTTCATCCAAATATTTCCCAGCTCCTGAACCCTCTGTTTCCGAACAGCTCTTCTCTGAACTGTTGTATGTGGGTAGGCATTTTCAAAACACTAGGTTTCTCTTGGCACACCAAAAAGCAGTGTGAACTGCCAGCTTTCTGTATCTGTGTCATGAAAATGCTAGGCAGATCGGTGCTCAGAACCAACCGTCCTCTTTCTTGCATGCCAGACAGCCCCAGAGCAATGGATGTTGTAGCATTTTAAAACAATTCTTTCTGCTATCTTAGAACTTTCTCAAACACTGCAATGTTATATCCATTTCACTTAAAATTTTCAATGCCATTTCACTTAATATTTTCAATGCCATCACGTTATCTACAGGCTGCTTAGGAAGCTAACCGACAGCAGGAGATCAGTAAATGACAGTTAAACCTAAAGTAGCATGGACAAAGGTGTGGACTTGGGTTCAGGACATGAAATGGGCTGTGCCCTTGTACAGCTCTGCTCTGTTTCCCTTCCCAGCCTCTGTCTTTACCATTTAAACCATAAACATGTTGAGCTTCGTACAACAGATGAGGAAAAGAAAATTAAGCTTATTGTAATGGGAGGGAGGAGAAAAAAAATCCCTGTTCTTTTCCTTCAGCCATCCTGCTCCTTCCCTGGTGTTTTGCTGGGTACTTTCATCCTCTTTTCTTCTGGGACTCCTGTACTGCCCCTCTTCCTTCCATTCCTTTGTCTTGTTTTCCCTTTCCCAGGAAGGTTTTAGTGGAGGGGAGTTGTTGGAGGGAGAGAATATCTGCCCATGGATCTTGTGGCCAGTACAGACTGAAATGAGATTTGTACTGAAGACGAGGCTTTTTTGTGGAAATGAAAACAAAAATAACTTTTTCTCATATTATTGACATTTTTCAGAGGGTATTGTCATTTGTAAAGTGAACTAAAGCCAGAATTTAGGCTTTGGCTATTGAACTGTTTTGACAAAAATTTGCCAACCTCTAATTTATTTTTTCAATTCTCCAATTAAGGAAAAAAGAAAGATTATTTCAAAGACTCTTTCCCACACAGCTCCCCCCTCCCCCTGCTTTTTTTTTTTGGTCAAAGAACCAATTTTCCACTTGCACTAATTCAATACAATCTTTTTGTTTCAGCAGCCACATTGCAGTAATGTTGAAAAACGAGTCCAAAACCGGCTGATTTAACGCTTCACTCATGGCTGTTTGTACCCTTTTCATAGAATCATAGAATATCTCAAGTTGGAAGGGACCCATAAGGATTACCAAGTCCAACTCCCTGCTCCTCACAAGACTACCTAAAATGAAACCATATGACTAAGAGTGTCATCCAGATGCTCCTTGAACTCTGACAGGCTTGGTGCCATGACCACTTCCCTGGGAAGCCTGTTCCAGTGACCGACCACGCTCTCACTGAAGAACCTTTTCCTAATGTCCAATCTGAACTTCCCCTGGTGCAGCTTCATTCCATTTCTCCATGTGCTGTTACTGGTCACCAGAGAGAGGAGATCAGCACCTCTCCCTCCACTGCCCCTCTGCAGGTCACCCTTCAGCCTTTCCTTCTCCAGGCTGAACAAGCCGGGTAACCTCAGTCCTGCCCCTGAGACCAGACACCACCTTGGTGGCCCACCCCTGGGCACTGCCTCTTAACAGTTTGGTGTCCTTCTTGTACTGAGGCACCCAGAACTGCACACAGTACTCGCAGTGGGGCTGCACCAGTGCAGACTGGGACAACCACCTCCCTCAAGCAGCTAGTTATGGTGTGCTTGATGCACCCCGGGACATGGTTGACCCTTTTGGCTGCCAGGGAACACCATTGACTCATATTCAACTTGCCGTCAAACCAAACCCCCACATCTCTTTCTGTGGGGCAGCTCTCCAGCCTCTTGTCCCCCATTTTGTATGTATAATCAGGATTACCCCATCCCAGGTGGAGAATCCAGCACTTGCTCTTGTTGAATTTCATATGTTTGGGGATTGCCCGGCTCTCTAGTCCATCCAGATCTCTCTGGACAACCTCTCCATCCTCAAGGATAGAGCTTCTCCTCCACAGCTTCTACTAGTTTAGTATCATTGGCAAACTTACTTAACGTACTTTCAATTCCTGTGTCCACAACATTTATAAAAGCATTAAAGAGCACTGGCCCTAAAATTGAGCCTGGAGAACTCCACTGGTGACTGTCTGCCAGTCTGATGTAACCCCATTTATTACATAAATCATTTTGCTTCACCTTTTTGCATTTGGTGGGAAGCATTTTATATACTCGAGTATCCCAGGCACTCTACAATTCTGCTTCAATGCTATGCTGTACCACTGAGCTGGGGTGCATTGTGTGGTCACCCCCTTGCACAGCCAGTTAAGAGCTGATGGTGGAGGGTCATGTATACAGCTACTGTGTGATCCAGGCGGAGGAAAAATACTTTTAAAATTGTTCCCAGCCAGTTAGTCTGAATGACTGTCTGTGATTTTGGCCCCTGTATGATGCATGTGTGAAAGGTAACAGAGCGTTGGGATTGATTTAAGCCTTGAAAAAAAAAACAGCATGAAAGGGTTGTAGTGACATCTTGGACCACAAGACCAGTGTTTAAGCTGTGGGCAGATTCCCCAGACTTCACCCCTTCCCCTCCTGCAAAGGAAATTAATTAATGTAATTTACTTACAAAACCTAACATTCTGGTTTTTTTTAAGTAATAAAAGGGCTCAGGCCACGTTTGAAAGCCAAGACTGTAAAGGGATGTGGTGTGGGGGGGTTGTCTCTCATGAAGTTGTTGAAAAGGGATGCAGAGGACCCTTGAACACAATGTTTTTGTGAGGAAAGGGGAAGATATATTTAAAAGCAACACTGACTTGCACCTTAGACATGCTGCCGGTGCACAGTCCATCTGTGTTTGCCTTGCTTCATCACATCACAAGCTGTGCTGGGCAGGTTCCACCAGGGTGATTTGAGTCTCTGGGCTCTACCTTAGCCTTAAAATACAGACACAATGCACATGCCTCAAGAAAGATAAAGGACATCAGTTCTGGGCAAGGTGAGATGCAGCTTTCTTGGTCGTAAGCCTAAGGTGTTTGGGAAGGGAGATTTGACATGGTGCACTGAGTCTGGGAAGCAGGAGGATGCAGTGAGGATATAGCAGGGGCTCCCTAGCGGCATGTTTTTAACAGCTGGTGATATTTAACAGTTGTTTTGTCGAATTGGACTGAACTGTCTCCAGCACACTCCTCTTTACCCGAGTGAGTTAGGAATTGTGCTTGAATGAAGCTGGAGAGAGGTTACAGAGCTTTACCCAGTGCTTAAGGCATTAAGTCACCTCCATTTTCCAGTGAGGACAATTACGCCAGTGTCATTTTACGAAGAAATGAAATGCAAAGGATGAGGTGGCTGGTTGACCTCAGTGCCCTACAGCATTAAGTTACAAGACCTTGTTTTGTGATGATGCCATGATTAGGTCACCAAGGAAGGTTACATTCCACTTCTTGGGCGTGATGGAGATTTGGCCTGAGATGCGTGCAGGGTTCTGGCAGCACCCACAAAAACAAGTTAATGATGGAGCCGGCAAAGTGAATATCTGCTTCCTTTTCATTAATTAGGAGCAGTTGGTTGCAGTGGGGCAACTTGGGCCAGGCTAGGAGAGTTATCTGCAGAATAAGGTTTTTGACTGTAATCCCTGCTAAGAATGACTGTGTTTCCTTCACAAGGGGCTATACAAGACCAAGCAGATTTTTCATGCGTTCTGCAAGTGTTCTCCAACCTTGTAACCTTCAGGTTTTGTGGCATGATCTGGAAATATAATAAAAAGAGGCTCCGGGTCACTCTGTGCTCGCCTGACTCTGAAGCGGCATTTAAAACCTGCCCAGTTCCCGTGTACTGTCACTGACTCTAGCAACATCATAAACTTTCTTAATATAAATCCAAAGATCACAAACTTGTCTTAAGTGGTCACTGATTAGTTAGAGACACAGCCCTGGAGCAGAGTTTGAACAGATGGACAAGATGGTCAAGACCAAGATACTCAATAGTCCTCGTGGCTCTGTCTCCAAACTTGTCCCAGCCTGTCCCAGCAAGGGTGTTTGTCAAGTGGGAAGAATGGGGAAAATCCAGCTTAATTGTTCATGTTGCAGTCTTCCCACTGGATGTATTTACACCTGAACAACAAGCTTTGTTATCCTTTTGATCAAGATGAGTATTCGCATTAGTGTCTGACAAGCAAGAGTGAGGGAATTCAGGAGAAAAAAAATCTTCATCCAACCCCAAAAGGCAAAGCTTTGTCCAGGTAAGTGGGATCGGTTGCTTAGCATTTGTTATGACTGAACAGCCAAATAAAAGGAGTATGTTTTAACTTGTCCCCTCCCTCCTGAGGGCAGATGTGGGGTTAAATCAGTACAGTTGGACATGATGACAAACCAGAGGGCCAAGAAGGTGGTGATGATATAAGACATGCTCACACAGCAAAGGAATAGGTGTGATTTCCACATGTGCCAGCTTGAGCAATGAGAGCAGGGAAGGGACGGGCACTGAGCTTTGCTGTGTGGTTGGGATGGGAGTCAATGCTTCAAAACTTCAAAGTATTGTGCTCTGTGCAGTTGCCTGAACTAAAAAAGGCTGCGTGGCTCACCTTCACTCTTAGGGTTAACTGTAAACTAGCTAGGCTAGGCTATACAAACAAGCTTTTATGTGTCTGCAGTTATATCTCCTATACCATCATCTTTCAACTGCAGAGACAAAAATCAATTGCTGGAATGCTCTTCCTGAAGGCCATCTGGATCTCGTGTGTTGGCGCTTCATGATCCTAGAAACACCGTTGAGCTTGGCAGGACTGGCCTAAAAACAGCAGTGCCTCAGGCCAGGATGAAGGTTCATTGACCAAATAGTGTGGAAGAAATCTTGGCTGTGCTTTAATTTATTGTCTTGCTAGTAAAGCTAGATGCATAAATCATAAAGATTAATAAAGCTGTTATGTCCTCCTTTTTTCTTATTTGCAAACTGTCTGAGCAATTTTCTCAACTCCATTTGTTATTCAGAATTTTTCACTGAGTAATTTCTGGAGATAATTCTTGTGCTTTTATCTTGTCTGGGAAGTTATGCTGTATCTGACATTGGAGCTATTTTCATTAGAGACATATATCTTTTCTTTTGTTGTTTCAGAATCACATTTCCCATGCTACCATTTGCAATTACAGATATGAAACTTGCTTTGTTTGACTGCTCCTCAACATCCACTTAGCACTGGCCATTTCAGCTGCTGTTGAAATGCTAGTAAACTGTATCACCCTTACATTTGGGACTAAAGACTATACACAGAAGCATGAATATACTTGCAGAGAAATTAGAAGAGTGAATGAGCATCTGTGAAGTTCCCTTTTTTTGGATGGATTTGCTATAATTTGTGTATATAGTTTGTATTTTGTCTGAGGACCAAACTAATGTGCAACAGAAAGGTTGTACACGTGGTCTGGTATGTTGATGGCACGTGTCGAAGCATGCAGCATTGCCATCACCCCTTGCTATTTGCTTACCAGACACTAATGTGTCAGTCCCTAATCAAAATGGCCTGTACAGGCACAGCGTAGACCTGAGAGACTTCTCCACTAACTAGAAAAGGCAGAAAGAAATAATGCATTATGGCAGCGATTGTTCAAACAGGGCATGTGTAATATAGTCATTTGAGCAATGCTGGCCCGGGTTCAGCAGGAATGGTGAGGGACAAGGCTAGCTGGACATCTGGTCCCCAGCTGGGTGGCAGATGCTCCTCAAGGGCATCCCAGGAGACTGAATCCCTGCAGATGGAAAGAAGGGAAAATGGGTACCCATCTTTCCAGGCCAGTGCTCTAACCAACAGGGGTGTAAAGAAAAAGGAAAAAGGCAGGAAGGTGAACTTGGACCACTACTTAATTCTGTACTTTAAAAGGAAGTGCTGTCTGCCACAGCCTTTTAGACGGAGCAGAATCCTGAAAATATACTCTGAGAATGGTTACTAGGTCAAGAGCCCCAGGGAAAAGAGGAGGAGGAATATTTTTTCCTTGATCATAACTGGGCTTAGACACTAAGCTGCTCAGACATCTTTGGGCGTGCAGAAATGGAGGTTACTTGCCTCCAGTATCAGGCTCCAGCTGAGAAAATGTTTCTCCAGGACACAGTTTTTTGGAACTGGGTATCCAAATTCCCTTGAGGTCTCACTGGCTAAAGCCTCTTTGACCCCATCTGATGTCAGTGTAAGGCTTTGGGGCATACTGCTCCAATGTGAGCAGAGCATTTTCTATCATGAAAGGAGAGGCTGGGACAGAAAAGCTGTTTGCAGAAAAACATCTTAGTGGAGGAATTTTACCATTGTTGTGGGGATAGTATATTTTACTGGGGTAATAAAGGAGAAATTTTCTGACAAGCCTGAAGTCTGGAGCATTCACCTTGAATTAAGCAAAGGGTGGCAGTTGGTGTAATAAAAATATCTGAACTCAAAAGCAAGCCAATGCATGCATGCAAAAACATTTGGCAATTGTTTAGTAGAACAACGACAGCCTTAATAGCACAGCATTAGGCAGAGGGCCAAGAGGCAAAAATATTTGTAAATAGGGTTTGCTAATTTTTTCCACTGGCAAAGATAGCAAAGAAGGAGGGGGGAATTAGTGCTCTGAAGAGACAGGCCTGGGAGCACAGGTCCCTCAAGGTTTATGAACAGAATCCCTCTGTAATCCACATCCCAAATGCAAATAAGATGTTTGTCTGTGTGTGCGTGCGTGCATAGCAGAGGGATATAAAGAAGACGTGGTAAGGAGGCATCCTTCCAGTTCAGAAACAGGAGCTGCAGGATAATAAGAAATATAGAAGGAACCTTCTGGCTCCCCCAAAGGATGCCAAGGCCTAACTGCGAAACCAATGCTGGCAGGTGATGCTGAACCTTTCTGCCTATGGATCCGTCCTTTTGAAGGCTTCTGATGGTGTTGATGTTTGGGAGCTGATGGGGTGGCTGCACCTGTACCCCAGCTCTCCTCCAACCCCACCAGGGCTTCCTCCTGCTGTGGCTGTCATCTTAGAGATGTACGCTGAAGCACACTGACATTTGGGAGGTCTGTAACGGGACCAGTCAGCAACTGGGCTTGGATTTACCATCTCTCTCTCACACGTTATTCGGAGCTGTCTCTTCCCCAACTCCTTTTCACTTAAAAAAAAACAACCCTCCTGAGCAGGTCCTGTCTGTTCTGTGGCTGTGGCTGCTGCTCATGCCCACACGGTGAACCTGAGCGATGTGCTGCTGACAGAAAAACACATGGAAGTCATCGGGGATGTCACTTCTTTAGACATCAAGGTATTAACCAGTCTTTGATTACAAAATAACAGAGCTCTTCCAATTTGTTTCTGGGCACAAACAGAAGCGCTTTTTGCAGGAGTGTCAAAGTATGGGCTGAAATTTTGGAAGAGTGGTCACTTGTCTCCTTTCTGACATTTGTTCATCAGATTATGAGACCTACTTTTGGGCCCACCTTTTGATCCTTGCCGCAGTAAGAATAAACTTGACTGAGATGCAACTTTCCTACATAAGAGAGCAGGCCATAAGATATTTTTTTTTTTATTTATGCAGGTTAATTGAATGACCTCCTCAAATTCAGCATCATACTACTCAAGTTTCATCTTGACCCTGAAGCACAACAACTCTTCTTTCTAACCTACACACATTTCAGTAGCCAGGTAGGTGATACTTTATCTTGACTGGACTTAAACTGGAGCCTTCTGAGGTTCCCTTTTGAGACAGAGCTTACCTGTCTCAGTTTGGCTTCAGCTTAGCCAAAACCCAGCTCTGAATAATTTGTACCTAAATAGTGAAAAGAGTCTTGCAACACACACTGTTCATGTGAATAACATAAACTCTTACACAAACCCAAAGGTGATTAATGATAAACCTCCTGTTAGCATTTAGCTCACAAAAAGAAATAAAAAGGCATCTTAAAGGTGACAAGAAGGAGCTAATGGGTGTTCTACACAAATAATGCTGGTATTTCAGCATTACCCTCTAAATAATGGTCTGGTGTTCTTCCTCCCTCTGAAATAATCTGAGCATGTATAAATGGGGGAAAAAAGGACAAAAAAAGAAGTGTTCAAGGGAGAGCTTGCACACCTAGCAGCATTTTCAGAGGGGACTGAGAACAGAGTAAACACAAAATGTGTTAAGCTGAAATTGTAACATGATGGGTGATAACTTCCTGCTGGCATATTTAGTTTTTCTACAGAATGTTTTGCACCAGAGAGTTCTTACTTTCATGAGAGATAAGAAAATGAGTGACTGTGTAGAAAACCTTTGGGCGTCCATCCCGTTTAAAACCAAACAATGCGCTGTATCCTTGCTGATGTACAGAGGTGAGGAGTGCATTCTTAGGACCATCAGTCAGTGTGATGAAGGTCCAAGCACAGATTTTTACATTTCCTTCTAACTTCTTTGCTGCATGCTTGAGGATTTCATATTTTGCCCTTCTGGCTGCAGAAGGCTGAACACGATTCCTTCTCCGGTTCACTGATGCTGCACTGCAGCTTACTACTTAGCTGAGCGTGCAGCACCTTTGCACCTTCCTGACTTTGGAGGGGCTCTAGGAGCCATGCAGGAACCAGGAAAGATAGGTGAAACATCTTTGGCCTCCACCAGACCTCTCCCATCCCTCTTTCGGCACATATTAGCCCTGGGCCAGTGAGGTGGTGATGTAGAATCGGCAGCGAGCCATCCAGTTTGGTCAGGGGCTCTGTAGCTCGTGTTTGCCTGCAGACTTGGGCTGCAGGAGCCTAGAACTTGGTCCTGGGAGTTCAAGAAATGGTATTTATTTATTAATGTATTTAATAAATATTGAAAGAGCAAAAGGTCATGGGCTGACCCTCATGCAAAAGTTTTGCCTTTTGCAGAGAGTACAGAAAGTTGCTTACAGGGAGATCAAGAAGCAAGCCCCTCAGCTCACTGATTTTGTGGCTTGTGACTGAATCCTACTAAAAACAACTTGTGATTTATTTCAGCTGCATAATAATATTACAAAGTAATAAAAATAAAGGCATATTTAATTATGTCCTTCCATTAAATGGTATGCCCTGGCTCTCTACCAATGGCTCTACAGACCTACTGGCGCCTGTGTCAAGACTCTTTCCTTCAGTGTGGGGAGGGACATTAAATACCATGATAGAGTCCTATGTGCCACCAGGTTATGCTGCACAATTCATTTCCATTAGGCAAGTCATTTTTTCCTTTCCTTGGCCATTGCAGCTTTGTTATGCTAATAAATACACTTGTATAGTGGGACCCAATTTAAACAAAGACTTGATATAGCAACTTTGCTGGAGACATCCAGAATGGGAGGTCTGGGTCTCATCACAGTCAAAGGTCTCTTCACTCACCCTCTCATCTTCATAACGTATCACTGCTCTCAAGCATAGATCTCTTTCAAGTCTCCAGAATGCATTTTTAGCTGAAAAAAACCAAGCGATCCCTGTTCAGAAGAGGAAAGGAAGAAGAGTTTTCAATTGTATGGGGAACTGGAGAAAAAATGAGGAGGAGAGGAATTACAATGGTGAGATAGAAATAATTTATCAACATCCTCCTTCTTAAAGGATCCAGAAACATGTTACGAACTGGATACAGATCAATTCTCCAAAAACACAAAATGGTGCTATCTCTTGGGCAAAAGCACAGTGGCTGTGCTTGCTCTCCTGGTGTGCAAGGCAGGATGTGTGGTGGATACTACCCCAAACAGTAGCTCAGCAGGGGAGGGCTGAGCAGGCAGGATTACAGTCCACTGACGGTTCAGAGTCTCAAAAGTGTTTCTGTGAAAGCACAAAGGCACATGCTTGTTAGGATCTCCATCTTCTGTCCTTGCTGAGCTATTTGGGATAGGCTGGAAGCTGCTCTCAAGCAGCCAAAGTGAAGTGAGCAGCTTTTCCCCATATGTACTACGACGTGCTGATCTGCTGCGGAAAAAGAACAGTTGCATGTGCTTTCACATCACATCACAGCTGCTGTGTCCACCTTGGGTACCAGAAGAGCTGCCCAGGTCGATCTGCTTAACCAGCCTGCCATGTTCCTATATAGAAGCGGCACAAGCAGACAGGGACATGCCAGAGTGCCTGGATGTCAGGAACAGTGTCTGAGTGTGGTGATGCTGGACTTCCCCTGCTTGAACAAATGCCAAATACACAGAGGAGGAAGGTCAGGCAAGGCGGCTGGCTTCAGACACAAAACCAGAGTCTCCAGGGCCCAGAGCTGCTGTCAGGGGCTTGCAGTGCAGACGTTGTGCAGTGTGAGACTAAAGCTAATGACCAGGAACGACACCGCCACGAAGGTCCTCAGTGCTATGTAAAGGGCTCAGTTCATCGCTGTCTCAAGGATGGTTTCCCACAAACCGAGTCACCAGCACCACTCTCTGTAGTGCTTGTGTTTTCCTTGACAGTTTTCCATCCAAGGATCCAGTAATGTTGACCTTGGTTAATTATTCCCAGAGGGAATGTATACGCACAGCATCCTCCCACACAAAGCTGTGCTGCCAGATGAATCCCAACCTGTTCCAGAGGTGGAGGAAAAGGAGCCTGGGGGCAGGGAAGGCAGCTCTGCCCACTTGCTGCTCTCTCTGAACGACCCCCCCCTCCACTGTATCATCTTGGTTTCCCCTGTTGACAGATCAGCCCTCAAATGACTTACGCTTTTAGGCTAGAGAGCCAAGTGACTTTGACACCTGTCACTCTTCCATTCACAAATCTGTAGCCATCACTGAATGTTTTATTTATTGTTCATCCTTTTCTTAGAAGATATTATTTCTTTAGTCATAGAAACAAAGGATAAACAATGACAGCAAGGTTTCTGCCAAGCATTTTTGATGCACTTCAGAGGCTGCCACTTCTCATGCCATGGTCGGATTCCAGTCATCAGTAGTGGAGTTCCTTTTTTGACAGCAGAAAAAAAAACATTCTTGAAAGTGCTACTGTATTCTGGCTATTCTGCTCTTCAGCGATGGTCCTGAGTGACAAGGTCTGTCCCCTGGCAAGACCAGGAAGCAAAACCTCATGGCTGGCAGACGGGGCTGCCCCTCCTAACAAACCCAAAGTGTTCACAGCATCTGTGTGCTTAACCGAGACCTCATGCTCTCTTGCTTGATTTCTCATGACAGCCTGCTGCTACCTTCATCTGACATATTAGCACAATGAGCATTTAATAACATGTTACATAATTATTACATATTCTATAAAATACAACGTAATTGGACCGACTACTTTATACAGAATTGACATGTTGTTTTAGAGCAGCTTCCTTTGCAGCCATTCCCCAGTCACAGTGCACTTGGTAAAAGGATCAGATGGTAATAATGAACACATGCTGGAGCAAAATGTTTAATAGTTGATATTTTCTTTATAACTCATACATAAGTAAGAAGGGGAAGGGGAAGGGGAAGGGGGAGGGAAAGGAGAAGGAGGAGGAGGAGAAGGAGAAGAAGGAGAAAGGAGAAGGAGAAGGAGAAGGAGAAGGAGAAGGAGAAGGAGAAGGAGAAGGAGAAGGAGAAGGAGAAGGAGAAAGAAGGAGAAGGAGAAGGAGAAGGAGGAGAAGGAGAAGGAGAAGGAGGAGGAGAAGGAGAAGGAGAAGGAGAAGGAGGAGGAGAAGGAGAAGGAGAAGGAGAAGGAGAAGGAGAAGGAGAAGGAGAAGAAGGAAGGAGGAGAAGGAGGAGAAGACGGAGAAGGAGAAAGAAGGAGAGAAGGGGAAGGAAAAGGGGAAGGGGAAGGGGAAGGGGAAGGAGAAGGAGAAGAAGAAGGAGAAGGAGAAAGAAGGAGGAGAAGGGGAAGGGAAAGGGGAAGGGGAAGGAGGAGAAGGAGAAGAAGGAGGAGGAGGAAGAGGAGGGGGAGGAGGAGAAGGAGAGCCCAGCATTTTTGCCTTCCTATTTTGCTTGTTACTAAAATTGCAGGTCTAGCCAGTTTTGTGATAAAAATACAAACAAACTCCTGAGAGCTGGGGGGGGGGTGTATGTGTGACTCAAGGAGTTTGGCTGGCTAGGTGCAGGACCTAACCTTTAATCTGCTTTGACTGCTCCTCCAGGACCTCTTTCAAAAGCTCTTTTTCTGCACTCTAATGTTCTGCCAATCATAATTTGTATTTCTGAATGCATGAAAGAATTGTTTCCTGTCTCTGGTGGAAAAAGGGATAAAAAAATAAAATTAAAAGTCAAACCGAATTTTTTTCTTTTAAAGCCTACCATGGGGGAAAAAAAGAGCCATTTCCATCATGGGCACAGTTTGGGTGTCTCTTTAAAAGCAATCGCACACGGGAGGTGTTAACAAGCCATGTGCACGGGGTTACATTCTCTTTTCCATTCAAGTGTCAGTTTTGCTAGCTTGCAATCAGAGGCAAATCAGTGATCCATGGCTGAACACATCAGAAAGGTATGATGTAATGGGTCCTGCGCTCCATCCATCCCTCACGCGGGCGGCAGAGCTCCGTCCCGTCGAGTTAATCATTGACATGAAAGAGTCGCCTGGGCACTGACGTGGGAGGAAGCTGGGGAGAGCAACACGTAACCCCACCGAGCTGGAACGGTGGAAATTTTCCTCTTGCCCAGCCACCGGAGTCCTGAGGAGGTGCTTGGCACTGCCAGCGAAAAAGGCTCTTTGATGGGAATTGGATGCCAGGTCCCTGTTTGGAGGTGCTGGTTTATGCGTAGCAGCTCCCCACCACCACTCAGCTAATCTCTGTTACATATCTACAGACAAAACAGCTACTTGGCATTGTGTTGCGGATGTCTGCAACTTTTGCCAGGACGTTGAACAGAGGCCAGGAACTTGGGTGGAGACAGGAGCCAGAAGGTCATCTGGGGTTGCTGCTCTTTGTTAGAGCTAAGTAAAGTTGTGAATGTATTAAGCCCCTTTCCACGCACTGTTTTTATTTTTTTCCTCAATGCCCTCAATAGTCTTTTTTTTTTTTTTTTTCCACTGGGCTGGATTCATGTACAAATATGCAAGGCAGAGCAGTCTGCTCATTTGCACTTAGCATGAGACTGAGTTTGAGGGTTTTTTTGAGAAAAACAAACCAACATACTCCCTGCAAAGGTTTGCTTTGTCAGAACAAGAACCTGGGTGCTTTGTCATTTCCTCACTTTCAGACACCGATCAGACACTCACCTTCACAAAACTATCAGATGATCTCATTACTGCTCCCTAAGAGAAGTTGGTTGTTGTTTTTTTTTTTAAAAAAAAAAAAAAAGAAAAAAAGCTGGAAGTGGGCTGAAGCAAATTGTGGCATTCTGAACTGCAAAGTTGCTGCTGGATCCTACAGCCCTGCTGAGCATGGGCATGCTGCTGGGACTGGTGGGGATGGAAAAATGGCACGAGTAAGATTTGTGTTTTATACAACTGATGTTATTAAATGAGTTCTGTGACTGCATGGATGTATCTGCTTATTCTGACCTGTAAAATGCCAAAGTTTACATATTTATTACTGAGTCGTTAGCATGGATCTCCTTTGTAAAACAGGCTGCAGATGAAAGGAGGTTAATAACCTCAGCAATCCAAAGTATGGTTTCTTCCCATGTCAAATTACAGCAAAATAGTTACTGACATGGAACCAGTAAACAACTTGCTATCAAGAAAATCATGTTACAGTCTTCTTTTTGGCACCACGGCAAGTGCATGGCTGGATGAACATGTGAAGTTCAGGGATTCATGGCAAAGCCTCCACTTCTCTGCTGAGACTGATGCTCCTGTGGCTATAGCCAAGCGGCTTCCACTGGCTTTTTATTCAGGTATTCTGTTGCCCATGAACATGTACCGTCTATCGAATTCTACCCATCCCCTGCTCCACAGCCTGGGGTACAACAGTCGTAAGAGATGTGTGGCTGAAGTTGACATCACCAGGCTTTTTGGTGCTGGTGAACAACCTTATTCTTCTCCAGGTCAGAAAATTTAGATGAGAACATCCCCATTCTGTTTTTCTTTCAGCCCACGTTTTTTAGGCAGTCCTTCCCCTGACAGATCCCGCACAGTAAAATAGGAAGATCACAGCATGGCCCTAAAACATCACAGCTATTCCCTGCAGCCACCGCTGCTGACCCTGGCATGGTGTGTTTGGGACAGGGTGCTAGCACACACTGCTGGCCACCAGCAAATCCCATGTTACCTCAGGTGTTTCCCAGATAGTGTGCTGTGATGGACACCTTCCTGGTTCTTGGCAGTCCCAGGGGAATTTGTGACACATCCTTTGCAAGGCCCCTCTCTCAGGAAGAGCTTTCTGTCGCTTCCTTGTTCCATGAAAGGCAACATGAGTGTTATCTGTTACCCATCTGCTGCTCCAGTTCATCCCTGAACAGGATTGCTCTGTATTGGGCAAAAAAAGTCCTCGTGTCTAAGATGCAAATACACCTGTATCTGTGTATATTTATATAGCAATATATGTGTACATATACATAATAAATAATAACATATGCATAAACATTTTATTATTTATTTAACAATAAATACATGGGTTTATATCTAATTTTTTTCCCTAGAGTCTTGCTGGATAAAAGGTGTCATAACACAAAAATATTTTATTCATGGCTGTTTATCCAGACCATGGCACCATTTTCTAGAGACATTATCTAATTCTAACATCTGAGAGAATCTTAGACTTAAGATTTTGCGGTAACCACAAATAACAAAGGGAAAAAGACTGTGGAAAGGTAAAAAGGCTGATCTTGATTTGCAGCAGGCAAACTAAAAATTCCCTGCAGTCTCAGTCCTGCAACCCAGCCTCTTTGTGCTGCTTCACTGTTTAGTATGGCTTCTTTTTTTAAAAAAGGACAAGACAAATTGTCTAGCCACAAGAATTTAAACAATGTTTTTAATCTGAGGGAAGAAATGTGCTGTGCTGCTTGGCTGCCTTTAAAGTCTACTATTGCAATATCTCAGCAAAAGGTGTATTCATAGAAGGGGGAGCTGTAACTTAATGTAGCTGCACTGTAAAGCTTATTTTTCCCCACTGTGCTTGATTTACAGTTCTCAATAACTTCTTTGCCATTTTTTGGCTGAGAAACCTTCAGAGGTGGTGTCTGCCGTGGAGCTGGGGGAGGTACACTGCTCCCCCTGGCATTGCCCCACTGTCCCACAGCCAGACAAGCCAGCTGGTAATTGATTCAGGTTTTTAAATAACCTGTGTTTTAAGAAAAGGGAAATTTCACTGCAGCTTTTTAATCTAAAACCATGGGGAAATGCACTGAACCGCACATATTTTTCTTGAACAGAAGTAAACTTTTACTTCCCAAGGGCTGGTGACATCTTGGTGCTCTTTTTGCATGGCTCAAATGCCCGACGAGCCTCTCCACCCCTCATCTCCAACTCTATCCTTCCTCTCTTAGCCCAACATACTCTGTTCCACAGGGTCCCGATCTTGCTAGTGAGATTTTGTCTGCATGGATCTGCAGGGCCACAATGGCCACGCACGAGTGGGGTGTATAAAATCCTGTAAAAGAACAAATATTCAGACAGCACCTCTCGTTCCCCATTAGGGGAGGCAGCACCAGATGCTGCTGCTGACAAGAGCATCCCTGTGCTGCTCCAGGACACAACCCAGCCCTGTGTCCCAACAGACTGGTAGGAGCAAAGGGGAATTGCCAGTGTTTCCCATTAATTTCTGGAGTTTCCCACTTTCCTTGAAATGCAAAAATGTGCATCTTGTGGTTCTTGGCCATATTAAGAATTTGATATGTGGTTTGTAAATTCAGAAAGATTAGTCATTCCTGGGTGCACACATTTTCTTAACACACATTTGGGAGGGTCTGTGCACTATGTCAGTGAAAACAGCTCCACATACAGATATAAATCCATATATTGTAAAGAAGGAAGACAGATGGCCTCTATTACCCCGTGTAACAAAACACAGGATGCAGATGATCCGAAACAATTAGAATGGAAGGTTTCCTAGCACAGAATTTTAAAGAGATTTCATTCATCGTATACCTTAGTGCATGGCTCCAGCTCCAAGGACATATCCGAGACAGGGACTGAAAAATATTCGTAATGAAATTTTTCTGCTCACTATAATGTTATGATTTTAAAGTGTAAAATTGCTTGACTCTTTAAAACCAGAAGCAAACACTATACATCACCCAAATCCTGTGAGTTTCCCTTTTACAGTGGAATCATGAGTGTTTCTCCACTTTCTTCATGCCAAGGGATCACCACAATTTTTTGGAAAATGACTCAGACCATTTATATTACTGCTGCCACAGTGGTTTCATTTACAGCAAACACTGGGCTGATCTTTGCACATCTGCGTGTTCTCTCCATTTTGCCTTCTTGCTGCTATGCTGTGAGAATACGCATGTTTTTTTTTATTTTTGAAAACACTTTTTAATTGGTATGTGGATCCTCTCCTAAAGTTTCAGGGACCACTAGAGGTCCCCGGCCAGTGCTGCAAAACACTTGTCTGGGGCACTGCTTTCCCATCCCCAGCTTACCTTGGCCCATCAGCACTGCAGTGGGACAAACTACCGTCTCTGGCCTCTTACCAATGTAACTTTGTGGGAATAAATGTTATGTTTGTACCAACCTGGGTAAAATATTTGTTTAGCAGGTGCATACGTGTTGGTTTTACCCCATCCACTGAAGCTGCTCAGCGCTTTGGAATGCTCCTTGCCTTTATGGAGGGGATTAGTGGGCAGTGTGAAGGTTATTATGCTAGAAACACAGCTGATCACATGAACCCGCCACTTCTCAGCACCTCCTCATAAGAGAAAGGGATGAGTTTGGAAAAGATCATGTGAAAGAGAGACCTAGAGAATCAGACCTTTAACTCCACATTTAGTTCCTGAGCTGGCTTTTTTTCAGAAGTGCTGCTCCTAAGCAACTCCTCCAGTTCAGCAGAAGTCATCGTAATAAAAAAAATCTGTGTGTGTGCATGCCATGTATTATAAATCACTTCATCTCCTATCGAAGCATGGCCACTTCTGGGTAAAAACACAGCAGATGTTTAACATGTCATGTCACAGCAGCTCTCCGTACCAGATTTCAGCAGGACAGGAAGAACACCATGAAACTGCAAGAAGGATTTAGTTAGGCGAGACGTAATTACCAAAGTTGGACTATGTCCAGGACACTGGGGCAAACCCTCCTGCCTTTGCAAATTTGATTTTAACAACTTTAATTTTAAACACCTGATAGTCGTATTTCTTGCCAAGGGAACAGATTGCTGAAAGTAAGAGGCAGCTTTTCCTAAGCAGAAAAATCTCAGAAAATGAAGAAAGTAGAAGGGGGGAAAAAAGTTTCCTCCGATATGGTTTGTGATACATCAGTGGGAAACCATCAAATATCCATTGCAGAAACACATTTTTCTGGTCTGTAGGTCAGCTTACCTTATAGACCCCACAGCCTGAGCCACTATTTTGTGTGTGGAAGTGATGAATTGTAGAAAGTGGAACAGCACAGGGGGATCAGTGTAGGGAGGCCAGGTCAGAGCAGTGCGGAAACAAAACAAGAACCTGCCTAAAAAAGAAGAAAATTCAACTTGTTTTGATATTAAAACATATTTATGCCCCGACATTTATTGATAACGTTGCAAATATCTACATCCAACAACCAAATGGTTCAACACACCAACTTGCTTATGTGGAATTCAACTGCATCTACAGCATAGCAACACAACAAGCCATGCAGAATGAGTACCTGAAAGAAAATATCTTGTATAACACAGACCCTCTGAATCTTGGGAGAACAGTTGTTGATCTTGGCTGCCCCTGAGATTTGCACGTGAGCAGAGCAGATAATTTCTCAGAGCAGTCTGCAAGCTTTGGAATAACTGATCCTGCTTTAGTGCAGGGAGATGGAGTAGGTGACTTTCTAGGTTCCCTTCCAGCCAAACATTCTGTGATATTAAGACCTACCCCCAAATCCTATCAACAAGGATCCAAAAGATAATGGCAAAATAACAAAGCATCTACCCTAGCAGTTTGATAGCTTCCCCAGTAAACCAATACTACCCTACAGAAGGGTACTTCAGAATAGTTTGCAGAGGAGATGATTTAAGTAGAAGAAAGCTGTACTTGCATCACCATGAATATAACTAAAATCATGTGAAGAATCACTTTTCCTGCTTTTTCACCCAAGTGAAACAATGTCCTCCAGTTTCTGCTGAAAGGAATTTAATGAAATAATCAAGAAATGGAAATAATCTCTCAGGTATATACAAAACATAAAAAACATAAGACTTGCTCTGTCCCGTTTCCAGCTCAGGCTGTGTTGCACATGGCACACATTTCTCTCGGATGGAAAATAATCTGAACTACTGATTTCTCTAACGCACACACTGGCCACAGCGTGGTACCAGCGGAACTAGGCTGTGGCTCTTGAGTAACATATGGCCCAGAGTCACGCATACAGCTTATATTCAAAACCAGGGAAGGAGGAGGGCTCAGGTAGAGGTAGTTGTACCTACTCACCAGGAAGCTGAGGTTACAGCCATGCTGTGGGCTCCTGCTGCAGGCTCCCTTCTGCTGAGCATTGCCTCCCACAGCTGCACAAGCCCTTACACCAGTGCTGCTGCCCTATCTGTAATGCTCAAAGTCTGAGCACATCTCCTTGCTTCTCATTATGAGAAAGTGCCCTGTTGGGGTTGGATGGATGGCCACAGACCTTTGCAGCCCATCAAAGTCACAGGTCAGCAAATAAGCCCTCAGCAGCCTTGTTGCAGAATTAGGCTTGGTATGCTCAGTGCACTGTTTATGCCCAGGGAGCAAAGCAGACCAAAGCTTCGGTGCACTGCTTTTTCAACCAGTTCTGCTGCCTCATTTAAAGAATGGGAAGGTTTAGACGCACCTACTACTAAAAAAAATATTATCATTCTAGTTTGCTACATACTGGCATATTCCCTTGTGCATGCCGTGTTAAACAAGAAAATGTAATTGACAAGTTGAACAAAATAATGAAATATTCCATGTTTCACTGTTTCTTCATCAGCATGGTAATTCAACAGATATACTTTATCTACGCTGTCGATGATGAAGCTCAGACACAAATCAGAGGTTTGTTGTTATTTTTGGCTGTCGCTCACAAAAAACTACAGCAGTAACCATTTTTCTTTATCTTTTAAAACCCGTGTATGTAGAAAGGAGGCAGCGGCTTTACACAACTAGCTGCTTGTCCCCTTATTCTGTAGAGTAACTAAAAGGACTAGTGCAAAGCACCTCAGCCTTAGTTGTCCTTTGGCGTAAATCACGGCAGTTCCACCATAGATGAGTGGAGCTGTAATACAGTGTACGTCAGGGTAAGGGAGGACTGGGCTCTCTGGTACAAGTATAAGAATTTCTAATTGCAGAGACTGGAATAAACATAGTATTCCCCCTACTTCTTTTGTGCTACTGTATATCCTCTTCTCCATATTTTGTCACTTCAAATACCATTAACAAATGTATAATTGGCAAGCAGAAAGACATCACCTTGTCTAACCAGCAGAAAACTCTTTTCTACCCTAACCCTGAACTCCCAGTCACAATCACAGCTATAAACATGGCCAGGCCAAATGTTCACCCATGGTCTCCACCATTCAGTCTGAATATATTGAATTCCACTCTAAGGCCAGTATATGCACTGACATCCCAAACCTGTGTTATTGGTAATTTTAACAATTGTTTTACGAATTCCTGTGACATTACAGTGTCTTGATTACAATGCATTTAAGGCAGACACTGCCTTTTAAATGTATGCTTAAGCATTGAGCTGTTTTGGAATTAATACGAAAAAAAACCCCTAAACCCAAACCCCAAAACTTCCTTGTTTCTTTGGGACACCAGTACATTGGTAGCCATTATTTCTCCTAATAAAAAGAAGCATCCCTTCTCCCCTTGAAAGACAAAGACTCAGCTACTGCATGATAAAATCGTGCATGGCCAACTTTAGAGCTTTTATGCACAGCCCATGCCACGCTGGTCAGAAAGTAATTCTGCAAGTAACCTTGCTACAAACTGAACAGTGTCATTGGTCTGCATTAAAACCACAAACACATGGGAAAACAGTGGTGTGATTTTTTTTTAACTGGAGAAAATCACCATACTTTAAGAAAGCAAAATAGATTAGACTTCTAGTCACAAGCAAAGTTTAAAAATAAACCCAAATATAGAGAAAGCCCAGTTGCACCCCTTTATGCTACACCTCAACAGCCTGAAAAGCTTTAATGGACTGGCCTGGCCCACAAGCACACCGAAGGCTCTGCAAGCAGCAGTTCCCTTTGACATCAGCTGGAGCAAGGTTTGTTCCTAACCAAATCAAAAATTCAAAGAGAGAAAATCACAGCTCATGACTCTCGCATGTAGCTGGAAACCAGCTCCAACCGTGCAATTTGCTGAATACCTCTATCTTGGCATACAGAAACAGACTGAAACCACTGTCTTGCGCCAACTGTTTTGTATGTCTAAACACTTGCAACACTTAATGGAAAAAAAAATGAAGCACACTAAACTCACCTGATGTTGCATGTAATGCAGGGTGTATGACTTGCTTACACTTCTTGTGTATACACCTGACACACACACACACACACACACACACACACAGACAGACACACACACAGACACACACACATGTTAATTTTTACTACCGAAGAGAAACCTTAGTTTGTTTAGGTTTGAGACAAAAAGCAGCAGTCCATCATCTAAAGTCATTCTAAAAACCTGACATTTACAGAGCTCTTTCCAAACGAGTTCACTAAACACTGCATGCATCTTAAGGCCATATGCAGCAGTATAATTTAGAGCGTATATTTTATAGGTTTCTTTTTCTGGTTTACCCGCTGATTATTACGTGCTGTAAAATTTCAATTATCCCAACTAGTCAGGGGAATAAAAAAGGGAAATAAAAAGTAGGTGATGGAAAAGTGTATGTTAATAAATGCCAAAGAAAAGCAGTCCATGCAACACCAAGACTGTTGCACGTGTAACCTTTCAGCATTATTAATGCCCTTTCTCTTCTTATAGAAAGATTAATAGTATGAACAAAAAGCACACAATGGCAATTAAACAGTCTCCCTCCTTCCTACTATGTTCTTACAAGCAGCAGGCATTTTAAAACGCCGTGGACAAATGCAGAGCAAATTTTACCTTCCTTTTCACTCATAGACCTAGACGGAAGAGCACAACCCAAATGAAAGGCTGGATTTGGCCCAGCTGGGAACAGGAATGACTTGAAAGATACAATAATATATCTGCAAATTTCTCCTCATAACATACAAGTTTAACAACGTAATTCTTGTGTGTGGAGCAGATATAACAGGGCTAAAATGACTGCTGATATAAATGGAAATGTTCCCAAATAATGTCAGCTTTCACCATTTACATCTCAGCATTTGGTACCCAAGCACTGCTACTTATGCCCTGAATAGTTGCAAGCACAAATTCTGTACCTGGATAAAAATCATGGAAAGGGCTGGGAATTTTTTGTACGGAGTCAGACCTGTAAAGCTGAGATGGTGAAACTTGGTAAGCTGTCCCTGCTAAAACCAAAAAAGAGGGTATGTAAAGACATAACAATATGAAAGACTCCAACTGTACAGTGACTTGTTCAAGCATGTTATTACACTTACACAATTGTTTTAACTGTTTACCACTTTCTCCCGTACAGTAATTTTCAATGCACATTAAAATGCTACCTCAGCCCATTTCTGTAGTGTCCCTACTTGCTTACCAGTGGTTTTTAAGGCCCGTAATTTCTCATCAACGTGATTCCAGCTGATCTGGCCTGACCCCATCCCAATGAAAGTATTTTCTCTTTTCAATGCTGTTGTCAGGAATACATCTCTGTGGGATGCCCCTAAGTGTCCACAGCCTGCACACCCAGTTTTTGAAGGTTGAGGAAGCTTGGCAGATGTTTCCAATCTCTCTGGTGCAGAGCAATCCTCAACTTGCTTTCAAGCAGCTGATTTCTTTGCAGCAGCTTGCATATTTGTTTTGATTCGCTGCTTTGCCTAGCAGTAATCTGGAGAATGACACATAAACAGAATTGGGGCTACAACACTGATAAGGGCTGCCTTTCAAGAAATCTCTCAGATCTCATTCTCATGTTGAAGAAGTCATTTAGACTTCTCTACAGGTCCTGAATGAACAAACCAAATACCTTTAGCATGTTCCACATAAAGCTATGTAATACCAAGCAAAACCAAGGAAATGGGCTGGCTTTTATCCAGTTGAGATCAAAAGACTTTGGACCCTCTTACACAAGCTGAGCAATGTGACATTTCACTCCAACTTTTCGATCCACGGCTGCAGTGCTTTGCAGGCAAAAATAGTTTGGGTCTTTTTCCCCCTTAAAAGGAACAGAAAATACTCTGTAAAATAACATCAGAAGAACAAGATATATGGGGCACTTTATTTCTTCTAATTAGATCAAACTGCAGATTCAAGGAGGACTGCATAAAACCTTGCGCTATCACTGAGTATGTAACTAACTCTTTGCTGAGAGAGTAAGCACTGTGGCTCACAGCGAGAACATCCATTACATTTTCATACATGCATGAGGCTGAATTTTTGTTTCAGGTGCAATTGTAAATCGACCTTAACTACAGAACTGTGATTACAACACAGGAGTTTCCCTGTGAGTTCCTTCCCTGCCTCCCACCCTTGCACAAAAAAATACATACTTTTTTCAGGTCCTAGGGCAGAGTTAGGTGAAATGGAAGCTAGATGATTATTTACCTTTAGAGTTAGTGGGATTTACCTCGTGTAAATTGTTTGTATTCATAGCAATGAATTTGCTCCTATTTCAGTTGAGGATGTGGGCTCCTCGATATTTAAACCTGAGCCTTCTATACAGTCAAATTGGCAACAACTACCAAGTCCTCGCAGCATGAAGTCTTGCATTAATTTCCACGCAGAACTTTATTGGCGGGATGACTGGAATTCTGCAGGCTTTCACAGCCAAGTTTGTGCAATGAGATTCCTGCAGCCAACTTTCTTAAGGATACATCTGCATGGCACAGCGCAATGGAGTGCTGTGGTAGCTGAGCTAGCCCTAACTTAAACTTCTGGAGCGGGATGTGATCCCAAGGAAAGTGTATTCTCCCAGGCAGGAGCATGCACTGCTAACTCGGTAGAAAAGCAAATCCTGCTGTTACTAGAACCCACTGTAGTCTCTCAGTGGAGCAACAGAGGGAAGGAATAGCAGTAAGAAAAAAAAGCTTACATTACCAAATGTAATCCTTACTACATATTTCTTCCTTCTAAAAGACCTCTATATAGCTATCCGCCATCTCATATTGGGAGAAGAAATGCATTAGGAATTATGCTTAGTAGATGAAATTCAGAAAAAAACTTAAACAGTCAGTATTCCCATTTGTGCCAGTGAAGAATTTCAGCAAGAGCCCAGCTGCTCAGATGCCCACACAATGGAGCCTGGTTTCAAAACTGATAAAGGCCCTTAAAAGCCAGGATGATGCAGATTCCCCAGAGCCATATTCAGAAGGTCTAACTTCCATCTCAGATGCTAAACAGAGTCCACAGAAATTGGCTGGTTTGCCTAAGGGACTCTGAAGAGCACTTGCACTGGCATAAGTAAGGCACTGAGGAGGATGCTGTCTGCAGTCCATCAGTTGGAAAGCCTGGCCACAGGGACCTAGGAGGGAAAGATTTCTGTTGTTTAAATATACCTACCTAAATACCTGCTTTCCTGTCCTCCCCATTTTCTCCCGAGCCATCTTGCATGAGCTACCTGCTTCAGAAGTAAGACCAGCTAGCAAAACCACAGAATTTTGACCAATTTTCTCTCCTTGACCTTTAGCATAGGAGGCAAGGATTTCTGAATGTCTCTCAGGAGAGCCAAGGTCTAAGTGCATCAGACCGAGGCAAGCCAAAAAGTTTGGAAGAGAAGAGGAGGGAAGGGGAGGGGAGGAGAGGAGGGGAGGGGAGAGGAGAGGAGAGGAGAGGAGAGGAGAGGAGAGGAGAGGAGAGGAGAGGAGAGGAGAGGAGAGGAGAGGAGAGGAGAGGAGAGCTGACATGGTTCACCAGCTTGAGGGGGGGAGGAAAAATGCTTATAGCCTGTATTGGAGCTGCTTTTTGAATTTCAGAATCTCCCAGAAAACAGAGCAGAACACACTGGGTCTGCAATGGAAAAGAAAGAATGGAGACGGAATACGTCTACGTAAAAGGCTTCGGAGATCGAAGGAAAAATCTGCTTTTGTACTGGTTCACACTCTGCGTGTCTGAGGAGTCAAATGCCACAAGAAAATTTCTGATCCTTCTACTCTGGAGATGCCACCATCCGCAAACCTCCACGGTTGGTTTTTAATATATCGGTATTTTTCTAATGGGCCACAGCTGTCTTTGAAAGTCTAAATTAAACGCACATTGTTGGATGTTAACGTGAAGTGTTACAATGTTCTTGTTGGCCAAAGCAGAGTGCAGATAACCAGGTTCAAATGCAACCTCAGATCCTAATCATGAACTAACCTTTCATTAAAGGATGGCAGAAAATAAATAAAGGGGTAGAAGCTTGGGCTCACACTGTACCTGTAGGCATGACTTTCGCTGGCTCTGTTTTGCCTGAATTCAGCTGTGCCAAGAGGGACAAGGTTCCTGCAGCCACAGGGAAACTTCTCATGCATCCTGCAGCTGGCAGTAAGAAGTGTGTGTGTGTGGGGGGGTGTTGTGCCTTTGAGAGAAGAACTGAGACAGGGACTGATCTCCAAACCTCACCAAAAGAGAAGACTGCAAACTGTTTTTCTGGCCCATCTTGCACACCCAGATTCCTTGAAGAGAAGGGTACTGGGTTAAACTGAAGTGTTTTCTTTTACAAAAACACATGTGGGAAAGTGTTAAACTGCGCAGCATGGTATTTTGGTTTCCACATCCCCTGATGAAATGTTTCTTGCCTGGAGAAAACAAAACGGAAGGAAAATATCCCCTGGAAATATCTGCATAATTTACTCCCACACACCTAGTGAGAGATTTACAATTGAACAGCAGTTCCCTCAAACCATCACAACATTGTGCTCTGAATTACACTTCTGTACTCCTACCTGTAAATTATACTGTTAATTAGTTAATGGCTGTAAAGTGCTTTGGAGAAGAAAAGAGCACTCATTAAATAACATTGTTCTGTACTCCAGTGTACAATGTTCCACTCTTCATTAATCTCCAACCTCTTCCTGAACCTCTCGCTAGCAATTAAGTTTCAAAGCCTCAAATAGCAAATTAGTCTATTGTCTGACTTAACTGAGATCAACATCACTGTTCAGAAAGTGTTTCCTGAAACCTTAGCTTCAATTATCTTCTAGACAATTTCAAGCCGGTGTTTCACATCAGATTCCCAAAAGAAAATCCTTGGTCTACATCTTGAAAACTTCAGTCCTGGATAAACCAAAACCTCTGTATGGACAAGGGAAATCAAATATACAGGATTAGATTTTTCAAACAAGCTCAAATCCCATTGAGAAGAGAAAATGAGGCGCCAGGTGCTCAGAAGAGTTTAACATGCAGGATGCCGAGGACTTTCAAAAACCTAAATCCCTTTTATGGGTGCTGAAACCTGCTCCTGGCAGCAGGTCCTGGTGAGAGGCATTTGAAAACCCAGCCCTTTCTGCCACTTGGCCAAGTTTAAGATCAACTTGTCCTTACAATTCCTGGTTGCCTTCACCAAGTATAATATCCAAGCTGAAGTTAGCAGGAGACCTGGCTATGTTCTCTGGTTTCTGGTTCTCCTCCCAAGTCTTCGCTAGCTGAACAGTGTTCTTTGTTGCGCTTGGGAAGTGGTGCCCATGGTCAAACCTATAAGCAAGCAAAAAACCCAAGAACTCCCATCTGACGGGCAACCTGTTTTCCTGTTGGGCTCCTGCTTGAGAAATCACCTCACTACTTTTCCTACACTGCCTTTTTAAATGCCTATCCCCCCTAACCATCCCAACTGCCCTCCCAGGAGAAGTGGGTCATTACCTTACTGCTCTGTGACAAGTCCTAAACAGACCCCCAGGGTCAGGAGGGTAGTTGTGGCACAGGACTTTTGAAAAACACAAGCCTCATGCCCATAGATTTAGTGTGTGCCTTCTTCCTCTTGCAGATGCTTCTTTGAAGGGTTGCACTTTCTTAAAGTAGCTCTTATGGGTCCACCAGAGAATTTCTAAGCAGCTGCTGGGATCAGATCTGATCACCTGAGCCACACCAGGGTCTCACACATGTGTCAACGATGTCTGTCCTCTTTTCTTCCCCCCCCAGAGATCCTCTGGCCCCTGTTTTCATGGACATTTTGGGTTGCTCAGACAGTGCCACCTGGGCAAATTGGCAACTCTTGCCCTCCCTGCCCAGGGGCCTGTTCCAGTGCTGCAGTGGTCTCCAAGCAACTCCCACCACACGGCTGCAGAAGAAGGCAGAGGCAACTTGTGGCCCTCCAGCTCTTCCCACTGCAGGAGCCCCTCAGCTGGCTTGTCCCAGAGGAAATCAAAGTTCCACTTCTGCTGAGTCCTCTCGATGCTTTTGCTCAATGTGCACTGTAAGTCCCGCTACAGCTGCTCATGGTCTGCAGGGCCAAAGAGGTTCCTCCGAGCATGGGTCATCTTGCCCAGCCTCCACTCCATCTTTTCTCCTCAGCACTGCTCTCCGACAAGCATATACAGCAGTGACTCCCTGCCAAGGAGACCATCAGCCACCCTTTGCATGCTTAGTTTAGTGGGCGCTACATACTCTTTCAGGGGAGTGTGGCACTAAACCTAGATACTTTTGATACTGCTACAGGAAACTTATTTTGAAACAAATTTATCCTGGTCTCCAGTCCAGGGTGAGAATTCCTGTCTATAGGATATGTCTATAGAAGGATGAAAAGGGTGAAAAAAGAAGGGTGAAAAGCCTTCACCACTTTTGTGCATCCTTATTTTAGTGTACACTGGGTGAGGGTTTGCTCTAAGGGGACAGAGATGCACAAAGAAGTGGACAACATCCCTTGAAGCAGTGCAGCAAAAGAAGGCACAGAAATGGTACTTGGGGAAAATGACCATGAGTATCACCTTAAAATGGGAAAGGGCCTGAAAAAGGAAGACTTTCAGGACAACAAAGGCTGATGGCAACCAGTGAAGTACAGAAGACATGTTTAATTTTACTCTGGAAGTGGTACCTCCTTCCTGACAACTCTTACTGCCATTTGTTTTGCAGTGTCAGCCAAGTTGGAAGCTAAAGATGATCAGAGCAATCATCTGCTTCTTGCCTGACATTTTCATTCCCTTTTCTTGAACCAGTTACCTGACCAATGGTCCCAGTCACAGATAAAACCACTGTCTTCCCTAAAACAGCAAATGCAATGCAAGCATCAGCAGGTGGATTTCCCAATTGCGAGCCTGGCACGGGGACTGAGGAGACAGAGTTTTCACCCTCCTCTGGCAGGTAAGGTGGGGACACGGCAAGATGTAGGAGAAGTATCAGGCATTTTGCAGATTTCATAGGCAAGAAAGTCATAAATAAACCAAATACATTCACCCACTAATTTCTGTACCAGGTCTTTAATTTCTAGAAGAGCTTGAAAACAGATCTTAAAGGTCCTTCAATTCTTTCTCTCTGTGGATCCACAACACTCAGCCCCACTCACAAGCCGTGACGTGTAGCAGCGGACAGGCTAAAAAGAAACCTCAGAGAAATATTAGCAAACAGCCAAATTTTGGATCTGTTGCGCTACTGCATTCTGAAGGGCGCAAAGAGTTTGGGGACATAGCTAAGAGAGGTCAACTGGTAGTCTGTCTAGACCATGCAGATGATCACACCAGCAGAGCTCCTTCAGAACCTCAAGCTTCAGGCTTGGTCTCCAACATCCCAATGGGTGCTTCAGCAGCAGCTGACACAAACCCAGAAGCGACTGGTGCAATCCCCCCCTGTATTATCTTTGCAAGGTTGTATCTAATCCACCTGAACTCTGAGCATCCCCTGGCAATCATGCCCCAAGTGCCTACTCTGAGAATGTCACACGGTAGCTTTGGTATCAAGAGCCTTTTAGCAGCAGGGTGGTGCTGGCACTTCCATGGTTCTGCACCCAGCCTGCCACAGGAAGCTCAGATACGGATGGATGTGGTTACCCCCTCCGAGGTGGAAGCTGAATGTCAGTTCTGCAGCTCATAACGCACCAGAGCAGCAGTGGTCCAAAGAGATGGACCGGCTCCTCCATCTATTTATAAATCTTGTTCCCTGCCCTTAATGGCTCTGAACCGGGGTCCTCCAAATACATGGCCCACAGCCACAGGAAATTAACCCTGAGAGTGCCAGGTCTGGGTTGCCCTTATGGTGCAGGGATCGATTTCCAAATGTTGGGCGTGGTTCTCTGAAGGTTGATTATCTCCCATGGAGCTCCAGGATGGGAAACAGAGTAGCCTTGTTTGGTCTGGGACACCATCTGGGGCTGATTGTTACATCTGACAGGCCTGCAGTGCCTCCTGGGCCCCAGCCAGGTCCCACCAGTGGTGCTGTGCCATGCTGGTTACGCTGGCTCGTCTGGCTTGAGCTTTCAGCACCCGGCTGCCAACCCCAGCAAACCTGGCAGGTGCCCACCAGATGCTCCTTGCTCACTGCAGGGCCTGGGAAAGGTGGAAAAGCACTTTTCCTGGGGAAAAGCAGCCGAGAGCACAACAAAGGTAATCCTCTAGGTGGCATCCAGAATCCCCAAACTCCACACAGAACTTTGCCATTGGAATATTCAGTGCTGCGCGCTGTCACCAGAGCTGGTAACAATCACACCTCTGCAGCTTCTTCATCCGGTGCCAAGCCCTCAACAGCTTAAAATGAGTTTGTTCAAAGGCAATTGGGTCTTAGGAAAAGGTCTAAGGAAACGATATGCAGAGCCTTGCAAGAACATTCCTCTGTGTTAGAAACTTCCCTCATAGGTGCTAGGAACTGTGTGATATCAGTGAATCAGAGTTAGCAAGAAAGAAGGTATTTATCAAACAACTATGGCCCTTCCCAACAGCACATTTTAATATCACATAGAAATGAAGTAGAAAAGACTCTACCCCACTCTGTTAATAATTTGGCTACTCCAGTGCAGCTTGCGAATTCAGTGCCTTGTGTTTAAGACTAATTCCAGGTGTTTCCAAGGGAGATAAAAAGCCTGCAGAGAGGATAATCACAGAATAACCTTTCCCTATGGAAATTTTCCTCCTAATGAGCTTAGCTATGTCATGAATCACAAATGCTTCTAACTCTTAACTTCTGTCATGTGCATATACTGCCTGTTGTCATTCCCATTTTTCACGGATGCATCCAGGGTGAAATCCTGGCCCTACAGATGTCAGTGCGAGTTTGCTGCAGTAGAACCAGGATGCAGCCCCTCGCTTTTTTCAGGACTCTTTCCAGGTCTTGGCTCCAAAGCTGCACCGTCACTATTCCCACAGCTCAGTCTGAGTTGTGTGGCTGAATCAAAACACCCATAAAACGAGACCAAAATGTTTCTGAAATGCAGAAACATTACGGGTAGGATCCCTTTTTTCTTAACCCCTGTGTTCCGCGCCACCTAAGAACAAGCTGTGAGCCTGATGCTGTCAAGTTCACACCTGCCCACAGACACATCCTAAGCCGAGATGCAGGACAAGTGCTGAGCGCCGGAGCTCCACACTGGCAGCAGCCACATTCTGTTTTCTCCCCAGTTCTGCGCTAGCTTGGATGAGCTGGAAAGAAACACAAACTTCCCAGGCAGCTCAGCGCTTGCTGCTTGCGTGGAATTTTTGGAGCACCAGAGGAACGTCACCTTGCATCCCTGGATTTCCTACCTATGCACGAGTTAAGAAAAGCAGATGACAGCAAGTAACGAAGCGAATGGTGCAGATATTTCATTTTCATTCTTTCAGTGAAGGTCTGTTTCCTAAATAATGTTGATACCGAAAGTTGCCAGCTATAAATCTTATTTCCAGGCTCATCGCTTGCCTGTGGCAGATGCTCAGGTACCTTCAGCTCATGCCTTTTTAAAACTCGAGCTGAAAAAAAGCACCTCCCCGCCGCCCCGCGGCGCGGAGCAAGCCCCAGCCCCCACCCCCGCCTTTAACACCCCCCACACACACACTCCGCTGCCCGTCTCGGCCGCCCCCCGCGCGGGGCGGTGCGTGCTGGAGCGGCGTTTATTCGTTATAACGTGGAACATCACGGGGCGTGCGGGCGCCGCGGGGCTGCCCACCGCGGGGGAAGCGGGACCGGGGCGGGGAAGCGGGACGGGGGTGGCGGGCCGTTCCCAGCAGCACGGGCCACGGCGGGGACGGGGCTGGCACTGCCGGGCGAGCGCCGGGTGGCGGCGGGGACGGTGCGCCGCGCCTCCGGACTGCGCCCCGCCCCGCGCCTACACCCACGGCAGCGGCGGCTGCGCGCCCAGCGGCCCCTCGGGGGACCGGCGACCTCGCCCCCGGGGCTGTGCCGTGCCTCCCCGCTCCCTCTCGGCCCCGGGGGCTGGCGGTGGCGGCTCCCGACCGGAGCTCACGTACACGCGGGACGCGCCTAGTGCCGCCTCCCCGGCAGCGGCGGCCGGGGCCGTTCGGCACCTCCGGCCTCAGGGCGCGAAGCGCGGCCCCGCCTCACGTGCCGCCGGGGCAGGGCGGGGCGGGGCCCGGCGGGCGCCTCGCTGGGCGGCAGCGCACGTGGCGCCGCGACGTGATGGAACCGCCCCCGGCGCGGCCCGGCGGTGCGGGGGGGCTCGGCCCGGCGGTGCGGGGGGGCTCCGGGAGCGCCGCTTCGAGGCCCTCGGCTCTCGAGGTGGTGGCGGGGAGCGCTGCCCGTGCCCCGGAGCCTTTCGTCGCAGCGAGACCTGCGCTGGGGCCCCGGGGCCGGCCGGGGGTGGTGGCTGGTGGCGGCTGGCTCAGGGCAGCGGCCCGGCAGGCCCGGGAGGAGGGCGCCTCTGTGGGCAGGGCCCTGCGCTGAGGGGTGGTGGGCTCAGCCGGGCGGGACGGGAGGGCCAGCGGGGCCACTGCTCTGAGGTGACCGGTTCCCTCGCTCGGTGGGCTTGAGGTGGAGCGTTGGTGGCATTTCCTCAGCTGCAGGTGGAAAGGTGCTGAGGGAATGGCCCTGGATTTCGGTGGCAGCTGGGCTGGGGGCTGTGGAAGGTCTGGGCAGACCGAGGTGCCACAGGGGCACTGAGCCCCTCGGGTGTGGGTGTCTGGGGTGGGCCTGGGCGCCTGTGGGTGCTCGGTGTGGGTGACTGGGGTGGGCCTGGGCACCTGTGGGTGATGGCTCCTGTGGGGTGCTCAGTTCCACATCAGCTGAGGTACCAAGGAGGTGCTGCTGGGGTGAGCAGGTCTGTGGCAGTCGTGGCTGCACACGGTCACATATGTTTATATGTCATCATAATCAACACTATATTTTCCTGAGTTTTAGTAACCTAGCATTTCTACAGAAGTAAAGTGTTTTTCATGTTTCACTTCCCCAGTCCCTCTCAGAAGACTTGTGAAGCAGGCTGCACAGTCCCTGTGTGGGAAGGTAGGCCTGTATTATTTACTCCATTTTCCAGGTTATGATATGCAGACAGAAGTGGTCGGGGGTTTGTTAGCGTTGGGGGGACTCCACCTCTGGAGTTTCCATTTCTGAATTTGAAAGACCTGCTTGTTTTTATTCTTCTGGGTTTCTATGCTCAGATCCAAGAGCAGGAAGAGAGGAGAGAACTGGAGAAAGGCTGCAGTTTTCTTTAGCTTATTTACAAGCCAGGCAAAAATACCATTAATGATCAGAACGATGAAGATTTTGGCTGAGAAGGGGATAAAAATATTAATTCTATGAGGACATGAGTGTTGTTAAATTTGGGCAGCGGGTCCCTTTTTCCCGTATTCCTCCATCCCCAGCGTTGAAGATTTACACAGTACTTCCATATTCCACCCCTGCGCATTACTCCTGCTAAGGCAATGCCAAAACTTTCTGTTATATCTCCCCCTTCAAAACCATTTTTAAACTCTTGATGGGGGCGGGGCTGGGGTGTGTGTGAACCGGACACCACTTTTTGCATTTCCTTGTGGATTGTGACTGTTCCCAGGGTGAGAGAGCTCTTGCAGCAAAACTTAGAAGTGAGGAGGGCAGAGCCAAAACCAGTGGTGTTCCTCCGCATCTCCCCACCAAAGGGTGGGCTGCAGCGCTGCTGGTAGCACTGGTCACATTGTCACTTTGTCTGCCTTCCATTGCAGAAGCTGGCATGCTTCACTACATGGTGTGGGAACAGTGTTGAGCCTTTCCTGTCAGAGGAGCCAAGAACTTCTTCCAGCTTCCATATAACCCCTCCTTCAAGCCCCTGGTAGCATCTTTACATGCCCCCACCCACTGCTTCACATGCCCTTGCTGCACACCCAAACCCACC
The DNA here is from genome assembly GCF_963210335.1 of Falco punctatus. NCBI lineage: Eukaryota > Metazoa > Chordata > Aves > Falconiformes > Falconidae > Falco > Falco punctatus. The sequence goes on along the minus strand of NC_137585.1, from coordinate 12,433,084 downwards.
GGCAGTGAACCTTTATACCCCAGCACGGGGAACAGCTCCGTTGGGACTGTGCAGTGGGAGATGGAGCATTGGGGGCTGGTGGAGGGCTGAAATCCCCTCCTCAGCCCTCCCACCCGTGGGATGGGGAGGCCTTTTTTTGCTTGGTTTTCCCTTGCAGGTATTCCTGTGCTAGTCCAGCATTTCAATGTTGAGGCTGCAAAATTAGAACTTTCATTTTTAAGGTTTAAAGGTAGCTTCAGATGGTAAGAAAACTGGCCTAGCAAGATGTTGCTACATCTTGCAAAGTGTTTTTTGGTTGTCCTTTAACTTTTAAGAGAGCCTTGTGTTTTAGGCAATTTTTTCTTGAGATTGTTCCTTTGTCAGATCACAAGCTATGAAACCGTGTGTTTTTCTGGCAACATTTGTTTTTATTGTAGTCTAGGTAAAGTAATTTCCTACGGAAGTAGCAATGCCATTTATGCTGGGGCTCAGTTTGTTTCACAGAAAACTGAACTCTTTGGAAACAGAATTCCGGTTTTTCTTACTGGATTTTGTTTTGGAAGCTCAAATTAATAATACAGTTTCTGGCATAGCTGTGTGTAATCGTGCCTTATCTTAGGTACATGGATATATTTGTGCCAAATGCTGTGAATCATCTTTTTAGCCATTTCCAGTCACGATCTGAGGTTTCATAAGATTATAAAGGCAATTCATGTTTAAGCATCACCTCATCCTCAAGGTTCTGCTTTTGGTTTGCAGCATGCTTTTTACAGTGGATTACTCTTGGAAGGATTGTTCTCGTGAGTTAGGTTTGCCATCCGATCTGAATTTCTGATATCTCTCGTGCTTTGATGTCTCTTGCTCTCAACTTGATACACAGCTACTGCCTTACAATTCATTGACAGCAGGAGAGGGTGGTGGGATGATGCAAGGGATTGCAGCAGAAAGAAGGCTGTATGAGTGTGTCTCTCTTCCAGTTGTGTACTGGTTGCATCCTCTGTTCCCTTTGATCCATCAGGATTGGCACTTCGAGATGCAGTGCTGCCTTAGTTCTAGATGGGAAAAGTACGTTAAGAAAGGCAGGAGTACTGACAGAGTAGATCTTTACAAAGACACTTTTTTTCTCAGTTGTGGTTGTGAAGAGCTTTGCAACTTCCTATTTTGGTGCATACCAGTAAGAATTAAATAATAATAAAAAATACAGTGTTTGTATTCCTGGACATTGTGTGACTCGGACCAAAAACCAAGGAAAAATGAAGGATGATGGTGGGATGAGACTGTTAACTTGAGGCAAGTGTGATAAATGCAAAAAGTGACAGCTACGTGATTATTACATCAGTTCTGGTCTCTGTGCAAAGCTAAGGGCTTGTATTTTCTGTAACTTGTAGCCTTCATGAAGTGTCAGTGAACCAAAAGACAAATTGCTGCATGACACCAGTGCTCTCTGACACTGTGTGTGCCTTGAAAAATGTTACTGAGTAAGTTCCTATTTTCAATTAACTGTATAAGTGAAAAGATAAATGGAGGTAGAAGAATCACAGTGCCATTATCTATTCACCTGTTCACTGGAGATTAATTTTCAAATAGGCTTAGGAGTATTGACTATAACATAAAACCCAGACATAAACACAGGAGAAATTAAGGGCTAGATAATCTTTCACACTCCATTTATCCTCTTACGCGGCATTTAAAATTCAGTCACAGAAACTAGACCCTGTAAGATATTGAGGGCATGGGAAGACTCCAGACTTTTTTCTCCCCCTCCACCCCAGAAAACAGGTTTTCCATTAGTTTTTGTATCTGCAGTGTTCCTCGCCTACTGAAACAAAGCTACTTTTACTTTCTGAAGAGTGAGGAAGATACTCTGTGTAATTTAGTTGGCATATAGAAAATAAAACTAAGTAAATTTTTAGCAAGCATACCCCGTATTAGGGATGGAGCAGTTACATGGTCTTTTGCCTGTTGACATACCCCTGAGCAGATAGAGCAAGACCAAATACTAAAAAAGAAAGCGTACGTATAAAACAAAGAGGAAGGTTACAGCTATAAATAACAAAAATATGCAGGTATAATGTAGATGATTGTGCAGGGAAAGGTGACACTGTATGGAGGAAAGGAAAATATTTGGTTGTATGAAAAGCTGGTAAATGCAAAAGCATACCTAGGAGCCTGTGTTTTTGGAGGGAGGTGAGGAGAGCCCACGCTGCAGGGAGGAAAAAGGATGGTCACTGTGGGTCCTCTCTGAGGGGAAGCGTTGGTGTAAGTAGCTTCAGCCTGGGAGGGAGTGACTGCTTGTGAGATGATCAGGACCTCCAAACTGCAGTTGGTGGTGCCCAGAGCTGTATAGGTGAGACAGCCCTGTGCTCTAACTGAATTCACTACTGCATGATGGAGGATGAGGAGGGCTGGGAGAGCAGAAGAAACAGAGAAAGGGTGGGTTTCTGGTAGAGAAATGTGGTGTCAGCTGGCTGGTTCCTCTGTCAGCTCAGCACCCCCACCCTGCCAGTTTAGCACCAGCAGCTCAGGGAAGCAGTGATGTCCATGCTCACCCCTCCATGTTGGTGGAGAGGAGCAGGAGAAGGGCTGAGATACTCCATCTGCAAGAAGTTAGTGACAATGTGCTACCATGGTAGAGCTGCCCACCCTCAGGGGCAGGTTTTCTGGGCACAGGCAAAGCAGAACCTAGGTGAAAGATGTCAACCCAAATTGACATCTCCTTCTCTCCTCTGATTCTTTGCTAGTTCTGTGCTTGATGCTCCCTGGTGCCCTCCCATATGGTCTTGCAGGTTGGGAGAGCCAGAGAGGAGAGTTCATACACCAGCAGGAAAGGCAGGCAGAGAGCGCTGCCCGTCTTGATCCTGCCCTGCTCTCCCTGGCACTCTCTGGGAGGACAGCTGAGAATCAGGCAAATGAAGGCAAAGGTGCACGAGAATCTGCTGTTCATTTCTGGCTGTGGACACAGGGCTTCCCTGTTACTGTGTTTGAAGGGGATGCCTGGGGCTGCTCTGTGCCACCCCTGAATCAAATCTTGGCACTCGGTCTTTGGGCAGCAAAATTCAGTCGTGCCTGCCTTTTGGTCAGTTTTTTTCTCAAGTGACAAGCAGCGAGACTACAAAACAAAGCTCCGTAAATTAATAGCGTGCTTCTGGAGAGGGTTTCTTGAGCTGTATATTGTAATTCCATCTGCCTTCATTCACTCTCATGCAGAGATGTCAATGGTGTAGGCAGGAGACGGAAACACAGCGCTTCTGAGCCTTTGCTTTTCTTCTTTCCCTTTTTGGGCAGCAGGTACTATAGCTGACCTAGATCTAGGCATTACCTGTTAAGTATACAGTGTAATGGAGTGTGCAGCATCTTAGCCATTGTCAGACCAAGGAGCATGTGCATCGGGATTATATACAGTACTCAGGGAGGCCTGGGCAGTGGCATGACCTCTTGCTCCTCAAAGCTGGTGGATACTGAACTGCCAGATAAATGGCCTGACCGCTTAGGCCTTGTTTCCTCAGGAGACCAGGATAAAATGGCAGCAGGGGAGTGATGTCAGATGTACTTTTCATTTTGGTTCCTTTCTTAGAAATTATCTTATTTTTCCCTACATGTTTAATGTTCTAATCCAGGATTTAACTGGTTATTTAATGTGGAAGCTACTGTGTGATGTTCCCAGTGAGTTCTGGAGAGTCTCACGGACCCAGCAGATGATTTATATAAATCAGTTTTGTAAAGAAAGCTTTTGGGATGTCTGCAAGTCTAATCATTATGGAGATCCAAAGAGTCTCACTAAGCTGCAAAGGTCACTTTGGGGCCAATAGCATCAAGTGGTAGATGGAGGGAAATTTTGCCAGGCAGGTTTTGTCCTGTGTTTGTCCTGCAGCGAGAGGCAGTCCAGAGCTTCTGTCTCTTTCCAATCCGACATCCAAATTTACCCAGAGAAGATGTGGATGCCTCATCCCTGGAAGTGTTCAAGGTCAGGTTGGATGGGGCTTTGAGCAACCTGGTCTAGTGAAAGATGTCCCTGCCCCTGGCAGGGGGGGTTGGACTAGGTGATCTTCAAAGGTCCTTTTCAAACCAACCATTCTGTGATTCTGAATTTGGCAGTAGTTGTTTTTCCCCTTTTTTCCACTCTCCTAAAGCTGATAAAAGTCTTAAGGATGTGGGAAGACCAAAGGGTTTCAGTTATTTTCTCTCAGATGAACACCAGTGCAACCAGGGCTCCGTAAGTTTGCCCACTCTCTTGCCTAGCAAGCTGACACACACATGATCTGCAGCGAGGCGAAAGCTGCATGCCTTGCCTGACCAGCTGGATGCCACCAGAGTATGTGACTGAGCCCTATTTGCCTTCTGCACTGGCACTTTAGTTTGGGTGCATTTCCTTTATTCAGCTACCAGTTTTCGCAAAACTTGTGAAAACATAATTTTCTTTGATATTTCTTCCCTTCTACCAAATACCCAATAGATTCCAAAGCTGGGAGGAGAGGTTTGACAGCAGGGTGGATGAGGATAAATCTCATTCACTTTGCAGAGCAGGCAAAAATGACAGCTGATAAGGAATGTGATAAATGCAGCACGTTATGGCTGTTACCTGCTCCCCATGCCTCTTTTTTCTGATTCATCCTCTTTCATACACATTCATATGTGTATATATGAGCATGAAGCCATGAAAAATAGGATGTAAATTAGAGCATCTCAGTGTCTCTCATGTTTGTCTGGGAGGCCTTTGAGATCTGAGGAACACAAGGTGGCCAAGGCCTCCCTACTGGAGACACAAGTGGTCATGGTTATTCTAGATCTTCTACTGCTTACTCTCACAAACTGGGGTATGAACTGGTAATGTGTCACTCGTTCCTGGTCACCTCTAGTCCGCAAGTGTTAGCTTGTTCCCTGAATTGGCTTTAGTGTGGGCCAGATTGCACACGCTGAGGTGTTGTCCTGCTGTGGTTAGGGGGACCACGTGCCAAGGGCTGTTTGCAGTCAGCACTGTGGAGTGAGAGTGCGTGAAGTCTGGTGCCCTCCATGCAACACACTTCTTCAACAGGCTTTGGACCCTTATTCAGCTGTACTGTACGTGCTCTCATGACACGCTCCAGGATGTGCAGCACTTCCCACTTAGAACTGAAAAATAAATCAATCATATCTTATGAGTACGATACAGGGCTTAATGGGCCAAGTGCTGCACTGCAGGGATGTAGGCAGTGTGTGCTGCTTAGCCATGCAATCAGAGGATGGTCCCTGGCCCTGTTTCGCTTAATGTTGTAGATGTTGCCTGTCTCTCCACCTGTGTTTTGTTAGCGGAAAGGGTGGGCTGCACATATACTCCAAACTTCATTCAAAGCAAAATGAGGCAATTCAGCTGTGATTGTGGATTTGTAAGATTAAAGCGTGCTTGAGTAAACAGTTACCTGTAGAAGCACAAAAAAGCCTATCTAAACATTAATCAGAATTATTTAATTTTTTTTTTACAACCTCAACAGCTAAATAATTTTTCAGTTAAATAATAAGTAAGATACTGCATAGGGCAGTTTAGTCCAGCACTAATTTTCTGAATGGGGCTTTAAACCCTTGGTGATAAGGGTCCTCTGGGGAGAAGTTGACTCATCGTGAGGAAGATGTGCTGGGCTGCAAGCTGCCTTTGGAAAGGCATTTACTCAGGCCTACTCCATGGAGTAGGCCTACGTGAGAGAGCCTCGTGTGGGCTGTAAGTCAGACGTGAGCTGTGCACCCACGTTAGCATGGGCGGTGCAGATCTGAGGTGGTGGACTCTGTCTTGCAGCTGAACTTGTACAGGGTGGCCTGTCATGGGAGGTCTTCCACAGCTCCCTGAAGACTACAGAGAACAATTGAAGTTTTTAAGTGTGGCACAGCTTCCTGAGGAGGAAATGAACTTGACATGGAGTGGTGGACCTTGCCAGCTCCAACCTCCCCTCTGACCTAAAACTCTGGGAAATGTTCTCATTATAGTTATTACCCAGTTATTACGCATTTTCCTACTTGCTACACATAGTGCCAAGAAGACAAGGATCAGTGTTTGTTACACTGTAGAAAACATTGATTAAAAATACGGTATCTTCCCCAGCATGGGGTCTGGGTTCAAAGTCGTTGGTCAGTGTTTGTAGTTCTGCGTACACTTCTGTCTGTCATTATGTCTGCAGTTAAGAGCTGGACGTATTTTAACAGTTAGATGTGGTATCTCTCATCTATTGAGTTTCTGCTAAAAGGGCAGAGGGATTGTGAGATGGAGCGAAATATGCTATATGAACATAGGAAACAGCCTAAGTCCAAGAAAGGCCGTAGCTCAGAGTCTGTACTGCGCCCCATTTTTCACCCATTAGGACTTTGAGTCTTTGGGAATGAAACTGAATTCCCCAAAGCTGGTGTGGATGGGATGGGTCAGCATAAAAGGGACTGGAGGGGGAGGAGTACGTGGTGAAGAGGTGACCTGCTGTTTCTTACAAGCTAGGGACTGCAAGAGACAGAAAAGATCCAGCACAACAGACCAACCTTTCCAGTGTGGTGGTCTGTCTGGTGCCGGCAGCTGGGGACCGCAGGGGCCAGCTTGGATGGTCACTTAGCATCACCTGAGTCCTGATTGTGAGGGAGGGAACTCACAGTGCAGACCTTCATTTTGTTTTGTGATATTAAACCCCCTTTTTTCCTTGTGAAGGCACTCATTTTTCGTCAGTCAGAAGAGCAAAAGCTTCTGTAACCTCCCTACCTATCAAAGCAGTCCCATGTCTGCCAAGTTTTTGAAGGAAGACCTGGTACTCAGAGGTGCGTTGAGGCTCCCACTGGGGCCAGTACTGATGTCATTGGGAGAGCCTCTGCTCAATTTTTACCTTTTTCCAGCAACTTTGTTCATGCCTGGGGCCAGGTGGGCCTGTTTTTGGTCACCAGGCTGCATCTGTGGCTGCACTGGCCAGAGCAGGGGTCCTCAAACTACGGCCCATGGGCCGGATACGGCCCCCCAGGGTCCTCAATCGGGCCCCCGCTATTGACAGAACCACCCACCCCCCCACCCCCCCCCCCCGCTGGGGGTTGAGGGGGGAAACCAAGCAGCCGCAGATGACTGCCTGCCACTTCATCCGTGCGCTGGCCCCCTGGTTAAAAAGTTTGAGGACCCCTGGGCTACAGGGAGATCATCAGGGCTTGCAGTCTGCATGCCTTAGCACAGTGCCTGTTGGCCAGCAGGTGAAAGAGTGGAGCTTTCCTCCTTGTGTAATGCTATGCAATTAGGTATACAGTGGGTGTTTTATGCCTTCCTCCAGAGCATCTGGTGCTGGTCACTGAGACAGGACGCCGAGTGGGATGAAGCATCAGTCTGCCCTGGTGTTGCAATGCCGATGTTGTTGTCTCCCTGGTGGGCTATCATCCTGTGATACCCTTCCAGCTGGTAATGTGCCCAGGACAGAGTTTTAGCACCATCCGCCGCTTGAGCTGCTTGCAGCCTCAGTGTAGCGTTACCAAAAATAAAGCCGTTTGAATGAAACAAGTGTTTGGAAACAAGCTGTCTCTCTCCTGCTCTCTTTCTCTCTTCCCCCCAAGGGTGACAGAGTGTGCAAGAGCAGAGGGAGGGAAGCAGCTTTGTGAAGGCTGATCAGGGCATGAGCCCTCCCTCTTTTCCCTCCTTCTCCTTGGGGAAACAAACAATTATGCTTACTCTGCACAGAACATACTCACCAAAAAAATGCCCTAGTGCCTTCATCTGCAAAAACAGCTCTCGGGATCAGTTTCCCATTCCTTAACCCATCACCTGACACGTTGAAAGAAAAGAAGAGAGTCAGGGCCAAACACAACATTAATCAGATTAGGACCTTTCTTGGGACTTCTTTATTTTTATTGCAGTTTCCCAGTTTCAGTTACTTACCTCATTTCTCCTGAACACCAGGGGCGATAGCCCAGACAATGGCCTGCAACATCCTTAACAGGGTAGATTTTCTGGTCTTCAGCCCAAATGTTTACTCCTAGTTCTGGCTAGTCCCCAGCCGAAGCAGTTGGCCAATTGGCTGGACATCTCTTCATACAGCTTATGCTTTCATCAGGGGCTGAAGTGAGCCTGTACTGTCAAGGGAGACAGCAGATTTTTTTTTTTTTATCCTGTTTTCACATTATGCACTCTTGAAACAGCTCAGCTGGGACAAGTTAAGTCTTGGGGGCATGTGCATTGCTGTAGAAGTGTCAAGGAAGATTAAAACCAGGCACAGAGCTATGACTGCTAAACTAACCCTCAGAAAATGCTAGGAGGGGAGCTTTTTGTCTTGGTGCTAGGTAGAGGTTAGAAACTGTGAGCAAAGACACCATCTGCTGCCTTTTCATTCCTACAGTGTGTCTAGAGGTTATAGGCTGGGTATACATGCTCTGTAGTACAAGAGAGAAGCATAAGCCAATTTTTCTCCATAACATTCAGCTAACTCTTCAGGCTAGAAAACGTCGCAGCAGCAGTGGTGGTATCAGTTTATTAGCACAGGTATGTAATGGAAGTACCATACCAACACTTCTTTCAGTGTTGTCCCTGAGCTCCCTGTCCAACTGAGCAGAAGAGATGGATATGAAATGACATCAGCATCGCTTGGTTAAAAGATGATGGGCTGGAGAAGGGAGTAAGGGGAGGTGAGATTAGCCTGCTAGCATTTCAAGTGTATTAAGACAAAGGCAAAGGTTGGAGTGTTTCATGTGGCACATTGTGAGTAACGAGGAGCCAAAGACTGGGATATAGGATATACAAAAGGAAAGTTTAGTCTCAGTTTCAGGAGAGATGTTCTGTGAGCTGTTAGATTGTTGACTAGTTTCCCAGGGGAAAGCATGAGGACAGAATTTTTTAAAACCAAATGGGGCAAAGAATGAGAAAATTCACAAACAAAACCAGTCCCAAACTGCCTGCCCCCCCCACCAGCCGCGAACAGCCAAGGTCCTTTCCCTTTTTTTCTGCCCTCTGTTGCTCTTGCTCCCCAGTTAGTTCCTCTGCTTTAACCCTTGTTTATATGAACAGCCACAGTGTCTCGGATGCCTATTAACATGGCATGTCCTCTCTCACTTGTTCGGCTTTCCTCCTGCTCTGTCCTGTTATGTTCCCCTTCCTATGCTTGCTCTCTCCTCTGCTCCCACCCCACTACCTGCCCCCAGGGACCCATCTGGGACCCCTGCTGAAAGAAAGGTTCCATCTTTCCTCCAAATGTTTGTGCATTTCTTGCTGAGGAGGACTGCAGTGTGCCATGTTCCCACAGTAGTGGGTCACTAGCCAGGAGACAGTTTTTTATCCCTACAGCTTCATGCACCTGGCTAAGAGTGGGGAAGACTGTTATCTGTACTTTGCTTATATGAGGAAGCTGAGAGGCGGCCAAGAGAAGAGGTTTACTTGAAGTGGCATGCGAAGGCCAGGAATGGGCTGACTCAGTTCTCTGGTATCCCATCGCAAATCCTTTCCACTGGCCCGTGGTTCTCGCACTCCTGTCTGACCTATCTGTCAGGAAAGTCTGTAAATGCAAGAGCACTCCCAGTGTGTTAGGCAGCACAGAGGAAAAAACATGATATGGAGGGAGATTAGATTTAGGTGTGATCCTGCAAACTTCCCTCTGGATTAAGCATTTAAACCATTGTTGCCGTTTCTTTCAGCAAACAAACAAGGCAGATGTAGCTTTATTTACCAAGTAAGGAAGTCTCCATAAAACATTCCCTAGATTTGAAGTAATCATGTTTTTCAATGGAATAAAAAAAAAAAATTAAAATTGGCATGCAGCATCTTCTCTTAAGTCTAGGCAAGAGGCACACATTTATTTCCAGTAGCAGCACACAGCGTACTGACTGTAACTAGGTGAGAATGCTAAACAGACCCAGTTTCTTTGCTGGCGTCTGAAAACAGGGATAAATCCCTCCACAGACAAAAGACAGATGGTGCAGGCATTGCTAAAATCCTGCCTTCCTAGAGTCAGAAAGCTATGCAAATCCAAAGGTTCAGAGTGTGAAAGATTGTTAATTGATTATTATCTTTTTGGGGTTGTTGTCATACTTTGCCAGTGGCATTGAGGTCTGTCAGAAAGCTTAGCCCTACGGGCAGGCAGAGTATTTTTCTGACGGTCTTAATTTATCCTTCTCTGGATGAATAATGCGCTGTTTCTCATGCAGAGGAAGGGAAGCCAGGCTGTTGTTACAGAGGTAGGAGATGCAGAAAAAAAGACTGGAGAAGGGAGTGGGTCAGCTGTTGTCTCCTGATGCATTGACTAATTTGTAGGGAGAGTGTGGAAATGTCTGAATACAAAATTGTGGATTTTATCTTTGTAGTGTTGCATGATACACTGCCTCTGTTCTGTGAGCACTGCGTCTCTGCCACTGTACCTCGCAGTGAAGCTGCTCCAGTACTGACCATTCAGGATGGCCACACACACCACTTTCAAGTCCACACTTTGTTGTGGGCTTGGAGCTGTCTGTCTGTATTCATCCCATGGCTTCTTCTCCATCGCTGTACAGAGTGCGCTCCAGGTTTTCTTCTTGGCATGTGGTGGCAATCCCTACGAAGAAACAGACACTAAGGGACAGGCAAGGGGACACCCACAGGTTCTTGTGTGGGATCCGGCTTTTGCGCATCAGTGCTGCACTGTCAGAGCACGGATCAAGCAGCACGAAAGGGCTGTGGTGGTGAATATGAGCAGGTTGTTAAAATGAAGCTGAGTCAGTGGAAGGCTGACTGGTGGCCAGGCTGGGGAGGAAAGCAGACTGGAAGAAGACCAGTGAAAGCAGAAGCACAGAAGGAGAGTGGGAGTAGAGATAGGAGATCTGATTGTCTTGCTGGGAAACAGAGATGAAAGGTGTGCCTTAGATAACTGGAAACAAAAAAAAAAGGCCTGGAACGAGGAACCAGAAATATGGATGATACAAAACAGGACAGCACAGGAAGGGCGTCTTCTGTAATGGTTTGCAAGAAATATCTGTCCAAGGAGCACGGCCCCCTCAAACCTGGCAGGGAACCAGAGTTTCCAGTTCTCCCCTGCTGACAAGTCTCTGTGAAACTCAAGGGCAGCGTGTCCCATCTGGCTGTAGTACAGGGACATCTTTTCAACTACCTGATGCTTAGCTCAGGTCACAGAGGTGTCTTGGATATCAGTCTTGCTGATGAGCCAGTATGGTTTTGCCCAGCCCTACCCTCCTTGCCACTTTAGTCTGTCATTCACCTCTTAACTTTGTCAGCCGTGGTGTTTACATATCTAGTACTTAATGTTGCGTTTAACAATGTGCATTGTCCTTGTGCAATGATGCTGTGCCTTGGCTTATGTAGCTGGTTCTCATGTCATGCTTCTTCACAGCTCAGAGTACATCTCAGATAGTTCAGCACTGCAGGTTCTCTCCTGTTGCACAACCCCATATAGCATCTGCTGTGACCCCGTCCATGTAGCATGCATATGTGAACCCATAAATGTGGATTGCTGGGACCAGTGATCAGCAGTGTGTCCTGTGAAGGGATGTGGTGGACAGTGGCTGCAGCACTGCACCACAACTGAGGTGTTTGTTGTTACCTGCAGGTGTGTTACTGTCTTTGTGGTGGATATTGTCTGCCTTGACTTCAGGAAGGCTTTTGATACTGTCTTCCATAAGAACCTCTTAGAGAAGCTGGTGAACTGTGGGCTGGATGAGCAGTGAGGTGGGTTCAAAACTGGCTGAATGTCCAGGCCCACGGGTTGGTGATCAGTCACAAGAAATCTAGTTAGAGGCCAGTAAGTAGTGGAGTACTCCAGGGGCCAGCACTGGGCGCAACACTGTTCAATATAGTTAATGATCAGGATGATGGGGCACAGTGTACCCTCAGCACGTTAGCAGATGACACCAGACTGGGAGGAGTGGCTGATACACCAGAGGGTTGTGCTGCCATTCAGAGGGACCTGGACAGGCTGGAGAAATGGGCTGGCAGGAACCGTGTGAAGTACAACAAGGTGAAGTGCAAAGTCCTGCACCTGGGGAGGAACAACCCAGTGTATGCTGGGGGATGCACAGCTGGAAAGCAGCTTTGCAGAAAAGGACCTGGGGGTCCTGCTGAACAACAAGTTGAACATGAGCCAGCAACGTGCCTTGGCAGCTAAGAAGGCTAATGGGGCCCTGGGCTGCATTAGGAGGACTGTTGCCAGCAGGTTGAGCGAGGTGATACTTTCTCTTTATCCAGCCTTGATGAGGCCACACCTGGAGTGCTGTGTCCAGCTCTGGGCTCCCCAGTAGAAGACATGGACATGCTGGAGAGAATCCAGCAAAGGGCCAGTAAAATGATGAAGAGACTGGAGCATCTTTCTGATGAGGAAAGGCTGAGAGAGCTGGGACTGTTTAGCCTGGAGAAGAGAAGGGTCAGGGGACCTTAACAATGTGTATAACCACCTGAAGGGAAGGTGCAAAGGGGATCCAGGCTCCACCCAGGAACCAGAGGTAATGGGCACAACCTGCAACACAGGAGCGTCTGTGTGAACATAAGGAACATTGTTTTACTGTGAGGGTGACTGAACATTGACATAGGTGGAGTCTCCCTTCTTAGAAATATTCAAAAGCCATCTGGATGCCCTCCTGGACAACTGGTTGAGCAGGGGAGTTAGACCAAATGACTGCCAGAGATCACTTCCAACCTCAACCAGTCTGTGATTCTGGTGTTCCTGGGACGCTCTCCTCTTTGCACACTCCCCTCCCGCACTGTAGTTTTGTGGCCTCTCTCCATAGCATGACCTGTTAAACCAGCTGGCCCTCTTCCTCCCTTCTTTCCCACAGCTGGACATGGGAGACTGAAATACTGGAGAGCCCTGAGTATTGAGGAAGACCTGAGAAGTCTGTAGTGCAGACAGTTGAGCACCAGCAAGTGCAAGTGGATGTTTCCAGTTGTTTCTTTGTGTGGTCAGCAGTGTTTCTGGAAAGGCATGTTTTACTTCTGTGTTGACTGATAAAACACCATCCAATCCTGTTAAGCAGTGCATCTGGGAAAACATTAACCAAGCCAGCCAGGTGGCCAGTTTCAGTGACTGACAAGGGCTTCCCAAAAGTCTTCTAAGAGCACTTTTTTTATTACTGTGTGACGTCAAAATTCCTTTGATCCTCCCAGAAATTGTATTGTGATTTCTCCCTTGTTTGTTTTGAAATGAGCCTTTCCCTCATTTCTCATTAGTTCAGGTTTTTGGTGGTACTGATGTGTTATTTTACAATCAAAGTGCTGAAAATCTGTATGGGGCTCCCAAAATGTGTCCAGAGTACAGGATGGGGAAGGAAACAGAAGAAGAAAATGCATTCTTTCACTTCTGCTTCTGATGCTGGAGGCTTCTTTCCAGTCAAAACAAGGCAATGTCAGGTTTACTTATCTTGGGGATCTTAGACGCGTTGTGCTTCAATAGCCCACAGGCAAGAGACCTAACCCTCTTGGTGCTGTGCTGAACGGAGGCTTGGCCTGTCTGACTTTCTTGGAGCCTGGTGACTGTTGCTCCACTTGAGAGCCTTTACAGCATCAAAACATTGGCTTATTTGCCACCTGCTCCCTCCCAACCTATAAAGGAGGATTGTGGGTTACTGCTATGCATCAGTTTCGTGCAATGTGACCACTGCCTCACATGTCACTGTTGTGTTCTTAGTTCTTTCCCTCAGTGTCCTGAAAGCTCTTCCTTAGTCATCTGGGGGTGGTGGTGGGGGGAAACCTCAGCCCTCTCTATTCACATTCTAATGGTGAATTTTCCAGCCTGGATTTTTTTAAGACACAAGCTTTGGATCCACTCTTGAATTTTTTGCAGTCATGAACAACCAGGTCAGGAAACCATGACTTGTAAAAAAGTGGGTCATTTGGGCTTCCAGGTTTGTGGCTCACTTCATTTTGCTGGCAGCCTCTGTAGCACTCTATCTCGGCTCCGCTGGGTGAGCCACAGCTGCTCAGCACTCCTGGAAACTTGGGTTGCTTACTGTTGGGGGATCAATAAACAGATTTAGATTCCTGATTCCTAACCCTCTAAATTTAAAGAAGGTCTTTCTGCATTTTGTGCAGCCAACAGGCACTGAACAGTCCCTGCTATTTGTAGCAAAATCATAAGAATAGGGTAAAAACCTGGAGGTCCCCTTGAGGTTCTTTGGAAAATCCAGAATATCTAAACTGAGTTCTTCTTATTTGTCTCAAAGGGATCCTTACGTGGTCTTTTGCATGAAACCATAGAAGCTTAATCTCCATGGTATTTTGCATTTACTCTTATGATCCCCTAACACGATCTTAAGAGTCGGAGCTTGACATGGCATTGTTAGCCAAAGACCACCAGTTTTCCTCCCAGGCCATCAGTGGCCATTTTGCTGGACAAGTAGATGTGTAAGGGCAGAGACACCCAGCCCTGGAGGAGATCCTAAAGTCTGCCTGGATCCTTGTTTGTCTTTCAAGTAGACTGATTTCACACCTTCACAGGCGGTTGGTCATTAGAAATATTAAGTGTCGCGCATAAGGGGAGGTTGGGCTGGGCAGCTCAGACCCATGGTAGTCCCTGGCTCAGTAGAGTAGGGGTGTCCAACTCGGGCTCCTTTTGGTAGTCCCAGCCATGGAGCTCAAAGCAGCTGGAGAACCTTACCCATATAAGGTCCTGTTTGCACTTGCTGTGGTATTAGGCTATTCTGGTTATTGCTATTATTAGTGCTGTGGCCATCCTGCAAGGTGATTAGCTCATGTCTGAGTCCTTGCAATTGGCTAGCATGTCCTTTGGAGGTGGTTTGGTTTCCCATAGGGACTTCCAGAAAGGTGCTTGGGAATCAGCAGCACAGTTTGTGGGGCACAGGTCTGGGGTCAAGCAAAGAAAGCAGATTCACAGGCTCCTTTGTTGACTCTCACTTGGGTGTCACAACACAGAGGCTCAACTCTGTAGCTAGAACTAAGGGAGATTTTGTTGTTCTTGTTGCTGTTGTGGTCCTACTTTTTGACCAAAGGTACTCTGTGTCTGTTTCCCTGTTGTACCTTACGTTATACTCTTCAGCCCCTCTTACAACTCTCCTGTCTGGTTGGGATCTCCTCTGACTTGGTCTTGGCTTCACAAATACCATACTCAAAACTGCTGAGGTTTCAAAATAAGCAGCAAAAGGAGGGGTTGATCTCTGAGTGGCAAAATTTGCTATTGGGTTTTGGTTATCTTGGAACAGGTCAGCCAGGTTGCTGGTTAGCACCACCACAGATTTCCAGGTTTCCCCCCACATGGCCAAGTTTCTCCCTTCTCTGCATCCTCCCTCATTTTCTTGTATTTTATACCCTCCCTGTTTCCCCCTCAATCACCAAGGTCTGAGCAGGTGGTGCCACCCCATCATGGCAGCAAAGCTGAAAGTGGGTCAGGGGAGAGGAGGGCGCTGAGACCTGGTGCTGCTTACTCAGCCAGTCCAAGGGGTAACAATGGGAGCCAAGTCCTGTCTGTTTTAATGCCTGTGCTCCCCTTGCACTAGCCTGGCTGTGTTTGAGGTATGGAAGCCATACAGCTGTGTTCACACTGCGCTGTGCCTGCTTGGCATAGTGATATCTCATGAAATTGCCGCAGGCCACTTCTGGGGTCTCTGTGTCCTTTTATTTTTAGATTGCCCCCTCCCTGGGTGTTTGCAGATCACGTGGCCTTGGTATAACCGTGGCTTTCATTGTTTCAGGTTTTTATGTAGGGAAAGATTTCACAGAGTGGCTCACGTACTCTTTGTGGTAGGAGGGTGGTGGCCCTACAGTGAAGGTGTTTCCTTTCGGCCTCACCACGTTAAGCCCACCATACCCTCTTGTTGCCCATATGATTGAGTGGGGATTTTGTTGCAGGGATGAAGGTGCTCATTGTCTCTTAAAATGGGGCATATTGTAAGGGGGGAAAGAGGGAAAGAAAACCAGAAGTACTTACCTCCTAACCCTGCTAGCCATAGCACTGCAAAATACTCACCAGGAAAGTCCCCATTAAATGCTGGCAGTCATGCAGGGATTTATGTTGTTGGTGCAGGAAATGAATGGCAGAAGAGCATGTCTCTGCAGAAGACCTGACTGGTTGGTGTAATGTAAGGACGAAACACAGAGGAGTCCCAGCCCTCGTTGATTTCTTCTTAGAAGTATGCCCAGGAGGGAAAACCAGCCATCCCCATGACACAGCTTTTTTTCTGTAAGTGAATTCTTTTCTTATCCTTTGAGGTGACTGCTTAGCAATTGCAGTGTGTTTGAGCACACTCAGTATTTCCAAACCAAGCCTCTTGTGTTAGGCTCTGAAATCCATCCCCAAACATCCATGCAAAAAATGATCTCCTTTCTGCCTACAGCCCGAGACCAGATAGCGCAGGCGTGGAAGGAAGGAGAATTCATTACCCCAATTCCATAAGATGGTGTTTGTTTTTTTTTTAATTTTAAGCTTTTTAAATTCAGATTTCTGCATCCCCGTATGCATGTTTTTACCCAGTCCCAGCACCCCTGTGATCTGGTGAGCTGTGCCTGTGCTGCCTGGAGCCCCTCCCTGTGCCCTGCATGCACTGAGGGTATCTCGCCATGTTCTGGGGTAGAGCCCTTTCCACTTGTGCTAACTGCTCGAGGACAGGCTCGTCTACTTGGCCGTGCAAACCCCCTGCGTTTCCCTGGCCCGGGAGAGGTTGTCTGAGGCTGCTGCAGGTGCGGGAGTGCTGTGGAGGCATGGCCGTCTCCCAGGCAGACAGGGAGCTGTGCCTGGACCCCATCCACACTACGCTGAGCAGGGCAGGCAAGTGTGCAGCAGCACCCAGCTAGCGAGTGGGCCAGCCTGCATGCCCACTGCTGTGTGCCAGCTCGGGATCCTTCCTGTGGTTATCCAGTTCCTCACCACCGACGGCAAAACGCTGCTGGATCCCCTCATCTCCTGTCCTCCTACCCAGGACAAGGCTTGATGCCGGGTTATTCTACATGTGCATTAGAAACTGGGATATGAATATGCATGTGAACAGAAATTATCTGCATCTTCAGAGGCTTGTATGAACCCTCCTTGTAAACAAAAACATGAATCAAGATCAAAAGCAATTTACCTCTGAGAAATGAATGGGGGCTTCCGAACACCACGCTGCTTTGTCCGTAAGCCTGCAATGTATTTGCTGCTAGTTTAGGGCTTGTTCCTGAATGAATATGTAATTTCTCTGAGGCCCATGTGGCTTCCCTAGAAAGACAGCTGACTTACACGGCGTACCAGCAATGTAACAACAACTGGCTTTGTGTGGCGAAAAACAATAAAGCAACCCTCTTCCTCCCCCAGCTCCCAATGGGCGAGCGCTAGGAATTGGTACAAAAGCCTCTGGGCTTGTTGTTTGGCAAGGCCTTCCCTTGGCCTCTCTAGGTTTTGGGGAAATGGGAAGGAGGAAGAAGGCTCTGCTTATTTCACTGACGGGTCCCTGAGGATGGGTGCCTGCCATGCACTCCGTGGCATTCGGCTCAGGGAGGTCTGATGCCCTCACAGCCTGACCCCTTATCGCAGCTAGCAAGGCCCCAGGGTTGCAAAGCATCCCTATAGATGCGTCAATTGGAGTATGTGGGTAGTCTCCCTGACTTTGAGGAGACTGTGGTGTGTTTAAACACAGGCAAGCTGCTAACATGCTGGATGGCTTTGGGGCCCAAACAGTAAGCTGTGTCCTGCAGGATGCTGTGTGGTGGTGACTCCCACTGGAACCAGGGGTATTTGAGGGAGCTTAGTGCTCTGGAGGATGAGGTCTTGTCTCCTGTGGAAAGTCTAGAGGTTGCTTCCCCACTGCTGGGTTCACTCGAGGGACCCTGTTCAGACCCATTTCCACTTCCCTGAAGCCCGTAAGCTCGCACCGCAGAGACCATCCATCCCAGCTGGAGCAATGCAATGGGGACTCATGGCCAGGGTCTAAGAAGCAATGGGAAGCCCCTACATATTCTGGCTCTAAGCACCAATTGCTATACTATTCATTAGGCATACATCATGATAAGCTAAAGTCTTTACATGACTCAGAGGTAAAACATTTGTGATCTGAGTCTTTGGGAAAAGAAGGAAGGCAATCTCAAAGTCTGAAAAGAAAGCTAACTTTATTAACAGCCATCTTCAGGCTGAATTGTATTTAGTGTCATATTAAATGATAATACTGTGTACTATTGTAGCACATAGCTGCTTAGAAATAGATTTAAAGAAAAAAGGAGAATGAATTACAGAACCCAGGGTACAGACGTTCAGCCAGCAGAAATCATCTTTCCTACATGGAAGTCCACCGAGTTGAACACTTCTACATCTGCTGACCTTCTGACCATCTAAATTGACTAGCACAGAATTAAATAATAACAATACATTAGAATACTTAAGCAGATATTCAACTACACTTTACAGTTACAAATCTGTTAGTACAGTTAGAAATCTGTGGTGAAAATGGCCTAGAACAAGACCCCATCACCTGAAATTGGCATGAGAACTGTGGTTGCCAATAACTTTTTTTGAGAGTTAGGCACTCAGGTATAGTTCAGTGGGGTCTTTGCCCCCAGCTCCCTGGCATTGTAGGCTTTAAGAATTTCATAGGTTATGTAGCAAAGCTATAACAGCATTTGAATCCTAGGGACTACACTTTAATGGCCAGCGGCAAGTACAGTAACAGCAATGGTGAGTAACTTCATAGATCTGCAAAGATAAGTGCCTGTTCTTTACTAGAGACACATTATACATGGATGTAATATTTTATTGTTATGGAGATTTTAAAAAAAGAAAGGTATATTGGCATAACTCTTTCCACTGAAGTACAGAGACCGTTTTCCTGGACTTGGAAGAGAGCAGCTTTTGGCCAGTGCCGATTGCTGCTAAAAATCCCACCAAAGGGAAAAAGTTGTGCATAGCCATGTCCAGTCATCCATCATTGTATGGAGTACCGATGGCTTCACCCTGCATGAGGCTATCGCAGCTGAAACAAGAATGTACCAAATGCTGCTCTGGAGTTACCCGATGGATGACAGAAGTTAATGGGGATTTTGGCATCACCACCCGCACAGCCACAATTCTGTCCATGGTTTTAAAAAACACTGAGGAGCTTTGAAGTCACAGGAACTGACTTTTTATGTTGCATGGAAGGATTTACTTATGCTCAGTGGAAAAAGAGGAGAGTACAGTGGAAAAATGCATGGGCTACCTTCCTCTTCATTCCTGATTTTGAGAAAATCAGATTTCTTCTGGAAATCAGACCATCTCATTCGGTGTATCAGACTGTTTCATAGTGCCTGGTAACTTCTGTGTGCTGAGGGCTGACATGCTTATCATTAAACCATTTAGTTCTGTCTGAGCCCTGTTCTGTAGTAGTCTGAGTTTGTCTTTCAAGCTCAGCTACATAAACAGTGAGCTTTGCAGGGAGGGACAGAAGGTCTAAAGTTGCTGTGGTGGTCGATGGGAAGCCCATGGAGGTAGCCAGTGTGGGTTATATTCTTTCAGATCTAAAGGAAAGGAACCAAATTTGGCAGCTGTGTTAGCGATGCTGGATGGAGCAATGTGTAAGTGCCAGATCAACACGTTCCTCATACTGGCACAGAAGATAATGGCTTGGGCATTGCTGCTGCTGCAACAAGGGCAAGGCTGAATTTTGTATGTGCTATGGAAAAAACTTTTGATAAATGAAACAAAAGCAGGGAGGAGGAATCTGTTAGGTCCTGATGATTTGGCATGACAGAGAGGGTTAGAGTGGTTAGCTGCAGTGGAGAGCGGAAGGAGAGAGGTGAGTAAAGACAGGAGGGTTTGGGGGGAGGGAGGACACATTTGGTCTTAGCTATACTGAACTTGATTTGTCAGGGAGAAGTATACAAAGGACAGGCAGAGAAAGGAGCTGGCACTGAGACATGGAGATGGGATAGGGAAACCCGTCCATCTGTGGCCCGCCAGCTCCAGGAGGGCAGTGGGAGAGTGAGGGAGGTGACCCCGAGGGACAGTGTGGGGCCAAGGGCAGGGCTGTGCTCCTCCAGCTGTCCTCCTCCGGCCCCCTTCTTTCTACACCTGTGGCAGTCCCCAGCCTGGGGGAGGTGGATGTGGGTGGGTGGGTGTGTGCATGTGCATGTCTGTCTGTCTGTCTGTCTGACTCCTGGTGCCCCCTCCACAGCATTTGGCTTGGTCACCACCATCTCTGCTCACTGACCTCCCCACCACGGATGGAGCTGGAGGCGTTTGCCCAGCAGGCAGTGGTGCTTTTCAGGGGCCTCTACTGCCACAGGGGGGGTTCAGACCCTGGGAGTGTCCAGGCGTTCAGTTCCTGCCACCCCCCAGGAGCTCCGATCCTTATGGGGGTGCTGGGCCTCCCCTTTTGGGTGTGATATGGGTAAAGGGGAACAGTCTAGAGCAGGCTGAATGATTTGGTCAAAATCTCTCTCAGTTTGAAATTGAATTAGCAGGAGATCTGTGTTTTGCTTTGTTTCTTAAGTAGAAACAGCTGGGCCGAAGGGATGGTGGGGGGAACAAAAAGAAGCTGCTTAATCAGCCTTACTTTCGGACAACTGCTTGGAGATCTCCCCACGGGGCTGGGTTCCTGCTGCCCATACAAATCTACTAGCATGTCTTCCCCCAGTTTTTATTTTTCAGTTTGAAAATGTAGGTCAGCGATAGATCGTAAGTCGCAGCATGCTGGAATATGTAGGTCAGGCAAACTGTACCAAGAAAAGAAAAAAAAAAAGCAATTTTACAACTGCTTCCAGCAGGAAAAGGCCACACTGGGAATTGGGCTTTTGAATGGGATATCCTCTCCCGATCCAAGTGCCCCGGCTGGGACGCCCAACAGTTTGCAGCCAAGAATAACAGAGGATCAGAGAAGGAGAAGGAGGGAGAAGGGGAGGACAGGGGTCTGACCAGCTCATATGACCCTCCGTTAGAGACTTATAAAAGGGGCTGGTACAAGCTCATTTTTCATGAGTTTTAATCCCTCCTGCTTATGATGCTGAGCCAAGGGTTTTTCTGGAGAATCTGAGTCACAAGGCTTGCAGCTGGAAAGAGAGGATTGATAGCAGCAGCTCAGCAGGCACAACCACGTCTGGAGAGCTGGGAGGGGAGCAGCAAAGCCACCGGTTTTCAACAACACCACAGTTGTCTTTGAAGGAACGGGGGAAGGGTGGGAGGAACACACCAAAAATATTAGGAAGGGGAAGACAGTGGTTGTCCTTATGTCACTGTTTCTGCTGCTGCTCTCAGGAGCTCCTGGAGTAGAGGTTTTTCATGAGCAGGGTTGTGCATGTGTGCGTGCATGTAGGGGGAGTCTGCTTTGTGATTTCACGGTAGGCTTAGCCAGAGGCATGTTTGGGAGCAAGGAGATCTCTTAAGAAGTGTGGTGTTTCAGCTCGTGTTTGCCTGTCTTTGGTTTTATTTGGAAATTGAGGGAAATAAGAGTTGTTTTTTTAAAAAAAAATAAAATGTGTTTTCCGCCTTATTCCCTTAAAAAAAAAAGTATTTATGAAGGGTGGAGTAAAAGAGATTTGGGGGAGAAGAGAACTTGCCAGCCACGGAGGACTGAGGCAGACAAGCTTCTTTCCTCATCTCCAGACCGTGCAGTATTTTATATAGAAAGAGTTTTTTGCTAGAGCTTGACTGGAGTCCTGTCCCTTGTGCTGCCAAGTCTGATACCTGAGCAGGAGAAGGGCGTAGCAGGAGAGATGCTTTTGCTCTGGCTCAGCCTCAGTGCATTCCCTCACGGTATGGGCTGGGCTTCCTTTAGGCAGGAGAGCATTAAAACTGTTTGGTATTTTTATTTTCACAAGGCTCTTTCCCACTTCCCATTGGGTTTCCATGTCTGTCAGTCAGTACTTCATTAGCATGACTTGTAGCAGATGCTGACAGGGACAAGAAGTGCCTGTGTCCTGTTACATCTCTTTTCCTGCTCTTGCTGTCCAACAGTCCAGAGCCTTATTTCCTATTATCCTTTTCCCAGGATAAGTGGCAAGGAAGGCTGTTGGCATACTTAAATCTTGTTAACTCTTAACAGGAGTCACCTGCATGTCTTCACTATGTAAATGGGAAGAACAGCTCCTTGAGTGTTAATCAGAACATGCCTCTCCTCAGTCCTCACTGTGGACTGTTGTGTATAGCTGGTTCCTTTCTAATTAATTTTTAACAGAGGAATCCTATGAGGCATATCTCATGCTGTGCTGGGAAAGGGCAGTTACACACCGGCACAGACCTTTCTAGAGCCCTCTCTCTGGTGACCATTGTTTACAGTAAATGAGTCCCTGACAGCTACAGCACTTGGCTTCTGTGGTCATGGTTGCATTACTGTCACCTGAGCAGAGGAATATAACCAGTTTAGACAGAAAGAGGAAAGCACTGGCTGCAGCTGTTTGGCCATTTTCTGGTTGCTTCATTCTTTTCTGCCACTTAAAGGAATTTTAATTCATATGGAGGAAGGAATATAATTGTCTATGTCATTGTAAACAAGGTAAACTCCAGGCTGCAGCCTGCCTTCATTTCAGGGCAGGACCTGGGAATGCCTGTCAGTGCTTCCTGCACCCTGCTATCTCGGCAAAGGATGCCAGGGCTCGCAGGCTGCTGCTGCCTCCTCCAGCACATCCAGGCTGTCTGGGCTCCTGAAGGACCAGGGCTGTGAAACAGCAAGCATCTGTGCTGCAGTGTAAGATACAGTCAGAACGGCTGGACTGCACACGACAGTGGCTCGGCTCTTCCCATGAGCTCCTTGCCATCCCACGCCAGCACAGCTGACTTCCTTGAAGTACTCTCAGTCCTGCAACTCAGCTGTGGTGCTGTTCTTATGCTAGATCTTCCCCCCATCCGTACCTTACTGTCACCTCTGAGCTTCCACTGTAGCACTTCCGGATCTGCCCTGTAGCCCCACTGTCCCACCTCTCCTGGGCTTTGCATGCTTTCCTCTCTCCTTCCTCTTTTTCCCAGCCATCCCAGTCCTGAGGGACTCTCCCAGTCCCGAATGCCCACGGAGCTCTGTATGACCCTACAGCCCTCTTGCACTCCCCATTTTGAGCGCCCTGCCGCCCCCACTAGCCTCCGTCAGCCCTCACCTGCACGACATTCTCCGTTGCTGTTCCCATCGGGGCTGCCCCCGTGGCTTTTTTGGCACAATTCATGTCCTGTCCTGCTATTCATGCCTCTTGGTTAGGTCGACACAGAAATGCGATAGTTTGCCTCCCCGACAGAGTTTCATGGGGTGAGGAACCAGGTAGTGTTCAGACAAAGAGTGCTTTCCCAAGAGAGGGACAGCCGGTGTGCTCCAGCTAGAGCTGCTGGAGCGGTTCCTTTCGCATTTGTTGACTTGTAGTTCCCAGCGCTAGAAAGGATAAAGTAGTATTTTCGCCAGTCTTGGAGCTTTTAAAAGTTCAGTTGTAACCCACTCAGGATCCTGAACAAGCAGCCTGATTCCTTTGCTTCTGGTTCCTCCTGAACCAGGAGCAAAGGCAGCTGTGGCTGTGAGCTTATTGACGGATGTTTTGGACTAGCTGTCCCAAATATCAAGTCTGAAGAGCTCAAGCAGAGCTTTTATGCCTTATTGTCTCCTTACATAACTAAATCCCTTTAAAATGTGGACCCGAATCCCTTTAGAAAGTAGGACACAGGCACCTATATCACCGAGAAATTGTTTGGAAATGGTTACTTGTGGTCTTTGTTAGGAGTCTGCGGCTCAGTGAATCTGTCTTAAGATATGCAGAGCTGGTTTGCCTCTCAAGCCTATTTTGCAAGTCAGGGAGGAAAAGTGACCTGAAGGTGGTGGACTGATAATAGGATAAAGCTGAGGCAAAATGGAGTGAACTGATCCAAGCCTGCATCAATTTGCTTTTAGCACCTGCCTTTGCATTAAAAAGCATAACAAGCAGAAATATAATGAAGAAAAGAAATGCCAATTCTTGAACTCTGAAGAAGCTAAAGGCAATATGGGGGAAAAAACTCCAAACAGTATTATCTAAATATCCTAAAAATGCATTAAAATTGAAGCCACAGTCACCAAGTGCATATGCATTTGTATATTCATCTGCAAATACCTCTATCTTCCAATGCCGAGTGTGAAATGGTAGTGTTGCATTGAGGCTGGGCTGTCATGATACTCCAGCCACTTTATTGGCAGATCACCCTGAAAGACCCGATTTTGAACTCTTAGTTTTACCCAAGTGTCTTATGAATTTTGTGGAACCAATCATGTACTCATAAATTAACCACAAATATATGTCAGTGCTGGCAAACTTGGAGCCTGGTCATTTACCATAAGGAATGCAATTGTTTGGGGAAATCACGTTCAAACCAGAATTAATAACAAGGAACAGCTATTCTACACCTGCTTCATACAAAGGTGGAAGAGTCCTACAATGCAAAGCTGTGGAGAATCAAGTTGACTTGATTTTTCTCTGTTTAACTAAATCAGACTTCTCGGGTATCTTCAAGACCAGCAATGAAATACCATAAGATCACATGGCAGGGGGTGTCTGATGCTTCCAGCCGTGTGATACAAGCCGTGATGTGTCTTAGCTGGGAATCTTACCTTCTGGTATGGCTCTTTCCAGCATTATCTATAGTACCACTTATGTTTAATGCCGTTGTCATCTGCAGTTCATACAAGCTGTTATGGTATGGAAAGCCCCTGTTGTGCTACGCTGCCTAAAAGCACGAGCCATGTCGCTGGCTGTTGGGGAATGTGTGCCAACGTGTGAATGTCATGTCTGGGATCCTGTGCACTGAACCTAACCTCATATCCTTCAAGGGTAGTAAATACTGATTTATACTACTTGTAAAAGTGTGAAGAATTGGTTCACTCATCTAAGGGCTGCAAATGTCAAAACACAGTAATTGCAGTCAGCCTGGAAACACCATGATACAAACTTTCCTATAGCATTCTAGCATTTATAAAGCAAGTTTCCAGTTTATCAGTGCAAATTACTCTAACCTCTCTGGGTTTAAAAGCAGCTTCGTCTAGCAGAGTTTAGATCAGAGGTCTACTATTTTACACCAAGTGCTGAGGTAACTGTAAAAGTGGCAACTTTTTTCCAGATGCCAGAGAAATTGAGGTTTGGTCAGAGTCCTGCACAAAGCTTTGGGTTGATTTGACATAAACCAGGTTAATTGAAATGGTCTAAGCAGTGAGTCTTTCCTAGTCCCTGTCCTTTAGGCTGGAATGTGTTTGGAACTGCTCATGCTGCCACATAATCAGGCAGACCTGGGGGGCTGGCAGCCTTTGCCAGGGGACTGAAGAGCAGCTGTGGACAAGCTGTAATTTCTTTGACAAGCATGGCTGCAGCTACAAGAAAATGTGTGTAGACAGTCTAAGGGCTGCAGTTACTTAAGTATCCCAATATGTAGATAGTAGCATCCCTGTATGTCTAGTTGGCCCCTTCAGATGACTAAATAATGTTAGAAAAGTCGTCTAAAATTGCTCCTGACATCCATAGGTAAGGTGCAAGTGATGCTTATTTCTGCAGGCACACAGTTAGACTCCTCAGGAGGTGTTTGTGAGAGGGCAGAAGGTGTTAAGTGAGGAGAAACTTCTGTGGTTTGCACATGGTATTTTGCAGCCTTCAGCAGGAGTTCATGGGGAACCAAAACCTCATCCAGAGACTGATGCTACAGCCATGAGCTGCTCTCACCAGGCCGGGGGAGAGTTGAGAGGGAGCTCACCTCTTTCTGGTTTTGCCTCTCGGAACAGAGGAAAACTGAAAATACTTCTGCAAAGCAGCAGCCCGCAGCCTTCCTCTCTGCCCAGCTGGGCATACTCTTTCTCTTAAACTTCCGCTGGAACTTTCTGTCAGAGAGACCCTAAATCTCAACTCTTCCTAACTGATTCATATGTGAATTGTTCCATGGTAGAAATATCCTGATCTTTTTTACAGTTTTTTGGGGGATGCCCATGCCCTTCCCTTCCTATCTTCCCCAGGAGCCCTGTCACCACAGGTTAGCTCTGTCCTGCTTCCCCGTCCTTGGGGTAAAAGTTAATGAAAAGTGGCTTCATACCACTGTGTGAAGACCTTTGCAGAGCTTTGAGGGGTGCACACATGCTGCTTAGGCCAATGTGAGTCCCAAGCCTGCAGAATCGGCAATGCCACACCATGGGAAAGATGTGTCCTGTTACACCACCTTGCACTCCCCTCCAGACTGTGCAGCAGTCTGTTGCACTGCTAAAGTGAGCAGATAATGTGAGGTGTGTGACAGCAGCTGCCTCCTGGCATCCGTGAATGCTTGGATGTTGGAAACCAGCAGCCACTGGCCAGTGCTGCCATCCTTCTTTGCATTTCTCTGCATTGACTTCAGTTGGATTCTTCTATTTTGGTCAGTTCTGACTGTTTCCCCACCAGGAGCTCCTGGGGAAAATTTCCACCAGCAGCTGGAAAAGAGATTGAGAGTCTGTTAGCACAGGATGCAAAGCAAAGAGTTACACCTTCAACAGTGGTAACAGTGATGTAAGAAAACGCACTTATTTTCGGCTTCTCATCCTGCAATGAGCTCAAGGTTGCCCTTGTAGAGTATGTCTCTGCAAACACTCCTTTTTTTTTGATAACAGCAACACAGGAATTCAAATCCACTTGTCATCAGCTCTCAGACAAGGCATGTCTTTCTTTCCTTATATTTTCCCAACTCTGAAAGGAATGAGCTTGCCGAGAAGATGCAGACCCAGCTGCCTGCAGTGGAACAGGGCTGCTATGTAGGTGAGAATGGCCTGAAGCAATCTGCATGACTTCAGCTTGCATTTCTATCCAGGGAGGTGGGGTAGTCTCCTTTCATGTTCCTTCGATGAGATCAGTGGGCGTACAAAGTGTTCATTAACAGCCACCTGAAATGATTATGACATTTTTCCTTTATAAGGCAAATATTGAAACGTCCTGGGTCTGATATTTCTATATTTCTCATTAGTGTGAAAATTAGCTAAAAATGGGCATCTATTTTTTCTCTGCTGGTAGGTGGAATAACAAACAGGTTGAGATAGTAGCTGACAGGATGATGCCTAAATGCCATGCAAACCAAAATTTCCTTGGAAGTGAGTTCAGGTTGTTATGCATGAGTTTTTTGAGTACTGTCCTATGGAAAACAGGCTAATCCCATTTCAGGGACAGTGGGACATTAAAGGTGATGAAAGGATGTCCCCAGCAAAAGTGCTAGTGCCCAGGGAAGCTGGGAGCAGAGTGGGGAACTGAGCTGGGAAATGAGCCTTTGGACTAGACCTCAGCCATCCTCTGTTTGCCTAAAGGAGCTTGGAGGAGGATCTGGCCCTTCCATGTTATGTGTAAATTCAATAATTAGCAGCTTGTTTGGGAGCTGAAGGGATTTCTTGGTACCCATGAAGGGAGTGATTACATGATATTTCATATTTTCAAAACAATTACCCATCCTCTGCACTCACAATTTGTAATGTATATTGCGTTGTTTACAGCTCATCATTCGAAAGATAGCAAGTCCCTGGGGGATGGAAGTAGAGGGGGAAGGACAGAGGAAGACAATCTAAATTCTTATTCCTAGTGTCTATAAAGCTAATCCTGAGCTCCTTGGGATAGGGTTCCCTTGAAGTGAGGGAGTTTTGCTTCAGCAAGAGTTCAGATCCTTTATTTTGTGTAAATAAATACAGGGAGGAAGTTCCAGACTCAGCAGTAGCAGGCATTGTGGAGCTGAGCAGTTTTCTCTGTTAGGAAGATAATATCTAAATGCTCTAATTATAGCTACAGTGCAGCATACTAGGGAAATCCCCACCATTACTCTTTAGTAGCTGCTGCTGCAAAGTTTCATGGTCTGAACCATGACCTGCTTGTTAACTTATTACAAGCCTGTCAGACTACAAACTTTTCTTTTGGTGCAAAAAATCATCCCTTGCGGACCCGGGGAGGGTCCTGTCTTGTACTGAGAAAAGTCTGCATTAGGACCAGTCTGAAGCTAGCCATTTCCAGGGGTGCACCGGTGGCCTTGGGAAGCTAAGGACCACAGAAATACTGATGATCTTACTCATCCACTTGACAAACAGAAAGTCTTGAGATCTTCCTGGGGCAAACAGACTTCTAGGCCACGTGTATGGCAAGCAGTTCAGTGTCTCCATTGAGCTTTTCTTGCCTTCCTCAACTCCTCTTCCATTGGTGGATCACTTCAGTGGTAATGCCTGAAGAGTTTCCAAAGTGGAGTGAGCCACCACTTTGCATGGTGCCCAACTGCGTCTTTCTTTCTCATACGAAAGAGCGAGTAGAAGCTGGGATGTGGGGTGTGAGGTCAGTCAACCCTGTGTTAACCCTGGGAGAGGCTGTGGCTCCAGCTGGATGCATAATTCTGATGAAACCGTGACCCAGGGGATGCAGCCCAGCACAGCTTCCCCAGCTCCCACATGTGGCCTGCACCATGTCAATGTGCTGCTCTTCGGGATCTGCCACCTCCTGTCTTTGGCACCTGTGCTGGAGGCGGCTGGCTCGCTGTTGAAAAAGAGCCTTAGTTTCAGATAGTTTGCAAATAGGGCCTCTTCAGCTGACTTCAGGGAGGTGCTGCTCATGTCTGGAAGATTAATTCTTTCGGTTGCTGCTTCTGTTTGGTGTGTACCGTGATGCTGAGGTTCGAGCACCATAGCACTGGGATGTGGCATTCAGGTACATTATGTGTACATGGAGCATGGTACATACAGTAAGTAAGCAAAGCAGGTTTTGCTGCTGTCCTGTAATCATATGGGATGGGTTCCTAGTTAACCAGGGTCTTAGCAATAGGTCTGATGCAATTTATGACATCCATTTAAAAAGCCATGCTAGTCTTGTAAAGAAGCCTTATTACAGAAGAATTAACCATTTGGCTGCTCTGGCTAAGGAAACAAATTTCATTTTTTGTCACATGTATAAACGCTTACTGAGGGCTTGAAATGAAACGAATTGATTCCTTCCCCCAGCTGAAAAGTTTGCATGGAGAGGATTACAAAACTGGGAAAGATGTGTGCCAGACCCCCAAATGATTTAGGAGATTGTTCATTAATACAATTCAGTTTCTTAAATCTTAGATTTCGATCTAAATTCCTCCACCTCTTGTGCTTGCATCTTGTGCTGGATGCAAACATCTCTATTTGTACTGCAAATACAGCTATTGCCTGTCCAGTTTTCCCCAGAAATACCTTCTTTTCCCACCTGAAACACTTACCCAGGTGAAATCTGAGGACTTTGGACTAAGATTTCCA
Source organism: Falco punctatus (assembly GCF_963210335.1). Lineage (NCBI taxonomy): Eukaryota > Metazoa > Chordata > Aves > Falconiformes > Falconidae > Falco > Falco punctatus. Next base: position 12,404,071 of record NC_137585.1, on the reverse strand, counting down.
GATGCCTCTGGGCTTGGTTGGAGAAGTTGTTTGCTGCACATGACTGTCATTTGTGTGGTGCCTCTTCAGTAAGTTCAGTGTGTCAGAGATCTTCTGGTGTGCTGCTAACGGGACATGCACACGCATCTCTCAGCACAAATGTCTGAAAGCTCCCTAAACGATTGCCTTAATCTGAGATGCTTAATGGCCAACTCCTGCCTGAACTCCAACAGATCCAAAAATGAGGCAGAGTGGTATGGATACCTCACAAAATACAGCACACCTGGTTTTCAAACCTGTCAGCAATGGGAGCCTCCTCTGATAGTTCAGTGATTAGCACACTGGACACCAAATTAGTTCCGATTTGTCCTAAATTCAGAGAAACGTTAACTTTCAGGAGGACATCTCTTCTTAGAGCTACACTACCATGCACCGGAGGATGCCAGATTCCTGGAGACAAAAAAAAAAGAAGCTGGGTTCTGTAGCCTAATCCTTTGGGTAGTTGCTGGGGAAGGAAAGCCCTTGATCTGGTCTCTGCTCCTGTGTATTACTTCTACTTTACCCCTTATGTACTTTCCAATATATTTTTGGTGGATAAAAATCAGAGATAATCTTGGGGCTGGGACAAAGACCGTAAGATTCACCAGTCAGTACCCCAGAGTACTATTTCAGTTCTCAGCTCATTGATGGTTAAGTGAATGTTTTGACACCGTTGTTTTGGAGAGAAGAAGATGTATATCCAGAAAAGCCTGCAGAGGCTGGTGGTTAGAGCATTTCTGAAGGTGCAAGAGTTTTAACCCTGCCATGAAGACAGCCTGGGCGTCCTGTTTGGGAGGTGCTCCTACCACTCACGTTAGGATCTGCTGTCCTTCCTGTTAGAAAAGGCAGTTGCAGATGCCACACTGAGTGGAGACCCCGAGCTGGTGCACAGGTATCACATCCTTGCTGAGCAGATGCGGCAGTTCAGCCTCCCAGCCCAGGCTCTGGAGTTTGGCCGGACTTCAGGCTGGCACCTGGGGTTGCTCAGCCACCTGTCAAGGCCTGGGATCGCCGTGTCCTGGCCACAATCAGAAATGCAGATCACTGAGGAGCTCAGCTGCTGGATACCAGGTAGGGAAAAGGGGGAGTTCAGTGGTGTAAGAGCCCAGGGCCTAAATTCTGTCAGCATTGTGGGCTACCCTGTCTTTTCTGGTGTAAAGAGTCTACCATAGTTTTTGTCTATAGCATAAGCTATATCAAATATTTCCTGTAGAAATTATTGTATGGCTTTTCAATGTACTTGTCCTTCTAATTCAGGGGTCCTCAAACTTTTTAACCAGGGGGCCGGCGCGCGGATGAAGTGGCAGGCAGTCACCTGCGGCTGCTTGGTTTCCCCCCCAACCCCCGGCGGGGGCGGGGCGGGGGTGTTCTGTAAATACCGGGGCCGGATTGAGGACCCTGGGGGGCCGTATCCAGCCTGTGGGCCGTAGTTTGAGGATCCCTGTTCTAATTATTGGTTCTACGTGATCATGTTAGTTATATTTATCAAATGCATTGTCGCAGCATATATATACATATGCATGTACAAGGATGCGTACACACACACATATATATATATTTGCATGTACATTAGTGCAAACACACATGCATGCATACATATATATGTATGTATACATATGCGGGAAAAACTGGGAGTTACTGATTTAGGTTGAATCCTTTATTATTCCTCAGTGGCTGATCAGCGCAGACTGAAGGCTGGGGATCTCCTCAGCTGTAGACTCAGCTTTCTCACAACAGAAATTCCCTGCACTCTGGCAAACACAATTTCCCTGGAAAGCGCCCCATGATTTTCACCCCTGCAATCAATAACCTGTGGCCTGCTCCCATAGAGCACGTAACCATATTAAGGTTTTGTACTTCAGTTGCATTTGTATCTCCATTGGATTTAAAGTTTGCATGACCATGTGTAATATCCAAGCAAACACAAAAGCTAATGCTGTAAGCTCCACCTGGCCAGATTCAATATTCAATGCCTGTGTGAATAGTAGCATTATTGTGTCAAGCAGAGTTTACAATGGAAATTCAGAGCAGCTACAGGTGGTTTGAAGTCAAACAAAGAAAAGTCCGTTTACTCAGTGAGCTTACTAAAACGTGGTTGCAATTCAGTATCAGCTGATGATCAGTTCTCTGAGATAAGCAACCATCTGTCACCCACCATGTGCTTTCAGTAAATAGGAGTTCTCTGCAGGCAGCCCCTGTGCTTTGGGATTCTCCCTGGATGTCTGCTCTGCTCTTCTCCTGAGATACGTATGGCTGGTAGGTAGGCTGCAGTCTTGGCCCTGCTCTCAGGCTTTCCAGAGAAGAAGGGAAGCTGTGTGACACATCAGGAGGAAGGGGACGCTGTAACCGAGTGGTGTTGGTAGTGGAAAAGAAATTGACTTGGTTGATGCAGGACTCTCTGCCCTTATTTCACTGGTATATGAGTACCTAAGCTCCTGCACAGAAAAAGCGAAAGTGTGGTTTATTGGCATATATACAACAGACCTAAATATCAGAACTAGAGCTCCCTCTTCAAACCCTGACCTGGTTGTGACACACTGTTCTGACACCACGCAGGTGTGATGGCTCAGGAGCTCCAACCAAGTCTGCACTGCTGTGCTGCTGCCAAGCCGTGCTAACCTCTCCAGGAACCGTGGTGGAGGACCCCTGGCTAGAGACCTCGGTGCGTGCATGTGTACGTGCGTGCGTGTGTGTAGTTGACTTGAAGCAAAAGTGGTAGCAGTATGAGCAGCTGCTGATACCACTGCAGTATCACTGGTTAGGGGCAGGGCTATGCCCTGCAAGGTGCACATCAAGGCAGTGTGCTGCCCAGCTCTTCTGCACCTTTTCCTCCAGCCCTGCCCCTTCTTTGCGGGTCCCAGCTCTCTACAGGTTTTCTCTGTGTCAGCACTGGGGGGCTAAGCCTGGAGGCAGGCCACGGTCCCCTTGCTGTCCCCCTGCCTCACAGTGTTATTCTCTCCCTCTCTCCCCCTAACAGGATGCCAAAGCAGGGCAGCGCTGAGCTGTGGGACCACAATGCTACAGGCTTGAGGCTGGGGTAGGGGCTGTTGTGGGGATGGTGAAGTACCAGTTTGTCCAAGAGATGATTCAAGAGTCCCGCTTATGCACCAAGGTGCAGCTTCCACCATGAGATTAAGTCTCCCATAGACAGCAGCTGGCCTCACAGAGAGCGGGCTAAGTGTGGAGCAGAGGCTTGACTGAGGGAGAGGGAAAGACTGACTGCCTCATTTGGACACATGCCCAGACCCCACTGACGTTTCCTCCAGAAATCCTAACAGTATTCCTGTCCTTTGGGATCACGGTGCTTTCTGAGTATTCCTGTCCTAAAGAATTTTAATGCTACGGACCACCTTCCACTGCTCAGCTTTACCAGATAACGCGATACTTGTTCCGTGTTGAAAGATGACACTAATTTTACTGGTTAAATTCGGGATTGGGCAGAATGCTTCTGCAGTAGCTGATATTATACTCAGGCTTGCTTAACTATATTTCATTTTCAGCTGATGGATTACAGTCAACCTTTATACATGCTTGTTATGGAGCGTTTTAGGAACACAAGAGGTAGGTGCAGCCCAGCCTCTGGCCTGTCTGCAGGCAGCCCCAGCACCTGCAGCCCCCAAGACCTGCCTGCAGTGAGCTGCTCTTGGATGGCCGTTGTGGAGCTGTGCACAGCTGTGCTGCTGACATGCAGCAGTACTGCCTAGGGCAGGGGTCCTCAAACTATGGCCCGCAGGCTGGATACGGGCCCCCAGGGTCCTCAATCCAGCCTCCGGTATTTACAGAACCCCACCACCACCACCACCCCCCCACCCCCGGGGGTTGGGGGGGAAACCAGGCAGCCGCAGATGACTGCCTGCCACTTCATCCACGTGCCGGCCCCCTGGTTAAAAATTTTGAGGACCCCTGGGCTAGGGGGTCATAAGCAAAGGGTCTTAAGGCAGTCAGTGTGTAGAACCTGCTTAGTATTGATGGGTTAGGAAATAATGGTTGAATTTCAGCTGTGAGATCATAGCTCTGGTAAAATGTCTTCTGCCTGGGCTGCCTGTGGCTGGTAGCTGCTCTAGGCAGAAACAGGGTGTCTCCTGTTGCCAACAACCTTTGCATGGCACTTGCCTTGTACCTCCTGATTTTTGATCCCACCAGTCCACTGGGGATCCCTTTGGAGTAGCGATCCCAATAATAACAAATGCAAATCCAGAAGAACCTTTCAGCAAGGCTCTAGTTCTCAGACAAGTCATTTCTGTTCAGGAAGACTGGCTTTGCGTTGGTGAGTGCCTCAGCCCACACACAGTGCTGTACTTTGCTCCTGTTACCATCTGCTTGGTGTAGAACAGAAGTCTAAAACCTGAATGAGATGCAGGGAGATAACAGAGCCAGCATCACTCCTGTGTGAACTGGTTGATAGGAAGGTATCTGCACCCAGAATTTCCACTGGTAGAAGCACTGACTGAGGTCCTGTCGTTTGTGTGATTGTATGAGAGAAGCCTCTGCTTGTCTGCATTTGAAACTTACTCTAATGCAGCTGCAGTGGACAGGGAGGCGGTGGCGGGGGGGGGGGGGGGCGGGGGGGGAGGCAGCGGAGAAATCTCTTGTGTAGGCAAGAGGAAGGAAGGCATAGTTGCAAGAGCATTAGATCTGAAGAGTCACTGGGCAACCTTGAACATCTGAGTTTCTGTTCCCCACATGGTAATGGGTAAACAGGACTGCCCTGCCTCACAGGAGCGCTGTCAGGATAAATATGGCAGAGATGTGGGGGTGGCACAGCATGCCGGAGAAAGGCCTAAAATCCAGTGGCCACACAAACTCTTGAGTGCATCACGGTGCTTAGCTCTCCTACAGCATCTTTCTTGTGTGAATTCCAAATGACCTACCAGACATCACTTACTTTAACCTTCAAAATATTTCTGGGAGTTAGTTATTAGGCCCCTTGTATAGTGAGGATAACAGTGGAGCAGCGCTTTCCAAAGAAAGTGGGAGTGGATTCAGTTTTCCTGACTCTCGGTGTTGTCCTTTAAACAGAGGAATTGCCTTAAGCTTCAAACTCTTTGGTGTTTGTTGGGGCTTTTTTTGCTTATACCTTTTGAGGAGAGGGGAAACGGCCTGGGTAGAAGGGTTAAGCTCAAAGATTTTCTAAAGGGCAGTACAGCTTTTCGCCTTTAGGACTTTACTGCAGAGCTATCTCAAGCTCAAACCTAGATGCTGTCCTTAATGCTAAGGTTTCCATACATAAGCTCTACCGCCATCAGCCCTGTCTGGCTTCAGAGAGGCTGAGTTATTGCTCTCATTTGTACGTCTCCTATGTATATGGAAGATGAAGGCTTAATTACTAAAATCCTTAATAGGGCCTCACTGTCTTCTTTCAGTGTTCTGCTGCATGTGTGGAAAAGCAGGCATATTCCTTCCCCCTCTGCAAAGACCTTACCAAAAAACCCGTGAGTGGATTAGTGTATTGTGATGTGAAGAACCACAGGCCAAACCCATATCTAATTGAATGTTGTAGGAGAAAGAAATTTTAGGGACCCGCAAGCCTTGGAAGGCTGCTAGAGGGAACATGGTCCTGGGGGAGGCCGTGCACTGCCATAGACACACAAAATCAGAGGACTGATGAGGTTGGAAGGCACCTCTGGAGATCATCTGGTCCAACCACCCTGTTCAGAGCAGGGTCAGATAGAGCAGGTTGCTCAGGGCTGTGTCCGGTTGGGTTTTGAACATTTCAAAAGGATAAAGGCTTCTGGCTTTTTTGGGGAAAGTTTAAACTTCCGTGCTAATCAGATTACTTGAGCTACTTTTGCAGTGAAGCCCTATCTTAATTTAAATTCAGCACAAGATGATAGTGGGCAAAATAGTTTTGATATCTGACAGCTGTTAGGAGACTATCGAGTGAATGTTGTTTGGCTTAACCTGGTCTCCAGTGGATAACTGACTAGGTAGGATGACAATCCATGGACTAGCTGGGCAGGAAAAAGAAATTAGAACTTTATCTTAGGCCGAGGCAGGCAGGATGCTGAAGTGAGCAGCACTGCATTCTCCCTGGACACCCCCCTGGGGAAGGAGGAGCAGACCCTCATGATTCTGCTCACTGGAAGCTCTCACCAGGGCTGTAGTTATGCAACATGTCACAAGGAGAAGAAAAACAAACGACTTTTATATCTCCTCACCCATCTGCACTTCCTCCTTGTAGACCAGTACTGCAAACACAATTATCGGGAGCATCGTGTTGGCAGTATTTTTAGTAAACACAAGACTCATGTGAACTTGTTCCTCCTTCTCCTTGTCCTTGTCCCCTATACATATGATAGACTGGAGAGTTTTCTGAGCAGAACCTTTTGAGGTTCCCCTATTTCTGCCTTCCAGGCAAAACTGCTTGACTATAACACTGCAAGCCTAGAGCTGACTGAAGGAACAACTGATTTGAGATCGAAGGAATAATTTCCCCCTTGAGTGCTAAGTGCTTCGCCAGGTTGGGATTCCTGGAGTTCCAGGGATTGCCTTGCTGTTGGGTCATGAACGGCTCAATACACAATAGCTGGCAAAGGAAGATGAGGAAATTCACAGGGCTATACAGGGAAAAAAATATAAAGTGTGTTTATTAATAAGGAATGTTCCCAAAGGTTTCCAAACTATCCAAAAATAGGCGCACACATTCCTAAGGACAGTGCAAATGTGTGTGGCAAGATCCTCCTGCTACTGTTTGGGGAGAAATGGGGAGGGAGGTGGAAAACAAATTGGAAAAGGTATTTTCATTCAGTTCTCTGGCATGGCTTAAGTAAGCGAACGACTGTTCACTTTTATCCTGCACCATCCCAAGAGCATTGCTGCCAAAATTTGTGTTCAAAGACTGGTTTGCACTTTGCCATCATCTGAGGTCTCTCCCTCAACCCCACTGAAGGGAAAAGCTGTCCGGGCTGGTTCCTGCCTGGTGCTTCAGGAATACAGGCTCTGTCCATCCCCCTAACCTCACTTCTCTGTTTCCTAAAATTGCTTTTTTTCACCAGTTTGAGTTGCCACTTAAACAGCATCTCTGGTTTTAGGATTGCATCTGCACACCCAGTCATAAAGTTCGTGATGCAGAGGGTGGCTGCTCGCCTCCATCCCACCTGTACGATGGCGTACGTTGTCCTGGTGGTCATTTTCCTCCTGACCTTTTCCTTCCCGTTCCCCCCCAGTTCAGAGTGACACCTGGTGCCTGGGACAACTCCTGCAGGGCTTGGCTCCTTTTCTCCTCTCTCATGCCACAGGCACATACATGCTTTATATAAAGAAGTGCCATATTTTGACCCAAAAATGTGATACCTGGACAGGGCATGGCCTTGGTCTGGGGGAATCTATCAAGAGAGGCTGAAGGAGGACCTTTGTTTGCAGATCATTCTCATCTACTGTTCTACTTCCAGCTCTCTCTCAAGCTGATTGAGAGCTTTCCCTGATTTTAATGTGAGTCAGGCTAGTGCTTAAATAAAAAGATTTCCTCACCTTTTTGGTCATAGTTTTCGATGTGCGTCTTCCTGCATTTCACCAGGGAGGTTTTCTGGCATGAAATCTGTTGGTTTTGTTTTGCAGAGGTAGGAGGTGTTCATAAATAATGAACTTAGTCCAGCCTAAGTTCTTTGTTGCTGTTTGCTGTATTTTTCATGTTTTATGTTCCCTTTTTAGATGGTTTTGAAAAAAGCAAAACAAAACCGAAAAGTAATTACTGAGTGTTTCCCCACATTTCACAAACTTCCTTTTTGAGTCATTGTTTGTGTGCCCTCCCTGGGAACTGGATTCTGATCTCTTCTGCTGTCTGGCTGACGTGTCTGAAATATTTTGAAATCTGCAGGATAATTTAAGCAAAATACGTTTCTATCCCAGCCTTGCATTTGGTATCATAATAATTTTTAAAACATGCTATCAGTGAATCTCTTGGGTAAATTCTGAAATTATTGTTCAATTACCTTTATCTGTGAGTTCCAGAAATTAGCATGGAATTTTCAGGAAGGGACTGTTTTGCATTCTGTTGATATATTCTTCATGCACACTAATTAATTTAAAAATAAAGAAAAAAGCCCTGTTCATATGGATGGGGGCCGGGCCAGGGACGATTGTTTAAAGATATGTGTACTAATTAATTTTAAAATAAATAAAGAAAAAAGCCTTTTTCATAGGGGAGGGCATGGCGGGGGGGTGGGTGGGGGGAGGAGGCAGCAGGGACAGTTGTTTAGAGGCTGCTGTTCTTTATGACTGTGATCTCCAGAATTCTCAAAATTGCTGCAGACTGTGGCCTTATGCCTCATTTCTTTTTTTAATGGCCATCCTCACATCAAGTGGTCTTGCAAAGGTGTCTTCAAAGAACAGTTATGAGTTTATAGAATCATAGAATCATTTTGGTTGGAAAAGACCTGTGAGATTGAGTCCAACCATAAACCCAGCACTGCTAAGTCCACCACTAAACCATGTCCCTGGCCACCACATCTACCTTCTTTTAAGTATCTGCAGGGATGGTGACTCAGCCTCTTCCTCGGGCAGCCTGTTCCAGTGCTTGATAACCTTTTTGGTGAAGACATTTTCCCTAATATCCAATATAAACCTCCACTGGTTCAACCTGAGGACATTTCCTCTCATCCTATTGCTTGTTACTTGGGAAGAGACTGACACCTACCTCACTACAACCTCCTTTCGGGTAGTTGTAGCAAGTGATGAGGTCTCCCCTCCTTTTCTACAGACTAAACAACCCCAGTTCCCTCAGCCACTCCTCATAGGACTTGTTCATGTTATGAGGCCGTCTCTTTTCGTGCCACAAGTACTCCCCCTTGGCCCAAGAAAGAATTAAAGACAGTGGAAAGATCTCAGTCATCCTTCCCACTCAGGGGCTGTCCAGGTTTCTTGTAAGCAGGGTGAATAGTAATAAACACAGTTGTACTTGAAAATTGTTGGTCCAACCTTGCTGAGTGAGATCGGTGCAATGCTGGGAATGGGCCACAGCTGGAAGACAAGAAGTGTCCACCTGGAGAAGAGATCCCATTGGAAAGATGTCCCTGTGGAAAGCTGGTAGGGACAGGCAACCATCAGTTCTTGCCTGCAGTGGATCCTGTGACCTGATCAGCCCCATTGGCACAGTGCTGTGGGAGGACAGATATACCAGAGGTGTCTCTTTTCTGACAGCGTTGGGCCATTTGTCCTCACTGCACACTCCTGTCAGTGCCTCATTTCTTTTTGTTTCTTTTCCGGGTCCGCTTCAAGCACTGCAGCAGCAATTATCTTCCGTATTTTCCTCACTTGCATTATATGCCATGTGTTGGACACTGCTCTGCTTCATGCTGTCCTCTGGGCAAGGTCTTCAGTGGCCACCCAGAGCAACCAGTGAGCCTCTGGAGGCTTTACCTCTTCCTAAGGGCTTCTGACCCAACAGTTCAGTCATTTACTGATGCATGTGGTTACGTTTCTGGGCCATGGAAGCTTTCTTGGTTTCTTAGATTAGTTTTCTGTCATTCAAACACGTTTCACACTCTGTTACATGAGTGCCTTCAAGGGATGTTGTCAGCATCGGGCTAGCAATCAACCACAAGACTGTTGCTCATGACTTCTGGCTCTTCACAAAACTTGATGAGCCTAAATTGTTGCAAGTCACATTCTGCCACGTTTTTTCATACTGATTTCTCATCCAGGATGAAATTTCTCATTGTGAAGTGCATCTGAACTTGCACGAGGAAGGCAATCTAAGAATCTTTACAAACAGTTGAATTTTATCACCTTACTGTTAATCCCCCTCCTCCAGACTGACAATAAATGCATGGTGAAGCATAGGTCCTACTAATACAAATAGAAAAAATTACGTTAGCTCCTAATTTTTTTGTGTGGAGTATAGGTTGGTAGAGGACATGCAGGCATAAAGTGATTTATATTCTTGTCCCAAATTCCTTGGCTTTAACCTAGAGGCTTTAAGAAACAAGGGTGGTATTTGCTGCTAGTAAAGCCAATGAGAATTTGCTATTTGCAGCTGCATTTTTTTTCATCCTGCAGTTTAGCAATAAACTGATTTTCCAAGCTTACATTTTTTCCCCAAATCACTTTAACGACTTCATGAGTAGGGGTGGAAGGAGTGGTGGTGGGATTTTAATTTAATACAGATTTGTGTTCTGTTTGGCTTTTATCAGATTCACTTTGAAATTGTACAGATGAAATATCTTACAATATCTGGGTTTTCTTTCATTAATCATGTTTTACATTCACATAAAAATAGATCCTGTACCAAGTAGTTCATGTTTATGCGCACTGTAAAATTAACTGGGTAGTCACTCTACACATAAATAAAGCATGTGCCTATGACACAAATTAAAAACAAATCCCAAATACTTCAGGTCCTGTCCTAGTATCTCTTTTTGGCATGCCTAACCATGGAAATCTTGTTAAACATGTTAGATTTACCATATGTCTTAGAGTTCCAGTTTCTCTATAGAAGCCTTGCTATCTAAATGGGTTGAGGGAGGCAGATGATGATTCAGGTTTTATTGGCTCCTCAGCCCCTCTGGACCACACCTGGGGAGGCAAAGGCTACTCAGTGCTGTGCCATGCCCTACCTGGATCTTCCTCTTGATCCTTGGAGATGCATTGTGGACCTGCCCTCTTCACAGGTGACCAGAGGTATACCCCAGCCCTAATGCTCAAGAGCAAGAGAAGGAAAAACAGTTCCATCTTTCAGAGTCACTGGTGCTGGGGCTGTATGTGTGCTTAAAGAGTACAGCAGCAGCTGAACGGTGCTGAGCAGGGGTTATAGGAGCCCATCCAGGAGCTGGGTGGTCTCTTGTGCAGTCAGTTTGATTTTAATGGGTTCGCCATTTGACCCGAGGAGACAACAAGGAGTGCAAATGGCAAGAAAAATTATTAGTGTGTAATAAGAGTCATTTAAGTAAATTGGTGACCCAAATAGACAGAGTAATGGGATAAAGGTTGGAATATTGGGTTTCTAACCACTGCCGTTTGTTTCTTACAGCATGTGTTGGGGAGGAGGTAAGAGTCCATAAGCTGACAATTGCCTTTACGATTAAAAGTACAGGCTGTGGTCAGAAGTGGTTCATTTTGGCTTGGCTGTGAGGAGCAGGGATATGTGTAAAGGGTCAGGTAAGCGGGTTTCTGAGCCTGAGGTTCTGCCTGTACTTGACAGTTATCCTCACTCTTACCCCCCCAGGACTGGGCATATTGCCTCCTTGCCTCTGGCTCGATACCTAGATGAAAGCCACCTGTTCAAGTTTCAACTCTATTGCGTGCTCTGTGGCCAAAGTGAGAGTGAGCTGTGTAGGAGCACCGGGCTGAGAAGAGCGTACGCAAAAGCTGAAGAGCGGCAAGGAGCAGCTTAGGCTGAGTGGGCAGCGTGGATACATAATTAGTGTCACTGTGGATAAACACCGAGTGATACATATGGGGAAAAGCAGTCTTACCTCACATGGAAAACAACGGACTAAGTGCTCACCGCTGTCACAGAGGAATGCAGTCATGGGCTCTAATACAGAAAACCACCCCCAGGATCAGCAGGGGTCAAAGACCTCATCTCATTTTAGGGTGCGAATCAGAAACCGTCACTCTACCCCTGTACAAATCTGTGTATGTGTGCCCACATCCATGAGCAGTTCTGCGATTCCCACCCTTGGAAAAGCTGTGCAGAAATGGAAAACATTCAGAGAAAGATAACAAAGGTGATCCAAGGCATGGGACAGCTTGCTTATAAGCAACGATTAATTAAGCCACCTCTTTTAAACTTCCCTAATTTGTCAGCCTTGGAGAGGATTGATTGAGGACACCTAAATAGAAGCCTGTAAACTCATTTATGTCTTAGAGAGGGTGATTGTTCACTGTCTCTTCAAGTACAAAGCAAAGAAGCTGTCAAGGTGACAGTTCAGAGTAACCAAGGAGGAGCAGCTCTTCCCATCAGGCGTAGCGAAGCCCTCAGCCTCGTTGCCAGCGGAGGTGGGTGTTAAGAGTTTACATAGGCTTAAGTGGTGATTGAACAAGTTTGCAGAAGGGAAATCCATCCTGGGTTATTAAACACAAAACCACCAGGAAATTCCTGAGTTTCAAACCATTAGAGTTTGGGAGAATACTCTTGGGGAAACAGCATTACAGGCTTGTCCTGTTCCTACATTCCTCACTAGGCATTTGCTTTTAGCCAGTGTCAGAGACAGGAAATTTGGCTAGATGGACCTTTCAACTGGCTGGTACTCTGAGCCTCACTACAGTCATCATCAGCATGCCAGTGTATAAATGTTTGCTAGGAACTGCAACATTCATCACAGAAATTAGAAAAGTTTTCTGCGATTATAGTCAACACATTTGGTTAATTTGAAAGAGTTCAGACCCAAATGAGTTCAGAATTTCCAGGTGATGGTTTTTCATCTGCCCTGGCAAATCCTGTTGGAAAGCAGGGGAATCTAGCGGCCTTGTAGCAACAGCCTTGTTCCCTCAGTGAATCTTTCCAACCACTCCTTACCTAGCTAGATACCCCTAGCTCCTACAAGTGGAGCTACAAGATCTAATAAGCAAGTTAAGTCTCCCTGATGTGGGGTGTCCAGGAAGGTGGCTGCATCAGTTCCACACTGGCACCAACGATGGCCCGCTTTCTCCCCGTTGCCATCATTTCTCTTTTACTCTTTTTTTGCTTTCCAAGGGCAGCATTAAGCACATGCATCGTTCAGACATAATGTTATATGTCTGCTTGCTGTCGGTGGAAAGTTGAGCATATCCACAATTGTTATTCTTGATGCAGAATTGAAGGCTTTTATTCTGGGCTCAGGTATGGATCATAGCCCATTATACAGCCTTGTCACAAATCAGAAACAGAAATTGACTTTCCTTCCTTTACAGGAAATCTAACCTTTGTGAAAGTGCTGAATACTTATAAATGGAGAAAGCCTGTGAGCTTGGTCCAACACTCTTGACCCCTGGCAAAACTTTTATTTCATAATGGGACTCAAAGGATAAATTACTCTTAATAGGAGGTATGAAGGCAAATTAAAATAGGGATGTTAATTTGGAGTGGGTGTAAATGGGTGTGACTCTTTTGAAATGGATGAAACTGCCCTCCCTTTCACCAAGTCTGGATTTGCCCCCTTCTCCCTCGCCACGCCTGTGGAAGAGCAGGTGCCATGCTCAGCTCAGGAGCCTGGGTGTGTGTCCTCAGCTGTCAGTCCTGCCCTTACCCTTTCTCATTACCAAAACAAAAACAAGCCCAGAGGAATTTAAACCTGCTGGTTTTGTTCTGTTAACAAATACCAACTGCAAACCTGTTTTTCTTGCTCTCCTGATGAGGAGGGAAAGACAGTGTATGGGCAGGGAACTGAAGATGAGGAGCTGCATCGAATTGATGTTTGCACTTGTGGGGAAGGGCGATTGGAAGGGTTAATCATGCCTGGTTTTGAAAGTAGCGGAGAAAAGGAGTATGACAGCAAAAAATATATTAAAAATAAAGCCAAAACGTAAAAACTGGCTGCAAAGACAGGCTTGGGCAAAAGCATTTCATGTGAAGAGTCATGCACACATATGGGATAAATTACCAAGAAAGGGCATGGAAACAAAACATCTTAAATGTATATTTAAAAGCAAAATAGCAAGGGGGAGAAGAGACATGGGATGTTGCTAAAGAAAGATGATGAGAGAGATGGCATAGGAGCCGGCAGGAAATGGTAGCAAAACAGCTGCCAGCGAAAGGGCCTATGGGGCCGATGGCGTTCGGCTCCTTTTGTTTGTTGGAGGCCTTGGTAGGACTTTTCCTGCTGAATTTAACGTGGAGGCACAGTGTGGTGTGCAGGGCATACACATCTGAGGACACAGGGGAGGAGAAGAGTGGGGGAAATGAGGTTGGGACAATGGAAAAGAAAAGCAAAACACCTGATCTCTTGTTCCAGGAATCCCTGTGGACTGCAGAGCAGGAGGAAGAAGAGGAAGGGAGTGAGTACTCTGCAAAATATTCCCCTTGGCTGCTACCCAAGAACTCCTATGGGAAACTAAGGTACTTTTGGCATGTGTGGTGCTAAAACAAACCTTATCTACACCACAAAAATTAGAGCTGCGTTGGTTATCTGCTTGCTTTGCCGAGGGTAGCTGTACTCGGGACTGTTCTGGTTCATACCTGTTCTGCTCACCACGTTCGTCCATGTTTCCAGGGAGGTCCTCATCGTGGCTGCAGAAACAGTGCTGAACTTGGTTTGTCCTCGTCTACACTTGCAGCTAATTCACATTCAGCCTTGGTGCAGCCGCTTCTGTTGCTGACACCTGTTGTCAGCAGTCGGTAATTTCTTTTTTTAGGACAAGCCTACATTGCCCTGGAGCTCAGAAAGGGCCTTAAATTAGACTTAATTCTATTCAGATGTAGTTAGCGGTATTTAATTAGCACAGTCCTGAAGCAAAAGTCAGGCTATTCCTTGGATCACTGAAGTGGATTCTGGATACTTTCCATATTGCTGCAGGAGTCTGACCTTTATTTTTTTTATCTTTAGCCCAAGAAATGTGCTGGGGCTTTTCAAGCACTTTCAGAGTAGGGGCCACATCTTAATAGACAGATTCCTTTGCAGATGGCTTCCTGCTCGTTTGCAATTGCAAAACTGCACTGAGGCAATTACCATGATTGCAGACATGGGAATGTGACATTAGGAAAGCATTTAATGTATTCTCAGCATCTGTTACAGTACTGCTGCAAATGGAAACCATGGGGAGATGCCAGCACCATGGGTAGGACTCAGCTTGCTTAACTTTGACTGACTAGAAGTTTGCGTCCAGTCTGGACTAGACATACAGGTACTCTCTGTAGATAGTGAACATACACAGGCATTTCCAGAGGCTGATTCACCTATGGCAAGTTGGTATCCAAGGGAAGAGGGATGACTTGTCCTCTGATGGTTCTCTATTTTCTGGGGAAGACAGTACTTCAAGCTAGCAATCCCATATTAGGCAGCTAAAATTAGGTGATTTGAGTCCTGTCCTCTGTGACCATTATGATTTTCACAGACCCCTGGAAATCACCCCAGAAATAATGACCCAGTGCTAATTGTACCTCCATGGTCTGTTAGCTGACAAACTATGAGATCTTCTGCTTGCCAGAAGAGTTCAGTTTATTCCCAGAAAGTGATGCAGGAGCTGGCAAGAAGATACTCTAAGTAATAAGAAGAAGGAGGGGTGGGGGCAGTGTATCAGCAGTAATACAGACAACCCCCAGCCTTCAGATTAAAAGCCTTAGCTGTGTAAACCTAGAGACAGATGCTCTAGGAGCTATTTGTTTTAACTTTTCTGCTTTTTCATTCAGTTTTTTGCCCATTTTCTCCCTTGTTTCTATGGCGATGCCTACACTACATGGCTAGAACGTCATCTTCCTCAAAGCCATTTTTAAATGGAGGTTCAGACAAGGCTACTGAACTTCTTATCTTAAGAGTCTGTTAGTTCTTCTCTGGCGAAATACTTTCATTTTGCATGACGTAATGAAATAGGAAAACAAAGAAACAGAGAGAATTAGTAGCATCTATGTACATTTTTAAAATGCCTAATTTTCAGGCCCTAAACATGAAAGAACCCCAAAAGGCAATGAGGAAGCCCCAGGTGGGGTGACCCAGGAGAGCTTGTGGGCTAAGGTGCAGGTGGGATCTGAAATGGGGGTGCTGTATGAGCTCTGTGCTGTGGGAGGGGATCCAGCCATGATTAGAAAGGATTGATTCCTCCTCATTTCTGGAAAGGAAGAGTTTGGGCACCTTCATGGCTGTGGGTCTTGAGAGGAAATAAGCATCTATCTCCCTGCAGTCCAGAGCCAGCTGCTGAAACAGCACAGACTCACCTGACCGAGCTGGGTATCCCAAACGGGCTGGCCACTGTAACGTAGCAAGGTTTTACCTCCCTCGTCTCCTCCTCCGGTGGATTTTGAGGCTTGTGCAGAGCTTGGGTTTGTTGGAGTTTCATGGTTCCCAGGAGAGCCTGCAGCCACCCACTGGCCGTGACTATCACAGGCTGTGAGAGCGGTGGGTCTCAGGCCAGAGCTTTTCATCTCAGTCTTTCCTATTATTACCTGGTTGGATCCTTGCTCGGAGTATTGGCTTCAGTGGACCTCCTCCTTACACATCTACCCACATCATGGAGGGCAGTGGGATCCAGCACCCTCACAGCTAGTGAAAACATCTCATTAGCTTTGGGGGTATCTCCGTCTCCTGTTGCCTGGAAATAGCAGCTTGACCACTGTCTGCAATACGATCTGTGAGGCAGGGACCTATCAAGGCCAGCTGGGGACTGGGAATCCCCTCCACGGCTGAGCACCTAGGGCCACATCAGATGCTACAGTAGCCAGAAGAGTCAGTGCCTTCCCCTGCTCCACCATCTATTAACCTGTGGGTCCTGCCAACACAGTTGTTGGGGTTGCACTTTGAATAACACCTGCGAACTACACTATTAAAAACCACTTTCTGTCCTTCCATTATTACGAATTTAACCTGGGGCACTCCAGTGACCTAGCTCAAACCGTGGGTTGCCAGACAGCAGCATCCACTCCACTGAGGGGGAAGGTGAAATCAGGGGGAAAATGGGCAGCTGGAAATGGTAGTGGTGGAGAAAATATAACATTGAAGCAGATTGTAAGAGTTCTGGGGTTTTTTTAAACAGCTTATGCCTAGCTTTTAAGAAGTTAGCCTGAAGCCTGAACTAATGTGATTTGTTTCAAATCAGCTGTTAGGGGAGAATGTCCTGCTTCTTTGAATTTAAAGTATCCTTGAATACTCTTAACTACTCAAAGTACTTTAAGTATTTTTGAGCTTTTAAGTACATGAGTCTGTCAGTGGGGGTTTGGCCCCTACAAACACTCTGATGGGGCACTGCCACACAAATTACCCCACTGACCTACCCTCTTCTCCAAACCCTCCTTCTCCTTCATTGTCACAAGCATTAGCATGGCTGTGTGCTGAGACAGGCTGGAGAAGAAGTCCTGGGGCTACTTCTGAGTTTAGTATCTTCTTTCCTTCCTTTGGTAAAACCAGGTTTTGGCCTCCTTCTCCCTCTTCCTATATTGTGAAAGTGCAACTGTTTACAGCAGAGCTGCAAAATCATCTGGATTATTCTCCCCTGCAATCTTTTATTTTTTCCTTATTTTTCAGTTTCATTTTAAAGACTTTGCTTAAAGGTGAGGTGGGAATGAGTGGTCAATGGTGGCAAAGGGCAGAAACCCCTTAAATCATCTTTCTGACTGTAGTGACGTTGTGAAGGGATCATGCAGCAAATGGTAATGTTTAACCATGCCCTGTTGCAGCTGGAACCAGGAACTCAGCTGTGGGTTGCTGGGCTTTTGGGGCTGAAGACCGTCCCTTTGCAGCCCCCCTGAAGCTGAGGAGCACTGCGTGCCCATCTTCAGACTACACCATGCCATCCAGTTCTTCTCCAGGTTTTTGGGGAGCTCTGTCAGGCTGTGGGGCATGTGGCTTGCGACAACTCACTTATGCAATATAGGCTCTATCTGCTTGCTGCTGCCAGATTGTGGAAATCTGCAAATAATTGCAAAGTCTGCCAGTTTAATTGAATTGTGGTGTATTTGCACAGATGGATGAAGTCTTCCAGGCCAATATTTTCCAGAGTGACTTAGCAATCTCTCATCTTTAAGGTGCCCAGTATGAGACACCTTAAAAGCAATGAGTTTCTGCAGATTTTTTTAAGAGAAACACCCCCAAACTGAAGTAATCCAAACCACCAAACACCCAGAAACCCCTTGCCCTAGAGGCCTTGAGATGAAGGATCTTTCATAGTAGCTTGATGTAAGCCAAACTAAATTAATCAAAATAATACAAGACATCTTAACACATCCTTTGTTCAGCAGAAATATCCAGTGTGAATGTGTACGTGTGCAGGCATCTTTACAGAAATTATAATGAATAAATGAATATTTGTGTGTTAAGGGAAGGAGGAAAAGAAAGACATTTTATTTCATGTGACAGTTGACTGTTGTTGTTGTTTTTTTTTAATAAGGTACAAAATGTTTCTGTAGAAAAGTGTCCCTGTGTGCTCTGGCCCTTTTCCAGGCCTAGAGCTAAGTACTCCCTGGGGAAAAGAAAGCATCCTACTTGACTTTCTGAAGTATAGGCTGTTATCACTTGTAGAAGCTGAAAAGGAAAAGAATCAAATTACTTATTAACTAAATACAAACTCTGTAAAATTGCTCAGAAATAACCAGCCCTTGGGGCCCAAGCTACAGATACTCGATATTTGAATGTGCAAAAGAAAAACAGTTTATTAGCATTATCATCAGCTTTTTCTACCAATAATTTGCAGGGAGGCAATAAAGCTGTAGTAGATACTGCTGTTCTCACTGAAAGATTCCACTAAATCACCCTTGCAAAAATAAACAATTTGTAAGAAGAAATAAATGGCCATTGTAAAATGTTGTTAGGAGCATGCACTGAAGTAGTACCAACCTAAAATCAACTCAATTAAATCAAAACTGTTGTCACAGGCTGAAAAATCATGTAGCTACATGATCTTGCTGTAATTATTATTGAGAATGTGACCTTGGAAGCCTGCATGATTGTAACGAAGTTGAGGTGCCCTAGTGCTGAAGTAACTTTTGAAAATAGGACCTCAGTTAGCTCCAAACCAATGCTAGTTGGCTTTGCAAAGTCTTCCCAAATGCTTCTCCAGATCATACGTTCAGAGTTGAAGTCAGCCCTTCACCTGTGTGAACAAAGTGGACCTCGGTTTCCAGTGTGAGCACTGTTTTGCTGTGTCAGTTAGTTTTTTGTCTTCCAGCTGATGGTCCTGAAGCCATGCTACTGCTAGGGAGTTTTGAATCTTTCCTTTCCAGTAGAATGAGTTCCTGGTACCTGTGGATAAAGAGGAAGTCTCATTAAAAAGAACCCCAACACATTGTTTTGGAAACCTCAGCGTTATTAAAACCCTGAAGCGACCTTGCACCCTCAGAGCAGTGTACTCATTAGAGCCCAGCCTCCACCTTCTCACCAGGCACCCCGAGAAGGCTTATTGCCAACCATCTCTAGAGCATTAGAGACAGGTTTTCAAACGTATTTAGACACCTGAATGCCTTTGAGGACTTGGCCCTGAGTTTTCAGTAGGCTTAATTTGGCCTGGTGGGTGGCTGACTAGCCTCTTTTGATTGCCGAGTGCTGAGAGTTGGGGTTTTTTTTCTAACTCTGGGGCTGAGCAATTCAACCACGGCAGAGTAAGGCAACCCGAAGGAGGGGTCTAGCAAGGTTTAGTAGTTTGCTCTAGAGACTTGCAAGGAGCATGTGAGAATGGGTTCCCCACTGGCCTCAGAAGCTTTGGCTGTCCTGAGGTTCTTCAGGCTCTCTTGAAACGATGGGGAGCTGTAGGCTCAAAAAGTGCCAGATGAGGGCTTCGATAAATTTTTGGTGGTTTTGTAAGGGCAAAGGAGTTCTGAGAGGTTGCACATGGCTTATGAGTACTGGAGACCACCAGGAACATAATAACTTATTTTAGAACCTTGTTATAGGGATGCAAAGAGCAGTTACTGAGTCAGACTATAGCTTTTGCTGCTTCTGTGTTTTCCCACCTGACTGTTGTGGGGGGAAAACAGCAGAAAGGGAGACTTGCCTGGGCCTCTCATAGTATCAGCTATGTTTTGTATGTTGCTGTTAAAGTAAGCTATTAAGTATAAACTACAATATTTGCAATGCCAACTTTGTCCTTTGCAAAAGTTTTGAGTGGAAGTTGTTTTCAAAAAGCCTTTCAAACTAGAGATAACGAGGTGACAAATCCTTTAAAGTGATGCTTTCAGGTACTTGTCTTTGAATAGATGTCCCAGTTTAGCTGCTGGCAGCCAGAACAAAGGGAGTAACCAGACAGCTTGTTAGAGTCAAAAAACACAGCAGATTAGGCCTCTGCTCTGAGAAATGTTTAACTCCTTATGAGGGAAACCCAGAACACATGCTGGTAAATATGAGGGCTCTCTTTTTCCATCCTTCTCATAAGCAGCTGAGGTCATGGCCCCAGTGCATTTTGCAATAGACTGGCTTTGGTGAAATCATTTTTGCCTTTTGGCTTGCCAGCTTACTCAACTATTTTAGGCATAGCTGGTTTAGATCAGCCATGAACGGGATTAGGAACACTGATGTTGATAATGGGGCCCAGCAGGCTTTTGCCCTGGCAAGACTACCACTGGTGGGGATGGGTGGTGGTAGAGCACTTCTGGGGAGGAACAAGGAGTTGTAGGTTTGGCTACTGGCAACTGGGCTGCAAATTCTTAGAGGGCTGAGAAAAGGAGGGGATGCTTTTGAACCTGATATGCAGGTTGCTTATTAGAGGATCAACTTAGAGACAGTTCTTGAGTTGTTTTGGGGTGTTTTTTTCTCCAGGTAGTATCGCCCAAAAGGCCACGTTTGTGTGTGGGGTCACTAGGATGACAAGATTTATTTTGTCTTGAAGTGCCTGTCACCTACCTTGTAATGATTTTCTTGTTGCCAGATGCTTGCAGAATCTACTCTCAATATTTCTCTGTAATAACATCATGTTACTGTAGGTTAATGCCCTGGCTTTTGCATCCTGGAGCTGTACAGTTCCCTTGCTGGGTTAATTAACAGGAACAAGAAGTGGTAAGCTTGAAATGTAATGGGTACTGTTGTATTTGTAATTACTCTGGCACCTAGAGACCTTGACTGAGATTGAAGTCCCACTGTACCCGGTACTGTTCAAACAGAGCGTTTCCAACAGCTTAAAGTCTAAACAGATTAGGAGAAGGGTGAGGGGAGAAATATATAGGTGCCAAGAGTTGCAGCAATGTGCATAACATGACCCAGGGAAGCCAGAACCAGGACTCAGATCCCAAGCCTCCATAGTAGTCAGTTACTTAATGCCATCGTTTTGCTGTGTGAAATGGGTCATCTCCCTTAAAGGGTTTAGAAAGTAGCCAGACCAGTTCTTCTGTTTATATAAGGAAGATGTTTGTAGACCTCTTGATCCTAAGGCAATTAATATAGCATATTGAGTGGGAAAAAAAAGAAAGAAAAAAGAAGAAAAAAAAAAAGGTAGGCCAGATTCTCATGCAAATGGCACCCAAAATGCCTAAAATTCTTACAGATGCAGATGGTTTTGTGTTGGGTTATTTTTTTTGATGAGCGGCCTCTTTGTGGTCAGTTGTAAGCATCACATTTACATAGTTCTGTATTTCTGAAAAAGCCTATTGCATAAAGTTGGGATCCTACCAAATGAAAACAAAACACAACACTAATGAAAAATAACAAGCTCTTCCAACAATGTTCAGTAACTGAGTTAGAGGTTAGTGCTGCATTCTGGAAAGAAAAAAAAAAATCCAGGCACCGTATAATTTCATGCACTAAAAACTTTAAACATTTCAGAAGAACATAACATATGACATAGGGTGTTTTTATTTAATGAATGGCTTTAAGAAATGGGGCCAGTGTCCCTTCTCACAGATGAATGCCTTGTGCCAAGAGCGTTGCTGTACAGTGTGTCATCACTTGGGAACCTAAAGAATTGTACTTGAGAAAACATTGCTACAAAATATCATCCCCTTCCCAGAAAGGTTCACTTCAGGCTTTGTAGGAAAACAGAACAACTCATTTCCACTGAATATAATTCATCTGTTGAGAAACTTTCTTAAAGGCATAGGTCGCAGAGCAAGTGGCTGGAAAACTGTTCAATCTCGTAGTAACAATAATAGTTCATCATCATTATTACTGCTTCGCTCTTGCATCACACTTGCTGTGCTCAGCAGAATTTACAAACACAAAGCAGTTAATCCTCACCGTACCCTGGTGATGGGGTAAAGTGTTGGGTGCTTCAGGGGGTCTCTGCAGAGGCGCACTCCTAGAGCTGGAGCTCCCCGAAGCAATTAACCTGAGCCGGGCTTGTCTTCAGCCTGAGGTACAGCGGCTGCCGAGGCAAGGGCCTTTCCGTGTGCCATAAGGGTCAGCCACACCACGAACCAGAGGGCTTTGTCTCATTTATTTGTACCTGAGAGGGTTCTGTGTGGTTTGTGTTGTGATTGGAGGAAAGGAAAGCAAAGGGAAAGGGAAAGGGAAAAGGAAAAGGAAAGGGAAAGGGAAAGGGAAAGGGAAGGGGAAGGGGAAGGGGAAGGGGAAGGGGAAGGGGAAGGGGAAAGGGAAAAGCATGTTTAGCTGCCATGAGGAGCCTCCAGTTAAGATTCTCATGTCAAAAATTTGCTATTCTGACAAGGGATGTGTGATGTATTAGGTGTGAAGTCTTACACAGATGGAGTTACACTGGCTTGAAAATGCTTTTGTTCAAATGCTGTGTTTTGTTTGGGGAAATGTGGCCAGTTTACAGCAAGTAATCGTTTTACTGATTGAAGCCCCATGTACCTCCACAATAGCCTTGTTTTCTGCGATAGCTCAACATAAGTGTGTGTGTGTGTGTCTGTGTTTATTTTTAGGGACTGCATATGAACATCCTCTTCCTTGTCCCTGGTGTGAAAATGGAAGTTGATTACCCAGAAAGGTGCATCGTTGCTGGCTGTAGGACACTCCCAGCTTCACCTGCTTCAAAAGCAGTTTAAGCTCGCTCTAATATTGCACTGCAGGCAAAATGGAAAAAAAGGAGAAAGAAAGAAAGAAAGAAAGAAAAAAAAAATGGTGGTCTGAGCCATACCAGGAAATTCTTCCCTGAGATAAAATCAGGGTCGTTTAGAAGGGCTGCTCCTTTAGCAAGTGAAGGTGGTGGCAAGTGGAGAGCTTCAGAGAGAAAAGAACAGGTAACTTTTGGTGCTAATAATTTAACCTGTATCTTCCGCAGATATGACTGTTGGTATAACCTGCCCTAGGGCACGGTGATATGGTCCAGCCCCCTTGCGCTACTGCAGAGGCGCTCTGACGGATTACCTGCCTTTTAAAACAAATCCCACTAAGGACACCCCTAAGCAGTACCCCCAGCTTACAGCCCCCTCAGCCGGTCCTCGCACCCAGATCCCATCCAAGGCTTCTGCAGGTGTGTGCCGGCGCCCGCACCCCTGGGCACAACCGCTCTCCACCTGCAGCCAGGGAAACAGCCGAGCCCCCCAGAAGCGCAGGGCAGCAGGGGTGAGAGCAGGGGCCCTGCCTGCCTGGGGGGGATGCTGTCAGGAGGGAGGCCGGGTCCTGGCGCCGGCCTGATCTCTGTCCTTAGGCTCCCTCTAGAGTTTACATCAAATGAGCGAAAGGTCTTCGACTCCGCCGGGCTGTGCCCTCTCTGGCAGCCCACCTGCCCGCTCCCCGTGCTCAGCCCTGCTGCCTGCGGCCGGGGGTCAGGGCGGGCAGCGGGAGCGGCTGCATGCCAGGGAGGCTGCAGGGAGGCTGCTGCACCCTGCCCCTGCAGCGTGGCACCGAGCGGGGCAGGCATCTCCTCGCCCCCCTCGGCACTGCTCTGCGCCCCAGTGCTGCAGGGTGAGAGCCCAGGACCTTCGTAGGCTACAGTGGCTCTGGGCTCCCTGACGGTCTCTGCTGCTGAGCCTCAGCGGGCCCTGATCCTGCCCAGAAGGGAAGGGCTCCTGGCGAGCATGGTATGGGTATCCCCGGTGCGCTCAGGTGGATTCTCGAGGCCTACGCCTCCGGTCTCGTGACGGCCTCACCCCGTGTCTCTCGGAGAATTTAGTGTTTGGCCTGAAAAACTGGCGGTGTGGGGGAACAGCATCGGCTTAGCCACAGCTGAGGTGGGTGAGAAGCAAACATTCTCAAGCCTCTGGCTTTCAAATGGGTCACGCCGTGCCCCTGCCGCCTTCATCCGCCACTCTGGAAGACTCATCCTCAACTCGGGAAGACACTATTATTCCCAGTTTCCATGCTGTTTGCAAGGGAATATCGAAAATCCCAAACAACGCAGATGCTTTCTGTGCACAGTTCAGATGTGCTGGTTCACTTGACAACCTTGTGAAGTGCCGGGGAAGGCGGGTGGCCGAGGCGGGCCGGGCAGCTTGCCTGAGCGCTTCTGGGGGAAACAAAACCAGGGAGCACGCTGCCAGTGGAGAAGCCCAAATGAGAGAGGAGCAGGGTACTGGGAAGTGAGGGGACAGGGTGTTCAGAGGCTTAGAGGAGCCAGGACATTCCTCACACAGACCTCCCCACAAACACTCCTCCCTCCTTTCTGGTTCACTCCTCCAAGTTTTGGTTGGGGTTTGGGGTTGGGGTTTTTTTGTGTTGTTTTCCTTTCTTTCTCTAATCCTCTCTCCCGATCTTTGGCGGCATCTGCAGCTTAAACGGCACCAGAGCGCGCAGAACCCGGCTGTGGGAGGCAGGAGCTTCGGGGTCGCTCTCCGAGCTCGCCCCCCTCCTCACCCCGCCCTGCTGCGCGGCCGCGCAAACCCGCGCACGCCTCCCCTCCGCAGCCCGCTGCTGTGCGCATCTTCTGCAAGACGATGGCGCTCTGATCTTTCCAGATCTTTACTCCGGGGCTGTAGTATTTTTTTTTTTTGTGTGTGTGTGTATTTTTTTTTTCACGCTTCGCTGCTACTACGGGCGGGCGCCTGCCTCTCTCACGATTTGCTGCAGCCATCGGGGGTGCCTGACTGTAAACAAAACACTTTAGATCATGGCAAGGTCGCTGCAGACACAGCCTTTTTCTCCTTTGCAGCCGCAGCGATTTAAGGTGGATTGCGCAGACCGCATCGGGGGGGTGGGGGTGGGGGAGCGAAAGGGCCGCGGGGACCGTGTGGCCGCGCTCGGGGATCGCGCTCGGTCCCCGCGGCCGCGGATGCTCCGGCCGCTTCCCCCAACCCCGGGGAAGGGGGGGTGGGGTCCGCTCTGCTGTTTTTGCGTTTTCTTTTTTTTGTCTCCTTCATTTTATCCCCTTTCCTGATCGTTTGTCCCAGCGCGACCCCAGCGTTTTCGACCGCGCGGGTTGGGGGCTGCGCTGCCCGCGGAATGGCGCGGAGCTACCGCGGCTGCGGGGGTACACCCCCTGCCTCCCCCCAGCCCCTCGGAGAGCGGGGGGTGGATGGCGGAGAAGGAATAGAGGGATAAGCCAAGGCACTGACCACTCCCTCTTCATTTTCTCTTTTGCTTCCAACAGTGGCTTAAATTATTCGCGCCCCCCCCCCCCCCCCCCCGCCCCTTTGGCTTTAATTATTCGTTTTCAATATACTTGTACAGCATCCAGGGGCTCAGTCCCAGGCACTTGTGCTAGGGGAGGTGTAAACAGAACGGGGAGGGGGGGAGGGAGAAGGTTCTTGTCCTACAGTGACTTGTTTCTTCTTTTTCCAAAGGCTGCAGATAACTCGGTGCTCTTTTGCACTTCAGTCGTGTTCCTGGTTGTTTACCTGTGGGGCACCCCATATTCCCCCCCTTCCCCCCCCCCCCCCGGTATGTGTTTCTCCTCCAGCACAATGTCATAATCCTACCGATGAGGGGTTTACTTTTTTTTTTTTTTTTTTTGTGGACTCGGGAGACAAGCTGTGATTCCCAGGGAGCAGAGGCTGGGAACTCCTCATGGAAGGAGTCACCGGTGGGACATTCCGCAGGTTACCAGTTGGCAGGCCCCCATCAGCAGGGTGAGCCCTGGGCACCCTCAGGGAGTCCCTGGACATATTTTACAGATCACTTTCTTAGCCTACAATCACTGTCTTGTTAGATCAACAAAACCAAGTGTCCCACACCTGACAGAGAAGGTGAAGACAAGTTTCAAATGGGACTTCCTTGCTGGTGGCTATGGAAGTCAAAGACAGGAAAGGCTGGAGAAACAAAGATGGAATCCTGCAAATAAAGCAGATGAATAGGCCCCACTTTGCCAGCTGAGGCAGTTTTATCATGGACTTGAAACTTCAAAAAAAAGCCTCAACTCTTGCAGACATGAGAATGTCAGCTTTAATTTTCTGTAAGTGAATTGCTAGAACTTGCGGTTGCTGTGAGGAGTTGGAAAACAACTTCTGAGAGCTAAAAAACCCGGCAAACAAATAAAAATAACATGGGTAATATTTTATTTCAACCTTGTGGTTTTTAAACCGATCTCACTTGTATTCTTTCGGGGTTTTTTTTGCCTGTGCACATCATGTTTTTTGAACTTGGGTCTGGCCATACTGCGATTACTCGGGTGAGTGGTGTGAGTAAAGGCCAGGGGCTACTACCTTGGAGTTGATGAAGGCAAGCAGACTGCTGTAGCCTGGGCTTGAATGCTGTGTAATGGTTTTGTCCCCCTCCAGTGTGTGCCAAGTTTGGCATACCAGTTTGCAAGAGCAACTGCAAGAAAAATTTCAGTCACCCATCCAGAGTTAGACCTCAAACCAGAGTGAGGCTGTCTGTGTATGGCACAGGGTAAAAGCTCTACGTCTTCCAAGGCCAGATCAGTTGATTCTTGTCTCAGCCAGTGAAACCCAGTTGTGTTGACCCCTGCCTTGTTGAGATAGGTTGTCACTGCGGTGCCCCACCCCCCCAGAAGAAGAATTTGGAGAGTGTTGCTCTGCTCTCAGAGGAGAGCTGTCCAGATGGGTTGGCACCAAGAGCCTCCAACCTTCTAAGGATTCCGTTCCTGAGATGTGGCACCCCAGAAAAGTCAAAACTTTCAGCACCTGAGGGCACCCACAGTGTCCTGCAGCGTGCTGAGGGGCTGCCCTGCCTGGCGAGGGAAGATGGCCATGGAAGGGGCAGGAGGTGAGGAGGACACCGTTGCCCTTATCTCCACCGTACCTGCTGCAGCTGTCCGAGGAAGTTGCTTAGAAAAATCCCTGGCTGTGACTCTCGGCTCATCTAATCTTCCGAGCACACAGACAGGACAAAACCGAATGCTTTTGTTTTCTTTCCCCTGCTTGCCGAGATCGAAATCCCTGCACAGGGTTGGGTTGTTTTTTTTTTTTTTTTTAGAGCCATTTCTTCACATACTCCTTTCTCTGTTGGGAAGGGAGCAAGAGGTGACACCCCCCACCCACCCCCCCGCCCCGGGAGCCACCAGCCCGGCGCTGCAGCCAGCGGGGTTGGGCTGCCGGTGTCCCCTGCCCCCCCCCCCCCGCTAGCTCCGAGCTTGCCCCTAACCCCGGACTTCGGGGGGGCTGCGTCGCCAGAGCCCAGCCCAGGAAAATCAGGGCGGTGGGAGACCCCTGGCACAGGAACGATTGGAAACGTACCCAGCCGCCACCATTACCCGGGCCTCTCGGCCAAGCAACGGGACGGGGTGGGTTTTCTGGGGGGTGGCGGGCCCGAATCCTGCCGGGCCCGGGCTTGGCGGGGGGGGAGGCGGCGGGCGCGGTGCCCTCCTACCCCGTCGCCCCCCCAAGGCCCGGCCCCCGGCCCCCGCCTCCCCTGGCCCGGCCCGGCCCGCTCCCGGCCCGCAGGGGCGGCAGCCGAGCCCAGCCCACCTTTAGAGCCGGCGGCGGCGGCGAGGTAGGGCCGGGCCGACGGGGCGGTGCCCGCCGCCGTAACCAATGGCTCGGCCCGGCTGTTTAAATAGACTCGTCCTGTCAATCATTTTCTTCTTCGTCAGCCTCCCTTCAATCGCCATATTGGGCAACCGAGAAAAGGGCTCGTCTCCCCTTGTTTTTTTCCGTCTCGCTTTTACTACGCGGCGGCGGTGCGAGCGGCGGGGGCATCGCCGGCACCGGCGGGGCAGCGCGGAGCCGGGGCCGCGGAGGGCAGCGCCGCTCCCGCCTGCGCGCTCCCCCCGCGCAGCGCTCCTCCACCCGCCCGGGCTCCGCGGCGGCGGCGGCTCTGGGGCTCATCCCCGGGCCGTCGCTTATGCAAGGGCTGCTCCTCGCCCCTTCGCCGCGGGCCGAGGGCGAGCGGGGCCGGAGAGCGGGGCAGCGCGGCGCAGAGCCGCCGAGAGATAAATAAAAGGCGGAGGGGAGGAGGAGAAGGAGGAGGCGGCGGCCGGGGGGGGGGAGAACAGCGAGCAAAACAACCGCCGCCAGAAGAAAGAGGGTGGGGGGAGATGTCAAACGTCCGAATTTCTAATGGGAGCCCTACCCTGGAGCGCATGGAAGCCAGGCAGTCGGAGTACCCGAAGCCGTCAGCTTGCAGGAACCTCTTCGGGCCGGTGAATCATGAAGAGTTAAACAGGGACTTGAAGAAGCACCGCCAGGAGATGGAGGAGGCATGCCAGAGGAAGTGGAATTTCGATTTCCAGAATCACAAGCCACTGGAAGGCAGGTACGAGTGGCAAGCCGTGGAGAAGGGGAGCTCGCCCGACTTCTACTTCAGACCCCCCAGGCTACTGAAAACTGTCTGCAAGTCCGCCGGCCGCCAGAGCTTGGATGTAAACGGGAATTGCCAAACCGTGGTTTTTGTCGGTTCTCAGGGAATCTCAGAGGACACTCACTGTGTAGATCAAAAGACTGATGTTTCTGAAAATCAGACGGACTTTGCAGAGCAGTGCATTGGGCAGAGGAAAAGACCTGCCACCGATGGTAACGTACTCTCGCGAAAGCGGCAGCGCTGCTCCCCGCCGGTGGCCGCGCCGGGGCTCTCGGGCCCCCTCCCCCGTGCCGCTGCCTGGCCTGGCTGCGGTGGGCTGTGCCCCACGGGGCACCGGCGCGGTGTGTTACCTTCCCTTTCCCCCCCGCCTCCTTTCGCGTAAAAAAGCCCAGGTGCTGTTTGCGGTCCCGGGGCAGTCGCGTTATGGCAGCCGGTAGATGATTTGCCAAGGAGAAGCCCCTCGGCGCGGCGCACCCCCTGGTCCCCCCGCCGCCCCGCTGCGGGGACCCGGCCCGCTGCCCGGGCGGGAGGAGGTTAGAGCGCTCACGCCAAGCAGAGGACGGACAGGGATTGTAGCGCAAAACAGCAAACTTGCATCTCTCAGCTAGGGAGAAGCCCACCTCCCCTCCCCCTGCTCGCTCTCACGTAGCTCATAGCTGACATGGGGATCGGGAATATTTCCCTCGGTCCCATCTAACCACCACCCCTCCACCCCCCCCGTGGATGCCGAGCAAACATCTGGAAGGAAAATATTTCAATATCACCCACCCCCTCCCATGTTCTTAATTTTCCCCTCCTAGATTCCTGTCCTCAAAATAAAAGAGCCAACACAACAGAAGAAGAGGTTTCAGAAGACTCCCCCAGTGCCAGTTCAGTGGAGCAAACACCCAAGAAATCAAGCCCGAGAAGACATCAAACGTAAAGCGTTTAGGTAGGTTCCCTATAGGCGCTGGCATTAGGATGCAAATGAGAGAGAAAGGGTGACCGAGCGGGTATCCCGCTCCTGCGGGGGGCGGGGGGGCTTCGGGCCCTCTGGGGTCGCTGCGGGGCCTTTTCTGTGAGGAAGGGTCCTTTCCTCAGCCGCTGAGGGCTGGGGGTGTGTTGGAGGCTGGGGGTGGGTCCCATAGGGCTTGGAGAGAACAAAACAAGGGCCGCAGCGCAGCGCTGGGCTCCGCGGCATCGCCCGGGCCGGGGTCGGGGCTGTGGCCGGGGTCCCGGCCGCGGTGGGACCGAGCCTGCCGCAGCCCTTCCCTCCCTCCTCGGGGGGCCGGCCGGGAGGCAGGGAAGGACCTTTCCCAAGGACCGTGCGGGTGGAGGGACGGAGTTTGAAAGGCGGCTGGTGCATGATGTCAGATGGCGAGGGGTTTCGGGGGGCTTCCTTTCCTCTCTGGCGTCCCCCCCCGCCCCGATTTGCTTTTCCACCTACCATGTCAGCGTTGCGGTCGCACGTCGCGGCGACCTCCCGCCCCGGGAGAGATAAGCCAAGGAGCTGGGTCTGAGGGGAGCCCGGGCGCTTTCTTTAAAAAATCGAGCTAGGCAGGGTTGCTTTTTTTTTTTTTTTTTTTTTTTTTTTTTCCTCCCCCTCTTCTTTTCCCGGTTGTTTTGGTGGTGTTTTAGACACGGGCAAAGGGAAGAGAGCGGGTTAATGGGAGCTGCGTTGTGCGCTTTTTTTTTTTTTGCCCTCCCTCCCCCCCCCCCCCCCCCCCCCCCCCCCCCCGCCCTTGTTGTTGTTTTGTTTTAAGGCGAGGGCTGGGGCGGAGGGAGTTGGTAAATTGCGCCGGCGGTTGCGGAGCCGAGGTTAGGAGCGAGGTTTACAAACACGATTTGCGATTGTGCAGAAAGAGATTAAGCTGTAAAGTAGAAGTTGCAACAAATTAGTCCCGCTGGCGTGCGCCGTGGCGGAGCGCGGCAGCGTGCGCGGCCGTGCAAATGCCGCTGCTGCCGCCCGCCGGGGGGGGGGGGAGGGGCGGGCCGAGCCCCGCGCCCGAGGGGAGGGGTCCCGCCGGCCGCCGTTTCCCCGCCGGGGGGTGCCGAGGGCGGCTGGCGGGGCGGCCCCGGGCGTGCGGGGGAGCGCGGGGGCCCCGCCCGCCCCGGGGATGCGGTGTCGGTTTGAACCGGTTATGCCGTGGATCGCGTTTCGACGTTTTCTAATCGCCTTCTCCCTCCCCGTTGCAGAGCGGAGGATGTTGCGTGTCCTCGTTCATCGGGTGCGGCGGGGGGCGATGAAGCGAGGAAGATGTAAAGTTGTAGTGGCAACGAGAATACATACCGCCGGCCTCCGTGGGATGGAGGTCCTGTACAAGCACTGAAAAAACAGCAGCAGCAAAACAACAACAACAAAAACAATAACACTAAAATTTTTAGGCACTCTTAAAAGACCTGCCTCTAAAAGCATTGGATGTAGCATTGTGCAATTAGGTGTTTCCTTATTTGCTTCATTGTACTACCTGTGTATATAGTTTACCTTATGTAGCACATAAACCTTGTTGGGAGGGGGGAGGGAGTGAAAGAGGGTGACCGATTGGAACTTGCTTTCACAATCTAGCAAGCAAAGAAATGTATGAAGAGAAGCAGTGTAGGTTTTTTATTACTTAAAGATGTATTGTCCCTTTAAGTGGGTCCACCGTGTTTTTTCTCCCCTCTTTTTTTTTTTAAATATACCATCGTGCTAACCCTGCTCAGAGCAGATTATTATAGGCCGCTTGTGAAATTTCTTCCTCCTGCGTTAAGGTGGGAGCTGCGATGATTCCGTTATGCAGTAGCAAAAGTCATGTCTCCCGACCTCAAATCCATATAGCAGGTCTGAATGCCTGTAAAAGTTGTGTAAAATCATCCAGTTGTTACATTGCCTTATTTCCTTGGGGGGCGTTGTGTGGTTCTTTTATTTTTTTTTTTCTTCTTTTAACCTAATCTGGAGGGCTTTTGCTCTGAATCTTGAGTGTTGTTTTCTGATCTGACCCACTTCCCAAAGTGTGTGTGAGGGAAAAGGGATACTACATCTTTAAACAGTATTTCTACATTGCCTGTGTACCTGTATGTAAAAATAAAAAAAAGAAGTTTGAAGTGTACCTGTGTACATAACTCTGTAAAGACACTGAGAAATTATACTAACTTATTTATGTTAAAAGATTTTTTTTTTTAATCTAGAAGACAATATTTTCCCCCATAAAGCCAAAGTGGCATGTTCTTGTGCATTTGTAAATGCTCTATTTGGTAGACATTTTAGGGGTTTTTTTTTTTGTTTGGGTTTTTTTTGTTGGGTTTTTTTTTTCCTTTTCCTGATAATTAATATGGCTGTGCTTAAAAGATTGCAGACTGAGCCAATTTAATATTTTTTTTTTTTGTAATGTGTGGGGGAAAAAAAATCCAGATTGATATTGTTTCACATCAAGCAATCAATAAAGAAAACTGCCATATGTAAGAAATATGTTCTTCATTAGTGTGTGTTTCAACCTCCCTCAGCCTGGCACTGGAGGAAATAGGGCTCCTTCAAGAAATAACAGCAAGTTTCCTCCGGGTATCTCTTCCTGTGTCTCCAGCGTAGGTGAAAGTAAGGAATGCAGCTTGCTGGCCCTGCCCTTGGTGCCACACTGGCTTTTCTTCACCCAAAGGGTTGTCAAGCTCTGGAACCCGCTGCCCAGGAGGTGGTTGAGTCACTGTCCCTGGAGGTATTTGAAAGAGGTGTAGATGTGGCGCTTAGGGACGCAATTTAGTGGTGGGCTTGGCAGTGCTGGGATAACGGTTGGACTCGATCATCTTAAAGGTCTTTTCCAACTTAAACGACTCTATGATTCTGCCCTGTGAAAATTTGGAATAATGTGCCCTATTAATGCAAAAGAGTGGAATTTCCTCTGTCAGTTTTTTTTGAAATACGGAGCTCGAGGTCCTTCTTGCACTTGGTCGTTTGACTCGTAAGGCTTAAACTCGAACCCGAACGAACACCTCCCTGGGCCGGGGAGCGACTAAACCTCCGGGTCTGTCCCCCGCCCCCTCCCTCCCCCCCCCCCCCCCCCCCGCCCCACGGCAGCGCTCGGGGGCAGTGCCGGTAACAATCCTCCATCCCTCGGCGTCGCATGGCAGTCCGGTGGATCTTCTCCCACGGCAGCGTTTATTGCTAACAAAGATGGCGCCTCGCACACCCCTGTCCCAGCAGATGCTGGTGCAGGCACCGGCGCGGCAGCGGCCCCCCCGCCCCGCCGCCGGGGTCCCGGGAGGGACCGCACCGCCCCCGCGTTACCCCCCCGCGCCCCGTGCAGCGGCCGCCGGGCGGGGATGCGCGGGGGGGGGGGCGGTCACCGTCGGAGAGAGGGAATGGCATCGGGGTGTGTGGGTGTGTGCGGGGGGCTGCCTGGCCCCGCAGCCTGTGCATCGCCGTGCCGCCCTGCCCGCCACGCCCGGCCGGCAAGGTGCGGGCATCCCCCCAGCCCCAGCCGCCCTCCGCCCCCCACCCACCCCGGGTGATGCAGAGGAGAGGCGTCCTCATCACTGGGGCTTGCGAGAAATAAATAAATACGTAAATTAATAAAACGGGGGCGGGCGGGGGGGGGGGGGGGGGCACAACCCTCGTGCGAGTCTCGCCCAGCGCTCACCCGGGTCCTCCCCCCGCCCCGGTGCAACGCGATCCTGTTGTTTATCCCGGCCGCGCTGGGTTAGCCCTGTCTCGGAAACCTCCCCGCAAACGCGGGGCTGCGCTGGCCTCGTGCTGGGGAGGGGCGGGGGGCAACACCCCCGCCCGCCAGCCCCGCTCCAGTGCCGGTCCCCCGACTCGGGCCGCTGGCAGCCCGCGCTGGTGCCGGGGCCGAGGAGCGGGAACGGGCACGGCCGGGGCTTGCCACGGGCTTCCCCGCCGGCTGCCGAGGCTGCTGCCCGCCCAAGCATCGCGCCCCCCCGCCCCGGTTTGGCTCCAGGCCGCCCCACGGGTTGGGGTGCGGGAGGTGGGTGCAATCCAGGCCGGCAAACGTGGAAAACCCTCGCAAAAACTAAAAACGAAAAAATATTTTTTTCCCCCCCAGCACGAAGAAAGTGATGACGATGGAAAATAAACCAGCGGCGCCTGCCCGGGCCGGCCTATCCCCGCGGCCGCCCGGCTGGGGGCGTGGGAAGGCGGCGGGGGGTGCCCGGGGGGGGGGGGAGGGCGACCGGGGGCGGGGGGGGAGCCGCCTGGGCGAGAGGCGGCTGCGGCAAGGTCAGTGCCGGCGCTGGCACCCCCCGGGCCGGGGCCCAGCCCCCTGCGCCCCCATGTGGGGTTGGGCTCTGTCCCGAGCGCCCCGCCCCGCCCGGGCGGCTGCAAACACCGGTCGTTATTTTTAAAAAAAAATATTTTTTTTTCGGTCGCGGCCGCTGGGGTTTCTCACCCCGCTCCGCAGGCGGGGCCGCTCAGCCGCGATCGCGCCACCCCGGGGAGCGGCGCCGGTCGCCCGCCCCCCTCCGCGCCCCGCCCCCTCCCCCGGGGGAGCTCCCGGCGGCGCGCGGGGCCGACGGCAGCGCCCGCAGCGGGGCAGCCCCGCCCCCGGCCCGCCCCTCCCGCGGACAGGGCGCGCGCCCGGGCCCGCCCCGCGCCCCCTCCCCGGGGGGCCG
Source organism: Falco punctatus (assembly GCF_963210335.1). Taxonomy (NCBI): domain Eukaryota; kingdom Metazoa; phylum Chordata; class Aves; order Falconiformes; family Falconidae; genus Falco; species Falco punctatus. The sequence goes on along the minus strand of NC_137585.1, from coordinate 12,370,394 downwards.
AGGGCAGCGCCTTGTTCCCCTCCCCCGGGGCCGGGGCTTGTGGCGGCGGAGCCCAGCGAGCCGCCGCGGGAGGAAGCGGCGCGCAGCGCCGCCACCGGGGGAAGATTTAGGGTGGCACGGGGCTGCGGCGCGACCCGCTTTTTAAATTTTATGCGCCCCCGTCCTCCGCCTCCTCCGCCTCCGCCGCCCCCTCGCCGCAGCGTTTCCTCCTCGGGCGGCTGGAGGCAACCTTGCCCCGCCGCTCCCCGCGGGCCGGGCGGGGCGGGGCGGGGACGCGGGGCGAGCTGCCAGAGTGGGCTGGGCTCGCCCCGGCCCCGCCCCGCCCCGGCCCCGCCCCGCGCTGACGGCCGCGCCCGCCCCGACTGATGCAATAAGGCGCGGCCGCCCCGCGCACGGGGCAGCCGCGGGAGCGCGCGCAGAGACTTCCCTCCCCCCCCCCCCCCCCCCCCCCCCCCCCCCCCCCCGCCGGTCACACGTACACGCAGATGTGCGCACGCTTGCGCGCGCCCGCCCCCGCCAGCTACCGCGCGGGAGCCCGCGCTCACGCGCCGGGCCGGGGGCCGTTGCTGCGCGCCGGCCCTTCCCTTCCCCAGGCGGGCCTGCAGGCGCGCGCTTCCCGCGCGGGGTGGGGCGGCGGTGAGGAGCGGGCAGGGTCCCGGGGCGGCGGGGCCCCCCACGGGCGGGGGCGCAGGGCTGGGGCGCGGCCCCGCCTTCCCCCCGAGGGGTGGCTGACACGGCGGCGCGGGGACGGGCTCTTCGGCGCCGGCGTCCCCCCGCGCCACGCCGGGAGCGGGCTGGGGCAGGGCTGCGGCCTGCCCCCGGGGAGGGAGGGAGGGTGGGCTGCGGGGTAGGCGCCGGGGGCCCTGGCCCTGGCCCTGGCCCTGGCCCTGCGCTGTGCGTCCGGCTGCGCTGTGGGTCCGGGCACCGCGGCGGCTGCTAGGCCCGTCCATAGGCCTTCCCCGCGCAGCCCCCGCTTGGCCCCGCTCTGTAAGACTCTCGTTGATCTCCTCTACCTCGGGGTCTCGGCTTCCCCGGCGGCGGGCACCGGGCCGGGGGCACGGCCTGCCCCGCCGTTGGCCCGCCGCGGTCCCGGGGAAGCGGGCCGCAGGCCTGCTGGCCAAAGGTTTTGCTTTCCCTTACATAAAGCTGCGCATCCCCACGCCAGAGCAGGGCACGACCCGTTCCTTAGCCGGAATGCTTTGGATGTGGATCTGACCTTTTTTCACTAGAGACGTTTGGCTGGAAGAGAAAGTGCTAACAATGTGTCCTTAAAGTCAGAATCGACACCCACCGCTTTTCAGATGTGGAACCAGCCCACTCGCCCTCAAATGGGGAAATTAACTGGCAAATGAAGTTTTCCGATGTCCATACCCATCTGTACATCTGAGTAGCTTCGCCTGAAAAAAAATTTGAAGGAACACTGAATTTCATTTGCAAAAGAAAACATTCCACTTCAGAAACATCAACATGTTTTGTTTCAACATCTTCGTATGGTATTTTGGTATTTTCAGCTTTTCATTTTAAGATTTCTTTATTTTTTTTTAATTTTTTTTTCTCCTTTTACAAAGTAATCTACTATTCTCTTGTTTGATTTGGGATTTTTTTTTAATACCCACTGAAAGAAAATGTTCACAGTATAATGGCTTTACCAAAATATGTGTTCTGCAGTAAAATAATTAGCTTATATTGGTTTGCCCTGTCCCCAAGTAAGATCTTTTCTGCTTTGATTTTGCTGGAAAAAACTTTCTGTTCTTTTTTTTTAATACGGATTTTTTCTCCCCACCTCTGATGTTTTGTTTATTTACTGAGCTGAAAAAAGGCATTTTTCACACTGAGTGGGTAGTATCTGCGTTTGTGGTTTGCCATGTTTCACTCAGGCTCAGCCACCTCCTCCGTCCAGGGAGCTTGTGTGCCTTTCGTCTCCTTGCCTGCTTTCTGCCTTGCCCACATCAGTCATTGCAAGACTCAAAATTGGGCAAAAAATAGAAAGGAATGTGGTTTTTTTTTCTCTCTCTCTTTTAATTTTTTTTTTTAATTTTCATTAAAGAAAAATAAATTCCTAAATCATTTTACTTAGGCAAACACATAAATGTAACTTTACCTATAATATAAATAATATAAAAATAATATGACATTATATAATGATAACATAAAAAGTGCAACTAAAACCAAATCACCATCAGGCTATCCACTCTTAATCTGCTTCTACCTGAAGAAACAAACCAAAACTGACAGCAGCCACAAAAATTCTCCCAAAGGAGGTTACTAGTGATGCAAAACAAGCACTAATAAATGACAGGTGAAGGAGCCGTTCTCGCTGCAGAACTTTGCCCCTGCTCCTTCCTTGTTGTCTTCTCTGTGCTCGTTGGGTGCAGTGGCACAGGGGCTGCAGCCCAGATGTGGTGGGACGCCTGGGCATCCCCTGGGACTCCTGGGGAGGCAAAAGCAAGAAGAAAAAGTCTCGCTTTAGCAGTGTGGACAAAAATTACTGCTGAGGTGAAAACAAAGTTGGGAGCTGACCTGCTCCCAGGTGTCCCATCATAGACAGGGACCTTTGCTATTTGTTCCAGGGTCAGTTTCTGGCCCCAAGCTGCCATTGCAGCAGGTGCACAGTGTCCCGGCCTCAAAAGGTTTACAGCCTGCAGCTTTAAGGAGAGCTCCTTCTAGTTGGAGAAGCAATATGGAAGCATGATAGATTCAAAGGAATGGATGGGTGGAGAGGACCAGGGCAAAATACAAATGTTGTCCCACAGTTGGCATGTGTCCCAAAGTGGCTTTCCTTTTGCAGGACACCTTCAGACTCTAGGCCTAATTCACAGTCAAGATGGGATCTAACTGAACTTGCTTTCTTTCGCAAGGAGCCGGCACGTGTTCATGTATGTCTGTCTCCAATTGAGATATACTCGAGTTAAACAGATACAGCTGGATTGACTTTTTTTTTGCCCTCCCCCCCACCCCCCGCCCCCCGCCGCCCCGAAACCAGGGGTGCAGCTGTGCAGTGAAGCGCAGCTGCCCTGTGCATTGCTGCCGGCGTGGGGACGACAACAGCTCTGCCTCCTGCCCATTCCCTGCTGCTCCTGCGCTCTGTCGTCCCTGGGGAGCAGGCTGTGGGGTAAACCCTCAGGACTCCCCCTATTCCCCAGCTGAGCCTGTCTTCATGTACCCTTGCCGTTCCTAATAAACCTTGTGAATCCACAGGTTCTCTGCAAGCTGTAGGGTCCTGTGGGGGCCATATCCCAGCGCTCTGGGCTGGGGGGGGAGTTCTCCAGCTCTGGGTTTTGAATAGGGAGTGTTGCAGCTGCAGCTAGCGCATTATGTGGTGGGCTGCCGCAGGCAGTGACACTGGTACTGGTGTCACTGCAGTGGAAGATGTCAGTTCATGGCTCTGCTAAGCCAAGCTGACCTGAGCGAGTGCTTGTGGCAGGCTGTGCTGGCGGGGGGTGCCCTGCTGCCTCTCGGCATCTTGGCACCTGCCAGCCGGTGCTGGGTGGAAGCGAGGAGCAACACACCTTGTGGTTAAGCGTTCCCTATCCACAGACAGGCTGTGCCAGTTCAGGCTTTTATACCTGGCTGTCCTACTGTGCCTGCAGCTGTTTGGAGGAGCCAGCAGGCAGGAACATTAGTTTCATTCCAATTTTATCCTTGGCCTCACATCTGAGACTTTAAGCAAGGATTCCAGTCGTGGGCAGACGCCCCATTTTGTGTGCTCCAGACGCTACTCCCACAAAGACCAAGCAGTCTTACATGGAGGCCAAAAACCCAACCATTGCCTGATAAAGCCTTTCTGTCATGACTGGCTCTACCCAGACTGAAACCAGGGACCTACGGGTGCAGAAAGGGCTCCCTGTCGCCCTGCTACCTGGGCAGGCTGGAAGAGCTCTGGAAGCATGTGGCTGTGCTCCAGTAAGCACAGTCGCAGCTGTGGTCCTCACTTTCCTTAAGGAGAGCAGCTGGAGGTCTGGATTTGACCATACTGTAACCTGGAGTCAACGCTATAAGCTTGGTAACATTGTAGACCACAAGCTTTTTTTTTGCTTTTTTTTTTTTTCCTGGAGTGAAGTAGTAAGTTGTTCCCATCTGAGTTGCCAACTCCTGCTGTATTTATTTTATTCTAGTTGGGGACCAGGGATCAGAAGAGAAGGCACATGAGCAGGCAGACAAATATAGATATTTATTTATTTTTATTAGTGGATTAGTGGAAGAGAGACCTCTACTGGCTCAGCTTGCAGAGCCGCTGCTGTACCTCAGCTGTGTGGCCAGCCGCAGCCAAGGTCTGCTGCCGGTGGGGTTTCTTGCTTGCCTTCACTTCACCTGCTTCGGAAGTTTCCTCCTGGGTCACAGGCATTTGCCAAGAAAAGCTAAGAAGCAACCTTTCACATTTTCCCTTCTTTTTAAAAAATCCGGTATGTAGGGAGGCACTCAGTTGCAATTGCTAGCATGTGAGTTTGTGGCAGGGCTCAGTGTAAATAAAGTAGCTTTAGAAGGCGATGAACCTTGGGCACTGAAGGATGGCAGAGAATTAGAGGCTTATTGGTGCTGGGGGACAAGGCAGCAGCATGTTTTCATCCATTGTATTGATTTCAGTTGCCTTTTATTCTCTTTCTGTTCTTCCTCCCAGCTGGCTGTGTAGTACTGCAATGCGGGTGGCTTTAGAAAGCATCTGTCTTGTGTTGGTGCTGTTTAGCATCTTACCTCTGCTGTCAGGCAGTTGGGTAGATGTTGACTCCTACCTGGGCCACACCTGGGGTCAGTAATCAGTGGATGCCTATCTTCCTGGGTTGGGGAAAAATTAATATGTAGATGTTTTGGGTTTTTTTTCTAGCAAAGCTATCTTTATCTAAGCACAAGTAGTGTAAAGGAGGGCTTGGTGTTTGCAAACAGGTGGAACTGGGTAAGCCACCGTTGTTGTTCGTGGAGTGTAAAGCCTTTAAGTCCTGAGCTGCCAGTCTGGCTGAAAGCAACAGAGGCAGTAGTTTCACAGCTGAGTCTGTACTGCTCAAACACTGGCTTCCTTCCTCATCCAGTCCACTTATTCCTGCCCTTGGCATTGCTGGTGAAGTTACTTGAGGAACTGCATCGGGGAATGGATCTTGCAGACATTTCCCATCTTCTCTTCTTTGTTGCTGGTTTGTGTGTTGGTTTTTTTTTTTTTTTTTTTCCCAGCTGGATCCATTTCTGGTCTAGTTTATCATGTGGCTGCACTAACAACCCGACCAGCACAGTGGGTGGGAATGAGCAAGCTGACAGCACTACCATGAAATCGCAGCCTGCGAGCTGATAGTGTCTTCTTTGTGCTTTGCAGTAAAACAGAAACTAAAACCTTGTGCAGGACAGCTACTGTCTATTCTACAGTGATGAGGTTTGCTAGAAGGTGCTGGGTGATCTCTGATACTGCAGCCCAGGGCTCTGCCTTTCAGCTTTCACCTCACATCTCTGGCCATCAAAATCTGTTCCACAAATGACCTGAGAGGTGCTTAGCTAGGGAAATAGAGGCTAGTGCCAATGGCCTGAAGTTTCTGTGTTGTCAGCCGAGGGATCTCCATTATGGAGGTATTTTAGAGAGATCTACTGAGTCACAGTTGTTCATTTTTTATAGGAAAGTAACCTCGTGCACTGGATGCAAAGACAGAGAAAGGTGCATCAGTGGCTTCTGGAGCTGCAGATTGCCATCCCTGTGAAATCCTAGCTTGCAACACGAAGCTTCTGTGATCCCCTCTGTCCCATGGCCAGCTCCGTGCCTTGCTTGCCATGTACCCCACCAGTAAGAGGCCCCTCAGCTGATGGACCTGTGAGATGGTACAAGCTCTAGCTGTCACATGGTGTGGCAGCCCTTCCCCCTGCATGTCTTGGACAACTTGGTGTAGCAGGTGCTCTCACTGTATCTTTCCCGACAGATCTCTGTAGCAAAAGCACTTGCTTGCTTTCAAAAAACAGTGGAAGAAGTTGCTCCATGGCCACCTTCTATGCCTTTTCCTTTCACCCTCCTTGTCTGTTGCCCTTCAACCAGTCACTGAGTGGTGAGAACACCCACTATTGTAGACATCAATTCTCTCTTCTGCCTGGGGGGGACTAAAGTTTCTTTTCTCTCTGGAGAGTGTTCTGGGTGCTGGATTCTTGGCTTGCCTGAGTCCTGCTGTCCTTGTGAGCTGCTCCATTCTCCAAAAAAGAGTGAAAGATTCACTGTGTATGGCCCAGAAGTCTTTTGGGCAGGGGCTGGAACATGGGGCTCCTTGTTCTGAGTGTCCCAGATGCTAAGTACTGAAGCCCTTTATTATTTTTTTTTCTTTCCTTTCATCCTTCCTCTCTCTTTCCAAATCTTTGAGGTCCCAGTGGAAAGAAAAGCTTGACAGAGCTGATCAGTTCAGGTCCTAGGAGGTGGAAGGCTCTAAGCTCAGCTAACCACTATAGCAGGTTAAACCTTTGCTATACTCATTTAAAATCTGACCTAAAAGCATGCCCCTACTTTCAAGAATTTACTGGACATCACTCTTTCCTGGTGCCATTTACTGCCCCGTCTAATCTGTGTTTGGACTGCCCCATTTATTTGAAATAGCCCTTGGTGCCACCACATCAAGTCCTACTTGTCACTCTCCTTGAAGTTTGACTCTGGTCTGAAAACAACAATGCTGATGGTATTTTACTTAGCTAATCTGTTCAGCACAAATAAGAAATTGGGTCTTGGGGTTCTTTTCTTGGGCAGCAACGGAGCAGTGTGCATGTCCCTCATTCATTCCCTATGGTTAGCGAGGGCGTCGCAGAGGGATTTGCTGGCTGACCGTGTTGTATAGGTGGTTTAATGGGTTTTAAGGAATCACTGCTGCTTCTGACAGAAACCTGCCCTGTGGTTCTGATCTCAGTGGCTTGAAATAGGAGAGTTAGATCAAGCTCATGTCTTTTGTCTTTATGTTCCAGGTTCCTGGTGGCTTAAACATCTCCTGCCTATAAAAAACCTAAATTCCAGTCTGAGGATCATTTTCAAAACCCCTGTTTTTCAGACAGAATCCTAGAATCACAGAGTGGTTTGGATTGGAAGGGACCTTTAAAGGTCCTCTAGGCCACACCCCCCTGCAATGAGCAGGGACAACTTCAAATACGTCAAGTTGCACAGAACCCTGTCCAAACTGACCTTGAATGTTCCCAGTGGTGGGTCATCTACCACCTCTCTGGGCAGCCCTCATTGTAAAACATTTCAGATCGAGGGGAACTTATAACCTTGTCTTTCCAGGAGACAGAGGGTTTGCCAAGGACCTGTCCAAGACCAAATGGTAGAAATTCCTCCAAGGAGAATCACAGACTTAGTTACTTCTTTCTGCTCTCTGTTTAAGGTATATTTCCTGGTGGTGTTTTCTCTAGCAAACATCTAGAAGCACCTTAAAAATAAAAAGCCAAAGTGAGACAAGCCACTGAACATACAGACCTTCCCTGGGCAAAAGGATGAGAGCAAGCAAGCAAACCACATGTGACAGATGTTAGGTATGTTGCTGAATGCAATTCTGGAAGCTGCTCAGATGCTGTGGTCAGGTGGGTGGTATTACAAACCTATCTGAACTAGAAAAGAGAGATGTTTTTCTAGTTAATGAAACCTATCTGGTAGAGAAAGCATGGAGAGGTGATAAACATGCAGCAGAGAGCTGCTGTTTGGGGAAACACTTTTTGGGGTGAAGCTGCCTTGTTGTGGTGCTTTATAAGTAATTGCTCCATCACTTTGGAGCCTAGGAAGGACAAGATGCTCTGGTGGCAGTGCTACTGAGGCAGGGAGACGGGCATGTGAAAGCCAGACCTGCTGTACCTCCCAGTACAAACTGGGTCCTACTACCACAACAGCCTGCTTGTAACTGAGCAGCCAGATACTTCTGAGTGTTTTTTTTCCCCTGATTTCTGGATGTCCTGCATGGCTTTTGCATGAAGCCCTGAATGAGCGTTGTGAATGCTCGCTTTGAGTAAGAGTGCTTTGTGCTTGCTCTTTGGTTGGTCTCTTCGTTGGCTAAACAGTTCAGTGCACTGAATTCCTCTTTCTGTAGTCTCTTATGTGCCTTTTTAAAAAGAATAAAACAATTGTTTGGTGGACCAACATTTTGTAACTGTGGAGAAGTTATGGAGGATAAAACATACACAAATCAGTATTTTGTCTGATGAGATGAAAAACTGTGATGTTGCAGAAATCCCTTGGCTGTCAGGCCTTCCCTGGTACAATCTCAGTGCTGAGGATGCTGTGATGCTCTCTGGGAAAGTTCTGTAAACCAAAAAAGGTCTCTGTTCCCCTTGGCCCACTGAGAACATGATCACAGCACTTTGAACTGAGCCTATGATCCTCTGTGGTCATGAGGCTCTTCATTAGGGCATTTATTTGCAGAACACGGGTCCTAAGTAACCATACGGGAATGCAGTTGCTATTTTAGGTAGACTGTAAGAAAGGGTAGGAGCGTACAGGGAGAGAGGTGGTGGGACCATTAGAATTTGAAGTCTTTGATCAAAAGCAATTTTTTTGCAGGGAACAGTGAACAAAACCAGGGCAGGGAAGTTACAAAAAAACATATGAAATGTAAATAATTTTTTTTTGTTTGCATTGTTTTTGAAGCCTGATAAATGTAAAGTTTTCTCATGTATGACAAATGGTTTTTCAGTCATGTAAGACAGCGCACAGGATGATGGAGTTTTTCCAGGCTGCCAGAGTGTCTTTCTGTCTGGAGATAGGTATTGTCACGTATGACCTTTCAGGAATACTTGATGGTAACCCAGGGTGGCAATCTCAAAAGACCAAAAGAAACCGAGGACACCTGGATTATGCTGAAGAATCAGCACAAAGAATTGCAGCATTTCTTGGGTCAGATGAGGGGCAAAAAAGCAGTTTTCACTTTTTGATTAGTACCCCACCAGAGGCTGGATTTCTGTAATTTTACAGGGATGCTCAGATTTGACAGATGGGCATTGATATTTTCTGTGGGATGTCAGTGAAGGTAGATAACACTCCATCTTTAGTCTACACTGAAGTGGATTAGAAATGACAAATGGGGACATGTGAAGGTGCTCCTTTAAGAAAATGTACAAACAATCTGCTCTCCCTTCCCCCCTCCCCCCCCCTAAATTTGGGTTGCCTATGTTTGCAGTCTGGGCCAGGGCCCCTCCAAAGACTTGCAGGAGCTCTGGCCAAGGCTAGGGAAGCCACTGATACTCCACTTCACTGCAATTTGTTGCCTCTTTGAAGAGCAGCTGTTGCCTTTGAAGTGAACTTTTCTGGGCAAATGAGTATCAACGGATAGGGTGAGATTTTGGCTGCAGATGGGCAGCAGCAAATTCCCTTCACAGAGGGGACCCTGCTGGCAGAAGGCTTGCAAGCCGGAGGTTCAGCTGCTCCACCAGCCACTTCTCACTGAAAATACGAAACAAGTGGGGATGAAGCAGAGGCGTAACAGAGCTGCTCTGTGTTAACCTCCTCCTGGCCTGGAGTCCTTGGGAAGGGTCGACTTTGCTGCCCTGCCTGGCACCAACTCCTCAATCTTTTGCTACCCCTCTGAGCTGATCTGGAGCTCAAGTAAAGGCAGAGTTTCAAGTCTAGGCTAATCTGCCTCCAGCGTAGGATGGAGTGGCATGTTGTGTAGGTTTTGTCTGTGTTACAGAGAGCTTACTGGGCAGGGCTGAGTCATTCCAGAGAAGCAGCGAGTCCTGCAAATGCTCAAATGTCTTTGTATTACCCTTCTGCCAGCTTTTGTTCCTGGTCTTTTTTTCCCCTCATCCAGTATGTCTTCTGCAATATGTCCTTATTTTCTCTGTGCTTTTCATCCAGCCTGCAACTGATGTCTGAATCCAAAACCACTCTTGCTGCAGTTTGTGCTAATATTCAGGGCTATTCCCTGTCACTCCGGAGGATCTGGCATGCGTCCCCCCTGCACCTGAGTGGCTGCCTCTGGCTGGGAGGGAGGTGGCCCCATCACTGCAGGTAAATCTACGAGACTGAGAGCCAGAGCCTGGCTTGTCATGTTGAGTGCCTAACTCCCAAAGGCCTGTCCTTCAAACTCTGGGTCAAGTGCCTCAGTACCTACTTTATGTGTGATGGTGCTGAGGTGTCAAGGTCTGCCCAGGAGTTCTGAGCATGGCTGTCTCACTGCCATGAGATCCTCCTATAGGTATCCCTCTGCGTGTCTCCTGGGAGATGCTGGACTAGGCAGGCACTCTATCTGCACCGAGCTGTTGGAGACTCATAGGGTGCTGCCACTGCTGGCCACCTCCTCAAAAACAGCACACAGGGCTGCCTGCCTGCCTGCAAGGAGATGTCGTTCTGCAGGCCTGAATGCTGAAACAGGCAGGGTGAAATCATACCTTTCTCATGAGGATTTCTCTTTTACCTGGGTCAGGCAGCTTCATCCTCACCGTATCTGGGCTTTGCAGCTGCCATGTAAGCGTGTAATTCCTCTTACGGATTAATGTGAGAGTCCAGGTACCTGAGTCAGACATTGCAAATACTGCTTGAGGGGGTGGGAAAGAATGAGAATTCAGACACTCAGGAAGGGAAAGTGTCATCCTATTATTTAGTTTGGTAGGATCATAAATTACTGAAAACATGAGTCTATAATATGAACTTTCAGACAGGTTTGGGTATGGATGTATATAGCTCTATATCATACACCTTGCTGTGTATGGCAGCCCTTTGGAAAGTGAAACCTGGGACTGGCCAGGTGGCTTTACTGATTTTTGGGCCTGCTTTGTACAGGGCAATTGCTAAAACAGGCTTGTTTGTGGATGTCAGGCAGCTCACACTACTGTTTTTATGCAGTGTGTCACAAGCACTGGGCTAATAGAGAAATGCAGCGGTCTTTGTGACCCCTCGAATTTGTCCTGACTAAGCATACCATTGCTGAATAAAGTGTATACGTATTGTTTTCAGACAGCTGTAATCCCTCTGCAGGCTTTAAGGTAATTTAATCTCTTGACATGACTGTGCAACTCCTGTTATTTTTAGGCACATACATTAAGAGAAGAAAAGGTCCATTTAATCTGAAAACATATTAACGAGTTTTCCTGCTTTCACAAATCTGAACCAGATACTGCAGGGAATAAACTGAAAGTCGTTAACATATGATTGCTATTTGATGGCCAGAATGAAGCAGTTTCATACCCACTCCTTACTGGCAAATACTGCAAAGCCACTTGCTACTCTTGAAGATCATATCAGCAAAGATTAAAAACTCACTGCAAATTGTGCAGAATCATACCCAGATTCTTTGCTGATACCAGCTGTCTGCCATCTGTGGTGTGCAGTGGACTGCTGGGCATGTGAGTGAGCTGGTGGGGATGAGGGAAGGGCCTGAAATTCTTACATCGATGACGTGTGTGGTGTGTTAGTGCCCTTCCCAACGATGCCTGAGGATGCTGAACTCGGCTGGCTCCTGTCTCTGGTGTTGCAGCCCAGAGGACTTGTTGCTGCCTGCTCTCTTGCTCTCCTCCTCCTCCTCCCAGCCTCCCAAGTCACTCAGGACAAGTGACAGTGGATCCTGTCAGGCTATGGGATGAAATTGGTGGCTGTGAATGTGGCCCAGATGCTGGAGCTTAGGCTCTAAGTCACTTTGGCACAGCAGGGAGCTCCTGTATCGCTCACCATGGTCCCTGTGCAAAGCTCCTTCCTGCCCCACCTCTAAAGGGGAGATGGGGTTACCAAAATCAAAACAGTTTCCTGAAGGAGGTGAGGATTTAGTTTCCTTCTGAATATTCCTAGCAGCGTTATCCAACAGACTTTGGGACATGTGATGAAAACCAAGAATGATGTTGTTCAGGCCTCCAGAGACTCTTCCAGGCTTAGCTTGGGTGGGAAGGTGAGGTTATGCATGCCAGGCTGTGCTCATGACTGTCTTCTTTGAGAATGAATGGGGCAAGGCAAAGGCGAGGGACAAAGTGAGAAAAAACCTTAAAGTGCTGCATTTCATGGAGTGGACTGTTGCAGCTAGCAGGAGATTGTTGATTGTTTGTTGAAAAGCCTCGCTAGCTGTGTTTGCTTTGGATACCACAAGTCACTGGGTCATGACAGGGACTGAGTCATGCTCCTCCTTGCAACGGAAAACACGGATTCATCGCTGTGGTGCTGTGCTCCTTGCTCAGGCGCACGGCAGGGCAGGCTGTCCCTTGGGAAAGGAAGGTGGCACAAGGTGGGAAGTGTGGAGGCCTTCCCCTTCAAAGAGTTTAGAAAAGTGTTTCTGTAGTGTGTTTTGCTCTTCAGGCATCCGTCCTTGGTTCTGGGGAGAGCTTTGCTGGAGCCTTGAAAAAAGTGGCGCACTGGAGTTCTCAGTGTCTGATGTGCTTGTGTTGCTGTGGATACAGGGCTCTATTTTTGTGCCTTTTGCCTAAGTTTTGCTTGCATCTTGCAAATTCAATGCATTTTTAGGATTTGTGCTCCTGAGTAGCTCAAAGCCTTGAAGTCACATCTTCTGCAGTCTCAGCGGGAGTTTAGAGCAGGCTAGTCGAGATGCTGTTCCCTCTGCTGCCTCTTCCTCTGGCAGAACAAAACGAGGTGGTGGCTTCATTTGGTTTACAGACGAGTGAGTGAGGTTTATAGTCTTTGTGGGTGAGAGATGTTGCAGCTCCCTTTTTTTAGCTCACACGGAGAAGCCCTCGGTAGAAGACCAGAATAATGCCAATAGCTGTCGGAGGCACTGGAGGGCTAGCACACAGATCAGGGTGGATCTACACTGCCAGGATACTAGTGCTGATTTTGGCCCTGGGCGCACAAAGCACAACCAAACACCTTTGTCTCTTGATTTTCCTCGGACCACTCCAGATTTAACCCTTCACTTTCTTTCTGCTGAGAACATTGACCTGTGGTGGCTCCAGATGCCAGCGGGTAAGGACAGCCACTGGGCACACCTAGCAGGGGAGCATACCTCTGCCTTAGGTGGTGGTAAGCCATTAACTCCTTCCTTTACAGGAGGGACAAGAAATTCTTTCCTTGTTGAGGGACAAATAAGTCTTCCCAGCACTTTTGGTCTGCCACACATTAACACAAGACTTAGTGTTACCCAGTAAATGGTGGAATAATAATAATAATGTGGTTACAGACCATCTGAAATGAAGTTGTGGGCTGTACCTGTCCCCGTGGGCTGCAGGCTCCTGCCTCCTGTGAAAGAGCGTGGGGCTAGTAAAGCGGCTGTGTGTGGTAAGAGAATAGGTGTATATAAGGAAATGGGCTTTAAATGAGAATTTAATTACTCATTTTTGGCCTCATATCTGAGCAAGAATAACATGAAAACCTGAAATTATGTACTTGTTGCATTCCAATACAGGGAAGAATGCCTCCAGTATTTGAAAATAATTCGAAGATAAATAGAATTAATACTTAACATATAAAAGAGACAGCTAATGTTTTGACAGACAAGCCTCCTCCTCAGAGCCAAGAACATGCATTACCTAAAGGAGGAAAATCCTCATTTGTACTGAAGGTTGCCAGGAGTCATAATTAAAGAGCAAAATTAGTCAAGGTGAGGATGGAATGAAGAGTAAAAAGATTGTTACTTCTTAGATAACCACGCAGGCATTGCAGAAAGAGCGCACAGAGTTTCAGTGATTTTTTTTTCCTCTTGATCCGTCTCTGTGTCCGTCAAAACATTCACTGCAGATTCCCTTACACTAGAAATGAAAATAGAAATGTCCCACTGAGCAAGTTGTTCTGCCATAGGTGGAAATAAGCCTACTTGCCCTCTGTTGTGTAGAGTCTCTGATGTCTAAGTAGGGGTGAGACGTTTCTTTTCTATTTCAGCAAACCCGTCAGTAGGGGCATCATTAAAGTTTCTTTTCTCTCCTTTGCCATCCGCTTGCATAGAGCGTGAGGGTTCGTGCTAATGTGGATACAACTGCCCCTCTGTCACATTTGATGGAAATTTCCTAAGCAGCTGAAAAGCTCCAGGGAGGGCAAAGGGGAAGGACAGATAACCGGAGATGTACGGACCCACCCACGGGCTAAATGGTTGCATAAAGCTTCGTTTCTTCAGGAAACCAGCCTGAAATTTTGCAGAGGCTTGGACCTGTTTGTAGGAGATTTGTTATTCTCTTATTATGAATGCAGCATGCTGGCAGTGATGACCCAGATGTTCCCAAAAGGCAGGGAAGGATAGATAACAGCAGTGCCATGGCCAGGGAAACAGTTAACTGGAAAGGAAAAACTGAGGTATTTTTTCTGTCAGAGAAAATCAGCGTCTTGCTTGGATATATAAAACACACAGCCTTCTCCACCTTACGCGCCTTTCACAGCGGCAAACGTGTAAATCTTTTCTTCCAGAAAGGAATCCAGATGCTCATTTACTTTAATTCTGGTGAAGATAAAATGGCCAAATTTTCTCCGCCTGGAATGTCTGCAGAAATACCACTGAGGGATTTTGGCTTGTTGTTTTAGATAGAAAATTGCAGAAGTCCTCCCATTTTTTCCTCTTTAGAGGCTGGACCAAAAATACATTCAGCAGTCGTAAGCTGTGGCATATTAATAGAAACATTTTCTCTATAAAATGTCTACTACTTCTAGAGGCAGATTTATACTATATAATCCACCATTTCAAAGGCTAAGGTCACCACCAAACATGTCAGCCCACCAGGATATCATAACACATAAATTACACAATCAATAGCACATGTTTTCCTCCTTTCTTTACCAATTAATGGATTTTTAAAGTAGAGAGCTTGGCTTACGTTGTTCCAATCATGTTGGATGGGGAATCCTGTTAAAAGGAGGATTAAACAAAAAATCAGTGTTCAAATAACCAGTAGAAGGCTGGTTTAAGAAGCTGACATCAACTCTTTTTTGAGCAGTGTTCAGCAAGTGCACAGGAGCATCAGCTGTACTTCCAGTTCTGCTTCATGCCTTCTGACAATTTTATTAATTCTTTAGAAAAATGAATGTATGTACTATCAGAAGATATTCCAGCTATTTTTTTTTTACTTCATCTCAAATTTGTAACGTGTTTTCATGCCTATGTACTCCTCATAAAACCATCTCATTATCCTTTACCTTCCCCATTCTTCTTGCAGATTCTGATTAGAGCATTCTTCTAATTTTGAATGGGATTAGGGCCAGAGCATGAGATAGCGAGTGATTTATATCAGTTGATGGGATTGTTCCAGCTTTTACCATGATGTTTTTTTGATAAATTAGCTATTTCTTTGTCAAGGTAATGGGAGTTTGAACCTGGCTCAGCTCTTTACACTAATAATTATTCCTATCTATTTACTTACTGAAGTGTAGGTATTTTGGGCTGAATTATGAACCTCAGCGGTCACTTATAAGGGTAGTCCCTTTGAATTAGTAGGCATACTTACTTGAGTGGGGGCTTATCAGTGCAGCTTGGCTTAATTTCTGTTTGCTTGCAGTAAATATTGAGAGCAGCATAAGCAATATTTCATGATGTTGATACCTGATCACATCACATGAAAACACATTTTTAAAAGTGCATAGGAAAGAGGGCCAAGCACAAGCTTACTTTCATTCTGGATTTCTTACCTGTTGCAGGCTTGGCTTTGTCACCTTCATTTTCTGCTTAGGATTTCTTGGATATAGTTAGTATTCTTAAACTAGAAAAAGTGCAAGAGAAACCAAACTCCCCAAAGCGAACCATTTCTGGGTCTGTGTTATGTGAAGGACCTCCCCGAGTCCCAGACTGGTTCATCAGCCAGTTTCCCAGAATGTATTCCCTAAGGCAGCCAGGGAGGCATCGGGGCAGCTTTCTCCAGGCTAGCCTTTCTCTGGAGTGATCCCTTGAAGGAAACATACACCCCAGTAGGTTTTGCTGTCAGCGGAGGTGAGGCTCAAGCAACCTGTTCTCATTTCAGAGGGACATGTACTCTTAAGGGACAGTCCCATTCCTTCTGTGTTCTTGTAGCAAAGCTTGGCCACTGTTAATGGAAGAGGTGCTGTACAGTGCTTGACAAAAGCAGAGGCTAAGGGTGTGGGTAGGAGGGAGGTTGGTGGGCTTGAAGGCACTGCTTCTCCAGCAATGCCTGGTTGGCACCAACTAGACTTTTGTGAGCTAGGAGCTTTTGGAGAGCCCAGAGCTTGGGAAGACGGTCCCCTCATAGTTTGACCATTGCTTTCCCCCCACTCCCCAATTCAAATGAGACTTTTCCCTTCTTTCTCTCGTGGTCCAGGCTCATGGATGAAGAACATAGGTGGAGTTTTCAAACTCTAAACAGCCTGCACAGCCTGAGGTTTCTGGGAAGCTTACAACATGGCTGATTTGGACAAAATCACACAGAGGCAGCAGGAGGCCTGGTTTTAACTGCACAAATGCCATATACCTTTTCCAGTGTGTGGAGCCATTACAGGATCCCCTCAACAGCTCTCTTCATACGTATAGTCTGTAACAGGGGAAAAACGTGGTTCTCCCCTAGCCTTGTGCTCAAAAGTGACTGAACCATTTTGCTGAAGCGTTCACCAAAACCACTTAGCCTGGGGCAGACAGCACACCTGGAAAAAATCCAGCTCAAACAGCTGAAATTTGGCAGAGTAGAACGCAAACTGAAATAAATTCTTCTCGTGGAAAAGTGTTGGGTGAGCTCTGATAGGCAGGGTTCCCCACTCCACTTAGCTGAGACACACAGGCAAACTATGCAGCTTACCATCTGCACTCATCAGCTTGGGTGTAGGTACTCTGAACAGCAAATTTTATGTATAAAAATATACATTCTTCTCTATATACATGCTGCATAGCTCCCTGCTACACAGGATTCCTGGCTGTGGATCAGTTGCATCACTCCCCTGATGTCATCCTGGCATATACCACCTCCAGCATTCTTCTCTGCCTGGGTGAACAGTATAGTCCAAGACTGTTTTTTCTTGTCTTTTTTTTTTTTTTTTTTTCCTTTCATTCCCCTCGCCTCCCCACCCCCCCTGGCTGGTTGCTGCCACTGCAGAAAATCAAAGGCAGCCTCACACATTTGTCTCTGTTTTTCATTTTGTTTTGCTACAGAAGTTAAAAAGAAAAGCTTTGGAAGGACTTTCTTCAGCACAAGTGAGGAAGCAGCTGTTTACCATGAAAAAAAGCCCATAAGTTTTGTGCTTCCTGAGCTAGGAAATAGCTGCTGTCACCACCACTATGGTTTCTTTGGACATTTATTGTGGCCTGGGAGATGGCTTGCTCTGACACTGTGGCACACTAGGCTGGAGGATGACACCAGGGTGGGGATGGGAGACTAGGCAAAGTCATGTGGCTGTGACTCACTGAAAGTTATTTTTCAAAACCTTTATTGAGACTGCGTGTCCAACAGTCTCTGCCAAGCCCTGTAAGAAATCTACCCTGTGTTATAGTTTCCTTGAAAGAGGAATGGAAGAAGCAAATGCTGTGGGAATGTTGGTCAGCAAAGCCTGTGAAACTGGTGGCTATGCCACAAAGATGGGCTGTTTCTCTGTGCAAAAGTCAAGAGAATAAAACCACTGTGACCCACTATCAATGTCGGCACGCTGTCTGCATCCCTTTTCTAGATAAATGGTACTCAGCAAAAGCACCACAGGTGATCCTTGTGCTGCATGTACACAGGGAGAGTGTCCTCCTGGGCAGGACCTCCTGCAGTCAGGGGCAGGTCGTTCTGGGAAATGGGCTTTACAAACATCTCCTCCTCTTTGCACAAGTAGAAACACAACAACACAGGAAGGGTTGCTCTCGTTTCCCAATTATGCCTGCTTGCTTCCCCATCTGGGCATCAGTGCTGATGGGCTCCCACACCTCTCTGCCAGAACTCAGTGGGCTGTGGCACCGTTACATGGGGCAGTGTGGAGCAGGCACCAACACAGAGGACTTCTAAGAAGGTTGATTGTAGCACTAACTGGATCTCTTAGCCCATGATAGTGAGAGACAGGGGTATCAGCAATGGTGGACAGCCAGACCTTTTTGGTGCCTGAGGCATTCACTTGCTGTGATTTTGCAACAGGCATTGCTTCACTTCATGTGCTCATCCTCATGATAGTCCTTTGAGGTCTTTTTTTATAATGAAGGAGTACCACAAAACATAACCATTTGCCCCAGGCAGCTGGGAGCCAGTCGTGTGCAATACTGGCTTGTCCAGAGAGGAGAATCGTCCCCTTTCCTTACCATGGTCAGAGCGTACTCTGGAGCGTGGCATCCCCACAGCTGCCCAGGCTGGTCCCATCAGCCTTGCCTAGGATGCCATGGCGTCTTTCCTTGTCCTGGTCCAACACCACTGCTGAAGTGTGACTGTAGAAGACTGGGCAGGGAGGCTGGGGCAGGAGATACATACCTGCACTTTTAATGTATGGCCTAACATCATGGGTCTCCAAGTATGTGGGGGGGCTGTGAAACCCACGTCAAGAGCTGTGTGGGCATTTAAGGTGTCTCCATATATCTTCATATACCATGTGACCTCCATTCAGTGATGCTTTGTGGCAATGGGGAAGGCAGGCACATACCACAGTGGTGTGGGACCTGCTCTGAGGATGAAAGACCTGTTGCCTGTAGGTTATTTTTGAGGCTGTGGAAGAGGTGTGTTGCTGGATGAGAATTTGACGGCCAGTCTCACCTGCCCTAGGCTGGTGTTTTACCTGTAGCCTATTCTTCCTTCTTTCTCACGAGCAAGAAGCCCTTGCATGCAGTAGAGTATAAGAGAAAGGGGAGTATAAGTGCACATCTCAGAGACGTGATTTGGTGTATCCTGATTTATTAAGTCCATCACTGCCACACCTGGAAGCAGAAAAGCAAAGAGAATCAGCTGTTGTTTCCTCTCACTTTTCTTCTGCTCTGCCCATGGGACCTGACTTCCCTCAGAAGATGCTCTAGGTGTGCCAGGCTCAGCAGGGACAGTGGATGCATTTCACTTTGAGGTCTGGTGACCCACCTCTTGGGAAAATCTTGCCTTTTTCCATGGAAAATGAGGGAGCAGTGCTGGACAGTAACTGCCACAGAAGTGTCCCTGAGGGGCTTGGGATCACTGTCCCTGCCACACGAGGGTGGCACATGGCAGGGATCTTCTCCCCTGTGCGGTGCTGTATGTCAGCCAGGCCCATGTAACTGATGGGAGCCTGGAGAGGAATGAAGGCAGTGGGCTCGTTAACATTGATAACATGCAGCTGTGGCCTTGCCTCAGCGGCAGTGGTTTGATTTGCAGGGATGATGTGCAGGTGTAGCTCGTTCCTGCTCAGTGGCTAAATAGCCCTGAGGAATGTAGAAGTGGGATGGAGGGGGGAAGGAGATACAGCACAGACAGTAGGCCCTGACCAATGGTAAGGCATTGTTGTAGTCTACTAGGTTTGATTGTGCTGCAGCAACTGGTGCCCTGTGTGAGGCTGACTGAGTTGGACTCTGGCTACAACAGGAGCCATGCTGGCTTATGCCAGTTTGAAGTCCACCCCTGGAAGCAGCCCACCTGTGGCAGACACCTTGAACATCTTTCCAGCCATTGCTTGCACAAGGTACCAGGACACACAATGTGAGTGCTGTAGGCACCTGTGAGTGGCATGGCTGACATGATGCTTTGTTTCAGCTTCTGCTTCATTTCCTTCTTAGCAAGGAAATCTTTCTCTTGAAACTGAAGTTTCATAATGAATATATGTTTGCTGAGATAAGGTTTGTGGGAGAACTTTGTTTCGTATACTGTTGAAAATACAGCTAGCTGAGAATATTTCAGAGTATTTCCTTTCTCTCTTCAGTGGGGGCAAAGGGTTGAAGTGTTCTCTGTGGAAAAGAAACATAATGTACTTATATTTTTTTTCCTCCAGAAGCTCCTGGTGACAAGTCCTTGAAGGATGCAGAAGTAGCTGTGTGCCAAGGGAACACAGGAGACCAGGTTTGGGAAACCTAACCCAGAAGCCTTTTCTTCACAAAGGGGAGAATGCAGGAAGAAAAGGCTTTAATGTAGGAAGTAACAAATTAGCAGGACCAGAAGATTGTCTGGAGGGAGGGAGGGAGGAAGATGGGGTGGGGTGGGGGTTGTGAGGGGTGGCTGGTGCCTTTACAAGCTGCTCTGAACAAAGTGCTGAACTTCCTGGGAAGTTGTTTGGGGTTAGCCAGCGGTCCCATTGCAGCCGTGCCTCTGGCTTGGAGACAGCCTGGGTGCAGGAGGGATGATGCCCTTTCTCTGTAGGCAGTTCACACTCTTCCTCACCGGTTGGCCAGCTGACATTGCTGGCTGATTGGGAAGAGAAGTGGTTTCCTCCTTAGTTTCCCCTCACCATGCGCTTGCAGTGATGGTGGAAGTAGGGCACTGGGGTCCTTCCTTTCTTCTCAGGGCTGCGATCCTGGACCTGTGGGCTTGGGCTAAGTCCCTACAGCTCTTGATGCAGAAGTAGCTGGAGACAAATGAGGAAGTGGTGGATTGAGCAAAAACCTTGTGCTAGAGAAATATTTTTCCAGAAAATCAGGGAAGGGGGTGGGGTGGGGGAGGCAGGACACCAGCGTCCCTGTTGCAGCAGCAACCTGTTTTCATTGTGATGCAAATATCTTCATGTAATTTGGGTCAGGTTCAGGTTCACCCAGTTCTTGTGGCTAGAACTGAAACCAGGATGTCTTCACTTTTGCTCACAGCTCTCAGTGCTCTCCTCTCTCGCTGGGGCTCCCCTGTCTCTAGAGAGACATCTCGGAGCACATCACTGACCTTAGCTAGGTGGTTGCGATGCTCCTCTTCAGTGGCTTTTTTTGCTCTGAATGGCTTGCTTTCTCCAGAAAGGACTGGTGGGAAGTGCCCAGGAGCACATGGGTGTGCTGTGATGCTATGAGGTTCTGAAAACTGGTTTTGTTCAGAGTTGCTCACATAAAGCTAAGCTGACACTGTCTGCAGTGCCTGCAAATGTAGAAACCAGCCCCACGGCACCAGATTGCAGTCGCTGAGACACTGCCCTGTACACCAGTCCAGACAGCTTTGAAAATACCGGCTGTACTTCTGGGAAACACCATGTACAGATTTGAACAGGAAATTTACTGCCTTCTTGCACAAAACTTGACTTCTCCTCACCCCCTGCTTGCAGTGAGCCTGTAAATGTTTAAGTCACCTCACTGTTATCCTGTGTGGGGTCTTTGTTTCTCGCCTCTCCCGCTTATGTTGACCTAGCCCCACTTCTCTCGCCGCACAGCCGGCATTAAACTCTGGGGGCACAGGGCAAAGGCAGGGCTTGGTCACTTCTTGCCCACCCCCCTTGGAGGGGATGACTTTTGCTGCTGTCTAATGTGGATTAGTGGGGCTCCCCTCCAGTTTCAGGCCCTGGGCAGTCACCTTAGTTGCTCTCTCCTAAATCTAATTCTGTTCCGCTTTGTCCAGATTATAATGCTCCCTGGAATTCATTTTAAATGCAGAGCAGGGTCAGGGGAGGCTTCAGGGACAGCTTGGATGCTGTTAGGGCTAGAGCTGTGCTAAAGGTGCTTCAGGCCTGTTTTGTGGAATTGGCTGTTAAAATCATAGCAGTTTCCTGAGCTGGCTGTTAAAACATCACCTTCAGCAAGCTCGGCTCCCTGCAGTTGCTGTTGTCTCTCCTGGTACCCAGGCTCCCAGGCTGGGCTCTGTGCATGATTCCTCTGAACCACCTCAGCTCAGACCTAAAAATCTCTGTCCCCATCAGTGGAGGGTCCAGTCCTTGCTAGTTCTCCATCCTGTCCCTGTCTCTTGTGCTTCCTTGCCCTGGCCCTGACCGAGGTGGCAGCTCAACCTGCATGGGTTCAACTCTCATCAAGCTATTCTGGTACACTGAGTGGGGATGGAGGACAGTGGAAGGGGTGCAAGTCTCAGTCTTGCATTTCAAAATCACCCCTTGCTTTGAAGGATCTGATCCCACTTTATGGACTCTCATATTTCCATAAAGCAATTCAGTTTCCTTGCACTTAAATGTAGCTGCTTCATACTGCACAGGAGAACGCTTTGGCAAAGGAGACCTAATGATTGTGCTTGGCTGAGTCTGCAGAGGGAATTTAGGTAGAGGGAATGTAATTTTTGGAGTTTGGCCAAGATATTGTGAGAACACCTGTACTCATGACATGTGCTGTGAGATAATCATTTGCAGAAAAAGAAAGCTTACACAGTAAAGCAGTGAGCACTAGGTAGGCCACTATTCTGGATGTGCAGCATGGTGAGTAATGTTCTGCCCTCTTCATCCGTAGGGAATGGGGTTTTAATTCTTTGTACATGACAATTGCATTTCCCTTCACAGAAAGAGGTAGTGGTCTGCTCTAATTTTGTAGGGTCCATGGGGAAGCTGTTGGTAAGTTCTCCTGAAATAACTCTGGTTTTATGGGCTTTGGTTTCACATATAATTAGAGGAAAAAAAGCAAAACTGGAATCTTAGATCTGTACAGCCTGAATCGGTAGAGACAGAGGAATAAAGGTTTCTTCATTAGGACTGGCTGTCTTCCACCCTGCCCCAGCTGTGACCCTAGGAGGTAAGGGGCTGAGTTAAAGTTTTGAAGCTGCAGTGCTCAAGATCCTGAGGTTCTAGTGGATACGCTGTGAAATGAGCTGGTCCTGTGGCCAACCTGAGGCTAAAGTCGTGACAACAGCTTCTTTGGCTTCTCTGTTGTTTTGTATCATCCCTAGCTCTTAAGCAGTCCCAAACCCAACCAATGTGAGAATTTTGCCTTGTTGACCATTTTTAGCTCTTCACAGTTATAATTTTCATCTCTAAAGGGACCTTAAAATAAGCTCAACAAAGAGGGGAAAAAAAAGTTTTCCTGTTGTGTTTTAGCAGTGGCTAGCCTGAGAGGTGGTGAGATCTGTAACCTAACTTGTATGGATGTGACTCATATCACAGTACAAATTATAAATGAGTACAGCTGATATCAGTCCCACACCTGATGTAATTTTGATCAGCTTTAGGATTAGCTTTGCCTGACAACTTTCATTCTTGGAACTGGATGACTTCTCAAAGTGAACAATAGTGTTAAATAATCTCTTACTAAATACAAAAAAAAACCCCAACTCCTCCAGGCTTACTGACACCACTAAGAAAGCAATTACCTTTTTGACTGGACCATGGAATTGCTGTGGGAATGAGTGACTTTTTCTTTTGGATGAGGAATTGCTGCATTACTCAGAGGGCATGAGGATGCTACATGAAGTGGCACTGGTTCTTGGAAACAGCACTGCTGGTATTTTTCCCCAACAAATTCAGGAGAATTCAGGGGGATTTCCAAAGAGGAGAATTGTGGTTGTAAAGAACAGTGGCTGTTCCAAACAGATAAATCAATCTCTAAACACAGTGATCCTCAAGAGAAATCGTGCTGTTTTCTCCCAGCTAGTAGTGAGATAACTATTAACCCCAACAAGAAGGATAAGAGGAAGTTCTTGTGATGAAATATTTACAAACAGGAAAACCCTTTGGTTTGTCT
The DNA here is from genome assembly GCF_963210335.1 of Falco punctatus. NCBI lineage: Eukaryota > Metazoa > Chordata > Aves > Falconiformes > Falconidae > Falco > Falco punctatus. The sequence continues at coordinate 12,347,106 of NC_137585.1, read as the reverse complement.
TTTTAGTACCTAAAGAAAAGTCTAATTCTGCTGTGAGGGAGGTTGAAGGCATTCCTTAAACGAGGGGATGAGCCTCCAGGTTTGGTCCATTTTCTTGAGCTCTTGAGACCTTCAAGGGTTGGATGAGTAGGGGGCATCAGGAACCCCCCAGCCAGGGAGCTGGGATGTGGGATCCCTGCTGCATGTGGAGATGTTGCTCTGTGCTGTCAGCTCACAACTGGTTGATGTTATCTTTGTTCCTTCTTGGGGGAACCATTCTGATACCTGAAACATCCTGGAGGGGCAATAAAGCAAGTGCAGGTCTTTCATGTTTGCCTAGAAAACACAGAACAATAGCAGCTCGGACCTTCAACATTTCTTGGAAGCTGCTTTCAATTTCCAGGACTTCTTGTTTGTGGTGATCTGCTACATATCTCTGAGGCACACATCTCCTGTGCTGTATGTAAATCTGCATCAATACATCCTAGATTCCTGTAAGCTCATAACCCACCCCCCCATTCGATTAATAGAAACCCTGAGTTCCTTTTTTAGCTTCCTCTGCTGACCACAACTCGCGTCATGAGTAAAGTCCCGCCTGCCATGTTGCCTGCCAGTGTGTGTGCATATGGTCTGCAGAACGTGAATGCAGCAAACCACTTCACAGCATTGTTGTTTTCTTTTGCTTTTTTTTTTTTTCCCTCTCAGTGGAAACTATTAAAGACTGAAAGCCTTTGCTAATAAAATTCACACAGCTGCTGTTGCTGCAGATGAAATCCTAACACCACAATAGGGATTTCCAGGCAGGGCTGCCCCCTTGCAAAGTGCACTGAAGAGGGCAATGCGTTTCCAAAGTGTGGAAAGCCATTGCAAAGACATGTCACTATGTGTTTAGCCCCCAATCTATGCAATCTCGGCAGTCAATGCAGGCTTGTAATTTCCTCCATCACCCCTTTGCTGCCACTGAAGCTGCCCTTCCCCCAAGCACAGCTATGGTTTGGAGGAGTTAGGTTCAGGTGCCAGTTCTGCCCTGAAGGTGGGGATAACAGAGTTCACCAAAGGCTCACATTTGGCCTGTCAACAGCTGGGCATTTGTCTTCTAAGCTTCCAGTTGCCTGAAAATGAGGTATTGTAATGGGAGTGCTGACACTACAGTGTGGTTCTGCTGCAGGGTAAAGGGGGGGGGAAGATGACCTCCATTCTTGCTTTTCCCCCTCTCCTAAATGGAGTTGAAAATGCTGTTTATAAAACAACATACACATAAAAATTAGTTCACAGGTTTGAGAGTGGATCCATCCAGAATGAGTGTTTGGGAGGAGTGGCTGGCCATGCTACAGCAATAACATTTTCTGTTGGATCCAGCTGGGCCAGGCTGGATAGTCTTTGTAGGGTGGCAGGTACCTCATCTTGGGCAGGAATGCTTACAGGGCAGACGAAAGGTCAATTTCCATGGAAGTCTCCATCTCTGGATTTCCTTCCCCTTTTCAGTACAAGCCAGTATTTATCTGTAGGTTTCCAGAGAACAAGTCACTTCTGAACTAGTACCTTTTAGTGCAAATATAGTCTGAGTAGCAGCAGTAGAAACTTTTCTGTCAAGATACTCAAGCTGTCAACACGCAGACATACGTGTAAGATTTCCAGGCCACAGGACTTTCAGTTCTTGTGTGGGATGATTTGTGCTAATTGCAGTAGGAGTTGCTTTAGGTGGCTGCTTGTACTAAAAGAGTTGGGGCAAGAAGATCCCTTGGGAATGAGAGAAGCTGTTGCCCTATTTCAGGGCCACCTGAACTTCAGCAGAGCCTCCCTGAACTTCACCATGGCTGGTGGCCTGCTTGTTGCCCCAAGTGTGAGATGTGGCCTGGCTGAGCCATGAGGCAGGTCTGGATTTATGCTAGGCGTTCTCTGCTTCTCGTGGCTCAAAGCATGCTTTATCCTGGTGCCTGATTTTGTACCTGCTGGTGATGGAACAAGAACGAGCAAAGGCCGTTTGTACAAAAAAGTTTGTACCTGATTTTGGCAAGTCAAGATAAATGCGCTGCTTTGATCTAGCCTTTACCTGGGCCTGGTAAGAGGTGTGCAAGTGTGAGGTGGTGTTGTCTTTCCCAATATTTTGCCACCTTTTAGTGTTCTGGGACTAAGAGCCCTCCCACTCACCCTCTGGAGACAGCACCTGCCAAGGAGGCTGTAAGCACTCTGCTGAGCCATTCACACCCCTTCAGGGTTGTCTCTCAGTTTATGCCCCTCTAGTTTAATGCAGGTGATTTGCATGTCTCATTTTGCTGCAGGTGCCGATTTGCAAGAATAATTATTTGTTTGAAGTGTATTCATAATTTTCTGACGTAGTGCCCCTTTTCAGAAGAGCGCTGCACCCTGATGCAGCAGGGGAGCATGTTGTGGCACCACTTAGGGAGAGGAATGGTCTTTAAATCATGTCCCTCGTCCTGACTCTTTGTGATGTTAAAAAATAAATAACTCTAGGAAAAAAACGTACATACCCCCTCCTTCTCCTCAGTAGTGTTTCCTAATTGTTTCCAAATCTGGTCCCTGAGCATTTTGATCTGGCTGTTAGAAACCACACGTTCAGCAAGACACTCCTGCAAGGCTTAAGGCTTCTGCTCCTGAGACCCAGAACTGGGATATGCCAGCTGGGGCCTGGGAACGTGATCCTGCAGCTCTTGTTCACACAAAGATTTTAGGCTTGCACCTGTACGGGGTGCAGTGCAAGCTCCCATCCCATTCAAGCGTGATTTGAACAGGGCCTTATTCAATGCCTGGCTTTTCACGGGGTGTACGGATGAAGGGGTAAAGGGAAAAGAGGACTAAGTGAAAAGAGGTGTTAATTGTCTTCAGCAGGAGTAGGCTTTCTTGCTCGGTCGAAGGCTGCTTGTTCCCCTAACGACTGCCTCCCCACTTGTGAAGTTCATTGCATGAGTTCGAGCCAGTTCTGACAGGTCCTGTCACCATCTTTCATCTTTAGCACAAATCCCTCACGTACAACTTCAGACCAGCTGTTATTTATTTATTTATAAGCGTGTAGGCCTGGCTTAATAAAACTGGTTATTAACATTGGATATTATTATTATTAAAAATTAAAGCTGGCTCTGAGATTGCCTGTTCAAAGTTTCTGCCTGCAAGCTGTGTTCCCTGCCACTGCTGCTTTTTCACCAGAGGGATGGACCATATTTTCTTCTCTTGGCAAATGGTGTCTCTGTTCCCCAGCCTGGATGCAGGAGCCTGTGCTCCAGCTTTCTGGGCCCATCACAGGATACTGGCTCAGCCTGCTAATGCCCAAGCCCCTGACAGCCATGGACATTTTGATTCCCAGGGGCCAGTTTCTGTTTTCCCAAGAACAGAGGGCTGCTCAGGTCAAAACATCCGAGCTGAATGGAGAGATCTGCCACCTCTTTAGGCCTCAGTCTGCCATTGAAGAAGAGGGCAGAGGTTTATTGCATCTTCTTTTCAGTCTTTTAGACAGAAGCTTCAGGCTGCTGACGAAGTGCTATTTGGCTTACTGCAAATCTGGCAGAGAGCGAGCCCTGTATCTCTTATTTACAGCTGCACTCCTAATTAGTTAGCAACAAAAATACATAATAAAATACAGCTTGTACTCAGACGGGTTCTGGCGAAAGCTAAGCTGAGATATAGTAAGGTAAACCTCAAGACTCTGAGCCATGCTGAAGGTAAATCCCACAGAATACAGAAAATTACCTTCACCCTGGGAAAATCAGAAGTTTGAAGGTGTTCTCCATGCAGAAAGCTGTGAAGGTAACACATCAGAGCCAAGACTAGACAAACATGCATAATGTACACATAATGAAGCCTCTGGATATTGAACAGGCTGGAGCTTGAATCTTTCCCACTGTGGCAACTCCTGCCTAAAATACATAGTTGTGATGACAAAGTCAGAGGATGCTTTCTTTTCAAAGCATTACTTTAAGAGGAGATGTACATCTTTTCCCATGTTTAAAAATAAATGCATGTGATATACCACCCTTGGTCTTACTGTTCTCTCTGTTTTGCTGGGTGTTTGCTAGGAGGATGTAGGGAATGCAGAAGGACCCAAATGGTCATGCATGTTAATGTCACGCTTCTGTTTTGCTTGGAGACCCACAGGAGGTTTGTGCTGGTAACACCCCAGACACGTCCTACGGCTAGATACGTGCAATACTCACAGCACAAGGCTGTGAGCGTTCCTACCCATTTCTACTGAATCAGCTTTCTCCTGTCTGGCTTGCTGTGACTTGGCTTTCAGGACATCTCAGACCTTGTTTTTGCCGTCGTGAAGAACCCTCTTGAGATTTATCCTATAGCCTCACTGGGAAGGTGTTCGTGGAGGCTGTCAGAAATCCAGTGTCGAGTCTGTTTCTGCCTCAGGGGACTTTGGCCCATCTCTGCCAGGTGAATGTGGTCACACCTGGGCCTCTGGGTGCTCAAACCTGGTCTTCTCAGCCCCAGAAATCAAAGCACTTGTGTATCAGCCTTAGCTAGTCTTGAGACAGGGAACTGGATGCCAGTTGTCTCATTCCTAGATGAATGCCTGACATACTAGATTGCTGTTGGCACTTGCTTTCTTCTCCTCTCACTTTCTGTTCTCTTTCTCCATCCCTGCAAGCAGTGTGGACATGGTGAAGTCTCCATAACTCAGTGCTGTGAATCCCATCAGTCAAAAACTCGCTGCTAGGTTTTGCAGTTTGCTGCGGTGTGCTGGCCTGCCTCACAGGTCTGGCCCGCCTCGCTGAGTCCAGCTCACCAGCTTAAGAACAAAGACCTTATTTCTTCTTGAGGCCCTGCAGAATGTTGTCTAGGAGTCTGTAGGATGTGGTGACTTGTTGTGGTCTCTTTTATCCTTAATTTTTTAACAAATTCTTCTTCTTTTTTTATTCAAGCATTTTCCAAAACAAAACAGCCCCCCCCCCTTTTTTTTTTGAGTGAGTCGTGCTGATAGAGGAGCTCAAGGCCAGTGCCATGTCAGATACTTGCCCTCAACGTAAGCGCTGCATGCAGATGCTCCTTGTTGCTGTGAATGAGACTTATCCCCCCTTGCAGGTGAGCCAGAAGAAAATTGGTCATGAATACTGGGAAAAAAAATGTTTAAAAATCTTCTGCTGGCTGGATTCTTCCTGTAGCTGTGAAATGCAAGGCCTCCCTTTTCATTAAAACTGACTCTGTTTCCCAAGCAGTGCCTCCAGGCACCCCCCATACAGATAATCATGCAGAGAGCTGGGATGGTTTGAGGTCTCCAGATGGGAGAGTCTTTTGCTTGAAAGGTGCTGGGGCCAGGGCAGTCCAGCTGGTTGGCAATCAGAGGTCATTCCCACCTGATGGCAAGCCTTGCAAGTTTGTGTGAAACAGCTTGGTTCTTCCACAGGTTGTTTTCCGTAGATTCAGGTTTCCACACTGTAAAAGCCACAGTCAGTAACAGCAGTGTTTAGCATGGTTTGCGTTCTGGCTGGGCCCGAGAGCCAAGCTTTGCTGTCCTGCCTAAGCCAGGGTTGGGTTGACACATGGAGGCAGAGTGTCTTAGGGATGGCCTTTCTGGTGCAGAAGGCAGCACTGGTGTCAGACCAGAATCAGACCGTACACTTGTGTCTGCTGCAGTCTGACTCCAGCCTGCTCTGGCAGAGGAATAAGCATCAGCCGTGAGGGACTCCGGTGCAACTGCCCTGTTTTAGCTTTAGAGGGAAAAGGAAAAGGACTCTCTGTGAGGAGTCTGATGAAATTGCCTGTTTCAGGACCAGCAGAAATGCTGCACCCCCTGCTTGCCTTTGGGCTTTAACAGGTGCTGTGATTTGGGCAGAGATTTCACCCCTAATCTGGAGAGGTGCTGTGTCAGTGTGAATGCTGCCAGAAACAAAGCAAAGTTGCATATAATCCTCTTTCCTCCGGCTGAGGCCTCAGGAAGCAGGTGTGCTGTGAGGATGAGCAGGTCTGTGAGGGGGAAACTCCCCCCAAAATTACAGAGGAAAAATACATGGAGAGATGAGAAAGTGAGCAGGAGATTAATTAAATGACGAGCAAGTTAGGAAAACAGAAAAACCTAGAGCAATTAGAGTATTTTTTTCCTCCTGCTTTACAACAGCTATGTCAGTATCTCACCTTTCCTTCACAGCAGAGCAGCCTCCTCTGTGAGAGCTTCAGCGGCAGGCATTGCATCTCAGATGAGAAGAGTCATCAACAAGGAAGGCTAGAAATATCCTCTGCAGACTATAAGATTTCAAAGGGAATGGTGTAAAGATGGTCCCCAGACAGGGCAATCAGGCATGGCTGGGCTGGGCCACCCAGGGAGGACATCCACCCCCCTGCAGCCAGTCCAGGGCTGCCTCCAGTGGCTGCCTCCAAAAAGATGGATGAAAGAGTTGTAGACTTGATGTACCCATCACACAGAGTGACCGCTCATCCTAACAGGGCTGCTCCTGGCAAGACTTGGTTTTCCCCACCAGTGTGGAGAAGCAGCAGCAGCTGGGCAAAGGCATTTCTGCCTTTTGTCAGCCTCGGGCAGAGGTTGGCACTGAAGGACTCATCCTGGGATCTAGTGGTAATGTGGCATTGTTAGAAAGGGAGGCTTTCACAAAGGAGGTGTTAAGAAAAAAACCCCACCAAAATGGAGAAAACAACTAAAAACCCTAGTGAGAAAGGTTCTAGGAAGAAGCAGGGGCTTCCCCTGGGGAAACTTGCTTTGGCTCTTATTGTTTATAAGGCATGGGAGTGTTTCCTCTGCTGTAGCCCGTTGACTGACTGTAGAAAATGCCCTCTCCTGCAGCACAATGCGTCCATCCTGCTCACAGCCCTCCCCGCCCCTTCCCTGTCCTTCTGCAGGTCCCCCACTCATGCACAGCAAGTCTTCTGCATGGTTTTAACCACTCTCCTTTCTGCTGTTTACCTGTGAACCTCTCCTTCTGCTGATTGCTGCTGCCACTGCCTCCCCTTTCCCTTTGCAGCAGGACCCTCGCCACAGCCAGGAGCATCTGCAAACCAAAGGCCCTTTCTTCCTCTCTTCTGCCCTGGGATTTGTGGGGTGGAAGCATTCCCTACTGCTCGGTGTGCAAGGCATGGCCCAGGGTGCCTGGGTGAATGAGAGGAGACGGTAAGGGGGAACGTCACCCATCTGGAGGGTTTGCATGGGTCCACAGTGCTGGCATGAGCTCCAGCTGCCAAAGCCTTGCCACAAAGCTGTCTTCCCATTCCCTTCCACATCAGCTAGTGTCCTGAGGCTTTGAAATCTGAGTCCAAACCATTGGTTATTGAGTACCGTTCCTGCTACAGCTGCTACTCCCTCCCCTTCCCCAGTCTTTTATTTCTCCTTCCTGGCATGGGCTTAGGTGGGCATGCATGACTTACAAGTTTTAATTTCCTGTGGGAAGCATTTCTTATGGCCTGCAGGTAGGTGTTTTGTTATTTTTCTTCCCCTCCCCTGCCTCCCCCATTAGGCCCTTCCTTAGCTTTAGAGCTTTTCTGTGCCCCTAACTGCCCCTTTTGAGATCCTGAGTCCCTTTGGATCTCATTTACTCGGGGATGTAACTTGACTTGTTTCAATGGTGTTAGTGCTCATTCATATCTTGGATAAATGAGAGGAAAACCAAGAGCCCGTTGGCTGTGTTTTCCTTGGTAAGTGTGGAAGAGCCTGTCCATGTTGATATTTGCAGTTGGGAAACATTCCGTACCAGTGTGTCCCTGCGCACAGCAGTCCATCTGGTATGGGAGACTGTGTGGAGGGAGGGAGGTGACATGGTTGGGACAGTGAAAACTTCTACGTTATTATGTTCTGCTGAAGAACAAAATAAGCTATGGCTCGTGTCACAGATGACGCAGGCAGGGATGCACACATGGCAGTGGTGCTGCTGCCAGCCATCAGCAGGGCAGGATGGATATGATGAACACGAGGGGTGACAGCACTCTGGGACTGCGGTCTCTCAGCTTTGTGGCAAGCCTGGAGCTTCGGGGAGCAACAGGAGTGGAAGTTTGCTTTAAAAATAGCTCTGCTGTTTTGCAGCCTCTGCTTTCATTTCGTCCCTGTGTGTGCAGTCTTTTAATTGGTTTGGACAGCTGATTTCCCCAACAGGCTGAGTCTTGACCTTTCCAGGGGGGTCAGGGGCAGCGAACTGTAATGTGTCACTGGGCTGCACTTACCAAAGGGGGAATGGATGGACACGTGGGCATGTGCGTGTATGTGTGTGCACTGCGTGTTTGTGCACCTCAGTAATTAAGAGAGGTGTATGTATATACATACATACATAGAGACACATCTATAAATATATATACATAGCTTGAGCTTTGAAATATGTCTCTTCCCCACCCAAATTTTTCCATCTGGGATCCCAAATGATACTCCTTTTTAATTTCACTCCAACCCACAGATTCCCTTGGCCCTTAGGAGGTAGGGTAAGACTTCATAAACTCATCCTTCCCCAGGACTCTCAAGGTCCACAGGGCCTTCAAACATCGCTTGTAAAGAGAATGTGTAATCATGGCCATCTTCAACATGTGTCCTGCTGCCCGCAGGGTCCTTTCCAGCTGTCAGAGCTGAGCATGTGGGTGCTCAGGGGTCTTGATCTGTCCATCTGAGCCCTGACACTGGCCTCCCCACCTGTACAGATTGATTCCCCCGGCTTACCTCGGCATAGCGGTGAGAAACTACAGCAGGTCTGTGCCACAGCTTGCAGTGCTGGGGAGTGGCAGGAAAGGAAAGCGCAGCCCAGCACACAGCTCTGGCAAACCCGCAGGGATAGGATAGTCCAGTGGTGCAGCTATCAAGCAGGTGAGAAGGGCAACATGAGCTGAGCCAGCACTGATGTTAACTTTTTATGCAGTCCTCATCCTGACAACCCATGTATTTGGTTTGGTTTATTTAAGAACGGTTTGGAAACACCTGACCTAGGTTGAGTAAAAGGCTTTAAATAGCTGAGATTTCTAACCCTACACAGAACTCAGTGCTCTGCATTGGGAAGAGATGTGGAGGTTTTACTGAAAACTAAAGCTTTTCTTTTTCTTTCCTGTTCTCCCTTGCTCATTTATTAGCTGCCTCTGGCTTGGGTACCTGCACAGCCCCACGTTCTGTTATGCAGATGCTCTCCATGCTTAGCAGCCCTATAAAAAGCCTGATTTGCAAATGAGCCAAGCATCTGAGCAGGTTCCGCTGGCTTCACCTTATTATCACAGGGCTCCTGCTCTAACCTACCAGTCAGACCCGACAACATCAAAGGCATTGCGTAGAGTCACACCAGATAAAAGCCTGGCCCACCTCTCTTGGGATACACCCATTCCCTGCCCACATAATGCTGCTTTCCCACCTGGCCGGCTGTGGGGTAGGGTGGGACCATTGCTCAACATGGAAGCCTCTGCTCCCGTTCCCTCTTTGCTGGAGGCATCCAAAGGCTCAAACACTGCCTTTGCCCGGGGCCATGCCTACAAAGGGAATTTCACTTGCTGCTTTCTCCTTTGCAGGCAGCAGCTGCTGATGCTGCCATGGGTGCGGAGGCGCAGGCGTGCTCGGCTGCTATCGCTCCTGCCGATGCCCCCTCCGCTGGGGGCTGGCTGGGCAATAAATGCCATGTACTGTGGACAGGCGTAGCGGGGTCTTTTTCTGCATCCATACAGTGCACTTTTGCAGGGACTTTTTGGACAGTAACATTTTGCCTACGGATTTATTGGAATCCAGCATGAAATGTCTGAAGTCCACTTTGTTCAAGCCCATTTTTTAACCTCGGGGTTGGAAAATTCCCACAGCTCTGGTCCCTGGCTGCTTTGCGTCCTCCCCATTTCCTGGGGTAAGGCGACTTGCTCTGCTGCCCGCTGGGCTGCAGTTGTTTCAGAGAAAACTGAGAGCTTTGCTCTCTGGGTCTCCTTTCCTCAGCACAGGGCTCGTCTGGATGCAGCGTCCTGATTTTATTTAAGTGAATTGGTTTTAAAAGCCCGGACTCTGCTGGGTTTCCTGTGAAATTAAATCTTGAAAAAAAAACCTGGCTGCACCTTTTCCAAAAAGGCCCTGCTGTCAGCAAAATGCAGCTTGGGGTAGCGGGGCAGCATCTCTGTGTGGTGTAACAGGCTGCCTACAGGCTGGAAAGGTATGAGTTTGCACAGCTTAGCTTATATAAATTGAACAGCAAGTGCCAGCAAACTGCAGCCATACGAGAGAGCCCGAAAGGTTTGAAGTGTTGCAGAACAAAGCTACTTTTATGATTTATACACTTGCCAGACAACCATCAAATTCTTTGCTGAAACTGGAGCTTCCCTGGTAGCACCACGAGGGCTGGCTGGCCTGCGAGGAATTCTTGGCATCAGAGCAGCTGTCTCAGAGTGGTACAAAGGGCTTTGCCAGTGTGAGATGGAGCTATCAATAGGATGTCTATCAGGGCAGGCAACAAATGGGCCGCTGGTCTTGGCTTCCTCCACCTCACCAGCCCCAGTGTGTGTGACATACAGTGGTAACAACCCCCTTGACAACTGTCATAACATTTCTGCACAAGGTGTGGTAGCCCCTGAGCAGCTCCTGCACTTCATAACAAGGTCTTGATCGTAGGCTGCACAGAGACAAGTGGCTGGAGCAAAGGGAGAAACCTATGGGGGGTGATGCCTCTGTGCAGGCAGGCTTCAGGCTGCCCACAGGGCATGGTGTTCTCAGGGAGCAGGCAGGACACTGATGGCCACTGTTGGTCCTTCCTGGCAGGGCAGAGCCAGCTGGCATGTAAGCGGTTGAGAGCAGGAGGGCATCCCTATGGTCTGCCCCTAGCAGCTGTAATCCAGGGAGATGGTCTGGAAGTCAGGTTTATATAGGCTTCTGCTCATGTTGAGAGTCACATCAGACCCTCAGCTTTGTTGTACTCCTGTTCTCCTGTGTACCCAGTGAGGAGGCTCTTACCTATAACCTTTCTGAGGTACCATTTCCTCCTGTGTAAAATGGAGGTGATCACATTCAGTTACTTTATAGCCAGGTGAAGCATCATTATTAAGGCATCAGGAAAGGTGAGGACTCCTGAAATCTCACCTGTTGAGTGAACTTTGTTCACCCTGCCTTCCCGGGTGTATGGCTTAATGGTAGGAGCTTGTGCATCAGTGCTTCCCTGGAGATGAGTGAGAGCCTTCAGCCCAAGGTCTCTTTGCTAGTGCTAAGCTTGTATGCACGGAGACGTTATTTATTTAGAGAACAGCTCTTATTGCTGCTGTTTTGCCAGAAAACATCCTCTGGTTTCCGCTGGCCTCTGAGCCTGCAGTATTAGAGATTATTTTCCACATTTGTTTGCACATTGCTCTCATTAATGCTTCCAGCAGAAGTCTGTGGGCACTAAAGTGAGGAGACAGGGCGCAAAATCAATGGCAGGCAGGCAGAAGGATGTGGCATGTGAAAGCCCTGCAGGAATGTGGCTGAATATCACCATAGAAGAAGTTTCAGAGGTTTTGCAATGGTTGTAATGGTACACAACCATTGGGGGGGCTGTCCCATCGGCTGCTGTGGGCTGACTGTTCAGATGAGAGTATTTCACCTAAAGGAAGGAGGCTGAGGTGGCTTGAAAAGTTTTACAGAGTGGGACTCCAGTTTCAGGCTGGCAGTATTCAGGATCTCCTGTACCCAACAAGGTGTCACTGGAGAGCACCAGACAAATGCACAATGATATATAAATAGCTAACTTTCTTCGGGCATGGGCTTCGGTAAGCCTGGCCAGTTCCTTTCTTTAGCTTTTCCTTGCAAAATATGTCATCTGGGATTTCTGTATCAGCTGGAATGACCCATTTTGCAGGAGTGTGATGGTGATGATGGTCTGTAGTGGACAGGGAAGAGGTGAAACCCATGCCAGAACAGCAACATGTCAGGCTATTTTGGTAGGGGCCGAAGTGGCAGAGTGGTCCCTTTGAAATAAGAGATTTTGGCTCAGACTCCCAGTGCATCTATTTTATAGGGTGAGGCAAAGAGCGAGGCCAGTTAACACATGGTGGAAGAACTGGTCCTTCCCATTGGGAACTGTTGGTTTTGCCCTGCTCACTCTGTTTATTTGCAGGCAGCTGACTTGTCCTCTTCTTGGCTATCTCATCCCCCAGCTAACGTAGACTGGCCATCTCTTCCATTTAAACAGAATCCAGCAGCATTTTGATGCCAGGGAAAATACCAAAATGTTGCTCTGAAAGCCACAAAGGATTCAATTATTTCCTGGAGACGATATGAAGCCTATTGAATTGCAGGAGATGGTTATCGGCTCTTATTTGTGGAGGAAAAGGGCCGGGAGTGAGTGGAATAGAAATCATTGTGCTTCTTTTGCCTATGAAAGTCACCCAGCTCAGTTCATAAAATTAAGTTAATCACGGAGTGCAGGAAGAGAAAAGGGGGACTGAAAATCTTGGCACATTCTTATCCTTATCTCTTCTGTTCTGCAGTGGGCCTGGGCTCCAGGCAGTGATGGCTGTGCAAAAGAGGAGCACGCTCAGCTCTGGAGAGTGGGAGAGGCAGGGATGTATCCTGTAGTCCTGCTCTCCACTGCTCCTGGAAACCAGGAGCCTCTCAGTAGGGCAAAATGTGTTGACTGCAAGGATGAGAGGGAGCTAATTAGCTGTCTGGGTGTATTATTAGGTGGAGGAGAGATGGCCGTTCTGGGAGAACAAGAGAGGAGGGCACCAAGAAGTCATTTTTTATGCCACTTTTTTAGCCTGCTTGCTTGTTTTCCATAAGAGCTGTCATTTTCTGATGATGGTAAACAGGAGATGTGTCTGGGAGACCATCGGGGAACAGGCTTACATAGCATGGGTTATACTGGTGTACCTGGTAGTAAACAGGAGGCATGTGGAAGCATGTGTGCATAATGCCTGCTGTACCAGACTGTCTTTGTGTGGGATTTCAAAATAGTTCAGAGACTTAATTGTGGTAAAAAAAAAAATAATCTTCGGTGTGTGGTATGGAGGATCTGGGAGAACATGCAATCTGCTCTTTGAGACAGCCTCCTTAGCAAAGGCTAGGGAAGGAGGCTTGCATTTATTTCACCAGTTAAAGCACCTGCATTTGGCTGTTCAGTGACAAAGCAGCTGCTCTCCTAGAAACTCAGGTTTTATATATGGCATTTGTACAGTCAGCCAAAAATAGCATTTGTTAGGTAGCCCAGTAACAGAGCCTGGTGCAAAGAGATCATAGCTTCTACAAAGAAGCCCAGATAAGAAACAGCTGATTCCAGAAGCATTGCCTGAGATATAGCCCTTAATCCTATTACAGCAGGCAGTGGCCTCTCCAGGTCTCCTTCAGTTTGCTGCTGTTTTGTATTTTAAACAGGCAGGAATTTCAGCTTGCTGCTTGGGAAGACACCTTTCTTTTTTAAGGAAGGAGGGCGAAAACTGACTTGCATGGTATGTGCACGTAGGGGCTTCTGAATTCTAGCAGCTGTTGTGGTCATGGCAGGGTTAAGGAGAAAAAGGAAGGTTCCTTTGTGTGCCAATAGGTGGGGATTGGAGCTCATTTTTCAAATTAAGAGTAACTAAGGAGAGAAAGCAATACCCTGATAAAGAGTCCAATATGGTGGGAGAGTCCAAGAACAAGAGATGCTGGCTTGGCTCAGCCTCAAGGACTTGTTCTTGCAGGGGAATGCTTGCAGGGATGGAAAACAAAGCATGCCTCTGCTCCCAGCAGGGCTCTGAGGCCCAGAGAACCGCCCAGAGCAGCCAGTGTCCTGGCCCAGAGTGGATGAAGCACTGATGCGAAAGGGCTGGCTGCCACGCTTACCCTCTGTCGCTTTTAGCATGGCCTGAGTCCTGCAGTGAAGCCTTCACCTTTACTACTCAGAAACCAGTGGCATCAGGTAAATCCTGGTGATGCCAGCTTGAGGGGGGAGCTTTTTACCCAAACAGACCTGTGTGTCCTAGTCTGGCCCCTGGTGAATATGGTAAGGTGGCATTTTTCTTGCCATACTTGCAGCACAGCATGTGCAAGGAAGCATTATAATGCTTATACAGACTCCCCACTGGGCTTGACTCCCCAGACCGTAAGGTCTGTGGTATCCATGGTCACAGTGAATCAGACCAGGTCCTGCCTCTAGGGTGCCAGGCTGAGACTCTCCTGCCGGTCCAGAGTGGACCGTTAAGACCCCTTCATGTGCTATTTTGACCATCCAGTGGACACGGGTCTTCAGGAGCATCTCCAGGCTCTGGAGGTAGCTGTAGACAGAACTGTAGTCCCACCAAAACCAGGAGACTCTTCTGGCTATGTGGATGCACATGCTTCTCGATCTTGAGAGTTTATAACATAAAATCTTGATTTTATGTAGGCATTTGTGTAGAGCCATTATTTTAAGTTGATCCATCACCGTTTTAGATTAGCTAGACCAAGCTCTAAGCACAAGCTTTCCTCCCCAGTCAGATCCAGTCCCATGGATGTTTTGGGATCCCACAAGTGTCTGGAGCTACACTGTGCATTGTTAGTGGCAATTTCAGGCTTGGGGTGTAAATTTAAGCATTTCGTTCACCAAATCAAGCATTCCTTGTTTATGGCGGTGTCCATTCTTCATTTACCTTCCTACTTCAAGGCTTAACATAGCAAATGCTGAAAATGTATCAGTTGGTCTTCCTGCTGCCTACCTCCCCACCCTCACTTCCTCCAGCTATTTGCTTTGACTTATTTGCTCAGGATTTGTTTTCCCTCTGACTTTACAAGTTTGCCTTGCGCAGCAAAAAAACTGCTATTTTGTTCTCTCTGGTATTTGGCAGGAAAACAAAAAGAACACAAAGAAGCAAAAGATAATCATTGTTTTTTTCCTGATGATTTAACACACAAGTGTTCTTTTTAGTGCTACTGTTGCTGGTGTGTTAAAGCATCTTCTTTTCTTAGGCATGCCAAGAGCTACTGCAGAGAGAAGAAAACAGGGTGTCTCTTAACTGTTCTTTCCTGCGGCTGGCAGTGGGCTCTAAGCTGAGACCTGCCCATCCGCCTGGTGCTTGCTAGCAAGGCTCCTCCACATGTTATTTTGGTCCAGATGATTGAATTGGACAGAGAAGCTTTTGTGCAGGGATTTGCAAAACCCGTCTCTTTGCTCTTCTACTCCAGTGGAAGTTGAAACAGGTGTGCTGGAGCCACTGTATGCATTGCATTTTTGTCTTTTTTGTGGTTCATGTTCCCATGCATTATTTTATCATATGACATTCCTTATTTCAGGTTGGAGGTAACCTTCCTCTCCTCAGGACATACAAAACGGTCGGTGAAAGATCCCTAGTGGCTTCTTCCAGATAACTCCCTAAATAACTGGGGGAGGACTGGTCTGACAGCAGGGTTGGCAGTTGGTTCAGGAGTGTATGTGAGCAGTTTGAGCCTCTAATTTGGGATGCATGCTTTCTGGTTTCACCCATGAGACTAACCTCTCTCATGATCATGATGCTTTTGCTTTCTTCTCCCCCCACCAGCTGAGACCAGGTGATGTACAGGGCACGCCGAGTGAGAAGGCAAGCCAGCAAGGCCAGCACGATGACATCCCCTAAGGGAGTCTTCTGAGGGCTAGAAAGAAGAAGCCTGGGGGCACAGGCTATTTTCTCTACTTTCTTTCTATAAGTCTCTCAGTCCTTTCCTGCCCGCCTCCCCCTGTGTGACAGAAGACGAAGAGTCCCTCACCTTCCTCTTACTGCACAGTGGGTAGAAGAGGCTCGCTCACAGAATGAAAGAAGAAGCAGGAAGAGGAAAATAAACAGCTGAGTCATTACTGAAAAAAAAAAAAAAAAAAAAAACCAACGACCAAACACAAAACTTCAGGAAAGGGGAGGACTGGATGGGGCTGGCCATGAAACTTCAAGAGAAACCACAACTGCGGCAGTGGACGTTTACAAAGGCAGTCCCTCTCCATCTGCGGGGAGAGGGCTACAATGGCTCCCACAGACGACACGGAGGGCACCAGGCAGCCCTTGCCCAGGGACAGTAGCAGCATTCAGCGCGTTCCAGCTGCTGAGAAATATGTGGAAATTACATGCTGTAAGTCAGCTAAATAAACAAGGCGGAAAAATGGCTGAGTCAGAAAAAGTGGACTATTAAGTTCAAATGCGTTATTAATTGGAAAACTGCTTAACACAGCTGGAGATCCTATGGGTATGGGTAAACAAAAATATGGTGAGGAGAGAACCAATTAAAGCACTAATTAGTCCTTTTAGGAAATCTTCCAGGTCCATTAATGATAACCCTTAATCGTAAGCTATGGAAGAGACAACTTATCTGTATTGCTGCTGCTGCCTTGAGCATTAGTCCTGTGTGTGTGTGTCTTGTCTTTTGTGTGTCTATACATAAATCACCAACTTCAGAAACTGTACACTTTACAGTGGCAAGTGCAGATAAATGAAAAATTCAAGACTTGGTCTTCCAACTACCCCGTGGGTAGTTCACCAAAGAATTATTAGTGGGATAGAATTTATGCATGTCCATTTTCTGAAAGGAAGGACTACCAGTTCTTCCCTCTCATTCCCACAGCAGCAGAAATAAAGCAGCAGTGCTGGAGCTGGAATTGTTTGCAAGAGCTAAGTATTAAGTATTAATAACCAAGTAATTATCATACCAATAACTATAATGAAAACCACAAGGTAGTGTTTCCAGAAGATTATGCTTTGCAGAGCTGGAAAGAGGTTTCATGCTGTCCATTGCCCTGCCTGTATGGAATATAGTTTCTAGGCTAAGGAATTCAGCAATCACTGACTTGAACATTCACTTGATATCAGCCTTTGCAGCTCTGCCTTCACCAATAAAAGCAAGTGTGGAATGAGTAGGGTGAGGGAAAACACCCATGTGCTTGCAAATAAGAACACCAGCCTCCTCGATTTCTATGTGGAGCTGTTTTTCTCTTCAAGTGCATCTAGAAGAAACCTTCACATGTTTATGTCTTGGACTGTACATGCCTCCTGAAAATAATAGTTTTTCAAAGTATAGTAAATCTGAATGAGTATGTGCAAAGGGTCACTTCTCCTGCTCAGAGACTATAAAACTTCTACAACAAACAGAAACATTATCAAGACGCCAGAAGCCGCCTTCTATGTTCGTGAAAATTATCTCAGACGATCATGTTGGTCTTTTGTCTTTTCCCAAATCTCAGATTCCTAAGTTTCCTCTGAAACAGTTTTATACTCCAGAAACAAATACAGTTTTAGGTTGCCATCCAAGTGACTGGTCAGATTTTCATTAGTTTTTGAACTAAACTGCATGTGGACCTTTGTATGCACCCATTTAGTTTGCAAACCCCAGGGCAGGCAAGCAGCACCTTGCTTTAAATAGCTCTACTGGCTGGAGTCCTACTGCGTGGAAGTGAAAGGAATGCTCTGTTCATCCAATGACCGAGGCTCATTCCCCTCTTTCCATGCCTGTACAGTTGGATTTCTAGGTCCTTCTGATGTGCGAGGCTCAGCTAAACTGCACCATGTGTGCTTTAGCAGCTAAGTTTGCCGCGCAAAACATGAACTCTAGAGGTGTGCTTCAAAGTAGTTTTCTCATGCTGCCTCGTGTCTTCAATTTTGTATAAAGTTCTGTGGAGTCTGCCAGGATGAGAATTTTAGTCTGGATGTCACAGGTTTTTTGAGAGCTTTTTTGAATAGATCTTTGCATTAAAGCATTTGAAAAAAATTAAAACAAAAGTTGTTGCAAGTTTTGAAGAAGAGCTACAAAGATGCATTTTTCCCACTACAGACTGGGCAAAAATACTGCGTCTTTAAACTTTTCTCACATTACAGTTTTTACCTCCTCCTTGATGTCTCATCTATAATGATCCTCACCTGGAATGGCCATTACTGAGTAGTGCAGTCCTGATGGGGACTGGCCGTGCCTGGAAACAGCAGCTCCTCTTTTTGCTTTGCTCTGCATTCACATGCAAGGGTGCTAGACTCCCTAGTCTAAACTTCCAGTTGAAATCAGGTGGGATATGTCATCTCTCAAGAAGCATCTGTCTGTCAGTAGTGACTGAATTCTTAATTTAGAGAAGATGCCAACTTTTAAATAGATGGCTCAAATTAGGTGAGGCAAATCCCACCCACAGGGAAGGTTTCTGATTAGTTGAAGCTCGTGCAGGACTATGGAAATGTGTGTTAAATTTTGCATTGTTGAGATTTAAAAAATGTTAGGAAAATCAAATACCTAATAACTGTGTAAATTATAATAGCCTAAAACAACCTTGCAAACCACTGGCTCATTGAAAAAAACATCATCTTACTGTGGTGGAGATTGCTCTATTTGCTTTCCTTTCAAGATGCAGCTGCAATAACAAGGCATATGTGATTTTAATGTGACACCATAATCTGTCAACCCTGAGAACTAGGGAGCAGGCCCATATAAGATAACTAGCTCAACTTCACAATGATAAACATGTCAAGATACAAAAATCAGTTCTTCCCTTACAAATGAGAGAAAGATGTCGTGTAATTGGAGATGTCGTGCTATGCTGGGATGAGCTACATTCCCACAATTAATCATACCAAATACATTATGTAGTAGTTGTTGCTTGAAGACAAAGGAAGAATAAATACTTGTGTAAACATGCCAAATACGAACTCTCCACAGATGTTGATTGCTGTACCATATTTAGCATGAAGCACATTGGTACGTGGAAGATAAACTTTACATCCAAGCAGAAGGATAGCTTGGAAAAGGACTTTTGAACCTGTGTGGAGGCTGCAGGTAACGTGGCCAGTGTTTTTTCTATGGTTCTTAGGAAACTGGATGTCAGGAGCTCTGCTATTGGCAGCAAAGAAAAATTTGCTGTTTTCTTGAATTTGGACTGTGTTGGGACCCTGGTGAACAAGACATGTTTGGCTGACATGTCTTATTTCCAACAGTGGCTTAGAAACTGAAGGCGAGTTCAAAAGTTCCTAACAACACTTCCAAACAAGAACTTTGTGAATACAATGCAAAAGCGACCATGCATATTTGCTGGAATAAAAAACCAAATTAGCTTCAAGCTGGGTTTGTGATTCCTCCCTGACTTGCATGTTTACTTTTCATTAATATTGATTCCTTCTGACCTTCAAGTGCCTTTTCCTCATTGTACATGCTTCACAGTGAATAGCTTACTGGCAATAATATTAATAGCAACAGAAAACGTTAACAATAGAGACTACTTGCATGGAGAAATGTCACCTTGTAAATAAAGACTTTTATTTTTTTTTTGCATCAGAAAACCTCATTTAGGGACCCAAAATGATATACTGTGTGACCTCGTATATAGTGAAGCTGACTGGTATTGCATGAATTTTGATATCATAACAAATGGCTGACAAGCAGTGCAGAGACATGTGATCCATCCTGAAAATGGCTCAGACATGAGATCGATACATAAGATTAGGAAGCCATAACCTCTAGATGACCCATATGGAAACAAGAACAAGGCTAAATTCAATGAGTAAAATGCTTGCTTAGGTCTAGCCAAAATGAAGAGGTTTAGCACTGATCCAGTTTTTCCCTTTGACTTTTTTACTGCTTCTCTTTGATTGCCTTGTCAGCAGCAAAGTTTCTATTCCCATCACCACCAGTGATTTGGGAGAGTGGTTGGAGAGTGCTCCAGGAGACACTTCTCCCTTGGCATCTGTCAGGGTTTCTGTAACTGTGTTGGTCCCATCCAGTCCTTGGACTGGGTTTACTTCAGCTACCTCCCTCTGTCCTCATGGGAGAGACAGCCAGGCAATGGCAAAAATCTCTTCCACCCCTGTTTCTGAAGTACCTGTTCCGGGAAGGGAGGCATTGCCTTCAGGACCCAATGTTTTCCCCTAGGTGCAATTGGAACCCAGAGATCCAGCCTCCTGTGCTGGGTACACTGCACACCTGGAGTGATATTCAGTATATCCAGGTCTTGATGTTCCTTTGCTGATTGATTTCTGCTCCACGGGCTAGCCTGTTCAGTACGTGAAATTCTCCTAGAAGGAAAAAAAAAATGCCTTTGCTCTGTTTTCCATGGGGAGCTCTTGTAGAATGAGAGTGGAGCAGCTTACTCTAAAATAGCTGTGCTAGGAGTCCTCCTGCCCTTCTTCCCAGGATGAAATTTGTTTTTGTTTTAGTACTATGGAAAAAATCCTCTTTCCATAAGAAGCAGCTAAACACAGAAATCTTTTACAGTCCCCTCATAAAGCTGTAATAAAATTTGCATGAGAGAAGAATTTGTGCTTGTTTATTTGGTGCCCTTTATACCCCCTATTGCCTAAAGCTAGCACATCTGACAGCAATGATGGGCTGTGGATATGGGAATAACAGTGCTGTGAAATCTTCCCCAAAACAACAGTGCCTGTGGTCTGATTTGTAAATACAAATGCCACGGTGTGGCATCTATCGCATAGGAACTGACTTCAGGGTTTTAAAAAACTAAGGCTTAAGGTTAGACTTGTATCGAATGGGGCAATCCCTATTAGGTGTGATTTTTTGGAAAGTGTCAGGCCACGAGACAAAGTGTGATGGATGCCCCACTTCCTCGGGCTCCTCGGAAGAATCCTTGCCCTCAGCTGCAAAAGTAGCTACTGTGAGCTCTGAGCGTTTAGAAATCGTATCACTAAAGATGTGGATGGAGGGCTGAGATTTTCCAGAGCCTTTAAGAAGTGTTCTAATAGACACTTAGGTTCCTGTGTTATTAAGATGCTTTTGAAGCTTTTACCCAGGAGAGACTAACTTTAGGCACCCACTTTCGAAAATCTTAGCCAGAGGGAAAACAAACCACTGATAAAAGTTAGACACAGTCTGTGTTTTGGAAATCTTCCCACAGTTATTTACACATCTGTGTATTATCTTGTATTGGTGACTGGTTTTTGAATGTGTATGTGTGGTTTGTTTGGTTTTTTTTTTTTACCGTGCACCTACCACAAACCTCAATTCAAATACCACCCAAACAACTAGGCAGTCACTAGCATGTTGGGACCTTATCCAGGGTGCCTGTGTTGTAGGGGATGAGCACATACAATTTAAACAACAGTCTCTTGAAGCACAGATGCACAATGGGCTGTCAGACTTCACCTGGCTCAGTTCTCACCACGTTGCAAGGTTACAGTTGCTCTTTGGATGTTGAAAGTGATGTGGTGAGCGCTCAGCAACAAGAGACACTGAAGCCAGCGGAGAAATCTGCTGTTGCAGAAAAACTTGACTTTGACCTTTCCCCATAACTAAGCTTCTTTTTTTTTACTTTTCTTTCTTTTTTTTTTTTTTTTTTTTTTTTTTTTCTTCCTTTACATTCTTTCAAGAATTGTGAGGCCCCAGAGACTTGACGGAAAATTCATACAGCTCAGGTCATTTTACCAGTCTGTGCAGCCATTCAGTCAGTAATAAACACTCTAGCAGGGCAATGATTATTGCAATAGTAGGGGGCATTCTAGCCAGCAAGCCACATGAAAATGATAGACAGTTGCTGAAATCAAGAGAACTACAAAGCAAAGGAACAAAAGCATAAGTAAGTGAATCATTAGGCTGGTCTCAGAGACGTGACATACCAAGTGCTGTGCTTCCTATAAATTTGGTGAGTTGATGATTTACCATAGCAGGGCTTTTCAGTAAAGAAAATGAAAACTTCAGGAGGGCTCTTCAGTTCCAAGAAATAGCACCAAGAGAAACATACCCTTTGTGTCACAACAGCTGACTTGGTATTAAAAGCATTGATACACTGAATGAGGCTGGAAAGAGGCTTCAGACCCTCTCATTCCTATTAGGGTTTAAAAGCACTAGTGCCAGATCCTGCAGTTCTTACTCAAGCAAAGCTCCCATTGATGTGTTCTTAATCTGGAAAAAGTCAACATGGATATTTATGGAGCTGTAGTGCCTAGGGGCTCTAATAAAAACTGTGCTAGACATTGTACCTATATTTAGTAGCAGCCAGTTCATGTCTCATAGAACTTGTGGTCTGCATAGACAAGACTGATAAACCAGATATGGAGTAGGAATTGTTAGTCCTGTTTTACAGATGGGAAGTGAGGGTTAGAGATTGCAGGGGGATTTTCAAAGCTGCATAGTGATGCTGGGTATTTATTTCCCATGCATTCTACAGGAACTGGACGTACAGATGCCTTGGTTGTGTTGAAAGGCTGAGCCAAACACAGACATCCCAGTTTTGGTGGGATGACGAGAAGTCTGTGATGGATGAGTAATTAGTTTAGATCTAGACATTCCAGACTAGTTTGCTATGCCAAGAACATCCATTTTTGGAGAGAGTTTGCCTCAAGTTAGGGCTGCAGAATTCTGACCTATGGACAATGGCTGCCATCAACGTATGGATATAAAAATAAATAGGTAGAAAACAAAGTGAGAGGGAAATGTGAACCCACAGAACCCTGATTACTCTGAAACCTCCTTTGTCTTTGGTGCATGTGGCTGCCCCTTTTTGCCTTTTGTGGAAGCCACCTGAAACCCACCACGACTTGACTGGATCACAACTGGATACGTAAGCCCAGGATGGATTGCTGTAGAGAACGCTTTTGAGTGAAATTTGGCAGCTGTGCCTGGAGTGCCTAGGTCCATAGAAACCTAACCTGTCACAGGAATTTCCAGGCCAATGACAACCACCATGTCTTGGAAAGAGACCAACACGGTGTAGAAAACAGCTTGGAAAATTGGAAAGGGTTCAGAAAAAAAGTTCATCAAATGATCTGAACCCTAGGAAATCTGCCTAAAGTTAAGAGTCAGCAGAAGCTCGTGTGTTTTACTCGAGGGAAGACTGCAAGCTGGTTTTATAGGAATGTCTGTATGGGCAGTGACTTTTGAGAAGAAGCTATCTGACCCCCTCACTGTAAAATTCTATGACTGAAAAGTGCCCCTGAACAAATCTGGGCACAAAGTCTTATTTATTTCGAGAAGGATTAATTTCACCACTAGAACAGCAGATTTGCCATCACTGAAAGATCTGATGGCAAACCTGAAGCTTTTCTCAAAGCTGTGCCCTTAACTAGGCAGAAGTGTTCGGTTCGATCCAGGAGTTACTTTGTCAGGAGCAAAGGCCCATGCTTTGTAAGAGTGTGGCAAGGTCGTTGCTGCACTTTTTAAACTCACAAGCTGGGAGCTTCAAATAGAAAAAGAATTTTATTAGATACTGCCTTAAAAATTCCTATAGTATTTCTTTGAGGTTGCATATTTCTGGTCCTCATACCAAAGACTTTTTGGATTGAAGCTTTTGCAGTGTACTGCAAATTTATTAGCCAGCCATTTCAGGCTAATGAGATCAGTTAATGTAATGGATACAATGCATACCTAAATATAATCAAATTAAGAATGCAGGCTCTTTCCTAACTATGGATGAAATCTGGAGAGGCCCCAAACAGGATTGCCTAATATATTCGAGGTCACTGAGGGGCCTGATTTTCAGAAGCACTTAGTGTGTGGTCACCCCTCTTGTGCTATTTGTGTCCCAGCATCCTCTGCACCGCACTCTTGGGAAAGGTGGTCTTGTTTTTGGTCCTGGTCCCTCAAAAAAATGGTCTCATGATTTGCAGGTGCTCTTTCCCAATGGCATTCAACTCTTAACAAAAGTATTGCAACTTAGGTCTGCCAGTACTGAGCTTCCTCTTACTTGAATTTCCACATTTGAAGCACTAGGTCTTTAAAGACTCACTCATTTCTAGTTCTAGCTTGAACAGAAGTTTGTTTATATGTTAATATTCTATTTTTAAAAATCAGGTAAAACCAGCAGCAGAATAATAGTAATAAGAAAAGTCTGAGTTAACAAAAAAAAGGGATCAGATGCATGAGTGAAAATAGTGAATTACACTGGCTTGTGAATACAGAGCCACCGAACTTCCATTTTACTCTGCATTTCAATTCTCCAAAATTTCCCACTGTCTTTAGTGGAAAAGCTCTCAATACTATGCAAAGCACAAAGACCGTAACATGTCCTTTTAATGCCTTTTTTCACTCCCTCCCAATGGATCATGTGGAAGATTGAAGAAAGGCAGAGGTTTACTGTCGGGCAAGAGGGGGAAAAACCCCAGCATCTCCCAAAATACTCATCCAGCACCCCATGAATATCGAGGGACAAGCAGGGATGCTGCGCGCCACCAGCTGCTGGGTTCCCCTCTGCTTGCCTCCTCCCCACCTGTTCCCAGGCCCCTCTGCAAGTGGGAGATGGGATTTCAGCAAGCGGCGTCCTGGGGGGGCGAGCCGGGGAGGGGCAGCGGGAGGCAGAGCACGGCTGGCGGGGCTGACACATCCAGGATGAAATGTCCAGGTGCAGGGAGCTGGAACAAAAAAAAAAAAAAAAAACAAAACCCAAAAACCCGCTCTCGCACGCATGCACACAAATCAATAAAAAGTGTAATGCATCTTTCTTTAATTAAATCCCACCCTCGCATTCGCTGGGCAGCCTGGCCGGCGGCGACCTCTGCCCTGCTCCGGTTTGTTGACTGGCACAGCTGTTAGTAAATCACCTGCTGGTGCGGCTCTCCAGGGCTTTAAAGGTCATCTGTCAGCGGCTGCTGGGGAGAGATAAAGAAGAAAAACAGAACCAAAAGTTTTTTTGTTTTTTTTTTTTAAAAAAAGACCTTCATTTAAGCAAAGCCATTTGAGCGCACTGTGTCCAACCTTTCCACTGTTTACCTTGCTGGCACCTGGGGGTGGGGGGATTTTTATTCATCTGATTCCCCTATTCCTTTGTATGCATTTTTCCAAGTTTCCAACCACTTTTAAAATCCTTCTGTTTTAAGCTTTTCTTTCCTGCAGGGGAACCTGTAGCCCCGCTTCAGCAGCACTGCTGAGTCCCCCAGAGCTGAGCACAACCCTGTGGGGGAGGGGGTGATGCTGCTTGCGGGGGGGGGACGACAGCAGGGGATCCCCTGCCCCAGCACCCTGTCCCCATCACCCACCCCTGGCACCTGGTGCTGTGTCACAACGTGGCCGGGCGTGCAGGATGGTGATGGTGAGAAGGACACAGAACACATTACTCTCTTTTCCTGGAGTTTGGTTGACAGGAGCTGCAGCCAAGAGGGGCCTGGATGATGCCTCTACATCCCCTGGTTTGCTTGGGATCTACTTTTAAGCTCAGGGGATCTACCTGTTGGTGCCTGCCTGAGCTACGCTGCAGCTGCACTGCAGCCATGCCCATGCCCTGTACCCCACTGATCTGAAGCCTGAGCCCCTGCCTTGACTTCCCAGCTTGACCTCCCTCCTTCTTCACCACCATGGACTTGGCAGGTGGTTGAGACTTTTGGTTGAACCTGCTTTGCTGGTTTTGAGTTCTGTGGGACTGGGTCCTTGTTGATGAGACCATGGCCCCTGCTGGCCTTGTTATCACCCTGGGCATCCCCCCCCCCCCCTCACACAGAGAAGCCAACCCTCATACCCCCTCACTCCCTGCTCCAGGTTACTTTAGGAGAAGCCAGAAGAAGCTGTGCAGCCTCAGCTTGCTGTTTCATTTCCAGCGATCCGTGCCTCAAGGGCTGCAGTGCTTCTCCGAAGCAGTTGTGTAGATAAGGACGCCTGCTGAAGGCCAAACACATGACTTCACCCAAACCGCAGAGTCAGTTGGTGGAGGGGGAGTACACGGAGCAGCTTTGTCCCAGGGCACCAAAGAGCATGACTGTCATAGGTGATTCCTTGCCACAAACCACTCCTTCAGCTATTCATGCTTGAAGGGATAAGCTGGTTTTATGCTTATTCAACAGTTCCACTGTCACCTTAATTTTCAGCTTCATGCAAAATGATGTCAGTGAAAATGATGTAATTTTTACAAAATGGGTACATGGGCAAGGCCTAGATAATTTGGGAGCTTTTTTCCATCTGATAATTGCTGACATATTTTCAATTATTTACCATTTCAATTCAGCACCGAACATGCAGTAACCCTCTCAGACTTTGATCCCGAGTCAGGCAGAATGTGCAGGTTCTGGTGTGATTTCAGGTTTTTTTTTTGCTTTGGGTTCATTCATACGTTAAAATCAAAGGGAAGCTTAGGGATCTGAGAACCCACACAAAGCAATGCCATTCACAAAACTGATCAGTCATTGGACACCTCCATCATGTTTCCAAACACATATATTTTCCATGGAATTAAAGCTACTATCTGCCATTGTAGTACATGGGTTTTGCAGGCCACTGGAAAAATTTGACTGTAATTCAGAGCTCCAGTAAGGTTAATGAAATCTTCTTTTACCCTGCCAACTCTTTATTCAGGCACATTGTAAGAGATCTCAAGCCAAATTAAATCTGTGGTGTAAGTCCATTGACTCCATTAGATTCATACCTGCATTGAATTTAGCCTGTTTTGACCACAGACCCATCAAGTACGTAACCTGTCAGTGGCCTGTGTGTCTGCAGCAATTTTCTTCCTTGTCCCTGATGCTCTTTGTTGTTTGTATGTAAATATCCCATAGCTATGGAGAGGAATGACTGTAGGCTGTCAGCTGCAGCCCTTTCAACTAGTTCTTCATTGACACAGGAGTTTATTGCTCTCCTAATGCAATAGCCTTCCTAATCTGGAAGACTGACTTAATTGGAGTGTTGTGTGGGGAATAACATGATAACAAAGAGGAGAGGAAGCTTCAGGACAGTAAAATGGACGTAAGTGTCTCTGAGGATGGAGACTTTGTCAGTCTCTTCCTGCACTCTGCTAGTCCCTGACCAAAGCAGTAGCCTCCTGGGAGTTGGCCAGTGGGGTTGGTGGAATCCAAGAGTGATGACACTCATGGTGTAGCCAAACTGAAGAATTTGGCGCAGTACTGATGTGTCACAGGAGCTGTCCCTAGCTCTTCTTGGCCTCCTGACCTGCTATCAAAGAAAGGGAAAGTTGTACTTACAGTACCAACCATAAGAAGTAGAAAGGAGAAAAAATCAGTAGTTGGCAGAATAATTTGTTTAGCTTGGAAGAAATGAGCTGTTTACTGTTTTAGAAAGGGGAAAATTCTCAGCAAAGAAAAGAAAAAGAATGAGGACGCTGCATCAAGCAATTGCTCTTCTGCTGCAGGAACAGTGCACGGATGCTTCCCCTTCCTCCACACTTTGATATACAATCCAGCCCTTCTACCACAAAAAATAAGCTACTTGAAGGGCTCTACTGACCAGGTGTGGGATGGATCTATCCCTATCTCTGCATCAGGAAAGATAAGAGTTTCTATCCATAAGGAGGCTGGGGTTATTTGGATCAAAACACAGAAGCTACTTGCAAAGTCTCCCAAGTCACCAAACTTCAGGAGCAGGGTAGCTTCATGTCATACTGCAAGATGATGACAAAGGGCAAGCTGTAGGCAGAGAGGAACCGACACACTGCCTCTGCCTGCTGTCACATCACCCATGGTGTCAGAGATGGCTGAACGACAAGCTGGGCTAACCTTAAGCAAATTGTTGCTCACTTGACAATGCAGAGGCCAGGAGCTGTGGCCAGAGCTGGCTTCTGTCCCTCCTGCTGCTGCTCAAGGACTCTGAATGTCTTGGCAGCAAGCAAGTGGTACTCATGGACATCTAGTGCTGTGCTTATCCTGCTTTGAGCATTTCCATCTCTCAGTCCATGCTGTATTGAGCATTTTCTCATGCAAAGAAAGCAGCCTCTTAGACCTTTTTGGTGAGGGCTGTCTATAACCTGTGAGTTGGCCAGGGGGTGCTTCATTTGAAACACAAGGGACTTTGCTCCTCTGTAGCTTGGTCCTTAGGCAAGGTAGGTCTGAAATGCTACTCTGCTGTCTGGCTATGTTTAGAGTCTCCTAACAACAAACGTGACAACCTAAGGTACAGGGCGGTAAAGAAAAGCTGCATTTTAGCTATGCATAAGCCTGACAGGTATCATTGAAATGTGCATTTTCTTTCCCTTCTAAGGCTGAGGTAAGCCTCAGGCAAATGCTTAGCAGGCATTGTTCTTGAAAATTATGATTTTTTTTTTGGTTAAACAAAAACCAACCTTTGCCGGTCTGATTGGACAGATGAGCTACAGCAGTTACATTAATCACAGAGTTCAAAAATTGCCTTCCCTTCAGCACTCACGATGACGACTCGGTCCCTTCCACACAGCTACATCCACCCCAGGGGGAGATCAAATAACATCGTGAAGATAAGTTAAAATTCTGTTCACAAACCCACATGTACCAAATCCAAACCCCGAGACAAATGGGTGCTCAGCCAGGAATCTGAGCAGAGACATTGTACTTTTACAGAGTCACTCGGGAGCCACTGTAAACCATAATAAGGGCTAAACACAACATAGTAAGTATTTTGGCAAAACAGCTCGTTGTAGGGCAGACGCTCTTTGCTGTTTTACCCTTTCGTGTCTGACAGACACTGTTTACTGTATGACAGGGAGAGAGCAGGAGAGAGCACATGCACAACCCCAGCATTAATAAAATGAATATAATCGAGAGCTTAAGGTTCTCTGGAGGTTAGAAAAGCATGTGGTGTGTCGTGGGAAAAAGGATAATGACCATTAACAGGAGATTAAAAAAGTTAGTGAGACATTTTCCTCTCTTTCAGTGTTTAATATTTCCAGCTACCTTTGACTGTCCCTTGACTAAGAAAAGAAGTTGTTTTAACTAAGAGGTTGCTCTTCAAGCAGGCTGAGAGGAACTCAAACCTCTTCCCACCCCAGAGGTAGAACAGTACCATCTTGTTTAGTTTTGCTGGCTGGGCTCTGATTGAGCTAGAAATGATGCCTGAGAGAGGTCTCCACCCAGGCCCTTCACCATACTTCTCCTGGACCATTACAATGATTTTAGCATGTACTCCTTCAGAATACTAAAAAATGCCATTATGATGATTAAGATTCTTCACCCAATGCCATTTTAGACCCTAAAACATGCCTTTCTTTTTTAGACATGTTGTTCAGACTGTTGGGAAGAGTGCTGAACGAGCCCTGCTGTTCAGGGCTCCGTGAGATACAGCACGCCCTGAATACATTTATCAATGCAGATCCTTCATGGCTTAGGTTTGAAACGTCAGTGAGAAGAGAAAAACTACTTGAGGTACTGAGAAAAGAGGCACCAAAGGGATCCTGCTCATTCTCCATAGCTAGTGAGCTGGAAGCTTAGTCATGGCCCTACAGAGGTGGGAGGGACTTCCAGCAGGCTCCTCTGGTGATGCCAGGACCAGGCAGGTGGATGGAGAACCTCCAGTTTCTGAAATGGACAGCTGTGGCTGAAGAGTCTTTTCCCACTTTTTACTCTCCAGAGATGGAGAGAGTGTTCCAGATGAGGCAGATTTCTGGTCTGTGAGCCATAGCGGTTGTTTTGGGGGCACAGTCACCTTTTCTCAGGAGTGAAAGCCCCCAGCTGATGAAGCTGAACTTTTTATCTCCCTCACTGCTGCGGCCTTATCATAAGAAGTACTTTAATCCCACACAACACTCCAGAAATATCATCATTAGAGATCTGGATATACATTTTGAAGATAAGATTGGTTCATGATAATATTACTGACTGTGTAATTATGGAAATGAGAAAATAATTCCCTCAGGCTTTGTTGTAATGACTTCTGAGCATCTTGCATCATCATGGGCAGACAGCAGGCTTCAGGATGCCATGCATTATTGGAAGGAATGTGGAAAATCGTGTTTTGGTTGGTGTCAGTGTCTTTAGTAAGGGAGGACACCATGTATCTTCACAGTGAAATTGGATCAGGTAGAAAAACGTGATCTTTTTGAAAATAAATAGCTAATCTTCACTTGATCTCCTGTACTCCTGTCTTTTGATGCATTGGTAAACCGCATTCCTGACAGCCACCCCTGCTGATACTGTGGCCTTGAGAGACCTTGGCCACCTGGTCTGTGCCTCTGTTCTGACTTAAAAGACAATGTGGGACCATTGCAGACCTGGCTGCACAGTGCAGATAACTTCATTGGGCTACGTTAATTCATGGTGTTATTGTGAGAAGAGCTGCTGTAGGAATGAGCTTGCTGAATGTACTCTGGTCAGCAGCTGGGTGTGATGTGTCTGCTGGAATCCCGTCATGGAGAAGTTAATAGGATGAATATCAGTGCAGTAATGTTAGTAGAAATAGAAATGAAACCACACGAAGGGACTTCCCTGGCAATATTTTCTGTAATTTGGTGTCATGTTAGAGCCACCACTGAGAGTGAACACTTGATTTCACATCCACTTTTACAAAGGGAAATATGGAGGACCCTGAGAACTGCTGACCAGTCAGCCTCACCTTAGTGCCCAGTAAAATCATGGAACAGATTCTCCTGGAAGTTATATTGAAGCATACGGAAGACAAGGAGGAGGTTAGAGACAGCCAACGTGGCTTCACCAAGGGCAAATCATGCCTGACTAATCTAGTGGTCCTCTACAATGGAGGCTCCCCCATAACTTTCCTACCTGTAAATTGGAGAGATATGGATGGAATATTAGGATAAGGAATTGGCTGGATGGTTGCATCCAGAGTTTCAGTTAACAGCTCAATGTTGGAATGGAAATTGGTGATGAGTGATGTCCCTCAAGAGTCTGTATTGGGACCAATACTATTTAACATCTTCACTAATGACATAGTGGGATTGTGTGCACCCTTAGCAAGTTTGTGGATCACACCAGGGTTAGGGTTAGGGTTAGAGTTAGGGTTAGGGTTAGGGTTAGGGTGGTGCTGTTGATACGCTTGAAGGAAGGGATGCCATCCAGAAGGGTCTCGACAGGCTTGAGGAGTGGTCCCATGTGAACCTCATGAAGTCCACCAACGCCAAGTACAAGGTCCTGCACATGGATTGGGCTAATCCTCAGCACCAGTATGGACTGGGTGATGAATTGACTGAGACCAGCTCTGTGGAGAAGGACTTGGGCATACTGGTGCATGTAAAATTGGATGTGAGCCAGCACTGTGTGCTTGCAGCCCAGAAATTCTAGGCTGCATAAAAAGAAGCACAGCCAGCAGGTCAAGGGAGGTGATTCACCCTCTCTGCTCTGCTCTTCTGAGACCCCATCTGGAGTGCTGCATCTAGCACTGGGGCCCCCAGTACAAGAAAAATATGGACTAAGGTGAGTTCAGAGAAGGGCCACAAAAAATGGTCAGAGGGCTGGAGCACCTGTCCTATGGACAAAGTCTGAGAGAGTTGGGGTTGTTCAGCCTGGAGAAGAGAATTCTCCGGAAAGACCTTATTGTGGCCTTTCAGTATATAAAGGGGTCTTATAAGAAGCATGGGGACAGATTTTTACCAGGGCCCGTAGTGACAGGACAAGGGGTAATAGCTTTAAACTGAAAGAGGATAGATTTAGATTGTAAGGAAGTTGTGGATGCCCCATCATTGGAAGTGTTCAAAGTCAGGTTGGACAGGGCTTTCAGCAACCTGATCTAGTGAAAGATCTCCCTGCCTATGGCAGGGGTGTTGGATTAGATATCTTTAAAGGTCCTTGCCAACCAAACCGTTCTAGGGTTCTATGATAAAAATTTCAGAAAGATAATGCACAGGCAGAATTCTTCATGTAAATCCACCTTTGCTCTCTTCTTTTTAATGAACCTGAGAGAAGTCGGAGTTTTGGACAAGACCTTTGCTAATAATCTTCCAACAGGATTTCACATAACTGTTTAAATAATGGCACATGTAGGAGTCAAACTTTCCTCTGCAGCTATGCTGCATATTTATTCCCTGGAGGACTCCAGCCTGTCAGGGGAAGCTCAGGCAAGTCAGGCAGTTGGATCAAGGAAGTAAATTGTGGGAGCATGTAATTTTTATGGAAAATTAATTTTTTTTCCAATCACATGCAAGAATTATGAAAAGTTTCCCTTCGAACTCTTCCAGAAGACACTTTTGGTGGTGTTTCATCCAACAAATCCGTACTACCCTTAGCAAAGTTAACAAAACCTGATATGGTTCACCTGATGGTCTTCTGATGCTGTTCCTTGATGGACTAGATCATCGCATGACTTCACAGGACTTGTGATTGCAAGGGGACTCCTCAGCACTTTGGAGTTTCCTGAGGCTCATCCCTATGCTTCTTCCCTACTCTTTCCATTTCATTGTTGCTACATACACAATTATCTAGGTCTGATGCTATTACTGCTTGCTTAGCGGATGGTAATGCCTGACAAAAACATAGTAGAAGCCAGTTCTTGCCCTGGGAAATCGTAGCTTGCTGCTGAATGTTTGCTGATAGCACCTTGGTAGAGGGGCACTCAAAACACTCATGACATGCAAATGTATTAATATGCAGCCTGTTCACTGTGCAAAACTATCTCATCTCAGAAGAAGGGTCAGGTAGTATTACCACATGGTCACATCAGTGCTACTCCAGGATACTTTTATCCCTGGGCAACCAGAAAGATTTTGCTAGATGGCAAAACTTGTCTTAGCTGTGGGTGTGGAGGTTTACTTCAGCAAGACTGAGCTACATTGCTTTTATATTTTTACCATTAATCTCATCATGTGTATGAAAATGGGTGTCTCTCACCAGTCTTCTTCCTTCCTCACTGCAATTTGTTCAGGCCACACCCTTATCTCTCCGTTGTGGCAATAGCGAAGGTCGCAGTCACGTGTTGACGGTGCTGTCTCTACATGTTGTGCCGCACTGCAGTGTTTGCAGTGGCCAGCTGGGAAGTGGATGTATGGCCAGCACTGCTGGAATGTCAGACCCTTAAAGGCTTAGGCTCTGGCCTCACCAAAGTCTTCCTGGGGATACTTTGGCTTGTGTTTTTTAAAAAACAGACATGTGAACACACACACATTATTTTTTTCTAAAGGGACCACTATGTGCCTCCTCATCCTTTCCTCCTACCCACTCATCCCTTCTGACACTCTGTAGCTGAGACCACCTGTATTTTATTTAACTGAATTTTCTGGGGAAGGGTGTTTGGTGTGTTTTCCAGGCACTTCAGCGTAGTAGGTGTTAACTGTACGTGTAGTGCTTTAACACTGCTATTGAGATTCATTAGTAAGTAAAATACTGTTGCATTCCTTGGTTCACCAAAAGTGACCACGCATTCTCCTCACACAAACATCTGCAGTGTACAACAAGGAAGTTTCACCTTGTGTTGGCCACAGAAGTCCCTGAGCCCTTCTGGTGAAAGCTGCATGGCTTGTCTTCTGAACCTCTGTGGCAAGGGGATCTCCATGGAGATTTTTTACCTCTGGCTGATGAAACGGTACCTACCTTTGGTGTCCAGTTGTCCGTTTAGCTGTGAGTGGCCAGAGTCAGTGAGGACCATCACAGAAGCTCATGACCCTGACTGAAAGTCAGGAGCAACTCTGCTCTGACAATGATTATTTACCGTTTTCCCATGTTACATGCTGTATTTGGTCATGTTCAGTAACTCTGTAGTAATCAGACAAGATGGAACGGCGGCTTGTCAGCTGATTTAATTAAAACCACATTGCTTTTTTTTTTTTTTTATTGCCTCTCACACATCATTAATATTCTGTCTAAGACGCGCCTGCAATCTAAAGATTGGAATCAGTCTCATTGTGCTCTTTCCAAGCTTGAATTCCCAGACACACAAACCTGGGAAAGAATTTTAAAGGGACAGGTAATAGTTAGAAGCTAATTTGATTACATTGAAATGGACCAGTCATTGGTCGAAATAAATGCTTATTAAGGGACCAGTCTTTCAGGTTGCTTTTAAATGCAGTGCTTTTAAAATTTTAAATTCCATGGATATGAGTGGGAATAGAATATATTTAGGATTTCCCAGGAATCAGGTCTTCGCTCTGCAGAGTTCTGCTCATTCAAATGGTTGGTTATGCAAATATTTTAAAAAGATTTGAGTAAATAAAACTGCACCCTTTTTAGCTCGGTTTATTATTTACATATTTAGCAACAATGTTATATCATCCCTTTTCTGGAGTGCCAGGTAAGATCCATTTCACAGTGACAGTGTATCAGCCAGCATAGGCACTCAATTTACAACCAGATTACAAGTAAAAAAAACACACCCTAGCATTTAAAATTACATACAGCAGTTTATTTAAACAGCGATTAACTTTCATCAATGGTATGTGTATTTCTGTTTTCTTTAAGAAAGCTGCCATTCTCGATCACAGCTGCAGCCCTCCTGCAGCACCCAGTTACTCAGTGACTTGAACCGAGCTTTACAGATATTTCACAACCAATTACCGTGTGAGTTTCTTAGGTTAAAATTAAGGCAACTGCAGTCAACAACCACTGCTGAATGAAGGTAAAAGCTTGAGAACATTTTGCATAACAGTCATCAGCGTAGCTGATAGCTATTACAGTGTTCTTGTGCAGTAAGCCTACGCAGATACTATCTCTCTTGCCTGTCTGTTCCAACATGCATCTCATCTCATTTGCAACCCTTTGCTTTAATTAGCTGAAGTCTTTGCTTCAGTCTTTCATATGTCAACCAGCCTGTGTACACTTCCATATTTTTAATCAGTAGCCTGTTGTCTTTACTTTGTCATTCGCACTAGCATATAAATCTGCCCTTCTTATGATCCTCACTGCTTGGTAGAAGTCAAAACATGCTGTTTAATTTTCCTGTTCACTGATTTCCATTTGTTTCATGTTCAAATGCTGGCTCTTTTCCCCCTTTTGGGCATGCTGTGAGCATTAAACTTAGTGATTAAATGCCAAAAATCCAGTCCTTTTCCCCTTCTGTGCCCACGGATGGGTCATCCTAACCCCTGCTCGGATGCTTACCTCAACAGCACGCCCTGTGCGTGTGCAGCCAGCCTACATGGGGCTAGCTGCACGGGACCGCCAGAGGCTGGCAGAGGTTAGCTAATGATGGCTAATGAAACAGGTGCAAAACTTCTGTGCTCTCCTAGGGTTGGGGCTGGCTTCTCGCCGCTTGTCATTTTTTAATCTACTACAGCAGAATATTTCATTTCACCCATGACACTGTCAAATCCTGAGGCATCAAGGCTTGAAAATAATCGGACATAGAAGAATGAGAGAGGGACATGTGGCTGTCCTCTGGCTTTCAATTTTTCTGGTTCACTGGGGGGGAATCCGAGGTTGTCTGTAGCTGTCGGATGGGTGGGGTGGCTGGCCCTGACATCTGTGCGTGTGGCTGATCCCCAAACTGAGCCTGGAGGGTGTTCAGGATGTCATCTAGCTTCTGGTCCATCTGTGTGACCTGTTAAGGAATCAGAAAGCAGACGAGCTGTCAAATGGTTGTACATACTGCTGGTGAGAGGCATTCGCTGGCCAAAAGCTCCGGATGGATAAAGCCTGGCAGGGAGCATGGGCATCCAAGAACCACCAGCTCCACTGAGGTTTTTCCAGCCTGTTGCTCTGGAAAGATTGAATGACATTACGAAATCACAGGGAAAGGTGTAAAGCCATGTGAAGTGGCAGCAGGACAGGACACTGATGGCCCGAGGACTGGACTGCTTGAGTCAGCCATTTTGTCTCTCAGCCTCTTCTCAGGTTTGCCAGCTTCTTCCAGTGATGATACATCCTGTAAATATCTGCCCTGAAACTCCCTTTTACTCTTCGGTTTATCGTGAATGTTTTTTTCCCACTACCTCTCCCAGTGCTTCACCACCCTCAGTTGCAGGACATCATGCTTTCCATGACTGTCTTGGGAAATGAAACAGCTCCCCTCCCTTCGCACTGTAAATAGATGCCTCCATGATACATGTTACAGTCAGAGATCCCACCAGATATGGTGTTTATTCCCATGCATTGTTAGGAGGATAGCCTACTAAAAACCACATAATAATACCAATGACTTCGTTAAAAAAAAAGAACAACTGCTCTGTAGGAAGCTTGACATGTTAATCCCTCCTCTTGTTTCTTTGCTTTCCAGCTGAAATTTCTCAGGCATAGTCCCTCAGCAGAGTCGCCTGTCCTAGTTATTGTTATTTTTAAGCAGGGAAAGGCAAATCTGGATTTTTAAAGGGAGACTGCTCTCATACATCTTACTGCTTGTTTGAAATTCTGGCCTTTTCTAGGAGTGCTGAGCAGACATTATCCCACTGTGTGGGCAGGGCTTCCCTTCACTGCAAGTGGCATCCAGCTCCCCTTAGCATCAGGCTGCGGGACAGGCTGGGGTTGGCCGACTGCTCCAGCTTGCTCTAACGGCAAAACTATGGCCAGCATCATGTAAGCAACTGGGAACGCTTCTAATGATGCTTGAATACAGTGCAGCTTTGTGTAATAGATGAGCTCAAGAAAAATGAGCATTTTGAAGAACATTGGATGGTTCACTTTACAGTTATCTGCTGTGAAACTCTGAGCCTCTGAAAACTGTGATCTGTCCCAGTGGGTCTAATAAACTTTGATAGCAAACCTTTTAAAGTGATATCAGATCTAAACTGAGCTTTCATTAAAAAGGGAGACAGAGAGAATGAGAGAGAGAAGGATTTCAGCCTTTTTCTGTGCAAAGATAACCGAAAATAGTCATTGACAGCATGGACTGAAAGTTTAGCAAGCCGAGATTGCTTTAAAAACTAAGGCAAAGAAAATCCTTATCCGCTTTCCCCTCCTCTGCCTTTTCTCACTCCAAGTGTCGGCTCCTCTGGGGG
Source organism: Falco punctatus (assembly GCF_963210335.1). Lineage (NCBI taxonomy): Eukaryota > Metazoa > Chordata > Aves > Falconiformes > Falconidae > Falco > Falco punctatus. The sequence goes on along the minus strand of NC_137585.1, from coordinate 12,310,867 downwards.
CCCCTCAAACCTCAAGGTACCAGGAGCTTATTGAAGTTGTATCATTTTGGCAACCATTATTGTCTCCTGTATACAGCCTACTGGGGGGAAGGAGGAGTGGAGTATCTCTCCCAGCTCACGGTGTGCTCACCTCTCATTCCTACTTTCATGGCTACTGTCTTCTAGCAGAAAAGCCCTTCTCCCTGCCTCTGCTACGGAGTGGGTGCGGGTTATCTGAGGCAGTATTTTCAAGAAGCAAGGAGGGAGTATTTAGAGCATGAGTGAGGCAGCATAGCCCTTTACTATGATTTCTGCTTTCAAGTGCATGGCCGGCACTGCCTGAGCAGTGACCTGGTGTGTGGGCGCGGGAGGATGGAGGCTGCTCACTGCAGCCCACCCCGGTGTGGGACAGTGCTGCCAAGCCTGGTTTTGGGATGAGTCACAGCTGAACAGCAACTCGGGTAGATACTGATGCTCTTTGATCAAGCAGAAGGGAACTGGCAAAGGCTGTGTCTGGTAGAGATGCAGCCACCTCCCGGCCAGCCTGACCCCACGCTGCCAGGAACATCTCTGCCTTTTCCCATACCTGACGAGCTGCTGGGAGAGAGTGGTCGGTGCTGCTGGGGCAGGTCTCTGCCTCTGGTGTGGTCACAGACAGCAGCACTGACAGTGCTCTCATCTTGGGAACCACAGCTACATACTCTGCTCAGCATTAACTTGGTTGGAAGTCTGGAAGTCACTAGTGGTTTAAGGGTTAAGCAGCATGGAATTAATTTAAAAACCACAGCCTTTATTTTCGCCTCCATTCTTGAAAAGCCTGTTTGGCTGATGCTGGTAATGACTCAACAGAATCTTTCTTAAGCAGAAATGTTGCACGGAGCAGAAACTAAAGCAGAACTAATACATTAGAGTAGGGTAAAAAGAAGTGTAGGCAGGGAATTGGGATCAGGAAGATGAAAGATCTTCTGGGGCTTTCTTTTGTGAGGCTTTGTTGATTTTGATCTGCGTGCTTCATCTTAGATAAGCTATGCCTGCATATTCCATATCATATAAACTTGCTGTATTTCTCTGTATTTTGCCAGCTCGGTGAAAGAATGTAATGGGGAATAATTTTAGGCACTTTTCTTTCCAGGAGAAGAGGGGGGTGGAAAATATAAATATTCATTTGTAGGGAGGGAAAATGAGAAATTCATACATAAGGGAGTAGATTACACTTCTGTCACACCTGCCACACAGGGATCTGCAAACATTGCCTGAACATTAACAAACGAAGCTGCTCAGTTGTCCTGTGTCAACTGTGTACATGGGAAGGTTTTAAAGATAATTTTTGAAATTAGAAGCAGGATCCTGCAAAATTAAGCAGTCCAGAAGAAGATGTGGCCAGTGGCAGATCTCTCCTAATCCTTAGCTTTGTATTTTATACACAGGCTCAAGCCACCACTTTCTGGATTCAGGTGCTCTAAAAATATGCCTTACTTTCAACATGCAACTAGAATGGTAAAGCTTCAGTCAGAAAGACAAATTCTTAAGTACCTCGTCAAATCGGAGCCTATTAAAAAGGGGTCAGATTTAGAGGCTGGTTAGCTGTGATTAAGGAGTGACAAAAGGAGAGCTGTGGGCACTTCAAGGCTTCACTGAAGTCAGTAGGATGACTCGCAGGGTTAGAAGACTTTTCACATGGGTGAAAGCTTTTCACAAAACAGTCCTGGTTTTAGGTTTCTCCAAAACCACCCAGCAGCTATTACTTTCCTTAAGCCCAAACCGAACAAATTGCCCGTTTTGAGTAACGCACCCAGGCAAGCATGTGGGCAAAGGGTTAAATTGTGCAACGTGTTTTTCAGCTGAGTAAAGTGAGAAGCCATCCAGGGCTGGCTGCAGTTTCCAGAGAGATGTGATATGGCCCTCACAGGCTCAGTGGAGACAGGTGAGTTTGGCAGCTGTCCACGGGCAAATGGCAACAAAACTTCTGTTCTCCCACATCACAAAAGCGCTCCGGAGACAATCTATAAAATTGTTAAAATGCTTTTATATCCTTTCAACTGCCCTGTAGAAAGGAGACTTGCAAAAGCAGTTTAAAATATTACACTGTTGTTATTGGGGCTATGAGGTGAGCTGAAGGAGTGTTGAAATATATATTCATTTTAACATCCCCCCATGAAAGGGGGCTGGACTCCATGGTGACATGCAGGGCTGTTAGACAAAGAAAATGTCTTGCAGCCAGCTCCAGTGAGTCACAGCAAGCACGAAGGGGAACTGGGTCACTCAGCCTCTGGGATGCAGGGTATCCCTGCCCTTCACCTGGACCACCAGGTTGGCTTTCAGTACCTATGTGCTGTTTGATGTTGCTTTTGAGCCTCTGTTTGTGAAAGCCGGCATCTCTAAATACCTCTTTTTACCTCGGTGGGCTCCTTCCTCAGTGGGGAAGGGGACCCTAGGAGTGGGAGCAGCATGGGAGAGGAGGGCTGGATCGTGCTGGGGATTTGCCGCATGCTGGACAGATTCCTAGCTCCCCTGAGAGCTTTTTCCTGACATGTTTTGCACATGCACACCATAAACAAAATGCATGTGTGGAAAACTCAGTTGGTTAGCCACATGGTCTCCCCCAAATCCTCTTACTTTAAGCCAGAAAAACGCGCCGCCCCCCCCCCCCCCCCCCCCATTTTTGTCTATCTTTTTAATATGATTTCTGGAGGCTGGGAAAGCAAGTATCAATTATGTGCACAACACACTGACTTGGACTATTTCCAGAGGAGTAGCAGAACGGGAAGATGGTCTGCTGGAGCACTGAAGTAAATCTGTAAACCCACAAACATGCTCATATGTTGCTAAGTAGGTGGAGCTTTGTATCAAAAGCTAAACCCCATAAATCAAATAAAGTTGCTGTCACCTCCTTAAGGCTATGCCTATAGAGGTCCTACATAAACTGATCAAAATGGCTGAGCTGTACAGCCTTTGTGCAGTTGTCTGCAACATGTCTGGGCTGCTGGTACCAGGGATGCAGCACGAAATGGAGGAGGGAGAGAAGACAGCCCAAATTGTGTTACCAATCAAAATGTCATGGAGCAACAGCAAGTTCTGCTTTTGGTTAAGCTGGATTGACTTTGTCTTCCTGTTTGCTTCACTCAAGTGGGAAAAACTATGAAGCTGTGCCCACAGGACAGCCCAAGGTGTCATGGCAGGGTGGGGGACTGGGAAAAGCCACTGCATCTTTGAGCCCCTGCTATCAAAGTCACTGTACAATGGATGCTTTGATTCTGGAAGCCCCACAAGACATCCAGGCTTCCTCTCCTCGACATGTAGCCCTCATCCCACAACAAAGTGCACACCTAAGTACACATGACCAAAAGCCACCAAAGCATAGTGGGCCACCAGAGGCAAGCAAGGGCATTCATAGAGTCTCTGCAAGGTGTTATGTGATATTTTCCAGATATTTCCACTGACACTGCAAAGTCAACCACATCTGGGGCCAGAGCTGCCGTGGCCATACAAATATAACATCGCAGCCCAGGGTTTCCAAACCACCAGAGTCCTCAGCTCAGCCCACTGAACACTCCTTCTTGGTCCAACTCTGGGCTGACACGTTTACCACCACGTAGTCATACCCCCCCCCCCCCTCCAATTTCCTCTGTTTCCAGCCCTTGCTACAGGTCCTGGCTCCCAAGGTAGCTAAAATGAAGCAGGATCCACTCACTGCAGATCTGGCTTAGAAACACTTGATCTGAGGGCTTTAACACCAACTGCTTGAAAAAGAGTCATCTGATGGGTAGGATTTATTTTGTGTGGAGAGAAGAGTGCATGTGAACCTTTGTCTGCCATGAGCTGTTCTACCTGCACGTACTTATTTCCAAATATTCCCAGCTTGTTATCTGTGATAGGTCACCTAAGGTCTAGTTCATAGTAGAAAATGGTATTTAGTAAAATCAGATGTGCTGAACTAGTTGCAATCCATTTTATGGATGCGTCCATTTCTGGCTCGTGTAACATATTGATTTAGCTTTAAGCTTTTTATCCAGAAATTTGTGCCATTTTCTCCTGTTGACCAAGGCTGTCACATGATTTTTCTTCTCATACCAGATGGTGGACTGATTTGATTAGATCCTGTAAAGCCTATGTTTAGCTTTATATTGCACATCTGGTCTTGTAGCTTCTCTCTGCATACAGTTACACCCAATTATTCAAACTTAGTAATTGCCTAGCATACAGTTTGGTCTGAATTGTTTATTTTAGGAATAGTTTTATTTTTTAGCATGTCCCTGAGTGGATTTATTGCTGTCCAGGGACTGCTGATTCTGGGGAGGGAAATCTTTTCTCTACAGCACCGCATGCAAAGCTGGCTCCCTCTCACCTTGCTTGTCGCCTGGTAGAGAAATTTCACCAAGGTGAAATGCTGAAGCCACTGAATTTTTTTTTTTTTTTTTAGCATGGCCAGACAATGCACATGTTGATGTAGCCTGTTGGTAGCTGTCTGTGAGGAAGCAAATAGTCACACCAGCCATAGATACCGCAACTAGTTTGGAAAGATCTCTCTTGTGCAAGGTGCGGCTCTAGTGCAGCTTCTGTGAGCTTGGTCCAACAAAGTGCTTATGGATGTGTTAGCTTGAAGCACGTGAAGAGCCTTGCTGAGTTCACCAAATATTTAAGTGCTTTGCTGGACTGGAGCCAGAATGGTCAACAGTGTGCAAGACTATACCTTTCAGGATAAGCTTTTGGAGTCTCCTAAAGTACTCATACACGCATCTGCACAAAAATATACCTACACCAGCATTTTTTAAGTCTCTGAGGAGTCTCATGAAGTGACTTTGGCATTCACACTAACAGAGAACTAGCAGCTTCTCTTTCCTCTAAAAACAACAACAACAACAACAAGAGGGCTTTGATGAGCAGGCTTCCATTAACTGACTGGTGTTGGGATGAGTTGTAACAGATTTGGAATTGGCCTCAATCCTAAACCGATGCTGTATCCCAAAGCAAGGTTGCCAGGTGGCACGCACACAGGGAAACATCTCACTGTGGTATGTCAATGTCTCATAGCCAACTGCCAGCACTCCTTGCCCCAACACTGAGCCATGCAGCTCCTCGCTTCATTCTGCTGAGGGTGCAAACAGTGCAGAAAGACCAGCTTCCGTCAATGGGAGCTTTGGCCACTAACCTCAAAGGTCCAGTAAGCAGATACATGAGTAGAAGCTACACAAACCTCACCTCCATGACAGCCTGTTCTTCTGGCAGACCCAATTCTCCATGAACATCAAAATATATATAAACCAACAGCCTTGTTTGACTTATTCCGTGTAGCCCTTAGCAGATATCAGTTGTTTATTTTCATTCCATGAAACTTATCTAGATAAGTCCACAATTTTCCAGGCCTCCCTTCCTTTATCCCAAACATCCCCACCCATTCTTAGGTCAGGTGTTATAACCTTTGGTGGCCTAGTATATAGTAATCTTTATTTTAAGTATAGCTTCATTTATTTTGTTTTCCATCTACCTTTCCTGTTTAAATGAAAACACAAACGTCTATCCCTCTGCACTTAGTTCCCGGGGTATTTCCTGTCAGTACCCTTTTGGTGAGCATTATATTTTTATATTTCCCATGCCACAGTTGCACTGAGGAACCTCTGCAGCAAGACCCGTGTCCATGGTTGCTGCTTCTGGTGTAAGATGCCATTTGCTTAATTGCTAAGTAACTGTCAAGACTTCAGCCCTGGGTTGCTAAAGCAGGCCTGGTCAGTACGCAGATTATGTTAGCAGTGTCACTGCTTCAGGGAAGGTGTGATTTTATTTTATTTTTAAATGAATCCTGGCTTCCTAAACAAATGAGGTTTAGCTGATGGTGTATCTGTGTATACGTTGCCACAGCAGCTTTGGAGTAAGCTGGCCAGCTTCAGACACATTTACCAGAGAGACAGAGTCCATACAGATAAAAAGTTTGGACAAATTTCTGAAAGACCGGTACTTGTGCAGAAGACAGACATCCAAATTAGTGCCTCATTGAAGGAAGGGCAGAAGAGGAAGGTGAACTGTTTTATTAGACCCCGGAGAATCCACACAGGATGCCCTGACCACAGGAAAAGCTTTATTCAGCTCTTGCCCCTTATTAGCCTCGGATAATCAACCACAAAATACAGAGCCACAGGAAACCAGGCAGCATAATTTCTACTGCTCCCAGAAGTACTTGTTGCTAGTTGAAGAAATTAGCGTGGTGACACACTTTGAGTGGACACCACAGTAACTTTCCACAGCCACCGTGGTGCAGCAGCGCTTGGCTGCTGGCGGTGAGTAACTGCTGCTGGAGTTTGTCTCATTTTAGCTATTTGCACATGCACCTGTGTGTCTATTTGCAGCCGGTGCTTTGAAAGGTTTGGTTTTTCCCCCTGATTTTCCCCTGGTAGGTAAATCAGACTTTGCAGAACTCTCTTACTCCTGATTTACATACATAAATGGTTATTTTTGTTGTTGCAGGACGTTTCAGTCTTCACCCTCCTCCAGATCCTGCTCAGATCCTCCCTGTAATCTTGCCATCTCTCTTTGCGACATCGCTCCTCAGCCACACCCTGGATGACGCACTGCCATTTCTCAGCTCCTTATATTGTGTGGCTACAAGTCCTGCTGCAAAACCAGCATGGAAAGAAACAACACACAAAAATAACAAAGCTAGTCCAGCCTCAAAGGTGGATATGCAGCTACTGTGAGTCACACCCTAATTTCACAATAAAGCAGCCTTGGAGCTTACACTCCAAGATGCTGATTAATTTAATTTAATTTTTAAATCGCTAAACAATACTGGACAGAGAGAAACACAAAAAAGAAAATGCAGCACGGAGTATTTAAATGGTGCCAAAGGAACACTGAGAAAGAAGTGACCTTAGTCTTTACACTAGATGGATGTGATAAGCTCAGCGTTTCAGATGGGTGTGATGAACTCAGTGTTTGTGCCTCACCTAACCCTTTGAAGAGATGGTATCGAGCCTTCTATGCTCTGATTATTTTGCCTTTACTTTTGCTTTTTTGAGCTCTATTAAATCCTCCTCCATGAAAGCAAAATCTAACCCCACCAGCCTCACGGGTAGATAGGCTTCACCAGGTCCTGTAATGGGGAGGACACTTCGGACTGTGCTGCAGCTGGTTTGTTTCTCCTTGGCTTAGCTGCAAGGATTACTTACCGATACTGAAATCAGTGAGCGAATTCCCTTAATCCAAGCCCATTGACCTGGCACCTGGCTAAGGTAGCATCTAGTTAGCACAGCTGATAGACTGTGTACGACGAGGTAGCTTTGTATACTTTATTACAGGTACTGATACACAGCTGCCCTCCATTGACACTCACACACCCAAAGCTTTACTTCAATTTATCAGTCCATCTTATATAGATTGGCATGAAAGGCAAAGAGAAAGGGAGGGAGGGAGTGTTATTATTGGGAGGAGCGCTGGCATTATGGTGATGGTGATCTAGATAGCAAGACATGTAGGTACTAGAAAAGTTCCAGGCAGTTCTTGTAGGACTAGACCAGCACTTCATAAACCCAAGTCTCGTAAACCTGAATCCAGCCTACTCCCCAGCACAGCCTTCTTGCATTGAGGACAAGTCACCTCCTGGATGAGCCTCCTCAAAGTTTGTTAACCACAAGGATCAAATAATCGGCCATTTCTTATCTTTCTGACATGAAATCACAAGTTGGATAGATTTGAGTCTTGATACAAAAAGGGAAGACACAGACCTACAAAAGATAAGAGTAATCTAAAATAGGGACTGAAATGTTTGCTGTAGGAAGGAAGGATGCTGTACTGGAAAAAAGATCAGTCCCTGTTGGAAGCAGACAGGAGGAGAGAAGACGGTGGTGCTCCTTTGTCTTTCCTACCATTGGCTTTTTGAGGGTTGACGTGGACATGGCAGGGCAAGGCTGGAAGTGTGGAATGGTGGTCATGGCAGGGGAAAAAAATAGTTGGGAAGCAAAAAGATGATTGTCTGGAGATCAGAGGGTGTCACTGGGAGACCACCATCTGGGCTTCTGTTTTCAGCTCTGCAAGAGAATCTTCACAGCATTTCAGCCAGACCCTGTATGTAGCAAAACTAAGGGCTGGGCTGTGCACGAATTTGTGCTGATGTCAGGAAATGAAGCCTACGACACGCCTTTCGTTATTCCAGGCGAACCTGTGCCTGGTCACTCATTTTGATGTGCCCTATTTCAGTAAAAGTGATGAAGTAAGCTTGATAGGAGCTAACTATTCCCCTAAGGGAAAGTGAAAACCATACATTTGTACTGTGCACTGTTGAAAAGGGTGAATGAAAACTTCTGCCCTTATTTCTTCTCGACTCTGCATGGGACGAGTCTCTAGGGACACCTTTATGTAACAAGTTCACTGAAACTCTCACACCCTTTGAAGGATGCCGCAAGCCTTGCTTAACACACACCGTGCAGTTTGAGGAAGAAGCTACAGAAGCGCGATGTGGTGTTATGTATTTAAATCATGAGGATTACAAAACACCACTGTTTGCTCATTAAAATACAGAAACCCAGAGCAAGTAAAATATTATCAGGCAGTGCTGATCGGGGGTGTAGCAGTTCTTGACTGTTACTGATTGAAACATGCTTTGCTGAACCCTTTGGTTTTAGCCTGTCTGGCTTATCTGTCATTTGAGGGATTTTACTAGCTTGCTTGTGTATAGCAGACCTGATTAGCAGCACTAATACACGTATTTTTAATGAATTCTTGAAAGTCCCGGCGAGTGGGTGGACTCTGGACTGTCTTGTCCAGTTTTGCAGGCACAGTGACCTGACATTGAGGGTGTCTGTCTGTCTGTCTGTTCAGTCACACCAAGCCACAGCATTTGGTCCCAGATCAGCAAAAGCCACAGGCATAAATTGTGCAGGAAAAGCAACTGCTCAGCAAGAAATGGTTCGTGACTTGAGCTGAGATTGCTCAGCACCTGGAAAGGTCTGAGCAATACATGGGGTGTGACAATGTAAATCAGCGCGTAAACTGGCTATAGCTACAGTAACTGGATTCAGAACATCACAGGGAGAATGAATTTGGCTGGATTTATCTTCTTCTCCTTCCCAAGCTAGAGAATTAATTGCATAATATGCTCTGTACCTAAAGAGATGTCCATGGCACTTGAAACACTGTCTGAGAACAGGAGACTGAGTAAAGCAGATTTTCCAAATTCAGAATCTCAATGGTGTACATTTTGCATTTCTTTTGTGCTTGAAAAATAACAACGTATTTTGAAAAATCAGCATGGCTACATCCCCAGGGGAGACTCAAATAGAGCATTAATTAAAGTAAAGAAAGGGAGGTGTCTTATTTGAACTCTGCTGAGCTAGATGGATTACCTATGAAAGCTGGCATTGACAGGACAGCTGTATGAAGAAGCCTGTGGCAGAAGTACCGGTGTCTTATACAAACAACAGGAGACAGGGCGGGAGACACAAAGCCATAATTGCCAGATAGATTTCTTCCTCATGAGGCATATGCTAAGTCAGCATAAACCTGCTTCAGTTTTCTGTTGCAAAGCACTGCACTGTTAATTACAGGGAAAAAAAAAATAGTCGGTTATACCTACTATCACTCTTACAGCTCTTTAGCCTTATACTGCAGGGAATACTGCTGGGGAGAAGAGTATTTATAGATCTTGTTCAGAGAAACAATCGTTTGTCTCTTCCATGTCTCTTTTTCATATATCATTGCAGAGAAAAAACACAGCAATAAAAGGGGACATGTGTTAACATGAACGTTGAGGTGTAGGAATATGAGAATGGCCTGATGAGATTTCACTGTCCCAGCATTTAGTAAAACAATTTAAACTGGTGCTGCAGTTTAATTAAGATATGGGGTTACTGGCTTTTTTGAGGTTCTAGAGGTAGAACTGGGAAGCCATGGAGGTCTTTATGCAACTTTCTGCCATGGCAGAAAACATCTTTTTCAGGTCAATAAGCTAAAATTCATTAATAAAATAGGTACCTGTTGGGACTACTGAGAACCCCACAGGTTTAATTGTTTAGCTTCACATCTACTTGCTCTTTCATTACTTTTACTCACCATCAACTATGACTTTGATCTACTAACTCAATATAATCTCTAATACGTCTAAGCCATATTTAAAAATGCCCGGGTTATTTGTTATTCTGCAGTGTTCCTCATCCCTCCAGAGCAAGCTTGTTTAACTCCATATGGAACTAATTATCAGTGAGAAGGAAAAAAAGATATCTATCTTTTTGCTAATTAATACTTTAGAAAGCTTTCACTTTCCTGTTTTAATGCATATTACAAATCCCAGCTGTGACTGGGTGCTTGTCTTTCTGCACTGGTACAATGTAAACCAAAAATGACCATCACCGTGAATCCGTGACATTGAGGCTCTGGTTTTGGCTGCCTGACCACTGTGCTTGGCTTCCTTCACTGCATGCCCAGCCCTGAAACCAGGATGAAAGAGCGTGCTAAGCCCTGCTGCTGCTGAAAGGCATGGCCCTGCCCGCCCCAGCTGCACCCTCCTGCCCTCCCTGTGCTCCAAGGGTCCAGCCTTGGCGGAGCTCAGGAGAAAGCCTGGGAGAGCTGTGCAGCACAGCAAAGACTACCCACGTAGGAGAGCTGCCTCCAGCCTGGATCCCGGGGCCATGGCTGCCTCCTCCTCTGTGCTTAAATGACTCTTTTACTGTTTGCAGGTTACACGGGAAGAATTGGGGTCATATGCTGTGCCCCAGATGAGGCACTGTGCACTCCATCAAAAAAGCTGGGGTTCTTCACCCTGCTTTCCCTTACCTCTGGTAGAGCCAACCGAAATGCCTTACCAGGGGGTAGGGTGCACAACTGTTCTTTTCTAGGAATTTGAGTTAAGGTTTTAATTACTGTTGATAAGGAAGTGGATTTTCTATCATGCAAAAAGGTTCAAAATAAAAAAAATAATCCTCGAGACCCCCAGACCAGGCCAAAGCTGGGTAAAAGCTAATAATTTCTTTGCCATTAAATCTAAACTTTTCCCTTTATTATTTGCTAATAATTTGCAGAAGACTGCGAAATACATGCCCCCGCAACTTTTCATTTTGAAAACACTGAAATACCTCAATTCATATCTTCACTTGTTTTTACTTATTGTTCCTAAAAAGTTCATCAAAATCAATATGATTTTTAGTAATACAGCAGATCCTGCAAATTTTGCCAGGGAAGACATGCTTCAATGTAAAAGCCAGCTCTAGGTCAAACACTTGTGACTTATCACATGCCAAAAAGGCACGTGGTCCTGCACAGCCAGCTGGCACAGGAGCCCCGGGAGCCAGCCTCACTTGCACTTATGGAGGAGTTTGGGAGATCTGCAAGCCAGGAGCCAGGAGGTCACTGCTCCCCTGGGCCGCTGGGTGCTCTGGTAGGGGCGATGTGCCGAGCCCTGTAACAGGCACTGCTCTCCTCTCGCAGTGATGGAGGTGTCCGCACCTCTCCCCTCCTGCCCAAAGCAGCTGCCGTGCTTTGCACTGGCTGCCTGATGCCCTTTATCGCAGGCAGGGAGTGGAGGTGGCTTGATCCGCAATACTGCACGATGCATTTATTGGCAGCCAGCTATTTGAAAAGTTCTCTTACACCTTACTAGCCCCAGGTAGAGCCCCGTGTACATCTTCCAGGTGCAGGGAATCCCCCAGTCTGGGGAGGATGTTACTCTCTCTGCTTCTCTGATTTCAGCCCTGGTGACCCCACTTACCACCCTCAGGCTGCTTGGCCACGTAAGCATCATTGCTATTTTGGGTCTGAAGCCCTTCACCTCTACCCTCAGCCCTTATAAGAGAGGCAGAGGGAAGCAGGAACTGTGTGTGCAAGGGGGTGACAGTGAGGGGTGGCACGTCCATGCTACCAGCCAAAACACCGTGCCTCCCCCCAGACTCCTGCTCATTGCTTCCTTCCCGATGGCCTCCCCTTGGGCAAGCAAGGGAAGGGATTACTCAGCTGAAGGCCGTTGTGTTGCGATATCCCAGGGCAGAGCAAATGCCTCAGTACAGGATTTCAGATGCAGTTGTGTTTACCTGCAGCAGTTGAGCACCACCAGTGAACACGGCGATCTGAAATATGGTTTTAAAGCTGGCTGTGGTGCTCATAAGTGGGTCTGCACGGGCAGCCAGGGAAGATTAAATCCTCTTGTTAGCCACAGGGCAGCGTGGTGTGGCAATTAGTATGTTAAGCAGAGCTGAGAGAGACTTTTTAAATGAAACCGAAATCTTGGCTGGCCCCCAGAATCTGCAAAGGTTCAAGAACTTTTCAGTAAACCCGGATTGAGCCTTGGCAGATTTATAATTTCAAGGAGGAACCATTAAAAACACCCTGGTTTGTGCACGATTTTGAGCCCAGACCCGGCCACTCTTGGCACTTTGGGAGTTTTGCTTTGGGTTTTTTGCATACAAATCCAAAACACAATGTAGACTCAGCAGGGAGGAACCAATGCAAACCAAAACTGCTGAGTTTTGCACAGCTCTAATTATAATCTCTTCACAGTCCTGGTTTTATTTATTATTGTTTGTACTGTGGTAGCAGCACGGGGCTCTCCAACCGGCTTCGAGGCCGCGCTGTGGTAGGTGTTGTAAAAGCAGAAGAAGGAGACAGGATCCCCAGCCTGAAGAGTTTATAATCTAAATAAACAAAGAAGATAAAGAATGAGGGAAAGACATAAAACACGTAAGCAAAGTGATTAGGGGGTGTTGGCAAGACAACCGCTTTCGTACTGTCTTTCTCACCCACACATGAAATTGTGTCCATTTACCCCATAAACTCTTTGGGGTCAGGGCTGTGTTTTCCCGAATGCGAAGGCAGACGGGATGCAAGAAATGCGTGGAGAAATGAAGGTGCTGCGGGGCAGCAGAAGGATTGGCAGCCCACAGGGTGGCCCCGCTGGATTTGGGCAGTGAGGGTGGGAGCCAGAAGCAGGCGATGGGGAGAGCGGCAGGGGGGACAAAGGCACTCCCTAGCTTGGGCCAGGTCAGCAAACCCATCGTATGCACCATGACAACCTGGGACAAGTCACTGGGCTGCTCAATGCTGCACTTTCCTCTAGGGTTGAGCAGGGCTAAAAATGTTTCCCTATATGGCATAATTCTTCCTCGATGTAAACTGCTTTGAGATACTCAGGTGAAAGGTGCTAAAGGAATGCAAAGATTTATTTTTCATAAAACCTCCTCACATATTCTTTTCACTGCCAAGTCAAGGCCTGAAGCCAGGAATTTTAGAGATGCATACATCTCTCTCACTATATATATATGAATATAAAAATATATTTATGAAAGAGGCCAAGGTATATTTTTTAGCAATGAAACCTTAAGTTAGGTTTCCTCAATCTATATATAGGAACTTAAACGAATGGCCAGATTTAAAATCAGGACACTTACTTCTTTAAAACTAGGTTCAGCAGTCTAGCTATAAGTTCTTACTTGAAAATGTTTAGCCACAAACTAGCTGGAAATTTCATATCTTAAAAGAAGTTTGTAATGTCTGGATTTTTTTTTTTCTTCTAGGATTTAGGTGAAGGTTTGGGCCAGTTATTTTATCCCAATTATTCACCATTCTGCAACTATTAATTAAAACAAACAGCTCTCTGAAGCTATTTCTCACAACGGGGAAGATTTATATCTTGAAACTGAAGCTTGTTTGCTCACTGCGTCTATTTTCTACACTGCATAAACATCCAAGTTTGTTATTGCAGCAATCACCAGTGCTGGCTCTCAGAGCTCCTTGCCAGGCTTGTGATATTTATTGTTTGTTAAGCCTCAGCTCCTGGAGTGAAGTGATTAGATGAGAACCTCAGCTTGCAGTTAGAAAAAAAGATGTAACTTTGTGCTGGACCACAGGGTCGGTGAGAGAAACGGGAAAACACGAGCAGAATGTATAGTCAAAGGTCCAGACATCAAAAAGGCGGGCAAAAAAGAAAATCCCACATGTATTATCATTTTTAAAGCCTAAGGACTCCTAAGCTAACCTCCCTCTTATAATTTGGGAGCGGGGGGCTGACTCATGGCTTCTGACTGCCAAGGCATGGCCATGGCGGGGGTTACTCATAGCTGTGTAGCTGCCCAGAGGTTTCTCACCGAGGGGCTGCTCACCCCTCTGCTGAACTGCACGTGTTTGTTATCACTGGGTGCTGGGCTCCTGCCACTTTTTTTTTCTTTTTGTTGAAAGTTTGAAACAACTTTAGTGAGGTATTCGTTTATGAAAATATCCTGCGCAAGGAATTACACGGACTTGGCAAATAGAGACAATAGGTCAATTCCTGGCCCTTCCAAATCTGACAGGATCCCTTTAGCTTTCAAAAAATGAAGAAAAACAGAACTATTAAAAAGTCTGAGCTGCCAAATAGTCAGTAAGTCTATAACAATGTAAAGCAAATGTAAACATTATATGATGAAATGCATTTTTTGAAAAGCTCTCTTTTCTCAGCAGTTAGATGGGCTTTATATACAATGGGAAGATTCATTCCTGAAGGTAGCTCCAGTGTATGAATCAACCCCCTACCTATCACAGTCTAAAATATCTGTTTTACATGAAGCAGCAACTGAGGCATCACCTTTACCTTGGGAAAAGCTCATTCACCTCCTGATTGATGACGGCTGTAGTGCTCCCTGCTCTGCTCCCTGCCCCACTGTGCCCACAAACCCTCTGGGGAGAGAAGAAAAACATGTCTGCAGGGAAGGAACCATTACCAGTGTAACCAAAGGACATTAATAACAGAAAACCAATGCAAAAAAGCACAACAAAAACACAAGCAGGAGAAAAAAAGAGAATGTTTGTGTGTGGAAAAAAGTCATAAGACCTATACAAGGTAATGGTTTCAGTCATGTAGAGGTCTGGCATGCATTGATCACAAAGCTATGGATGGGAGCTGGGGACACAAGCAGGGGTCCATGGGCAGCTCTGGCCAGACCCTGTGCCCACCTGTGCCAAAAGCATGGGGGTGAGCACAACTGCCTCTGCTTTCTCACTGTTACAGCCCTGAGGAAAAGTCCTATTGACACCCAGGGTAATGCTATGGTGTTTGCTACCCAGTTTCCTATCCACGGGGTGGGATCTGGGCTGGACATACTGGTATTGGCTCTGAGTGAAGCACCTGCTTACAGGGGGTTGAGTGCTTGGCAGGATGGCGAGATGCTAAGAAAGATGTACACAACCCCCCGGTGACAGTAGTCACAGGTGAGTTGCGCTGCTCACATTTTTTTCCACAAAGGAAGCAGAGGAAAGAACAAATCACACTTGACTTTCCCTTTGAATGGATCCCTGCTGCAGAAAGTGCACTTGCCACACGCTTGCAGTAGGCCTGCAAACCAGCATAAGATTCAGCAAATTGCTGCTGGAGGTTCCCCCTTCCTTGCCACTGGGGATGCTATCTGCAGCACCGGGCAATAACCTTCATACCCAAAAGACAGAGTGGATCCCTGGAAAGGCAGTAGGGAGGAACATGGTCTTTTCAGCTGGCTGAATGTATGGTCTATAGCCATGTTGCGATTCATATGGCTTACATTTATTCATTTACATGGGTACAATACACACCTGTCTTTATGGTGCAGTTAAACCTGACTTCTAGTTCATGGTGTGGCTTCAGGAACCTGAACAGTTATAGACCAGCAACAGATGCAGACAGTTACAGCTTAGAGGAGGGATAAATCTCCCCTTACATGAGTGAATAAATGCCAGAATACCCTGAAATCCTACTGTTTACCAGAGAACCTTGCATGATAAATGTGGATCTCTACTGGGGCTAGGGTTCGGCATGCAATGGTGAATTGGTATTGTCCTTTCTGTTTCACACATACTTTGTGAGCTGGTGGAAGACAAATGTTGGACACACTAGTGCCTCAGCTGCTCCAGTACACTTCAGGAACATAATTCTTTCTATTCCTGCTGTTAATTCAGCAACACGCCTTGCCAATAAACCACAGCAATAGCTGCCTCACAGGTCATCATGGCTACACAAGAGGAAGCAGCTTGCCAACACCAGAAAACTTAGCCACCAACCATGGATGTTCTGGGACAGCCAAATTCTCATGGGCTGTGGCAGCCCTTGCTGAGCTGATGTCTGCTGTCCTGGGGCTGAAGGGTTAAGGCATGCTTCCCATATTTCTGGAACCACAGCTGATCAATGCAAGGGTAGGCTGTTATAGTCCTATGATTTTGTGTGTGGTGTTCTGGTCCAGGACGAGTCAGCACTGGGGTGTCCACAGCTGGTAAAACACATGTCAAGTATCTTTGGTCTGCCATGTCTCAGCCTGTGTGAACTGCTAGGCAAGGCCCATCATTTTCTTCTCAAGGTTAAAAGGTAGGGCTGAAGTGGCCTCCAGCCAAATCGTCACATAGCCAGTGCTCATGTCCAGAGAGATGTATGAAAGTAAACAGCTTGAACAACTGGGTGCTCACTGGAAGGAAGGACACATGGACATAGGCCTTTCTGTTTTATTACTCTTTTACAGACAAGTCAAGGGAAAAAGGCAAGTATCCCACATTAAGTCGGAAAATACCTGAGTACAATGCTCAAGGCTGTGGGATGTGCCCTTACAGAAAAGCCCATCACCTAATGCGGCCTTGTTGTTGTCAGAACCGTGTAATTAAACTAAAGAACCACTCAAAAATGTGGAGGCTTAAACTCAAGAATGCCGTGCCCAAATTCTGCTGTAAGGACAAAGTGACTTGGGCAGATTTGTAGATTAAAATGGAAATTCCCTCACTGTACTGATTACTTATGTCACTTTATTTTGTCCTTCACTTTTGAAGAGAACTGTTGTGCAAGCAAACAGAGCTTCAGTTTTCTTGTCGAACTTCTGACGCCAGTGATCTCCACTTACATGCGAAGCAGGGCTATGTGTAAGTCATAGGGTCAATTTGTTTACCTTGCCTGTGGCAAGAGTTGGGTTCATCAGGTTAATTTCAGTAGTTGTTAAAAGGTTTTGAAATTTTTTCTGGTGTCATATGGCTTTTGCTTTTTTTTTCAAAGCAGGGGGTAACCATGGACTGTTCAAAACATAATGAAATAAACAACATTTTTCTGCATCAAGCTCATCCTGCAAATTAATTCATTTGCATTTCTAGCCCTTTCAAGTGAAGGGAAGTCATACAGATGTGAGCAGTCATTTAAGGATTTTAAGGGTTATGGTTCACATCATCCAAAATTGATTCCAGGACTACTCATTCACAGAAAGGGGAAAAATGATGGTGGACATGCTGGTGTGTTGGGAAAAATGTGGGATTTTTGATTTTAAAAAATTATTTTACAGCTGCTATTATTTATTTAAGTTCAAAGCCTCTGGGCACATCCACACTGATCTGTTATGAACTCCTCTTTGGCTGATTCTAGCAAAGTTGATTTCAAATTGCTGATTCATCTAATGGGTTTGGACTACTCTTGTTATCCTTTCAGGTAACGGACCATTGAGCCTGCAAACAAGTTTGCTGTCTGCTACCATCAGCTGGTTTACTTCAGATTTCTAAAATTGAGTATTTCTTGTTCTTGGGGTTTGTGCATATGGAAAAAAGTGAGAACTCAATGGAAATTAGAGCAGCATAATACTCTTTTGGTTGACAACCAGCATGTCTGAAATGCAGTTAATGAGAACTAGTCCTGTATACAGGAACGAGTTAATCCTGAGATAAGTCTCTCAATAATTCACCATTAATCACAGCTATTGATTCTGCTGCCTGGCCTTTGGTGAAATCACTATGCAAAATACCCACAGTGGCAATAGCAACAAAGTACAGTGTTTTCTGGCAGACACTGCAAGCCCCTTCAATGCAGGAAGCAATAGATTATAAACAAGTTTTATTTTAATCCCTGCAGGACATACTGTGAGAGTCCAAGAACAAGACCTATTTTTCTCAAAGCCCTCCAGAGAAAAAAGTTCTTGAGATCCCAATACAATATCAAAGAGATCAGCCAGTAAAGAAAAACTATCTGTTCCTGGCAAGACATCAAAACATTTCCCACAAGTTTATAGTTGTCCAACTGATCATCAAAGGAAAGAGTTTTGGTTGGGTTCAAGACTTTTTAGTGCCAAGAGGTGTTATTGATTCTAAGACGCCTGGTATTTTCAAGTATGCCAGCCAAAGGACTGCTGAGGGAACATAAATGGTCCTTACTATGTGAAATGTGTTATCTCTGGGCTGTTTTATGCATAAACTGGTCTTTCTGTGACAAAAATGCTTAGTGGCAGGCCCAATGCAGACAGCTATTATGCACACAGAAGCTTCTATTTGCACATCCCACCGTGCACACAAAAAGTGAGCATGAATTTATTTCCTGTGAAAAAAGCTAATGTCTGATTCTTAGAAGTACATGGGTTCATTAATTTCTGCTGTGCTCACCATGAACGCATCACAATGGTTTATTTTCACACTTGTTTAGGTAGGGAAGTATCTTCCTCTGAAGCAGTGAGAGATTCAGTGGCAGAGATAATATACGGCTTAGCTGTGAAGGGATCCAGAAGCCAGCATTATAACCTGATTATAACATGATTTGTAACACTGTAAAGCAGAGGAGCTCAAGCCATGGGTCATGGTCTTCTTATGCCGTATACAAATGCAGAAAAAAAGCCCTACACTATATAACTGAATACTCCACAACATTAACTGAATCA
The DNA here is from genome assembly GCF_963210335.1 of Falco punctatus. Lineage (NCBI taxonomy): Eukaryota > Metazoa > Chordata > Aves > Falconiformes > Falconidae > Falco > Falco punctatus. The sequence goes on along the minus strand of NC_137585.1, from coordinate 12,292,301 downwards.
CTGAATGAATCTAAATTTGTAGCTATGCTAGTAAGCAGGATAGAAATTTATAATTTACAAAAATGCAGTGCTTTTGCTGATTTAGCGTCTGACACATTGATGAGGAAAATAGTGGTGAAACCGTGTTTATGCCCTTACTGATGGAGCTAACCGGAGAGGTTCTGGGAAGTGTGAACCTAAGGAAGCCAGCTTTTCCATGGCACTGATGGCTGGATATGTGGGTTCTCTCTCTCTTTTTTTCTGTTTCCATCTCCTGCTTCGTTCGCTTTGCTGTCCCCAGGCTAGTGACAAAGGGCTGATTGAGAGGCAGTGGCCAGGGGACAGCTGCAGGGGCGCAGCTCTGCTCTGCTCCCTGCGCCTAGCCACCCAGCAAGCCAGGGACAAATGCAGGCACCCCGTGGGTTTGCTCCCAGCCACTGCGCGTGCTGAGCTGGGAGCTGGGGTTCCACACCGAGTGGGGATTCAAAGAAAAGAAGCCACAAGCAGGAAGGCATCTTCTGGCTCTCTAAATTAAACCTTGATTTGGAAGGTCAGCTGGAAATGTTTCAGATCTCCTAGACAGTCATGAGGTCAAGCTGTGTCTGGGAAACCATCAGCCATGGCCAGGGCTGTGCAGGAGGGCTCAGGAGGGCTCTCTGCAGAAGAGTGCTCCTGCCTTTGAGAAAGACAGTGTCGCTGGGAGGACAAGCACAGGTATTTTGGCAAATCTTCCTTGATGTCAGCTTAAGCTTTAACTCAGATGAAGCTGTAAGGCTGTTTACCTCTTCACTCACAGCCTTGCCATGCAAGCTGAGATGATTTATGGTCCACATTTGCCCTTCACACAGGCTAGCAGTGTGTCTATTCCCCTGGGATGACCAAAGTGGTCACTTGAATGCTGGTAATTCCCTAGCCAGAAAGGCTGCAGGTCCTTCCCACTACCTCTCCTTCATCACTTCCCTCCAACTCTCCCACAAGTCATCAGGGGAGCACTTCAGTCCCCAGCAGCACAAAACAAGTGCTGTTTTGGCAATACATAGCTGTTAATGGAACACCATACAGAGGCTGAGACTTGCACATGGCTTTGCAGAGTTGCTGGAGTAACCATAACTCCTGGGCTAACTCTGCAGCAAACCCACTGCCACCACAGGGTGCCTGTTGCCCTCCTGTGTGTTCCCCACAGACCTTAGTCCTGGTCCTCATCCCTTCTGAGACCGAAGTGCTGATGCTAGATGGCTGTTTGGACTTCTGCATTGCTTAGCTGAGTGTGAGCAAGCCCCTGTGCAGCTGCACGGGGCAAGCCCACAGAAAAGCTGCTGCCAGTGCAGCTTGCTTAGCCACCGAGAAGGATCTGTCCCCATGACTGCTTTGTGCATGCTGGGCTTCTGGACCACCACCCAGCACAACCCACCCTAAATATGTCCTGGAAAAAATACTGGCGGTCTCAACGTTCAACACCTGTCACTTAAAGGTCATGCTCCTATAGAAACGATGTCCTTAGCAAGGCTGCAGCCCACCACCCTTCAGAAGAGAGGAGATTTCAGAACAGCTCAGCTCCGACAATAGGCAATGCTTACTTGAAGTGCTGCCAAAAATTTGACAAGTTATTATTTTTGCAAAGATCCGCCACCATAGCTGCCCCATCGACCTCTTAAATGCAAATGTTTCTGTCATCTGTCCCAAAGATCGCTGCCATTTTGCTGCAACGGTAGGAAGCCCAGGCTGTTGAGATAGGAGTCAGAGTTTGGCAGGAGATCTGTGTGAGTAGGGAGTGAAAAGAAATCCCAAGGTGGAAACATGCCAGCAGGAAAATTACACTGTACTGAGAAAACAGCAGTGCAAAATTTATGAAAGCAAGGGGGCAAGCCCTTTTCAAGTGTCCGCCCTTACCAGAGTAAGGTAAAGGCAGACGATTTACTGGGAAGTTAGCTTGCTTGGTGTGAAAGCCAGTTTGTGCTGGTCACTGCTGTTAGACATGGCAGGGAGTTTTGGATACGGCATGCAGCAAATTCCAGCTTCCAGAGCAGAGCATGTAGTTTTGCACATCGCTGTGAATGCTGACCCTCAAAACTGATTTTAACTGTATTTCATCCTCAGTCAGTCAATCTGCATTCCTCGTGACCAAATTCCTGGGAAATCAACACCATGGAGAAATTCAGCCAGTAATTTTCACAAAACTGTTTGCTATGCAAATAATGTCTTTGCAAGGTACTTCATCAGATCTGATTTTGCTGCACTATTTTTTTCATGTATGCTAGTCATTTGAAATGGTAAATTACGCAGCTCTAGATATACAATACTAAAATAATAGAAGGGTTGAAAAAATTTTCTGTAAATGATTTGACTGAACTACGTTGCTTACTGATTTGCTTTTAGTGATGGAAAAGGTATTCACAATTTTCTACTTTCCCTCTAAAAACAAAGTGCAGTTAATACTCTAAATTTCCAGCCTTTGATTTCTTTAAAACCTTTTACTGAAAGTGTGGCTATTTTAAACAAACACGTTTCTAAGAAATTAAAAAGTTAGTCTCATGTTTTTATTAAAAAGAAAAAAAAATTAAAAATGGATAAATTAAAAGACCCCTCCCCCTTCTGCTGTCCCATTCATAATTGCCGTTTTTTAAAAAATCAGTTCAGCACCAACAGCAAATAAAAGCCTGAATCCCAAGCATCTGTGAATTAAACCAACAACATGGCATGACAAAGTGTGCAATTACAATAGATTTGCGCACTTTTTAAAGAGGCAAAAACTCCTGGCCGTTTGCCATGTCTTAGAAGGCAGCAGAGGTGTCCAGGGACACCTTGGAGAGCCTGCTGGGGGCACTGCCCCACCTCTACCCACCTTGGTGGGCGCAGGCTCAAGTTGCTTGCCCTGCCTTTCTGCTTGTGCTTTTAACACTTGTGGCACATATATATATATATATTTTTCTCGTTTGCCTGGTTTAACAATGCAACTGGCTACAGTTTTCACACTTTTGTTCACGATTTGAAATGCCATTTCTATATGCCCAACAAAATTTTGGATGCGGCTTTATCCTTCCCTACCCCAGAGCTGCGTTCTCTCTAACAAGAATCATGTTTAGGATTCAGTGCTTACTCCACCAGGCAAATATAATCAAAGTCACTGCAGGCTGTGATACGGGGCGGGGAGGGGGCAGGGGGGGAACAAAAAACAAAGGGAAAAAAACGTAAACAAGCCACTCCCCACCTCCCAGCCCTTTCCTGGGACAGAACAGAGCACTTTGTACTCCGTTCAGCCTGTTTGGCTGCAGTACTGGTGGTGATTTTGTGTGCAGGTACGGCAACCTGCTGCTGCTGCTAAACAATTCGGGGGAGCCCCCAGGATTTTGGGGATGAAACTTCCCCCGGGAAGAGGGGATGGATGACTCTGCCTGGCTTAGCCCAGGGGGTTGGCTTCTCTCTGCCCCTGACCTGCAGCAGTGTTGCATGTAGGTGCATGCTGGTGTGTGTGTGTGTGTGTGTGTGTGTGTGTGTGTGTATTACTAGGGAAGTATTAAAAAAAAAGAGAAAAAAAAAAGGAAACATTTTCAGTGACTGCACAGAAAACGGTGCAAGAGTTGCTAGAGCAGTGTGCATACGCTCGAGAGGAATCCCTTTCAGTTCCCCTTTTCTTCAGCTTTATTTAAAAAGGGTTTGAAGGCTGGTTTAATTACGAAAACCAGCTCTCTAGACACCAAACAAAACGGCAGCCTAGCCTAAGTTGGCACCAGGACAGATGCATATTTTGCTCACTTCTCCATGCCAATCGGCTGTAGCTTATCCAGTATGTCAATCCAAGCTGGCTGTCTGAAATCCAAGTTTAGTGGCCTGAAAAAATCCCAGTCCAGCTTTGTTTCATGTGGTAAACAGCTTGCTCAGTCTATTTCTTCAATGTTCAAAACAAAAATCAAAACCCCCCAAAAGCCAGTTACTACATGTTATGGTAATCGCCTCTCTTTGCGTTTCACCCCACTGCAGGATTTCCCTTGTTTTCTCTGTACATGCTGACCATGAAACACTGGCAAAACACATTACTTTTTAAAAGATATGCCTGATTCTGCTGAGCACTGAGCTCCAGTGAAAGGGTTCAGAGTTAATATTGAAAAAAACGAGTCCTGCAACAAAAATGTTGAGGGGTGTTTAGCTCTTGCAGCCCTGCCAGCTCCTCCGAGCTGCCTGGCCATCTCCTAGATTCAGCTAAAATTGGTAACAGCCACCTGTGGGAGCAGGCAGGGCTCAGGGATGGTGGCTTTGCAAAGCTCGCTCTGCTCAGGGCTTTCTAGAGCTCGGCGGCTTCTTAGGGTTTGGTCCCCCCCCCCCCCAAGGGTTTGCAGGACAATGTGCATAAGGCAAGAATAGCAAGCAGTATCAGGGAGGGTTTATCGTGATTTACCATTGATGCAAATTCCCTCCCCTCCCTTTCCCCCCCTCTGCCATTTTAGTACAAATAAAGGGGCCCAGGCTTCCTAGTCAGCCAGCAGGATCGGGACTGCCAAAAGAAAACAAATCCAGTGCGGGGAGGCTGCCCACAAAGCACAGCTTAGTCAGTATTGCGGGGATGAGAAAAAACCAGCCAGCCTCCCGAATGCCAGTGGTTGAATATGGTTTCCTCGATAATTAAATTCAAGCAAGGACTCATCTCTCCTGGTTTCCTACTGGCTGTTTCCTCCCAAAGGAAACTGAACGTCTCTGAAAACCTGAAATTGGGTCTCTGCTTGCCAGCTTTCTAAGCAGAAGCAATGGCTTTCCACAGGGTACAGCTAAACCCTGTGGAGACGATTAGCCAGTCAGGCATCTAGTTTCCACCTTTCCTGATAGCTTGGCAATTGACCCCAGTGTTTCCCAGTATATTTAAGGGTCAATGGAGAAGAAAAAAAGATAGACAGAATGTGAAGGGATGAAACAGATACATAGTTTGTGGAAAAGAAGGTTAAAAATGCCAGGGAATCTGGAGAAATCTCTAGCAAATCAAGAAATATCCCCAGCTGCCACCTTTCTTCTCCCACCTTCCTAGGGAGAAGTTACATGGTAGTCAAACAAGGCAAGAGCACGCTGTCTTTTATTTATCATACTTATGTGCTTTATATGGGCACTTCATATAGTGGAAGTGCTGGGCAAATATTAACTCTGACTCATCTGAACCTTTAGTTTAAAACAAAGAAACCTGGGAGGTGTGGGGAAGCAAACACTGGTAGAAGAGACTTGGCTGTAACCACTGACCCCATCAGCGAGCCTGACTGCAGGAGAAGACACCATCGACCGTGGAGCTGAATTCAGCTGTGCTAATGACACTGCAAAGTCTTATTCACTATACTGCCGTGTGCATTTTCCCAGAGCCATCCCCTGCTTTATATTTGCACTTAGAGATCATAAGAACAGAAACTGAGTAACTGCAAGCTGCCTCTGTCCATCTGGGTCTGCAGTGTCTGGGCTTTTCTCAGGGAAATGGTGTGGGTATCGCATCTACCTCAGGGCAGCGTTTCTGTGAAACTTGGCCAGTTTGGTTTAAAGTGAATCACTAGCAACAGGGGATGGAGAGGTATGGACGCAGCATCGCTTGGGAATACGCCTTCCCATTCCCTGAGAACAGAGCCTTTCTGAGACCCAGGTTATCCATCCTGCTGCCGCACTGCAGAGGGGAGAGCGGGTTGTGAGCAGCAGCAGGGGACGGCAACCCAAGCGGCTCTGGGAAGCACAGTGCATGCACAGCCCAGGGGACCTGCCAACCCCACCATCCTGCAGAGCCCCGGGGCAGAGCGGGCAGGGTTAATCCTGACCACAGCACACACTTCCCCTTTCCCCTCCCCCAGCAAGGAAAAAACATATTTCCTGCAAGGGGATGGTGACTTTGCAGGGCTCTGGTGACTTTGCAGGGCTCTGAGCAGCTCTCCCGGTGGCTGGGGGATTTTCTAGGTATCTGGGCTAGGAGTCTTTGAAAGCACGTGTTTTTCCACTGAAAAAAAACACTATCTCGTGGGTTTGCATGCAGTTTAAATTGCTCCAGTGAGGAACATGCAGATTCACTGGGCTTCTGTACTAACAGAATAGAATAATGGCATGGAGGGTTGGCTCCCAAAGGGCATCTGCCTGTCTGCAGGCAATTGTCAGGAAATGCACAGCACCATGTACAGACACATGGGCGGATTGGGAAAATGCCCGGTCACTGGACGAGTCTGGTGGAGCTTTTATCTCTTGGGACAGATGATTCATGATACGCTGCTTGCTGAAACTCACAGGTGTTTTATTCCTTTGATGCTTTCCAGTAAAAAGAGCAGCATCATCTAATATTTGCGGAGGAAAGAGGAGATGGAAGAAGAGGAGGAAGAGGAGAGAAGTAGAAAAGCAAAGAAAGGAGAAAAGGAGGATGGGTGTTATTTGGCGGTGAAGTCTTAGCAGGGGGACTTTGTGTTATTTCACTGGAGCTGGAAATTCTCTGCTCCCACCTTCAGGGAGTGAATGGCAAAGACTGAGCAAGCAGAGATCAGCCCTGGGTGAGCAGGGGGGTTGCTGTGTCACTGCCTGGCAGCCCCACTGGCCCCGGACAGTGTAGGCAGCCTGAGTTTGGAGGGTCAGTCCTTGTCAGGAGGAGGGTGGCAATGGGAACATGTCTCCTGGAGGACCGTGGGACCCTCAGAGCTCAGAGATACAGATCCATCTTTGACACAGGAACTGTTTGATACTAATGGGAAACAAAGGCAAAGGTAACTTGCTGCCCGGGTGCAGAAATACAGCTTTATTTAACAAGATGCACAGGCATCCAGAGGACAGAGAGGCTTGCCAAACTGAAGCTTTTTCTTTCCCAGCAATACCTGGCAATTTTTTTTTGTCTGGATGCTGTCCATCCACAAAGGCTGGCCCCCTTCTATGCTCTCAAGTTTCCCCCCAGGATTCAAATCTTAACACCTCTAAATGTAACTTGGCTTCCTTCCTAGAAGGAGTGGGTCTATGGGAAAGGGGCTTCACAGTGGCAACACCTTGGTTCAGCATGCAGGACAACAAACCTGAGAACCTTTTCATGCCCAAACACCAGGGTGACAGGCATTTGCCATTATACAGGAGGGGGACTGTAGGAAGGTGGTGGGCAAACTCTGCCATCACCCATTGCAGGGGAGACAACGAAAACTTTGTATTGGGAGTAAACGCACAGTTTACTGTCACTGAAACTGCACTAGTCAGGTTGCAACCCAAAGGTTAACAGATTTTCATTAAGGTCTCTGAAACCATGAGAGGTTTTAGGTTTTGGTTTTTGTTTTTTTTTTTTTTTTTTTTTTTTTTTTGTTGCCTGCTTTTCAGGAGCATAACAAAAGAGCCCCTCCTGGTTTTGGAGCACTCAAGCCACAGAGCTTTTAGACTTTTCTCTGCAATTCTGTGGACAGGGAAGGTCCTTCTTATTTTGAAAGAAAGCTGAGATTCTTACACAACCGTTTCCCCCCAGGAGCTTCTGCCCTAGTCCCCACCCCCAGTCCCAACCCCAGTCCACCCAGTACCTCCAGACTTGCAATTAAGTCTGTTGACAATATAATTGTGATGGTTGGCAACCCAGTGTCAATGAAGGAGCTGCCACTCCTGCAGCTGAAGGATTTGGGCTCCCTCTCTATTTTACATCTGCACTGATGTAGAGGGCATAGTGTTCCTTCTTTGTATAATAATGTCTTATTTGCACAGTAATCTCAGCTGTGGGATGGAAATGTCTTCTCTGGCCCAAGTTGTGAGCTGTTAAAAATCTGGCAGATCCCATGCTAGTAGAGGTGGCTGCATTTCAGTGGTGGGAAAAGTGATTTTCATATTGTTCTGGCATGGTTCTTGTAAACTGAACTTCTATAACATTTCTCTTTGAGATCCATGGGAGTTTTTGCCTTCTCTAGGCCTGCGGTGCAGGGGCATCAGTTTGTAAAACACTAGAAGAATGACTGAGAGGAATGCTATAATGAGGTTTGTTTGTCAGAAATTTTTTTTTCTGTCCTTATGTTTGGTTTCCCTTGAGATAATCAGTTGACTTTTGCGTCCTTACACTTGAATCTTTTTCAAAACTATGGGCTCAACAGGACACAACTCACTTGTACAGTTATGGCACCAATGTGCATTTTTGATACATTTGCATGTGCAAACGGTTATTTTGTGATGGCTTTCTTGAGTAATTGCCAATGACTTTGCCTTCTAATTAGGTGTGTCACTGGGTGCAATTTAAAATCAGATCCTTTCCAAGACTGAAGCTGCAAACTTCAGCATGCAAACTTCATAAACCAACTTCAGCAGCTCTTTTCCCCTACTCCTGCACCTGTGGGCACTTATTTCTGCTTGCCGCACTTGGGCCTGCGTAGCTGTCTGTGTAGCTACACAGGAAACTGGTAAAGGAAACTGATGCAAGTGAAAGACAATACAGAAAAAAAAGAAAGATTTTTTTTCAGCAGGATCAGTTCCCCGACCTGCTTCATCGCACAGTCCCATGAACAGCTGTGCTGGCACAGTGCAGAAGATGGTGCAAGGGTGGGACGAGGTGGCCAAGGCTTCCTCTGCTGCTGCCTATGAAAATATAGCCTGAGATACTTCTTGGATGCTCCCCTGATTTATTTCTGATGGTCTGTTTGTAAGGTCTGTTCCAAGGAAAGATCTCAACATCAGTGATTTAAAAGAATATCAGAGGCAAAGCATTAACACACTTAGACATGTCCAAGGGCTGCAGCTCAGGCAGTCCTCAGGATGGTGCCCTGTTCTGGGCCCTCAACAGATTCTGGCAGAAAAAGGGAGATGAAGACCCTGTGGCAGCCTGTTTCATCTGGCTCTTGCTTGAACAAGTGAGACCACCAATGCCATTAAGGACAGGTTGTCCTGTAGTGGTCACACACAGTAATTTCCCAGTTGCTATGTGAGATCTACTGCACAACCTTGTAAGACCTCATGGGAAAACCATTTAGTTTCATTGAGCCTTTGCGCTCCATCTTGTCTCTCTTATACAATTCCAGTGAGAAGCTGAGTTTTTGCTGGTATAATAATAATAATAAAAAACTAAACCCAGAGGAAATGAAACCACAAACAACTATATTCAAAAAACAAAGGGTCTGGCTGGTGCCCAAGAAAACAAGGAAATTTAAAGATAAAGCAAACTGTCCTTACTTCACCCCGTTGCGCCTGAGGATGGCTGGCGTTTCCAAAGAAGGCAAGCCACGGCATGCCCTGCTCCACCAGGGAGCGGCCAGCAAAGGGCCGAGCTCTCCCAGCAGACAAGCTGGACTTTCTCCCCGACTCCTTAATGGGAAAGTCATGCAGCTACGTCAAAACCCAGACACTGAAATCTAAAAGCCCTCCTAGCCATGTGTGCGGCTGGGATGGATTAGGACTAAATGAAGCCCGGACTCGCTGACAGGACGTGGAATAGGGAAAGACCTGAAGGGGATGAACTTCCTTTGAACTCACTGATGGGTGCCCAGATCCCTGGGACTTCTGCCCGGCCGAGGAGAGGGAGTAGCAACTAGCCAGCCTACATTGGGGATGCTGGTCATGGTCTGGGAAGGGCAGACTGCATGTCTAAAAGCCAATGTCTTAAAATTATGAGGCTCTAGAGTGGCTGAGGCTTCAGCTTCAATATCTTGTCAAGTGAGATGGAGGAAAATGGAAAGCAGCAATGCCAAAATTGTTCAGAGATTTCCCATCCTGCGGCACTGCCATGGCCCACAACGGTCGATAGCCTGACCCAGCCTCCCAGCCTCAAGTGAGGGCTAATGGCAGGACAAGCTACACAAGCCAACAGTCACCTCTGCCTGTTCTGAGCCTGAAGTGGCTCGCAGTGCTCAGAGGGCAGGCAGAGCAGTGGGGGTAGAACTAGTGAGGAACACAATCCTGAATAAAGCAACCCACTTTGCATGATTATTTGTTAAGCAAATACTTGCCTTGATGAGTGTATTTGCTGGTTTCATTATGACAATGCTTGGCAGCACCGTTTGTGCTTGCAGCCCATGTTAATGGCCCCTTTCAACCTTGTAACATCTTGGAGTAGCAAGTTGTCCCTTTTAAATTTTATTCTTTTGTGATACCAGTTTTACTACTACCACAGGCCTCCAGAGAAGCTAACTCTTATAATTTCCATTCATAAGTCATCATTAATTTAACAAAATCTATTTTATTTATTCTTGGATACTTTGAATTTCAAAGGATTTCCTCTATCCTCCTTCTGAGCCTACGTGGCCCTGGTAAATGCCTGCACTTTAATTCACAATGAAATTAAAAGGCATAGGTGGTGGCCTATGTGAAAACGTGCCAGGCTATTGGGAAACAATATACCATACCCTGATGTGTGACTTCTGCATCCCTGAGAATGTTTCTTGCAGGTGCATATCCTAATACAGAGTAAAACACACACACCTGATTTAGATGTTCACTTTGCACACTGAAATCCCGTTAAACAAATGGGCTGCATGCTTTTCTTTTCTCTTCTCATTGTCGCATAAATTTAGGCTCTACTAATTCCTCTGTACTCACCTGAACCCCATCAATATATTCTACCACGAAGTGAAAGGCAAGCAAAAAAGCCATGGAATAACGAATCCTTTCAAATCTGCTATGTCTTAAAGACAGAAATTGTTTCCGAGCGATCAGAACATTTTGATGACATTTTGATAAGTACACCTTTTTCTAGTCCAGGAATCGGAGGTGGATTCAGGTCTAAAAGTCAACTGCATTTGTAACTACATTTCTTAAAGATGGTTGGGTGCAAAAGCTACCATCTCCTTGCAGCTCCATTGGTAGAGCCAGATGCCCTTAAATCCCAAGCTTTTTGGCAGTTTGCAGGGGAGCTGAGAACCCAGAGGCCAGCTCTGAGGAAGCATTCATTGCTTTAAAAAACCAAGCTCCCCCCTAGGTTACCAGCTAAGAACTAGTGGAGAACTTTGACTCCTAAGTGGGGTGGGGACATGGGGAGCTGAACTGGGGCTCCCATGTCCCAGCTGATAGCCTTAATTTCAGACCTGCTGATTATTCTGGGGTCTGTTTTTTGTTTTTGTTTTTGTTTTTGTTTTTTTTTTTGATGTGCGACATTTCAAAAGGTCTCAGTTTCAAATCAACATGAATGAGGAAAATTTGGGGAAGCTTGAAAAGACTTGGCAGGATGGAAAAGCTCTTTCTCACCCATCTAAAGTCTGTTTTCTCCTGGATGAGAGTATTGGTTTCCAAGCCTATCTAATTTTTCCCAGTGGAAGCGGAGACTCCCTCACAGTGAAGTCATGAGAATAGCTAGCTTTTCTGTTATCTTTTGTTGAGCCTTCAGAAGTTGTACATAGACCTCCCTGTGCTGGATACTGTTGAATGAGAGGGACAAATGCTAATATCTCATCTGGGGACTTCTATGTTCAATTCCTCCAGAGGCACTCTTTAGTGCGCTCTTCGAATCTCTATATTAACTTATTGCCAGTTATTTAAAACTACTCCTTTTCTGGTTTTGGCATGAATGAATCAATGCACCTACCACTACCAGGAGAATCAGTAGCACCATTGAAAACCCTCATAATCTGAGACACTGATGTGCAGACTCCTACCAGTTCTGACCAACTGCTAACTAAGAACACTTTTCCCATTGATTTCTAATCATATGATTCACTGAAAGTGTAGTGCTGCCCAAGCCATTTGGCAATTGGGCCCTAGTACATATTTTTCAGTGGTCAGGTCACACTGCAGGAAGCTACGAGAGAGTGAATTTCAACTCGATGCACACATAGATAACGCTGCTAAGAAGGGCTTCCTCTTGGAAGTCCTGGTGTCTGGTGCCACTGTTTGTGAGATAGTTTACAATGTGAACTTTCTCCAAGGAAGCCTCCTTCCAAGGTCTGTCTGTCTGTCTATGGAAGCTGGCAGATGACTTGGTAGGGAGCATGCACAACTGTGTGCATCACACCTCTACAGACTTCAGCTATGTGCTAGCTAACCAGCCTGCCAGCAATCATCTCAACTGTGTTTCCCCAAAGAACTAACAGGATGGGATCTTTGCATCTGTTTTACACTGATGTTAATACAACAGTCAGAGAGGCACAACTCCAGTGCGTAAACTCTCTGCTTTGAGCCAGGGCTCCAACTTGCTTCATTCATGATTCTGACTCACTGTCATGCAGTGCCTGGCCGCCTCTACAACTGGGTGGCGGCTGGCTGCTTGGGTTAGGAGTAGGCAACCACAGGTGGCACCACCGGCTGCAAAGCTGTCCTGCCTGGGTTTACTCTGCTAATGACTCCTAGACATTTAAGAGCCTGCTCAGTTGCTGAAGGGGAAGTGGCCAAGGGGACAATGGGCTCCTTGTAGTTGTTCAACAGTGTCACTTGACTTTACCATTGACTGGCATTTGGCATAGCGTGTTGGGCTAGATGCAAATGGTGTGAGCAGTTGGCTGTGCCTATCCAGAAAGGGGGCAGGAAGAGTTATATACACAGAGTGTAGCATTCTCTTTGCCGCAAAATCCACCCTTCAGACAGTGATATGAACTACTACAGGTTCTGTCACAGCCACTACAGGTCAATGGTGTATGGCTGCTGCTTTTCTTTACTCCTGTACTTTCCTTATTGTGCTTTCTGCTCATTTGGATGAAGTACCTAATGTTTCCTGTAGGAGACCCTAGACCCTCACTAGAGCAAAGCTGCTACTTAAAACTGCTGCCTTGCTACCTTTGCCTACAGCCTAGGATTTAAGCTACTAGAGCCACCTATTGATATAAAGCCACCAAGTGCCACTGTCACTGTCATTGATTACCACAAGTCCCAGGCCCATTTTGAACACATGAACTGGCTGTGGAGTCCAGTGCTCCCAGGTGACATCTCCAGAACCTGCAGCTCTGATGTCATTAGCATCTTCTGTGATGATAGATGGGAATTGCTTATTGCATTTATGAAAAATAAATCCCATGTGGAGGCTAATTAAAGTCTTAGAGTTTCAGCACAAAGCTCACCTATATAAGTTCACCCTTTGCACTCTCTTCCCTGCAATCCCTCAAGGCATACAAGAGATAGGAGGCCTCCAACCATATCACCTGAATATTACACCTTACCTGCCTGGCTGCTCTGCAGCAGAATCTGGATGTTCAGAGAACTAAGTGAACCTTTCATTTTTATTCTGATGCAGCTTCTTTGTATTTTTAACAAGGGTCCCACTGTCTCACGCAAATGAATGCTGTGTGCTTGCTTCCTGGTATGCTCCATAGGCATGTGCTGTATGGTTTGGTGTTAATACCAAATAAAGTAATTAAAAAACTAAAAGTGGATGTACCATCCTCTAGCCCATACGAAAGAGGTCACTACTACAGCTACATTTCTTCTCAGGTTAGGCCAAACTACTATCAGGAATGTCAGAAAGCCAGGTATCTGTAAACAGACCATAAAGCAAAGCACAAAATCTGTTCTAGTACATGACGGATCTAATTTCTTGTACTGTGCTATCCTACAGTACCAAAATTAAACCTGGTAAACCAAGATAAGACTGCTGCTGGTGGCAAGGGCCATTCAGTACCCACTTGAGAAGGTCCATAGTCAAGGTGTGGGGTACAAATATCTGAGAGTCTGATCCAGCTCCAGGGAACTGAGAAGCAGGCATCCCTCAGACTTCACGTGGAACAGGACCGACTGATAAATGTACCCATTAACCTCAAGCTTCATCTTCAATTAAAAGAAAGTTCAAGTGACTTTTATCCTACAACCACAAAATGAGAGGACTTTTCTAGTGCACATGTGTGCACACACACCAGTGAGAAACACTGTAGATACAATTTTTGAATCTAGTCCAAGGTAAGCAAGGGTTTTAAATTTTTGGAGGGCAATGTATGTTTGTTTACAAATTCCAAAGGGTCCTTAAATGCTGAATATTAAGAACTCGTTGTAATGCCGAAGTCCTTGTCAGAATGAGCAATCTGGCATCATTCCTCAGAGTCTGCAGTTTAGTTTACTTGTGATCAATTTGATTTCAGGTAAGCCAACTAAGAACAACTGAATTTCACCAACCCCCCACCTCTTGCTTTTAAATGATTACATGTTTTTTACAATAATAACTGCAACTGTTATGTTCCCTACAAGTCTATTTCTAAACAGAAGGACATTTTGATTTACTAACATACTTACTTGTGTGAATCTAGAGTTAGCTTCATCTTATGGGGCTGTTGTTCAGTTTTCTTCATTCCCTGAGAGCACATCCTGCAACAAATGCTCAAAACCTAAAAGCCTGATAACAGTAAATTCCCAAATTCATTTACTTCATGTGGTGGAAAGACGAGACAGACTTTCTTGCCTCTGGCCTAGTCCTCTCTTTATGATCTGAAGATGTCGGCATCGTTAAAGCATGTTGGCTTGACATTTGCTTTATCTCTTATTTGGAAAGATACTGTTCTGAATAGTACTTTCTTCTTTTGTGGTACCGAATGTCTCGATATTGAAAGCGAAAAAATACCAGTAGAAGAGGCATTTGTCTTTTCTGAAGAACAATAAACAGAACTAAATGTTGACCTACATCCCCCTCCAGCTGCCTAGTAGACTAGCTGTCCCAAGCTGCAGAATAGCCAGCCTTTCCGTAGCCAACGTCCCAACATTCCAAAGCATTCACATGCTGGTATATCAAACAACCTTGTACATTTCAATGCTGATTCTTCAGATTACTCAAAAGTACCCAGTGCAAATTAATGAAAATAGTGACGATATTTGTAGCCTTTGATTCAGCTATTCAGTTTCTTGTGCTGGTACTTACAAGTTCTCATACTTATCTGTACTTTAGTTTTTTTAAGAGTGCCACTAAATTAAAGGTGACAACAAATGTCAATCAGGGAGGCAAGAGGAGGAAGAAAAAGTTTCCACAATGACACAGCAGATTAAATAGCACAGAAACAATGCATGGCTTTTGAGTGCTCATATCCTTAATGCTGCATAACATTTTGATGTTCTTTCTTTAATACATGAGTTAAAAACTAAAGCTTCCTTAAAAACCCAGCCATCCCTTTGCTATCTTGTAGTTCAAACCACAAGAAGTCAGGAAAGAGAAACTTTGAGTTATGCAGCTTAATATGGTTATGTTGCACACCTGATATTAATCAGATTTTAAAAGTTAAACATTAGCTTTTTTATTTTTTCCTTTATTTATTTAAGAACCTGCAACTCTCCTGAAATCAGGTGGCAATCCTTTTTCATCTGAAGGACTTCATTAGGGCCACCTCTTTAGTCAGAGATGGCTGCACAGGAGCTCCTGGGTTGTGCAAGCGCCCAGTGGTTAAGGCAGCCTCTGAGAAGGGGTCAGTTTTCTCCTTTGCCCAAGGGATGGAAAATCACATCTGTAGTGGCAACTGCTTTCACAGCTGGGAAAGAAACTGTGCTCCCACTGACTCCAGCTAAATGCATCTTTCATTGTTGGAAGTCACGCGGACTAGGCTGAGCAGAAAGGCTGGAAATGACCTTACCCTCCCAGGATAGCCCAGCAAGTGTGACACTTGGAGAGGAGAAATATATGCCTGACGCTCCCCCCTGCTGCTCCCCAGGAGCCGAAGTCAGATCCCCTGTACCTGGAGGAATATAGTCATTGTTAAAGCAGGAGTCGTGCCAGTGCTGTCACCCTCTGGGATCCAAAGGAAAGCCACACTGACCACAGCATTTCATACAGAGCATCATTCAGTGGTCTTGCTCGGAGGCTGCTGAATGAATCAAGTTGTTTGTGTGAACTATATAGAAAAATGCCACACCTGTGGCCATGATATGGCTTAACTATGAGGCAGGCACTGAGCAGCACAGTCCTGCCAGGACAGAGGCACTGCTGGGCACACCCTGAAGACAGATGTAAATACATTTGTGTACTTCTGCATACAGAGCTGCGGGTGTTGGGTCTAAGTTTTAAGTGGGAGGTGCTAAAGTCTTATTATGGGTGCCTAAAGCCTTTTATAGCTCTAGATATGCCTACAAAAAGCTTATTTAGATCCAAAAAAGTATCTTTGTTAATGACAAGGTCAGGCTGCTAGTGCTGCACCAACCAGGGCTAGTACGGCCAGAGTGCTCAAGGAAGAAGTCTGAGAGAGGGACGGACTGCTGGTACTGCACCCTGCCTTGCCTGGGACAGGCCTGTCAGGCAGACAGGACACGATATAGAGCATGCCCTGTCCTCTCTTCACCTGACTGAAGGCGGTGACACAAGGGACAGGGGGCAATGGTGACAAGTTCCTGCCTGGTGCAGCAGGCACATCTCTGCGACTGCCCCACCTGCCCAGGTGCCCACGCATGATAGATGGGAGGCTCTGCAAGTGGAACGGAACAATGGTGAAGACGATGGTTTATCTAGCATGGAGGTGTCGCTGAGGTTAAGCTGGCCTGTGCCCTGTAACAAAACTGCTTCCATCAAGAGAAAAACATGGGTCACTGTCACAGGAGTCTCCCTTCTGAAGGGAACAGAAGGCCCGCTATGCAGACCAGACCCACTCCTTAGGGAAGCCTGCTGCCTCCCTGGGGCCTGGGTAAAAGATGCAACAAGAAAGCTTCCTACCTTGGTAAAGCCTTCAGATTATTATCCATTATTGCTTTTTCAGGTAGGCAGCAATGAAATTGCTACAAGAGATCCAAGGGAAATCAAGAGAGACTTCAGGGCCTTGGGACAACTGGTTAAGGGATCAGAAGCACAGGTGATGTTCTCTTCTATCCTTCCAGATGCAGGGAACGGTGAGGGAAGAAACAGGAAGAGCCAGCAGATCAATACCTGTCTCTGAGCGTCACTGGTAGAATTTTGGTTTTGATCATGGGTTGGTCTACACGACACCCAGCCTCCTGGCAACAGATGGGGTACACCTGTCTCAAATGGTGAAAAGGATCTTTGTGCAGGAGTTACCAGGGCTCATTGAAAGAGCTTTAAACTACATTCGAAATGTGGGAATGGGGCAAAACCAGGCTTGCTAAAGGCATGCCAGTGTCTGAGGGATGGCATGCTTGCAAGGCCCTTTGATCTGCCATGTCAGTGGAGGTAGAGAATGGAGATCCATGTGGCAGCAAAGATGCAAATGTTATTGATGTGTTAGAAACCACAGAAGCACTTGAGAATGATCATGTAAGAATTAGGGCTTCTCCCCCAAAAAGGCAGCAGAAACTGAAGTGCATCTACACCAATGAACGCAGCATGGGCAACAAGCAGGAGGAGTTGGGAGCTGTTGCGCAGTGGGAAAACCATGATATAGTTGCAATCATGGAAACATGGTGGGATGACTCACACAGCTGGAGTGCTGCCATGGATGGCTATAAACTCTTCAGAAGGGACAGGCAAGGAAGGAGAGGCAGTGGGTTAGCCCTGTATGTTAGAGAGTGTTTTGACTGTCTGTACAGCTTGATGATGGTAACGATCGGGTTGAGTGTTTATGGGTAAGAATCAGGGGGAAGGCCAACAATGCAGATATAGTGGGACTCTGTTACAGACCACCCAACCAGGATGAAGAGGCAGACAGATGAAATATTCTATAAGCAGCTCAGAGAAGTGTCACAATTGCTAGCCCTTGTTTTCATGGGGAACTTCAACTTACCAGATGTCTGCTGGAAATACAATACAGTGGAGGGGAAACAGTCCAGGATGTTCCTGGAGTGTGTGGAAGGTAACTTCCTGACACAGCTAGCAAGTGAGCCAACTAGGGAGGGTGCCCCATTAGACCTGCTGTTTGTAAACAGAGAAGGACTTGTAGGTGATGCGATGGTTGGAGGCCGTCTTGGGCACAGCAATTATGAAATGTCTGACCTTGGTGCTGGGGAAGGTCATGGAGCAGGTCACCCTGAGTGCCATCACATGGCACATACAGGACAACCAGGTGACGAAGCCCAGTCACTACAGGTTTATGAAAGGCAGGTCCTGCTTGATGAACCAGATGTCCTGCTATGACAAGGTTACTTGCTTAGTGGATGAGGGAGTGGCCATGGATGTTGTTTACCTGAATTTTAGTAAAGCTTTTGACACCATTTCCCACAGCATTCTTCTGGAGACATTGGGCACTCATGGCTTCGACAGGTGTACTTTACACTGGGTAAAAAGCTGGCTGGATAGCAGGGCCTGAGGAGTTACGGTGAATAGAGACATATTTAAATAGATAAATTTAAATAAATTTAAATTTAATTAGATTTAAATCCAATTGGTGGCTGGTCACAAGTGGTGTTCCCTAGGGCTCAGTACTGGGGCCAGTTCTGTTTAATATCTTCATCAATGATCTGGACAAGGGGATCAAGTGCACCCTCAGTAAGTTTGCAGATGACACCAAGTTGGGTGGAAGTGTTGATCTGCTTGAGCATAGGAAGGCTCTGCAGAGGGATCTGGACAGGCTGGACCGATGGGCTGAGGCCAGTTGTATGAGGTTCAACAAGGCTCAGTGCCATGTCCTGCACTTGGGTCACAACAACCCCAAGCAATGCTACAGGCTGGGGGAAGAGTGGCTGGAAAGCTGCCTGGTGGGAAAGGACCTGGGGGTGCTGGTTGAGAGCTGGCTAAACACAAGCCAGCAGTGTGCCCAGGTGGCCAAGAAGGCCAACAGCACCCTGGCTTGTGTCAGAAAGAGTGCGGCCAGCAGGACAAGGGATGTGATTGTCCCCATGTACTTGGCACTGGTGAGGCTCCACCTTGGATACTGTGTTCAGTTCTGGGCCCCTCACTAGAAGAAAGACATTGAGATGCTGGAGCGTGTCCAGAGAAGAGCAACAAAGCTTGTGGAGGGTCTAGAGAGCAAGTCTTATGAGGAGCGGCTGAGGGAACTGGGATTGTCTGGTCTGTAGAGGAGGAGGCTGAGGGGAGACCTTACTGCTCTCTACAACTACCTGAAAGGAGCTTGTAGTGAGGTGGGTCTCTTTTCCCAAGTAGCAAGTCCTAGGACGAGAGGAAATAGCCTGAGGTTGCACCAGGGGAGCTTTACACTGGATATTAGGAAAAAATTATTCACAGAAAGGGTTGTCAAGCATTGGAACAGGCTGCCTAGGGAAGTGGTTCAGTTACCACCCCTGGAGGTATTTAAAAAACCTGTAGCTGTGGCACTTAGGGACATGGTTTAGTGGTAGATTTGGCAGTGTTAGGTTTATAGTTGAACCTAATGATCTCAAAGGTCTTTTCCAACCTAAATTGTTCTATGAGTACTTATACAAATGCAGAAGCCCCAAACACAGTGTCCACACCATCATCAGCAATGGTGGCAGCAGCCCTCTGAGTCCTAGGATGTCTATTCATTCTCTTACATCCCATACCCCAGCTTTCAGCTAGCCCATGTAACCTTCTTTCTGCACAGCCTTCTGCAAACTAGAGCTGGAAATGCACACCCTTATCTTCCAAAATGCAAGCATCTCATTGCTCTTTCCAACCATGTTAACACATACCTAAAGCACATAGCATCTACAAAACCTCTGCTTCAGTCCTGCCTCTCAGACAACGGTTCACGCTCTTGGAAAGAACGGTACTAACATTGGCAGCAGTAAACCAGATAGATGCTCAGATGCCGGAAAACATTTTATATTTGTGTGTTCCTTTAAAATTTGCAAACCGGCAGAGTTGGAAGTGTTTGCTACCCTTCCCTATCAAAGCCCTAAGAAGTGGTTTATGTACTCATTAGTGAGATGGCAATCACGGATGGGACTCCCAGTGCTAATGATGAAATCACCCCCAGGATCAAATAGTACCAGCTGTCCAACAGTTCCCAGCAACACTCATGCAGGAGTGCAAGGCAGTAAATGAAGAGCGCTGTGTTCAACCGAAATTAAAGAGCTGATGTAGACATGCTGATATATCCAGCCACTAATACTGAATAAATTCAGTGTAATGCCTTGTAAAAATCTGTTTGTCACTTCCAGATGCTCGTGCTTGTAGCTAGTTACTGAGCTTGGGGGGCTCAGATGTAAGTAATTAACATCCCAGCCCTGTTAACATTCCACTTTCTTTCATTCTGATGAAGCATCACATTGTAAAGCAGACAACAATGAAAACCATGTCCATTTTCAAATTGTTTAAATATATTAATCATACAAGCCAGGATGGATTTTAATTAATAATTTTTTAACTTGTGTATGGGGGGAGGGATTAGCTGACAGCACTGCACAATGTCACTGCCAAAAGTCCTGGCTCTTTTAATAACTGTGTATGAAATTAGAGGAAAAAAAATCTTTAGCTTAGTGACCAGACCAAAATATATTTTTACAGCTGCCAAGGTTCTCATTGAAGATATAAACCAGAATCTAAAGGGATCCTGTGTATGTGTATGTTGCATTAAGATATCCTACTTACAACAGCACTAACATTAGTTTTGTCAGAGGCTGAATGGTGGAAGGGGAGGGCAAGGGCTTGGCAGCGATTGCAGTCTGGCCAGCGATATGTTAATACATTAAAAAAAAATAATTTAGGGAGACAAGTTTCATGTCACAAGTCGCTGTTTTATTTAGTGTATGTGTAATAGTTATGAAGGGGCTGGATTCCCACTTGTGTTCCTCAGGGGGTGGACAAGGCTGGGGCTGGCCTTGGAGGAGATGCTTCTCCTGTGAGCAAGCACAGAGACACTCCACGGTCTCTCAGCATCTGCCTCCTCCTTCCCACCTTACTCCAGTTAGTGCAGGTCAGATGAAGGGATAGGTTGGCTCTGCTGCAGTGATCCTCTCTCTAGATCTTTTAAAAGACTCCTTAAAAATCTTTTAAGGAGTCTCTTCTATCCCCACCAGTGTCCCAAGAATAATCTTTTGGTTGCTTGAAGAATGAGTGGGCACCCAGGAGCTCAGGCACAGGATAAAATTCAGTCTCCCGACTTGGCCGGTGGGCTGGTACAAGTTCAGTTTCAAGTGCTATGGGGAAACAGTGGAAAACTGAAACTCAGAGAACTCTGCTCTTGCTAACTGAAAGTGAAATATTTAATGTGGTGCCCAAACCTATGATCTGGAAGTGCCTTTGAGCTGGTGAGAGCTGCCAGATTGCTGGAACTGGGATCTGAAGCATCTTGTAAAGACTCAGCAACCCCCCTGCACCTGAGGGTGGGGTTTCATAGTCAGCTTGTGCTGATCTAAAACTGTGACAGAACTGAAGGAGGTTGTCCTGCCTTAGACCATGACACAGCACCCCAAATAATGTCATGTTCTCTGAGGTCCATGTACTTGCAGGGTGGGAGCCTTGGCGAACAGGATGGCAGACCCAGGGACACAGTAAATGTCCCCATGTCTAGCCCAATTGAACCTGAGGGGCTGCTCTTTGAGTAATGTTCCCCCCAGTATTTAACTATTTTATTTTTGTGCAGACAAATGTTGACTGACCTATCCCCTGCAGTCCCCATTGCAAAACAGAAGATGACTGTCAGTCTCTTAGATCACACTGATGCTGTTCAAAATTATCGAGGTCACTATTGCATACATGGCAGAGTTACCTTCTGTCTGCTGAAACCAATGCAGGCATTAACAGTGGAAGTACTTTAAAGTCTTGAAGCTGTTTGTCTTTTAGTAGCTGGACTTGATGCATTTACCCGTTGCTCACAGGTCTGTCATCATTGATATTCAGGCAGTAGCATTTTGTCCAAATCCCAACTTAATTGAAAGTTCTGACTTTCTATGGTCTGTCCCAACACCTCCACCTATAGAACAAATTTTCTTTTATTGAAGCATTTTCTTTCTTAGGGGCCATATTGCATTTTCATTCTGCCATACAGGCTCCAAGGATGATCAAAGTCTCAAATGGAATCCCAGATGAAAGTGGTTACAAGGAACTGGAGATAATAAAACAAATATTGTAAGACCCCTAATATGAGCAGCTCTCATAAAAAAATGAGCAATTGGGAAATATCTTTGCAAGTCCTCTTTTAAGTTCATTTAGTACATCTATTACATGAACTCTGAAGATCTAATGTCATAATTCTCCAAAAGTACCCTAATGCTGTTTCCACTTAATTTAGAGATTTTCAGCAAATTTTGCAAACTGCTTCATGACAGATATTAAATACAAACTGAACTAGATGAAGATACCAGAGCAAAACAAAGTACACAATAAAATAATACTTGCAGATTATAAATCAGTTTATAAATTGCAGATTATAAATCATAATTGTCCTTTGAAATCTCTCACCCAGAATTTAATTTTTTTTCCAATGCTGATGGCCTAATCAGTGCTCAAATTATCACTTGGCACTTGTAGTAAGTTCTTAAGATGAATGCGAAAAGAAATATTAAGTTTGCTCTGTCAACTATGTTAGAAAATGCTATGCAACATTTGAAATACAGCCTTTCAGATGATGGAAATCAAATGTAGCTCTGTTCCTTTAGTTTATTTCTCCTACTTTTAACCAAAAAGTTCAAAGAAATATGAAACAGCTCTGGGAGGGCAGCTAGTATTGTAACATATTTTCCTGGAGAAAGGAATAATTTGGAATTTTTTCTGCAGACTCAATCTGAAGCACGTTTGAAAAATGTTCAGGAGCCATATGTCTGAAATCTTCAAGGAATATTAGGGATAACAGGCTAAATGTCTGCCTCTGAGATGCTCTAGAGGATGCAGATTGGCTAAATGATGTCCAGCCTTTGAAAACCTGGATATACTCCAACCTGGTGCTCAGAGAAAAGGACCTTAATGAGTCTTTGGTATCTGCGTCTATTGTTCAATAGAACATCTTGAGCTGTGTAAAAGATGGATGTAATTTGTGAGGATCTAAACCTAAGGCAGCAGCTCTTGCCCCTATATATTGCGCTTCAAAGGCTTCCTGTGAAGCCTTGAAGATCAAGGAAAAAGGAAAGATCAAGGAGAAGGGAATGAACCATCTCAATTTGACCTGCCCTTTAGCCAAACTGTCTAGGGAGGTGGCACGTTAGGCCTTTTAAGCCATTTTGCTATCAAACCCAGCAAGGGAGCATGAAATCCATGGACCCATGAGTCTGGGTGGTATTGCTTCTGCCTCTGTCAACCTCATGAACTGTCCTATCACAGAGACCAGAGGATTTGGGAGGTCACATGCTGCTGCTACTGGGGAGTTGCAGTCTTTCTCTCCTACAAGGGAAAGGTGCTTGAAGGCTTACCTCTTTTTTACCATCTTGGCTGTAAGGGAATACCCAATAACTAAATGAAGATATAGTGCAGGACTCGGAACTAAGAAATAACTTGGAGGGACTCAGTCTAGGACAAGTTTCTGGAAGCCCTCAGCTCTATAAATTTGCAAACTTTGAAAGTAAACAGCCAAAAAAGCAATGTTGACAAATGTAGTCCATGGCCTCCTTAATGTCATGCAGTCTGTAAAGGGTTGTTTTAATCCCAGCAGCAGAGCCTCACCACTGCTGGCGGCCCCAGGTGTGTTTCTGCTGCCAGGGGAAAAATATGCCAGGGGAGAGGATGTAAAGCATAGGAAATTTTTAGTGAAATCTTCTGAAAGATAATTAGCTGGAACACATTACACAGATTCAGCAAATACCTAAAATTACCATCAGGTTGGATTTGATGATGAGAAGGTCACCTTGAGAAGTGACAGACTTAAACTCACAAAGTCCTAAGAAATTTTTAAAAGTATTGGTAAGCCTCAGTGAAGACAAGCAAGGAAACAAAAAGGCAGCTTTGCTCATCTCTCATGTCATGCCTCCAAGAGCACACTGTTCCTGACTACCTTACAAGTCTTTAGTGTGCCGCTCTTTGTTTCTATTTTGCTTCACAATTGCCACCAAAGTGAAAAGTACTTCAGATAAACCAGAAAAAAACTGATTAGCAAGCTCTACCCTGTGTGCAACATCCAGCCTCCCGATTTTAGACCAAGCCAAGAAACTTAATGGAAATTTTTACTGTGTATGAAAATGGTTATTGTCACAACTTCAAAGCTACTCAACCAGCTTTCTGCATACTTAATCTGCTTTTTACATTTTGCTAGTATACTCAAAATCTATTCCCAGTATGTCCAACCATTACAATAAACATGCAATGTTTGTGTTGGCATTTAAGGGACAATTATGCGTTTACTTGTTTGCTTTTTGAAGCACAAGTAAGCTATGCCAGTTTCCCCAATACTTGAAAATGAACAGAATGGACACTTCCGATTCAGTAAAATTTGATTAAGAGAGTTATGAACAACTAAACAGCTGTGTTCATAGATGACAGAACAGAAATTACATTCAGCGTTCATTGGTGTGATTTGCTGGTGTACAGCCATAACAAATCATTGTTAGTCAGCTTTGATGGAAGATGCAAGTCTGTTACTCTGATGGAGTCTGTGGTAATAATAAAAGTTGTGGAAGGATCCCCAGCATCCTTTCTGAACAGCACTGGCCCTCTAGTCTAAAATCTTTAAGACACCTCTAGTCTACAATCTTTAATGCAACCATAGGAAGTAACGGAAATGAAGGTACATGGCCAAAAATTCTACCCTGGCCTGGAAAAACATTTTGAGAAAGCTCACTATCTATGGGCAGCACTTGCTGGAATCCTGTCATAAAACAAATGAAGTCTGGGCTTATGGTAGCCCCAGATGCGCCAGACCTCCCGAAAGGAAAATGAGAGAGAAAGCAGGTTCTGTTTCCTTTAGGCAGGAAACATCAACAGCGAATTACCCAGTATAGAGCTGCGCTGCTTCTGGTACCCAAAGCAGTTCACATAAGGCCAGCGTGGGTCTCTTTGCCCTCTTCTGCAACTGATGGTCCCTTTGGGTCTCCCTTAAATGAACCAGAAAATCAGCCTGTACATTCTCAATCCTGATTTCCCTTCCACAAGGTGAAAGTTTAAGAGCCATTCAGGTCACATAGGCTGTATTTATTTGGCTATTTTATTTCATTGAAGGAGAGCTAGCATGGCAGGGGGGGTGCTGGGGTAGGTGCTGTGCAAGCAGAGTAAGGCACAGGTGCCTACCACAGGGTGATGGGGCAGTGCACAGCCCTGTAGCTCTGAGGATTGATGCTCTTTTGTTCCATCAAGGAAAGCCAGCTAGGTCTTGTTAGCATTTTGCCTTAGGAAGAAAGGGTTAATTGCCCCAGTTTTTGCCAGCTGAGGAGGCATTGAGCCAAGAGAAAATTGGGAGGGGAAGCAGGACAACCAGCTCTTTGGAGTGGGAGGGGAAAGAGGCTGCCAGGCCTTGCTGTTTATGTTTGTATTTCTGTTTTAAGTTCTGTTTTGAAATAAACCACATTATTACACCTCTGCAAACTACTGAGCTTTATAAGCCAGCCCCATGATACAGCCTACGATCTCACAGAAACAAAATCTATGGGCGCATGTAGGAATACAAAGGGAGAAGAAGATAGGCTGTGGTCTCAGCAGCTACTTGTGCTGGCAGGAGCAAGTATCTGCATAAAAGCAAAATTAGGAAAACATCCATTTGATATACTTTCCAAAGTGCAGCTTGAGTCAGTCAAGGCTCTTTTAATGCTCAGCTCCTTTGTTTCAGTCCTACTACTGCTTGTTTTTCAAATTGACTATTTGCTGCAGGAATTTTGTTTTAATTTAACAGGCAGCTGGAGCTTATTAAACACGATTTTCTGCAGTAGTATTTTATATCAGTACTTGATAATGGCACACCTGTAAACACCCTTTATAACGAGCACCTTTAGGCGCCCGTGGAATCCACCGACTGCAGTTGGTGTGGTGGGGATGCTGGGTAACAACAGTGCAGCAGCTTAAGCCCAAACTTTCTTCAATGCATTTTTTCCCTGCTTCCTAATTTCTCCTGACATAATGTTGAAAGTTATTACTTAGCTGCATAAAGAAAACCATCTGTCAATTATTTACCTGCTTACATGTGGGACCAGGTACCCAGAAGCTGTTATTGCAAGCCAAGGCAAATGCCCAGCTTCCAAGAAAGCAGAAATCCAATTGCAGTCATCTGATTTAACTGTTTATCTAGGGTAAGTCAATAAAAATCTGTTCTCTGTCAGAGAACAACTGAGATTCCTCCAAATACCATTTTTGACATCCAAGTCACGGCTGAGTAGCCCTTAAACTTCTTTTGAGAGCTCTCGGAAAATGAGATTTTTAGCAGCTGTAAGCAAGTATTTAAGTGCAGATCTTGCTGAATAGATGTATGGCGATTGTTCATGCTCATCTATGGAGTGTATCCTTCTTATGTTGTGTAACAAAAATGCTAACATCTGAGCTCCAGTCAGCATCCAGAGGGCTCCTGTCATAAGTTAAAAAATTTACTGCTTCTCCATTTTCCTGGCATGAAGACTGTGTCTGGTCCTGTTGGAGTCACTAGGAGTTTAACAATAATTTCAGTGGAAGTAGACTGTGAATAGAGGGCTTTGGCTATGTGTGCCTTGACTAAAATGCCCATTTTTTTCCATTCCATCCTGCAAATAACAGGAAATTGTACCAAAGGTTTTGTGCAACTGCTCAGAAAGATCATCTGCGAAAAAAGTCACTCTTGAAGAACCTTGTGCTTTCCTCTCTCATGACCTGTAAGCAGATTTTTGTTGATGTTACTTCACACTAGGTATTTTCTGCTGTGATTGGTAGACTCATTTGAGGTCTGTGGATTTCTTATTGGGCTCCTTGAAGCTTAAAAAGAGAAAACCAGGACTTCTTGTTTTACGCTTGTGTCCTTGAATTTGCTGTAGCATAGATTTAAGTGGATACTGCCCCCCTGGTTCACAGAACTGGAAAAAAAACCCCTGAAAGCCAGTGTTTTAGACTACTCTTGCTTAAAATTAAAAAGTACCTTTTGATAAACAGAGATTCTGCCATTTAAAAATCTGGCTCATATTGTTAGTATTTTCATTTTTGTTGTGATTTATTTTTTTCTCTGGTAATTTTTAAGGAGAAGCTAGCAGTCCTGAAACAGTTTTCTATATGGGTCTTTGCTGACACCCTGGATCCAAGCTGGGTGAATCTGGTCCATTTGGTGGGGGCGCCTTGTCTGAGACTTACTAAAAGAAAGAAAGCCTAATTCTCCAGGAATTTATGCTATATATTAGCAGCAATATTGCCAGATGTAGGGAGGGTTAAAACACTTGCTAATAGATAATTCCAGGCATATGTTACTCACTACCCTGCAGAAGGACTGAACGCTTCAGGAATATATTTTTCCTCCAACCCTCCAACCTGGATGGATTAATTGAACTGTTTCCTTGGATTACTTACTTGCAAATCATAGCTGTTATAACTTGAACTTCCAGAAGTAATGTGCTAAAGATTTTTTAGGAGATAAACTCAGATTATATTTGCTGTAAACAGTCAGCATTCATGTAGCAGTGTGTCAGCTACTGGAATAACTGTGTGCTGGCCTTAACTTTGCAGATGGTCTTTTGTTTGTGGATGCTCCATCTTTTCAAGAATAAAAAGAAGAGGAAAACAAAACACAGTGTTGGTTACAGTGAGATCAGTCAGGTCAGTGCTGACCATTTTCGGAAATCCCAGACAGTGAAAGCTAAAATGCTTATTGTGCTGGCTGGATTGGAAAAATGTGGAACCTATAGAAGCCAGAAGCAAAATGGCCAGCTTAAGGCAGCATTATCAGCAGCTGCTTTTCAGTCTTAAATAGAAAGTGCTTTTTAAGGAGGTCTGTTGGGAATACTCCTACAACTAAGTGAACCCGTAACAGTGTGCTGATGATGACTAAGTAAATGGAGATGGAGGAGGAGAGCTGAATGGTTCCCAAAGGAATTGCCATATTTCTTTCCAGGATTTCTTGGACAGAAGTATATGTCTGTAGCTGTTTGTGATGCCTTCATAGTAAGTATGGTCCTTGTGAGACCTAGTATGCACGCACCGCTCCGATGCTTTTGAGTGTGCAATGGGTCCAACACACTTGGCACACTTCAGGCGCAGTGGCTACACCTGTACTCATAACACAGGGCTAAGCCCTGGCACCTGATCATCCATATTGCTGAACTGCTACCATGCTGCTTGCTCTGTTTGGGCTAGCTGCTGCCCTCCCAGACAATATGTGAGTATGGAAATACTTCACTGTGTTGGAAGATAAAATAGGATGGGTGGGAACTGTGCTGAGTACATTGGCATAAAGTGCAGGAGAATGGGCCCTGTGCTGTTTTGTTTCATATTAAAAATATGACCACTGTGTACAGGCTGAGCTAGGATGCCTTTTGCTGCTTTACAGGGGGCCTGTCTGAGAGGATGTCCTAGACAGTTGTACAAAATCAGATTTTCCTGGGACAAAAACAGAAAATTGGAAGAATTTGCATAAAGGATATTTCAGGATTTATAACTTCCTTTCAGCATTTTTTTTAATGACAGTTTTGCCAGCATCCTGTGCTGCTCTTGCATACAAGATACTGCACAGTCAATGCATCGATGAAGAAATCACTGCTTTGCTATAACTTAAGCATAAACTCTACTTACAGCTCACAGTCCAAGGATGCTCAGACCTAACCGTAGATGTTAGCGAGATCTAGATCCTCCTCTTTTTGGCTCTCAAACCATCCCTCCCATTCAAGATGGGCTTTCTGTAAACCCATTTTGTTATCAGTTTATAATTTCTTTTTCAGAACACTTAATTTTTACCTGCAGTGGGAACAGCTTGACAGCACAGAGGACTACTGTCAGGGGCACACATGTTGCAAATGCCATTGGAGGCAAGTCAGCCCTTTCAAAGGCATTTTAAAAATATCATCTCCACAGCTTGTGTGGCCATTTGTTGAAAACAAATGGCATTTGGGGAGTCTGGAAACCAGGAGCAGCTATTAGGTGAATCTAAAATATGTGTCATCTGTTTAGTGTTGTATCCCTTTATGCACTGTCTCTTCTCAGGCCAGTCCCTCGAGATCTGTGAGATCTGAGGGAAACAGGAGACCCATCTGCAACCTGCTGATTAGCCAGTCATCAACAGATTATCTTGTACAAAGGGATGAGGGTAATGGGCTGAGGCCAGCTAAGTGCATATATGGTAGTGAAAGGACCAGTGCCACAAAAATAGGAAAGACCAGATGATGTGACTTCTGGGGAGGCCACCTTTAAACAGACAGAAAAAGAAGGGTGGGATTGTCGGGTGAGTCACTCCAGAATACTTGGCATCGATATCAAATCAATGGGTTCAGCCCGGTCTTGCGGTTTCCTTTCTTTCTGGGCACAGATCTCCAGAAGCCAGAGGAGCTGGTGGGTGTATGGTATTTGCAACCGCTTTATTTTCTCTGGGCTAAAAATACTCTGCAAACTTTGGTTTTATTTTCCATTCCTAACAGCTGAGCCCTGGTCTGGAGGGAATGAATGTGTTATCCCACTGTGAAAACATCTAAACAGGTGGAAAGGACAAGGGAGGGTAGAAAGAGAGGGTGGAGAGTCTGGTTTTAGACAGAAATCCTGTTTCCTTTCTAAAAACAGAGTGAAGGTCCTGTAGTTTATTTTAAAACTAAAACTTGCATTCCCATCCTCATCTATTTACTTATGTGAAGGAGCCTTGTGTTGGAGATACCAGGAAGGAAATAGTTATGGAGACACTGTCAGAGGAACTGTGGGCTCTGTGCTGGTGTTTCAGTCAGACCCAAGCATTCTTCCAATAAACTTCATTTTTCACCTGTAACTTCTGTTATTGCAGCTGGAGTCTCCCATTCAGCTTTACCAAAGTGCTTTCTTTTCTCTTCTTCTGAGAAAGCTCCTTATGAAAACTCTCCTAGTTCTGAGACAGCTCTGTTGTAGCATCTCAGTGCTGACTGGCGGTGTTGTTTCTGAAGCCATCCTTGTGCCTCAGCACAGAAAAGGCTATCAAGTAGGCTGAATTGTGCCAAATGTTATCTTTTCCATTTTTCAGTATGGAAATATTTTCCATTGAGAAGCATGATCCTGCCTGGTAAAACTCTTTTCATCCAAATCCTGTCTGGATCGCAAGTAAGTCTGCAAAGGCAAGGGCTAATGCACTAATCCATTCTGGTACTGTATGTCTTTATAGAAGCTTTTTAGAAAAGGAAAATAAGAATAAGGGTCCAGGGACTTGTACTATACAGAATGTAATCAATAAAGTTATTCAAAGTTTTACACAAAAGCACTCACACAGACCATTAAGGCAGAAACTTTAATCCACTGAGGTTTAGAAATGAGGAATTTCTTAAGTAGCACCTGAGATTTTTTTTTCTCCAAGTCTGTAGGGCTTTGTGGATTGTAAATCCTGCCAAAACACTTTTCAAATAAATATTGGGAAGGAAAAATAAAAAGAGGAGCAAAGGGAAGCCAAGCTGAAATCTGATAAACAGCCCCAAGATTTCAGCCCTTTCAGGAGTCACTTATTATTGCCCCAAATTCTCCCCTAGGTGATGGAAGTTAGTAAATAATCATAAACAGTGGGGAGGAAAAACAGTGCTAGTGAGAAGAACAAGGCCACGATGGTTTCACCTTCCCTACACCTGAGCCTTTGGGTGGGCTTTGAATTCCCTTAGACATGCCTTTTGCCATTTGTATTTTTTTGGCTTATCAACTAACAAGGGCTGGCTACACATCCCACCTGCCCTCACTGAATGACAGGCTGGGGCTGTGTGAGCCTTGGATTTGCCTTGCCTGTCCAACAGCAGTTCTCTTTCTTACAGCAAAGGCAGCCAGGCTAGAGGAAGGCCAATGGGTCAAGCATGAGAGGACAGGCGCTCTTCCTCTGGCAGGAGAGCACAGCTTGGAGAGGCCTCTTCCAGGTGCTGGGTCTTTCTCTCCAAGATCAGACTGGTAACACAGATGAGTGACGTGCTGGTCCACCAGCTCAGCCTCAAGGCTGTGCTTGTGCAGCCGGCAAATATAGCCGCAGGTTAGGCATGAGCCCCACAAGCCTCTGCAGCTGCTTCCCAGCACTTGGCACAAGGATGGCCTGTGAAAGCATCCTAGAGGTGGGTACCAGGCTGAGGTAGTTCCATGGCTCTCTGGTGCGCAGTGGTCTGACACAATACTCTTGGTCAAGGAGTCTGACCACATATCCTGTGTGACAGTTCATCTGATACAAAATATGAGTTGCCCTGGCGAACTGTGATTCCCCCCCCATTTCTGAAGAATGCATGAGATTTGCAGAGAAGCAGAGGGATTGTGGGGCCCTTGCAACAGATAACATTGGGACTGTATGTTGCTGCTGTGGCAGCTTCTACCACTGTTATCATTTGTGTGTCTTCTTGAGTCCAAAGCAGAGAGAGGAATGAGAGTTGAGCTAGCATGTGTGAACTACAGGATAAATGAATGAAAAGACACATCTACTCTCTATACTATACTCATATAATTCAGACTGTTGCACCTATCACCTATGCATTTATTGCATGTATATTACCTGCAGTATTGCTGGTATCAGACTGCTTGCTCATTTAAGTTGTCTGTATAATGCCTGCACAGTAGGTCTGGTGGAGCTGCAATGTGTGGTCCTCCCCCGCCACCAGAAGATCTGTGACCTCTATAGTGGAAACTTAGGTATTCTGCTGTTGTAGGCCAGTGGTTTTCAAACTGCTTGGTGAGGCAGGGTTCATGATCTACAGCTGTGTTCGATAGCAATATTAACCAAGGACTTTCAGATTCATTAGTTTTATGTGAGGCTAAGTTCAGTTCAGGACTGCCAAAGGCCCATTGGCTGGGAACGGCTGATCAGGGCTTGCTTGGGGTGCCATATCTGCTTGTGGGTAAGGGGTAATGTGGGCGAGAGTTCCTCAGAGGTTGCTTCTGCTTCATGTAAGCCACTGGAACAAAAGCAAGTTGGCAAGTGAGTGTTCCTGCCTTGAGCAGGTAAATGAAGATTGTCATGATTCATTCAGGCTCCACAACAGATCGGTTTTACTAATGGCCATTTAAAGGGATAAAGAATAAGATCAAAAAAACCATACAGGCAGAACAACTGTTTAGTTGTGTCACCACAACAGAAATATTTTTACTTCATCCTGATTACAAGTACTCACACTTAAATACTGAAAATACTGTAGATCCAGGGGCAGATGCTCTAGAGAGCACCCATGAATTGGATGCCAAGGGAATGCAGCATGGTCCAAGCCTGGTGTAACTAGTCATTCAGGGACAAACTGGGAGCAAGTGGCTGAGGGAGCAGAATGGAGAAAGACAACTGGAGAAAGAAAACATGAGGAGGGCAAAAATAATTTTGCTGCCTGACTGCTGGTTTCAAGGTTAAAGAGGAATGATGAAATCAAAGCGCCCATTAATTCTAACTATTCAATCTAACTTAGTTTGCTAATGCTGCAAACCCACTGGTTCACTTTTATCTAAAATTGAAAAAGCGTAATTCAAAGCCTGTTCAAAGAGAATAATGAGATAGCCTGGAAGACCATTACCTAAAAACCAGTTACAATTATATGTTATCTGTGTGGACTCAAGTTTTTATTAGCTTGCATTTGCCCTCCAGGGCATCAGACAAAGGCCATCTATTTGTTAGGCTTTGGAGGAGAGCTAAAATCAAGGCATTTTGGACAGGGTTGGGGGCAGGACTCTCATATCTCCCTCTGGGATTTCCTAGAGAGATGTAAGCATGCGTGACTTATGCAGTGACTTTACCTTGTGCATGTACTGCACCAGTGATTTGCAAATGTATGGCTAGACTTCTCTGGGGTTTGTAGATGCCCCTGTATGGGCTGTAGCAGTAGCTCTGACTTGGCTATAAGACTTAAAATCTTGTCCCAGACCAACGGTCAAAACCACTTTTTTCAGCTGAGCAAGATTTCTGGACAGAAAAACTGGAATCAGACATGAGGGGAAGATGGAGGGGTGTGTGTGGGGCTACTGTACCTCCTGTTGGTTAAATACTACTTGCTTTCATGTGCTGGTGGCTGTGTGATGATCTTGTCTGAGTTGCACATATAGTTACTGTCAGAGTACTTTATGGTTTGTGTAGAGGCAGTATAAGTACGTTAAATCCAAGTAAGTTCGTAATATGTTGGACAGTTAAAATGTGCTAATTCTTACTTTGCCCATCAGAAACCCAGTCTCTCCCTCTGCAGCTGTGATTTGGTAACAGGGTACTGTTTTGCAGTCTCAGATTACCAAGTCTTTGAGTACAAATTTAATCCCTTACATAACTCAGTTGAAATTAATGGATTGATTGATACTGATGATTTGATGTTATTCTATTAAACTGTTTTTGCAAAGACAGAAAAATGTGTCACGGTATGTTTATTTGTATGCTGTGGAGCATAAATGAAAGAGTCGATTGAACTGTTTTATGAAAAAAAAAGGAAAACAGTATCTCGGCTGTCAGTACTCCTTTGTATCTTTATTGTCTTTGACTCTTTATGGCCTTTACTGGTTTCGGCGGACTTTGGATCAGACAGTTACTAACTCATCTTCAAATCTTTATGCAAATGATGACAAGTTTACTATGTATGTGAATTCCTTAATCTTCCAGGAAAATTTTAAGTTTACATTGTAAATCAGACCTAACGGTAAGTTCTGAGGCTACTTCTGTCACCCCTATAAATTGATTGATTATCAACCATCTCATGTGTTTCCTTGCCAAACTGCTAATATGAGGAAAAGTAGGTTGTGTGTGATGCTGTGTAGAATTTTAGGTAGCCATTGGCAAACAGTGACTTTTAATAGACACTTTTAGAAGAGAAAAACATGTAAAATATTGTCTAGCAGAGGATGATGGCTAAAAACTAAAGACAAGGATACTCAGAGATGAAAAAGCTGTTACTTCAACGTCTAGTGATAACATACCACAAGTGAAATGAAGTTCAAGGTTCCCCTTATTTAAGCTGTTCAGGGCAAGTCGTGCTGCAGAGGTGGAGCACAGAAGGAAATACATATCTCTTTGCGTGCTCTCTAAGACTTGAAAAAAAGCTTTTAAGAAAAAAGGTGGAGAAGTAACTTCTCTAGTCTGGATTCATATCCAGATAAAGCTTAAGGTCCACGCTGAATAAATACAAATCCTCGGGCAGAGCTTTGTAGGTGACATGGAAGGAAATCTTACATGCTCTGGCTGATGTGATCAAATGAATACTTCTACTCAATTGCTTCTTCTCTGAAAGTATCAAGCCACAGTCTCTGGATTGAATGTAGAATTTTGCTCAGTATTATTACAGATTATTATAATTCCTGTGCCAGTCACTGGAAACCTGTCTGAACAGACATAGATCCCTGTGGAGCAACAGAAAGAACCTGGATCCCAAAATATCCCTCAAAAGGCTTCATGATGGTAAGTGCTGGGTCATGCTGAAGCACTCGCAAGCCACAACTGTTACTTTTCTCTGCTAAAAATCATAAAAAATCTCTGAGAAGGAGCACAAATAACAGGAATGAAAGCCTAATCTTTGTCAGAGATCCAGACACTGACTGTATTGTAGTTTCAGCACGGGCATGTGTCTGACATAAAATCAAGGAGGCAAATAAAATAGGAGCGCTCAATGCGGTCGTGCAAAACTGGGTTTTAACCCTTTTTCAGCCTAACCAGTCACAGCCTGGAGTGAATAGTGACCGTGTATTTTGTAAAGGAGGAGTTGTTTTTGGTTTTGTTTTGAAAAGAGCATTCAGATCAGCTGAGTTTGAGCCAATACTAAAAACAAAGCTGCCAAATTTATCATTGACCAGAAGATTTGTATGGGGCCAAAGGAGGTTGGTACAGAGAGATTAGAAGCAGATTATCAGCATGCTTTTAGCTTTATCTGTTTCTAGATGCAAATAATTAGCCTCAGACACAACCTCAGCATTGAATAAGTTTTAAAATATAAATTATTGGTGTGAAAAGACTGATAAAAATTACAGGAACTGTTATTTCTGCCAGAAGAAGTTAATTCCCAGAGGAATTAATTTCAATCAACGTGGTTCCCATAGCACTGCTACATTTTTGCCAGGAAAAGCCAATTTTGAGAAACTCATTTAATTCCTTATTTCAAATCCTCGGTGTAACCTGCCTGAAGAAAAAGGGGACGAAAGAGACAATTCTGCCATCAGAAGCTGGCTCGTTTACCTTCTGGATCTTTGTTACAAAACGGAGAAAATTGCTGGTAATGGCTTTATTGAGGAGATAAAGTGGATTGATTCATCCTGGTTTCTGAATTGCACATGACCCAAAACCCTGACCAAAGCAGAGCTGACCGGCTCCCAGCACGAGTGCTGTGAAACGTGCGCTGTGTAGCTGGGGCTTATCTTGCCCACAGAGAGATTGTCACCCAGGGAAATAAACGCAATGTAATTGAGAAACGGCATTCATTTGTGTGAGTGTCATGTGTGGTCCTAAATGTGGGTCGTTGATAACTCTGGAAATGAAGGGAACACCCATGGTTTGTCAGCAATATCCAGGTTTCTTTATGATCTTCTTGACGGCCTGGATAGATAATGTTACCTCTTTCAGCTTAAACATCCTTGTGGAAAGCATTGCAGGATTGTTCACAACCATGGGGAAAAAGTGGTTTGATTTTAAACCGTTTACATGTTTTTTCAAAGCAATGAAGATTCAAGTAGTTTCCTTATGCCCTGTTTCCCTGTGTTGCTTTGAAGACTTCAGTTACAGAAATAAAGGACCTTTCTGGAGAGTAGGGAGAAGTCCTTTCTCACATTCAAGAACTTATAAGCATTTATTGGAAAAATTAAAGTTTTTTAAAAAATATTGTCCATTATCTCAGCATAGGCAAAGTGATAAAGGCAAATGAGAAACCAAACAAAACTTTGTGCACTGGGCTAGACACTACAGATGACTTTTATAAGACAAAACTCCATGCTGCTGGTACCCTTACACTGCAGAATAAGAAAGCAGGCCTTTTCACCTGCCTGATGGGCTCTTTTGCCAAACTAGAAAACTGCTGACTGTGTCCAGCCTCCTGGGAAAACATCTTGTCCATATTGTGCCTCTAGCACTGTCCAGTTTTCTTCTACCTCCCCATTCGGGATGTCCCACCTGGTGAAATCTACACTGCCGGCTGAACACAAATCCTTAGGAGGCCAGACCAGAAGCTAAGACCAAGTTCTCCAGTACCTCTGTGCCAGGGGATCACCTCTGATCTTCCCTTTTGTCAGAGAGCACTGAAATCACCTTAAGTGACAAACCTTGCAGCAGGGGTAGGACTGGCAGATGGGGATGGGAACGCCTCTGCTGCAGGACATCCACAACCACGGCTTGTGATTTCCCACATGACAGTGTAGCTCCCTGTCCCCCTTTGGCAGCAAGGTCACATTTGGTGACACAACTTATCTACTGCTTCTTTCCTAGGTGGTTTTAAATGCAGAAGTTATGGGTTCAGTTGTTACCAGGACAACGCTGTGCTGAAAAAGGGCATTCTTCTCAACAAAATGCGAGTTAACCCACCAACTTTCTCCAAGTCATTTAATACATAAGAAGCTGCGTTTTTTTGCAAGGGCGTCTCGATTTATCTACTCAGTGCCATCATGACTCTGCTTCAGGGAAGGTGATGGTTACATGCTTGGTGAGATGAGGTCAGAGCGAAGGCATCAGCCCCACCAGCGGCTCCTGAAAGAGGGTGGCTGCTGGCTGGGCAGAGCAGCAGCGTCTGCAAGCGCTTGGTGCCTGCTCGGCTGGTGAGAGCTAACCCCGCTGCCGCACAGCATCCTAAAGAGAGAGGGCAATTGGTGCGAGCTACACAGATGCTCAGTGTGGCTTCCCCAAGGAGTGAAAATAAAACTGCATTTCTTATTTATGGTGAAAATGTTTACAAATCTATGCCCGAGTGGTGGTGGTGGGGAAAATTGACACAAATGGGGCCTGGCGTATGCCAAATATATGAGCTGTTCTAAAAGTACGATGTGTCATGGGCTCATTATTCATCAATGCTTCATCACACTGAGTTTATGGTGGCATTAAAACTGGAGAAAAAAAGACGTCATTTACATGAAACGCTGGAGACACTCCCTCCACCCTTTGATTCCTTCAGTAAGCTGGAAGGAGGTTTGTGTGCGCATGAGAAAGTGTGCTATACAATGCCAGCCTTTATTCTCTTCTTGAATTACTCATACTGTGCAGTATGTAGAAAAAAAAAAAAAAGTTTTGGGCTTATTTTGCTCTTAAGAAATAACAGTGAAACACTGAAGCAAAGCTACAATGTAAGCGAATGCACTGGTCACTTTTGAATTTATTTTTCTAGTGTGAGTTGTTTTTTTTTTTTTTTAATGCTAGTATCTCTGTGCTTCATGCTGAAGTTGTTACTTTCCTCTGTACACAGGACAAGACAAATTCCTTCCCCAGCCCCCTAAGTCCTGACCTCGACAAAGGAATGACTGTTGTCCCACTGCACAAAGTTCTGCAGGCTGTTAAGCAACTGAGGTGGAAAGCACTGGCCGGCCGAAGGGAGCTGGTGCTGGGGAAGGAGCTGGAGCTTTGGGCCCCATCAGTGTCAGGGACTGGGGCAAGGTGTAGGGCTTCGCATGAAAAATCAGCTCTTGTTGTAATGCAATTGTCTAATGGAGGACTTGTGAGTTTGATAGCTGACCTCCTCCCCCAGGTTTTTTGTTTTTTAAACCTTCTAGATTTTGGGTCATGACATAAACCGACGCATTTTAAAATCCCAGGCACTGCACAGAGCAAGGAGGAATATGGGAGGCTGAGTTCAGTGGCCTTCGAACAGGGCTGTCACATTCCTGCCTCACAGCCGGGGGACCATGTTCAAAGAGGGGCACGAGACCCGCTGGAAGGACATGGAGGCAGAGCGGGGGGTGCGCGCCTGCGCTTTACATCTCGTGCTGACGTCCACCCTAAAGAATTCGGATGGGTGTGTTTTGACTGAGTCGCCTGGCCATCAGCTAAGTTTTTAAGATCATTTGACCACTCATTTTGGAGGCTGTTTAGTTATTGAGGGTTCATCTCCTAATATAGGCAAAATACCAACCTTTTTTCTTTTCTTTTTCTTTTTTTATTTTTTTTCCTCTTTTTTTTTTTTTGTGAAGAGGGGAGACTCAGCTTTTACTATCTATGGCATTACCCATCTAAGATTTCTTCAAGCCCATGCTCCAGTCTAACATAACACAATAGACTGGACTGGCTCCAGAGGAGTTTGTTTAGTCCCATATATAATTATTACCTTGTAAACAGGATGCACCTTTAAGTTATAATTTAAATATGATAAATGGGCCAAACCCAAGAGTTTTATTATCCCAGGACACAGTTATTACCAACTTAACAGGAAACACCTGCAAGTTATTGTTATAATTAGAGATGGCTGAAAATGGGGAAATCATTTTGTGGAAAAAAAAATAGAAATATTGAAGTTATTTTCATTCTGAAAGGTTCAAATGCATCCATTTGGGCAGAATCTTATGCATCCCTTTTATTGAAATAATGCTTTAATATTCTTATTTGCAAAGAACCATTACACTTTTCTGCTGAGAACTAGCTTTTAGATAGAGTACTAGAAGGAATTTTAAAGCCATGTACATGTATAGTCTCATTGAAACAGTGACCAGAGGTTTTGTTTAATGATAAATGTAACAATGTGGGCAATATTTGGTCAACAATTTTTGTTCCCTAAAATAAGACCCTTTTCAATTGAAATAAGAAAATGTCAAGCTTTTCTGGTTATTGTTTTACTAAGAGTGTCTTAAGTTCTTCTTTCTGCCCAAAGCTTTTCAGCCCATGTGCTCTGGTGGTGGCAGCTAGCTGCCAGGGTCATTTCTGCCTCCTGCCCTTCAGCACTGCCTCTCTGGTTGGGTGTCACGGTTCCCTTTGCTATGCCGGCTGTGCCGCATTTGTGAGCATGCTTCAATGCACTGTGCCCAAAGCAATCTGCGTTAGCAAAGGTGTGCTGCTTACATGTTGTAGGCATGGGTCCTCAGCCTTCATCACCGCAGCCTGACTATCACCCTGAGCACTCGCAGTGCAGCTGCCTTCAACCCTTAGTCCTCGTTCCAAACCTCATTTGCACTCCCTGGTTTGGAAGCTGCTCAATCAGTTTTATTCCTCATCTTGAACACCGATCAGAGTGGGAACTCTGATGGGAGGCAAGAGTTAAGAGAGAAATCATAACTTTTTTGCAAGGGGCAGGGACAAAAGACCCATGAAATGACGTGGGAGTTGGATCTCAGTAAGCAAAGCGGTCTCAGCAGTGGGAGGCATAAACCTCACTGTAGAAGGTTTTGGGGATAGCCCCAGCACACTGGAGAAAGGTCAAGAAGTGTATAGCTTTAGTGTAGTCGCTGACTGAGGGAGCTTTTCCAGTAACTCAGGGCTGATGTGTTTTTTCAAGAAAGCGCTTCATTTCAGAAAGTTCTAGAAAATCAGCTGAAGGTTTTTACTTTATGGCTTTGAAACTGTTACTCTTTTACTTGATGCACTACTACTGATGTCATGAGAGCTGAAATAGACTATTTTATTTCAAAATTATGAAGTACATGGAGATCTATTATTCTTTTTTCAAGATTAAAATATCTACTATGTATGCCATGTCATAGGAGGGCACGATATGTGTTGTCTCAACATTCATTTTAAATGTTGCTGCTAAGTTAATGTGCCAGTCAGAAGTCTGTCAGATGTATAACCACAAATATGCATACATTTTAAATGACACCATTAGTCTAAACCTTACAGGGATGAAATGAAATATATAATTGAAACAGTTTTCCAATTTTTGAAATAAGGTTGCATTAGATTAAGGGAGCATTATTAAATTAACATTGAAAATGCCTAACTTTTAATGAATGACAATCAATCAGAATAGGTTATTGTAGAGGCAAACAGTTTACTTCTGACTTTTTAGTGATACAGGTTTTAGTGCTGCAAGATTTTGATTTTAATAATACTTTTTTCAGTAGGAAAATAACAGTAGGGACACAGTTGTTGACAGTTTAAAAAAATCTTTTAAAATAATGGAATATGCATGTAAGGGGTTCTTTTTGAAGGTCTGTGAGTCTCAGCAGACTTCCATAGGCCTGGGCTAGTAAATATGGGACTGGAGCTACCAAGTCAGCAGAAGGCTTTACAAATGTTAACAGTCTATTTAGTCTTCCTAGACTAGATTAGGAAAAGCATATTTTATAAATGCACTTTTAATGCAAAATGTTTTATACTAATTCAAAGCAGGATGCTGTTTGCACAAAAACACTTCTCCTTTTTGCGACACTAACAGAAAGACAAATGCCAAAAAGCCAAGCTGACTGGAAACTGTGGTAAAGAAAAATGAAATTATCTACATCCTTTACTTGCCATATTTAACTTGTCATTTCCCTTTAAATTCAGATTCACGTTCTAAATGTGCAAAGGTGAAATGTCTTATTACACGCTCTTGTTATATTATAATTATTGGCTTTTTAGTTTTGCTACAACTAAATGGTGAATAAGAGAAGTGACTTGAACACATGCTGCTTCTCTTTTCTCTGGTACCATCAGACTTTCCCATTGTGCATGCATAAGTAGGAGAGGACATGACTGAGTAATCAAAATGAGTCACTTTCTATCTTTAGTGAAATAACCCTCTGTTCAGCATTCCCCTTTGCCAAGTAGCAGGCAGCAATTGCAAGTAGGTAATTGCACTGCTAACACATGCCAAGGCTCAGATAAGAACCAATCTGGGTACACGCAGCGTATTAACAAATTCTCCAAGCACTGACTCTGTAGAATAAGATTCAGCATTTTCATCCAAGATAATATGCTCTAATTAACCAGTGCACGGTACTTTACACTAAATACAGGGCTTCAATAGAACTTTGGGAATGGGATAATGGAGGCTTATTAGGTTAATAAAGAATCATGTGTTCCAAGGCTGACTTAAAAACACGATTAGACTTCCCTTAAAATAGGCCAAAGTATTTCAGATTTAATCAGTCCCCTGGAGGTTATTGAAATTATGAAATAGGTTTGGCAATCGATAAGTGACATCATTTATGCTGTTCAGAAAATGAAAATGCTCTAAAGAAACACCAGGAGCTTTGGTGGCTAAAAGCCACCTTAAAACAGCCTCAGAGACTGGATGGGTTTTGTACAGCATTTGAACAGAAAACATTTTATTACAAAAGTGAGAACCAGTCTCTGATGCTGTGTAAGATTTCTGTAACAGAAAGGAAGCAATATGTATTGCCATCTGGCTTCATTAAGATTACTTGTTTCTATCTCCTGGGAAGACCTCCTCTCTAGGTCTTCCACTTGAATTTAGAAGCCATCTAAAATGACTTTGCTGAAAAATCTTACTCAAACTTAAGACATGTAATTTATGTACTAGGATAAGGTTCACTGGTTCACACTAGTTAAGCCTAGACATTCAGTCATGGGATGCTTTGCTCAAAGAAGGGGACTTCAGCTACTTGGATGAGTTAATGGCGTCTTGCAAAATTATTTCATGCCATGGTGCTCCTTTCTCATCAGACCTTGGAAATATTACATAGTTGTTTCACATAGTTCCATGAGCCAGTTTTGGATCATCTCAACTCTGTCTACAACTCAAATCAGTCTACAACTCTGAGTATCGTTAAGTGGTCCATTATCTGTGAACCACTGCCACAGTGGTCTCCCTACTGGCCTATCTTAAGCCCATGTGGCATCTACCTGACATCGCTGGAGTGCCTTTAGGTGGCCGCAGATGTCGGGACATAGATGTCCAGGCATAGAGAGCTGATTTCAGAGCTCTGTGCTAGATCTGTAGGTCTTCCTGCACAGACACAAATTCTTTGAGGACTCAGTCCTGTAGAATGTTGGAAATTTGCTTTCAGCAACTTGAAACAGTTGCTGGGCTGGTTTGACGTTTGACATCATTGTCTGAATCCCTCCTTGAGTTTTTTTCTTTTTTGTGCCTGCATGACACGGTAGCATACATAACAGTAATTGCCTTTCTGTTTAGTTTTTTTGAGGGAGCAATTCTTCTTACACATACACACTGAAATGTATTTGTTATGCCAGCATCTGTGCCATTATTCCTGCTTTTTATCAATTTAAATTTTTCTTAGCTGATTACATTGCAGCTGATGAGCCAAACACCCCACGGCTTGATCATTAGGCAAGAATCTCACCTGAAATCAAAGGGAGTTACAGCCTAGAGGGTGGTACTGTTGGTCATGAATATTGAAAATACATCATCAAAATGCATCACACCATCATGTACGGGTGATCAGAAAAGCCAAATGTGTTTTAGCCTTTTTAGTGGAAATTATATTTAAAAAGAAAAATACCGGAAGGGTGAGAACACATCTGAGGAAAGAGTCTGCAAGTAAAATTTAGCTCATGTGATTAATTTGGAATATTTACAGGGGATTATTTCTAGGACTGGAACTGGCAGAATTTAATCTTTCCTTTGCAGCCTTTCTCAGATTAATTTGAATTTTCTCACATTTAAAAAAATCAAATAATTACCCAGCTTTTTTTCAGGTTTTCTCCACTTATCACCCACTTTCCTCCATCTTGGCTGAAATTAAGGTCTAGTTGACCTATAATTAATACTTGAAAGGCTGTAGCTTTCAATGCCTGTGAACAAAATATCTTTAAAACATCCAGCCTGACAAGGCGCAAACTGTTCTCCTCCTAAACCCCAGTTATTCAGTGAGCATCACAGCATTTCATTGCTAGCTTCTCTAAAAAGCACTAGAGAGAGTACGTACATAGGACAAATCCAGACTTGCAGAAGGAGTTCCACATGCTTTACACTGAACGCTAATTTCACTGCACATCATAAAATACAACTATTTATATAGCCAGAGCAGTTCCAAAACTCTCAGCTAAGAGATATGCAGAAAATACGTGCAGAAGTGTCAGACAGCACCCGAATGCCAGGTGATTATTATCTGTGGATCTCTTTTTATCCCATTTTGCGACATAGGTCTGAACAAAGCTGTCCTTAGTCAGGACAGGCCGTTGGGAAAAGTATTTCCTGCATTATGTGCAATTTCTGGAATTATGTTAATAATTTGCAAGCCAGTAAGAGTTACGTTTAATCACACAGTGTGATCCTGCTCTATGTTGGCTGTACAGAATAATTAAGATAACAAAACCCATAGTTGTCTTTTATTTACCACAAATCACATTAGAATACAATAAGATAAGTAGAATACAATGAGATAAGCAAGCAAATCTTGCTTTCATGTTCTGGAAGTCTGTTTCCTGCTTCAAAGGGTATGTGCACTAGGAAACAGTAACTTAGGTATGTTTAGAAGGTCATCTGTCTGCCACTTTGTTCGTATAACAAACAGTTGTATAATATTTGCCTGGTGTGTGTGTGACTCTACCTGGCTTTTGCTGTTTTCCAAGGCATGCAAAAACATGGAGAAATACTATTGAGAGAAGGCACTGACCTTGCTTCCCTTTTTAGGCAAAAAAAAAAAAAAAAAGGTTTCTGCAACCAAGTCATATATATTAATAATGAAGGCAGAGATTTTTTTTTTATTTTTAATTCTCGTTAATATGCTTACTTGTGTCAAGAACAAATGCTTCTTTACATATCTCTCTTGGTTGCCTCCTTAGGTGTCTGTGTTTTGCAGGGGACAGTCATGAGGGATGAAGACCTTCACTTTAAGGCCAGTGGAGTGAGGCCAGTCCTGCTTAGCCAGTTCTGGAAGGGGCAGGTGCCTACATCTCAGGCCTGACCTCCATTAGCTGATGCTAGCCATGAGCTGCTACTACTCAAATTCTACTGGTAGTTATTTTCAAGGAACCCAAAAGGCCCTGGAAGTCTGTTCTGGCTGTGAGTGGTCAATGTGCCACTCATTTGTCATAAAAACACTAAGGAAGAATTTATCTTCTTCAGTGAATTTTAATTCAGTGAATTTTAACTTCAGTTCGAACCCTCTCATTGTTGGGTGCATGTAACTTAGCACACATTTCTCCGGTGGGACGCTGGTCCCTTTCGCTTCGAGAAGACCAGGCACGTCATCAAGGTTAGAGAAGCCAGGTGAGCTGATGAAAATGCAGTTGTTGGTACCCCAGTGATACTGTACTTTTTCACATGCTGTGTCACCAGCACATGGCCGGGCACTGTGTGGGATGACTTGCTTGGGTAACATAGCTCTTGCTCCTTCGACTGCTGTTCTTACAGCCAACAAGATCTGCAGGACAAGTGATCTTCCCCACTGTGGCAGAAGCGGGACTGCTGAAGGGAGCAGA
Organism: Falco punctatus; assembly: GCF_963210335.1. Taxonomy (NCBI): domain Eukaryota; kingdom Metazoa; phylum Chordata; class Aves; order Falconiformes; family Falconidae; genus Falco; species Falco punctatus. Next base: position 12,248,514 of record NC_137585.1, on the reverse strand, counting down.
GCTGTAACAAGCAGGAATGGCCCTAGCCAGGAAAGAAGGCAGGCCCTCAGATGGACAGCAGTAGATGGGGAGAGGAGGGAGGGTGAAGCAGTTTGGGGCATCAGATCTGACGGCAAGGCTAATGACACAAGTCGTGTCTGCAGGTAGTCAGTGTGGGCACACTGGCTGCACCTGCCCGGGGCTGCTGCAGGAAAGGCTGGTGTCACACCCCAGGGCTGATGCCGGTTCCTTGCCATGTCTGCCCCAGGATGCTCACAGCTTCTGCCCTGCCCACCCCAGGATGCTCACAGGTTCTGCCCTGTGCCCTGGGTCCCTCCAGCTCAAACTCAGTGGGTTCTCCTGATGTCAATGACCAGGGGTTGGAGAGGTCCCTGCCTGGAAGACAGTCATAGCACGCTCCCACCACCCCTCCAAAGGACAGTGACAGACCTGGATGTGAACTGTGGCAGTTACAGCTCAGAGTCCAATCTTAGTAGTTGTAAAGACAAATACACTTAAACTTAATCAAGACTTTTGGAGAGGCAAGATTTTACCCTTTTCCTGTCTGTAATTCTTCATCCTGACTCTTTTCAGCTGTGGCCAAGTCAAACATCCCTAAGATCCGAGATGGCTGCATTCAGCAAAGCCACATGCAGTAACTTCTTAAAGATACAACAAGCCTTTTGCCCTCTGTCTGTTGTGTGGCTACATTTGGGGCCCCCTTTGTTTTTGAAAAGGTTCAGTTCTGCACATCTGGAGTTGTGCAGTGCCCCACCAGGAAAAGAATATGTTTATGGCCAGTGTAAGAATAAATATTTACCAGAATTCATCTGTAACAACAGAACAGGAAAACTATTTAAAAACAACAACAACAACAATAAAGAAACCAGCCAAGAAATAATGGAGTGGTTAAACCCATTGGCCGGACTGATCTATTTTTACACTAGGAATAACAAACAGATTTGCAATGAGTTGCACTTTTTTTTTTTTTTTTAATACGGTAGCACTGAGGACCTCTGTTCAAGAATCAGTCTGCCACAGCATTGCTTGGTTTTATATTGAAAACTAAAGCATCATTTTTATAGCATATGTCAGTGTTCACAAAATAACAAAGTCCTGAGTCTTTACTTTCATTGAAGTGAATTGAAAGGCTCCCACTGACTTATGTGGGAGCTGGATCAGGACCCAGAGGAACTGCTTATGCCCAAATACAACGTATTGCTGCTGCAGATAGGGGCAAGCTTTAGGTTTGTATGATGATGATTATATTTTAAATCTTGTATCGGAACAGATATATATTGTTTGGTTTCAAACTGCTTTTATCTTTAAGTGTTACGATGAACTCTTACTAGGCTAAGCTAACACTCTGTAGGTTAAGGGAGAAGTGATTGCCACTAGTGCCTCTGCCGAGGAGCAGACTCGGCATTAATGGGTGCCTGTGTTTGGGTTGTACCAGGCTTAGGAAGAACAAAGGAGCAATGGCTCCCTGGTTAGAGCAATTCTTCTGGAACTTTTCTGTTGAGAACAAGGTGTCAAGGAAGCAAATGCCTCCCAGGAGGGAGGAGAAGGAATCAGGTGTTCATCTCAGCATGTAAATCTCAGAAGAACCTGCAGAGAAGGAAATCTTAGGGAGAGGATGGAAGACAAAAGAGGCATACGCCTTTAGGGAAGTATCGTGTTAAGGCTGCAAGAATCTCATTGCAAAACTCAAAGGTAGGTAATGTAAGCCATGTAAAACTGGGGTGACCTGAAATCTTGAGAAGACACTGGTGTAATACACAAGGAACACTAGCCACTAAAGAGGAAAAAGCAGCAGAGTGTGACTGTGTGTCTTAATTTACCCAGATCCATACATCCTTTTTGCTGCTTTTAAGAAAAGAATAATACATCACATGCCTTTTACAAGTTTAAAGATGATCCTTTTAAAGATGGAGAATATGCCACAAGAAAAGGAGGAGGAGGTGGAATGCAGTACAGAAGATCAAATGGCCACCTAGCATGTCTTCTGTTTCCAGCCGCGGCCAGCAGCAGATGTTTATGGGACAGTATAAAACTGAGGATGTGCAACATTATTCATTTCCTTGTTTGGCCTCCCATTTTGGGTAATCAGCTCTTCAGGGACTTCCTGAGCTGGATGTTCACTATGGACAGTCATGTCCTACTGATACAGCTTTCCGGTGTGAATTTGTCTAGTGTCTCTTTGAACCTATTTGAGTATCACTCTCTTCACTGTCCCATGGCAATAAGGTCTGCAAACTTACTATATGATGCCCAATAAAACATAGACCTTTTCCCCCCTTCAACCTGCTAATGTAATTTTCTGTGCCCTGTCATGTGTTGTAAAGCTTAGTGACTAACGGTTAATTGCTGTCTCTTTCTTCCCATTTGTGAATTTAGAGACTTCTCCCGTATCTCCCCTCAGTAATTTTTTTTTCTGGATTGAGGGCTTCTAGTCTATGCTGCTTGTGTGGTGGAACTGCATAGACCTTTGCCGGGCCTTCTATAGTTCTCCAGTCTCCTGAAATGGGTGGCAATCAGACCCGCGTACTGTAGTCACACTTTTGGAAAGGGTTTTTTAGCTGTTGATGAGTCTGGGGATGCTGGCAGTGACCTGATGGCTCAGATGGGAGAACCTGGAGGCTTAATTTACAGTTGCCCGAGTTGTACATCTAGAAATTTGAAGGAAGCACCTGGCAGTTTCTCAGGTTAGAAATTTTTTTGGGGGAAAAATTTGCTTGGAGACCCTAGACCTCCTTGATCAAAGTCCGAAACAATATGAAAGGCATCCCTGTCCAAACAATCCTAAACCACAAGGTTTGTTTCCCTGGAGAACCCTTGTAGGGCAGAGTGAGGATGAAATCTGTGTCATTCTCAAATCCATATGTTTGATCCTGGAATATACACTATGTTTCAGGTGGCATTAAAGGCCTCTGCTCCTGTTCTCCTTTCCTCTGTTTCTGTGCCTAAGGGGAGCTGCTAAAGAAAGACTTAAAGCATATTCTAAATTGCTTGTGACTTTTGTTTGTGCTGACATTTTCCATTTCACCTGGAGTTGTGAACTCTATGTAATTTTGCTCAAAACACCAGTAAGTTGAGAAATAGATCATCTTGATATACCTTATTTATTGTAAATTCTTTCCTTTCTTAGTAAACCTAAATTACGTTCCCAAGGATGAACAGGTACAATTAAGGTCCTTTGCCCCCAAAGGTACTTCTGGTTTCTTCAAGAAAGCAAGTGTCCATGTGAGCTGGAAAAAATCACCTAAGGAAAATCATAGCCCATATATTTGAAAATCCCAAATTCAGTCTTTGGGTGATTGTGGAAAGATCTGTAAGACACACATTCTTAAAAAAATAAGGAGGTAGTAAGTTTCAAACTAGGTGTTTAAAAATAATCCACTGGCTGCTAAACACTCACAACTTCCTTACTGTTTGGAACATAGTTATTAATTTACGTAAAGGCAGCAGACAATTCAAGTAATGGGAAGACTGCTCCTTCGCCACCCTTTACAGCTGATCCAGAACCACAGCCCTGTTTTCGTTCAACTCTCTAAATTCAATCTAAACCATTGACCGGATGCAGCATGGAAAAAAATATCTTGAAATAAACAGGCTTCTATATTTATACACATTCTGCTGTGCTTACGATAAAACTGATCAAGAAGATGCATGTTTCTGGGAATCAAATCATTCTTCACAGAAAATAAAGATTAAAACAAAAGAAAAAGGCAATCCAGTGTTACTGTGGAATCAGTGGTTGAAGGACGGGGGAGGGATGTAATCTGAATCTTGCTGAAAAGTTTGATAAGCTGTGGAAGAGTTCTGCAGGAGTAAAGCCCAGAAACCTGGCACTATCTGTCTGACAGTGGCAGAAGAGCACAGGGTACACATCGAATAAGCAAAAACTGACATAGTCTGCTGAGGCTGGTATCTTTTTCTTGTCACACTGACGTATTAATCTGCCCCACCGTCCTTCTCCTCCTACTCCTAATGCTAGGCATGTCTCAATAAGTTTACCTGTACTCAGGGGCTATGATGACATATAATACTTTCTCTGTTGTGACCAGTTTTAATTACATGTTTTAATTGAGCATATGGCTGCTCTGATGAAGGACACAGCCATATTGCGAGTTGGTGAGTAGCAGACCTGGTATTTGTGGCATTTATTTCAATGTAAGTCAGCTACCTGAGTCATGTCCACAGGGGGAGACTAGTTCTCAGGTGCTTTTTTGCAACCGTTTGTTTTAATTTTCTATAAAAATAAAAAGAGAAGAGCACTGGAAACAAAGCTTCTTTCATTGTTGCCTGGAATTTTGTCAGCATTATACAAATTTTTACTCACGGTTTATCATTTCTGACCAATAGAAAACACTGAGCAGAAGGCTTATTACCTACTAAATCTTATCTGAAACAGAAAGTCCTGGCAATATGCAAATCATCCAAGGCAAATTCTACTGCTATGTTATTTATAATATCCAGATTAAGTCAGTAGACATACTGATGAGGTATAATAAAGGCACTATAATTTTAAGGCTATTGCTGGTATCTTGACAATGTGGCAAACGAGATCCCATCTCATTTCACGCGGCAGTGTAACCTTACTGACTCCAGCAACAGTTGCACGAGTAATACTGGAGGGCAGAAACTGAGCCAATGTTAATGAAAAAGAATAATATCTCCCAAATTTAAGCTTATGCAATTGTGTGACAATGCAGATTGCCTAGAAATGGAGAGTGCCAAAGAAACATAAAACAGTAGGACTCCAAGTCCATGCAAATGATTTATAAGGGGGCTATTTTCCTTAATGAAATGATGTACCATTAACTGAATGGCTTCGTGCTGTTCCATTAAGTCCTAACTGTGGCCTGTTGTGTCTTGGCGATAGCCAGAAGTGACTCTGCTGAAGTCAAGAGAATAACCTCTGTATATAAGTGCTCCCTCAGAGTGAAGCAAAGACAGTGTACTTCTTTCTGAACAGGAGCAATGGTACTGTGACATGGTAGCTATTACATAACGCTATAATGGTTCTTTTAGAGTTGCTAGAATTTTTTGGCATGCCAAATGGGGGATATATGTTATATGATTTAATTTTCCAGCTTCTGATGTACTGCTTCTTACCTAGAAAGCAAACTAGTGTGTTTTCAGTATTGAGAACAGAAATTAGCTTTGCCATCTGGGATTGTAGAAAGTGGAGGAAAAACGTTACTGTGTGCCTGAACATGGGAAATGTAAGAGGCAATATACACAGACAGAAGCAAGTAAGGCAATATTCTATATACAGCAGTGTTTAGCACTGAGGATTTATTAAAAGAGAGAAGACAGAAGATGCCAGTTCAAACCCAAACTCCCTTAGAGGTCAGCTGCTTCAGGACCAAGCTCTTGACGCCTCTCAAGAAAAAAAGAATATCCCCAAACAAAGAAAATACAGTGAAAGCCAGTCTTGGACATATGTTAAATAACAGTGTTGCCTTGAGATAAAAGGGTATTGGGGAGAAATTGGAAAGGTCATCTCTCCTAGGGCTTTACTTCCATGGGGTCCCAAATTATTAAGTTTGTTTTAGCTAAAACTTATGTCACTCTCAGGTTATTTTTCTTAAAGGAAAAGCACAAGTTAGAAGAGTATAAGGTATAAGAGGGAAGGTATAAACAGATGGAATGGCACAGCCTCGTAAATAACAACAAGTAGTGATCCTAAAGGAATGGCTGCGGATTTCAAGGAGACATGGACTCATGCAGGATGTGAGTAACTCCCATAGACTTCCCATTATCTTTAAGTGGGCTCCCACTGACGTTATTGGTATCCTGTGGCAAGAGAATAGGACCAATATTTTTAGATTTGTGTATGCTAACTCTTTTCTGGAGTTGTTACAACACTAGTATATTTTTAGTGGTTCATTATATGAAGTCGAAGAACCTTTGCGTTGTGTTGTGTCATACACAGTGTGCAAACTTCCTGGAGCTCATCTGTTCCTTTGATCCCACCAGCCACAATAACAGCAGAACTGACTCATCAGCCACAACTATTTCTTCCTTAATAGGAGCTCCCCAGGTAGGCAGAAACCCGCCAAACAAGGGATGGTAACAACCATATTGACTTGGAGTCTGGCACTGATGTGATGTCCACTGCTGATGGGAAGAATCTGAGCAAGATCAGAAATACTGCAGATATTTCGTGTGTTCGCCCTCTGATATTCTGTAGTGATACTATGTCACTGTAACCTAAACATATATTGCATACTTTGAAATCATAGTAATGTCACACTACAGTAATGATTAATTTCTTGACTGCTATAGCTGTCTGCGCTTATTGTGTAGATGACAGGGTTTATTAGATAGACTACAAGGCCTGATGTACATTTAGAACTCATAATTGAATTTACCTTGACTAATAAGTTGATATAGAGAGGTCATTTCTAGGTGTTTTTTTCTGGTGTATGTTTCTAGGAAAGACTGAAGGTCAGTTTTCCTTTGTAAAGTTTCTTTGACTTTCCTGTTATGATTGTTACTCAAAATAACAAAAATATGATGTTCTGCTAAATCTATATTTTTCTTTCTGCTTTCCTTTTCATCAGTGAACACTTAATTTGTGTTGTCAGTAACACATGCTAGCTGTTAGAAAATCCAAATAAAATTATACACTACCCCATGACAGACATACTGTTTCCCCACTCCTCACTGCTATACACATGATCCTTCGTGACAGCTGTTTCAAATACATGGTACTGACTTTCTCCATAATGCCAGTATCTTATGTGAATTTGCTTGAAAAATAACACGGTATTACTTTTAATTCTGAAAATATGGGAGTAACTATATTCTTATGTACAATATTTTTAGAATAGTTATGTAGTTTAACTTTATGCATTTCACCAGAATTTGCAAAATACTTATATTTGAGTTACAGAATCATACAATGTATGCTAACATATTTTTGTCACAATTTTCTGTACTTGTGCTTCAGACCAATTCCCTTAACATGGTGTATCTCAAAGACTTTCAGTATTCTACGAAGCAATATGACTATTTTCTGAGAGTCTATTTTTTTTCCTCGTCTCTCCATTTTATTCTTTTCCTTGTCTCTCCACCTCTCACAGGTAGAAGCCTATGCAGCAATAATTTATTTTTTTTTATGTGTGTGTACATTGCACTTCAAATTTCTATTAGTGAAAGAAGAGCTGGAGAAGAGCACTTCTTTATACTTGGAGCAGAAACTAATGACATCTGAAATAATGCAACACACTAACTACAGTGCACAGACAGGAGGGCAGTAAGTTACCCTGGTTCAAAGTATGTTTAAGATAACATTTTGGTTGGCTTGCAGCAGCCACGCTGTGGAAGCTCACAAGCTAAGAAAGGCTGGGCCTTATTAATACTGGGATGGGAGATCTCCAGACAGCATTAAGATTTATTTCAGAAAGTTGCATTAGTGACTTTATAGCTGGCACTTTGAATTGGTGCTGCCTCAGTGTTTAGCATGTTCATAGGGACAGAATATTGTGAGAGAGAAGTAGCTGTATTTTCAACTACTTCACAGAGTCTTTACTTCACCATAAAAAAAATCAGATCCAAGAGAAAAGAGCAAGTGGTTTAGCACTAAAAGTGCACTGTTGCTGGTCATAAGTGTAAAGGAGGTTTAACTGGCATTGTTGGCCATGCCTCTGCTTGGGTGCTTTTTGCCCGTGATTGCATTTTCACATGGGGCTTGAGTCAATGTAAAACTACACTGCTGCTGTGACAGGAGTTGACCTGCTCTCCTTCGCCACTCCCAGGCACATGCTCCTTACCCTGGCCCGCTCTGGCTGAAAGGGAACTCTACAAAACGCAGAGCTAACGTAGAAATGACCAGAGGGATCAATGAGGGGATGCAGCTGCGTGATTTAATGATGCCAGCTCAAGGGATGTGGTGGGGACCTATGGCTTGGAACAAGGCAGGGCTGTTCTGCTGGCCACCCTCAAACAGTCTTGGGCAACTGCTAAAGCAGTACCCTGCAATCCCTTGGTAGTTTAGTTTTGAGAAGACATTCTGCTCGTTTTGCCCCAGGCCTTTCTGTGCAGGGTTATTTCCATGAGCTGTCACATCCCCCCAGAGGATGACTGCTGAGAGAATAACAGGGCTGCGTTTATCTTCTGCACAAAGGGTGCTGGCCTTCCACAAAATAAAAGACCTAAAGTTTTCAACTTCCTTTGTTTCCACAGAATCCAAATCTGCTGAGAGTAAAGAGCTCTCTGAAAATCTCCTGCAGCCTCTCTTAAGAGCACCACAGAGAGTACTGAGGCCCCGTTCACAACATGAGTATTTGGGTTGCCACCTAATTTTTTCAAAACATGTTAGGCTTCCCAAATGCTCATGATGCATGGGAATTGTCTGTTGAGAGATGTTTTCCTCCTTTGGTTAATATCCAGGGGAAAATCTGAAGTGTCCTAACCTAATACTTGTCATCACAGTATGTGTGTATCTGTGCAAACATGTATGTACATGCATGTATATGTAAACATAAACATGTACACACACAAAATTCTGGCAAGAAAGGAGGGATGAATTAATTACAGAATCAATTCTATCACTACATGAAATTTAAAACTTAGTGTCTTATTCAGAAAATTTTATTAAAATTTTGCTCTGCTGTGATAGATGGCAAACTCAATGAAAGGGAGGAAGAAAACCCAGAGCTGTGCACCAGCCAGTGATGGAATGGAAATATGTCCCTGTTCCTCCCAAATGTAATCTCCAGACCAGCCCTCCCTCACACTGCTCTTTCAGGCAGCAGCGATACGTTGGAAAGCATTTCACAGCTTCAACTGTTTTTTCTATGCATAGGAGAGATTCCTCGTCTCAGCTGTGTAAATGTTTTAACTGAGATTCATGCTTGGCTATTCAGGTCATTGCCTTGTCTTCCGGCCCACACAGGCCAAAATGCATCTATATAAGCAAAAAGTATCCAAAATCAACACAGTATTTTTCACTTGAACACACCCATGGCACGTGGCTCACTCAAAGTACAGGGTACAATGCCAAGCGGTAGATTTGTACATTTGCCTGATATGAACTTAGCATGATTTATAAAAAAAGATGCAATAGCTCTGTTGTGTGCTTTTGCAAATCTGACTTGGCAGAAACCCTCTCCAAAGTAGGAACCCAAGGAAACCGAACTCCCTTCTGTCTTAAGAAAAGACTAATCTAATGTAGGAAGTGTTTTCAAAATATGAAATACATATTCAGAATTACAATGTATTTCTTTCTGAATTCAAGTAACCCTCTAGCTCCTTCACTGGAAAAATAAAACAATTTTCCTTCTAATGTTTTGACTTTATTGTGTAAGGTTTTTAGGGACATCTTGAAACTCAACAGCAGTTAAATGATTTAAACACCTTTAGTTATAGAAAGACCTAGGTAGTTGTAGCTCAGAGACAGGTTTAATCAATGCACAAATTTGCAGGACTTTGTTCCCACATATTCTCATTCTGCCTGCAACTCTTGGCAATGTCAAATGAAGATAACAAAACCCAAGGCACATCCTCCTGTCATTCCTTTTGAGTCTCCTTTTGTGACACTTCCCTAGAGTTTTCTTTCTAAAATTCAGTGCAATCGTAAAATCAGAAACTTGAGTATTGTTTTTAGGAAATTTAATGAAGAGGTCATGAACGTTTTTGTGATCTAAACTTGAGGATCTCTGAACTCAGTACCTAGGTATTTTGCTGTTTGAAATGTCCCCTGAGGGGTGACAGAGGCCATGTTCTCAGCACCCAGGAACCGGTTTTGGTATTTCAGTAGCTAGTTCATTGCCACAAATGCTTATCCTTGTTGCTTGGGACTGCAAGGCTCAGTGATTGTGGGACGCCCAGAGAGGGGCTCCCACACAAATGTTGGTGAGGCCACTGTCTGCAGCTGGTGTGGCTCATGGGTTTCCCACAGTGCTGGGCTCACAGACACTTGCTGCTGGCATACGCAAGGCAAGCAGAAGGCTTTGCTACTGTCAGAGAGTCCTTGAGAAATAAAACCAGATAGCTGTGCCTTTGGTATAGGTGCATTTACCATTTTAAGTCTAAAAGAATATGTACGTAATAAAAATAACACAGTTCTGCAGCTGATCTTGAAAAGCAGGAGGAGGAGAGCTTGCATTGTTCCCTCAGCCTGGGAAAAAAACAAAAAAAGTGAAGGGTCTAGAGCTGAGAGGTTGCTGCAGCTGTCTTAAACCATCTCCATTTGTATGGTCATTGTCACCGTTGTCACAAACTCCCCCTTCTCTTTGCCAGCTGCAGTCTATGCAGGGAGCTGCTGCCTGCAGGCCTTACCACAGAAGGACCATCAACGTGTCTTGCCTACAGCAAGGGAATGCTCTAACCACAAAGCTATTTGGTAAGCTTCACGTTTTCTTTTTCCAGCTTTGTAAATCTATATCCCATGTTTAATCTTTGTACTTCTTTCCAATATTCTGGGACAACAAAGCCACCATTTTTGGTAAGTCAGTTTTGGCAGAGAAAAAAAAAAGTGAGTATTTCTGTGTTTTGTTCACAGCAAAGTTGCTCTGGCCTCTAGATATCCCAAACTGCAAATGCATTTCTGTGCATCACTGTGAGTAAATTAACTTACTGCAGGAGGTAGAATAACATTTATTTGTGCTGAAAAATGCTTAATCAATCTCCTGCTCAGGGACATGTTGCTCACTGTGTACCTTAGCAGCTGCACTTGTTACAAGTAGATATACCTGCTTCAGGCTTCACAGGCCATTTAAAAGGTGGCTCCCAGAAGACAAAAATTAAAAAAATACAGAAGTTGAAGATATTTCTTCCCATGAGTTGCTTTTCTCCCAACAAAATGAATGAAGATTTTATGCTGAAATTTTAGTCTTATTGCCTCAACCCCTTTAAAAATTGCCTCAATGTCTTTGGTTCACTATGTATTTGTAACAAGATATATTAATATGGCCTTAATGCTGGGATGGTTTCAAAGTCATACAGCAGTGCAGATTACCAGACTGATTGAAAAATACATTATGTTTCAACTCAAGGTTGAAATACAGAAGGGGAAGATTGTGTTAGTGAAACACAGATCATTGTAGGGCCAAATATTGTACTGTACTCAAATTCCTCAATTTCCACTTAGTTCCACTTGATTGCTTTTTTAACCTCATGTAGGTATCAGTTGCCAGTGCTGCTCCAGAAAGATGTGGTACCAGGACAACATGGAGCAGCCACAGGACAGGTTAGAGCTATACAGTGAAGTCCCTTTCACTATTTTGGCTAGCTTAAGGGAAAGCAATAAAGCCACCCAATGATGCATAAAGCGGAGCCCAGCTTGAATGAACAGGATCATTTTCACAGGCCAATTTGCCTCTGTGAGGACCTGAATAGGCATGCTGCCTGTGTGTCCACAACCAGTTACAGAAAGTTTAGAAGTGAAAACAAGCAAGTGATGGAAGCAGCTGTTGATATGCTCACGTGACACTAGGAGTAGTTGGGGGCTTGCCTGGAAACAGGCCACGTTCTTTCTGAGTGTCAGGCCTGGAGTGAAAGAAACACCCTCAGGTATTGCAGCTGGGTTCCAGGACACTGTCTCACCTGGTCAGTCAGTATTTCTCTGAAGGGGTTTGCTTGCCACCCTGTGCCTGGTACACTTTGTCACCTTTTGGCCTTAGCTGGCTTCACCCTATTTTCCCTCACGAGGTGCCTTTCCTGGGGCGTTAATCTATTCCTGTTTCCCCTGGACACCTCATCTTGCACTAACAAGGTATTTAAATTTCTACCTGAATGTTTTTGGAGTAGAGAAGTGTTGCAGCACTCTCAAAACCATCAAGCTGCAACAAGGTCTTTTACCATCTCATACCTGCATACTCTTCATACCAGTCCCTCTGCTGCCTTCTCCTCATCCTAGCCAGGGCACGTGTTCTCCCTCCTCTTGCTTCTTCCTCTCTCCCCTTCTTCCTCGGCTGCTCACTCTTCATTGGCTCTCTACCACTTAACAGAACCAGCCACAGCTGCAGCTTATCTACATCAGCCCACCTGCCACCTCTGAAGCCAGCCCACAGCTGTATGTTATCAATGCTAATTAACCCAGCTTCATTCCTCTACAGAGAAGAAATGTATTTTCTTCTAAGTTTTCAGCCATGTCCTATTAGTTTCTGAACAGTATGTGTAATGCTGCCTTGTAACAAGTGGCACAACAAGTCTTTTATTTTTCTATAATATATCTATTAGTTTTGCTTATGGTGGCAACCAGCACTCCATAAACACTGCTGGCTGCTGCAGAAACACTCACTTGTCCTAAACTTTTTACAGAGCCAAGATTAGTGAAGCGTAAAGGGAAACATGAGCAAGCACCCTTATTATTGATAGAAAATAAAAAATGAAGAGTTATTTAGAGTTTTCCCTAAGTACAGATGGGATTCCTGTGTTACACCTCCCATTCCCTTAACACCAGACCCACACTCTATTCACCAGAACTATCCTTCTATTAGTAAATTTTTAAATGTGGTGTCTTCTTCTTCAGCACAGGTCACTACCAGATGCTTCCAGTCTGAATGATGTAAATAAATACATTTTCTTGTTAGATGTGTCAGAAAAGGATGCAGATTATATCTGATCTCTAGTAAGTATATTTTAGTAACTTTGATTTTATAACCCTTTTAGAAGCATACAGTGAAGTGGTAAACTCAGGAGACATGGCTTGGTGGCAGCAGTAATGCAAGATATTCCAAGCCTGCACACTGCTTGTTCCTAACCCCTGAACTGTGCCAGCAAAACCCTTACTGAAGCCCAGCTGTGAAGGAGGTCAGGGAATTTGGTAAATCCTCCCCAAACCATAAAAAAAAAATAAAATATGGCAATTTATTCTCCTAGAGGTAGGAATGAGAGGTGTTATACTGGAAAACCTGAATCTGTGTTGCTGCTGAACAACTACTGAACTCTAATCTAAAACCTCTGATGCATAAAAAAAATAAGAGGAAATTTCATTTAATATCTGTGTTATATGTCCTGAAAAACACTATACCTGAAAAGGGTAAGTGAATATGCATCTTGAAAATGAGTCATATTTAATGAAACACACAGGCTGAATCCCCCCCAGCTCATTCCTCATGTTTTGTTGGGCTTTACCTTAAATTGAGCTGTGAATATTTCCATGCAACAAAACATCTGTGAAGACCCATGCTTTACTTATGATCCCAGGGGGAAAATGTAGGATTACTATGCTAATTTGGAGGAGAGGATGCCAGATGGATAGAACAGACTGCAGAATAATTTGAAGTTAGGAGAGCTGTCATCTTGTGTAGAATATACAATATAAACAATTCAAAACAAAGAGAAGAAAATGCCAAGCTGAGAGTAGCCTAAAGGTACTTTATCAGTCATATAGTGCATGTGAGTAAAATATTGTTAATTAATGAGGGTCAAAATATGCCTAAGGAGGAAGAAAGAATGTAAGTCTGGTATAGAAACTTCCACAGCCCACTCAACAAGCAATCACATTGCAAGCCTGTAGCAAATCCTAGAACTGCTGATAAAAAAGCCCGTGAGAGTTGCCAAAGATCTTAGTCCAGGAGAAAAATCTGAGAAAGAAAACACAACAGCACATCGTCTGTTACATAAAAGAATACCCCAGGTCCATCTATACATATGTCCTGTATCTGACAACATCCAGGAAAAGACAGTGAAAGAGTTTTCTTTCCCTATTTTATTTTCCCAGCAAACTGTGGCCAAAGGTTTTGACCACATTGCTAGAGCACTTGATGCACCTTCCTTTTGTTAATTTTCTACCTTACTATTTTGAACCTGTTAATGCATATCTAAACTATCTTGCAATGGCGAGTTCAATGTTAGCCACAAACATGTTATTTCCTTTAATTAAGTTGACACCTGCTGTTTTCATTTGCTCTTCTTTATTTCTTGTACAATTGGAAGGAGGGAGTGGCCATTGCTCCTTCTTCTTCTGTATGTTATGTTTGATCTGATGGACCCTCTCCAGTACCTCTTGTCCAAGTTGAAAAGTCCTAGTCTACTCAATTTAAAGTTGAACAGAAACTTCCCATGTTTCTGCTCCCCAGATATATTTTCTTTCCAGATCTATCATAGTCTTCCTAGAACTGCATGCAAGATCCACAGTGTGGGGTCACCAGGGATTTATACTGCACTATAATGCAATATATCTTTTCTATACTTTTAATTTTAATTTCTCTCCCAGTAATTCCCAAATGTCTTTTTCACTGCTGGCCTCAGGTGTTTTTTTTAGAGAACAGTAGAAAAGGACTCCAAGTTCCCCTTCATAAGTGCTACCTGCTTATGCAGAGACATAGTACAGAAATTCTTAGGTTTCTTTCTCCTCTCACTATGTGTTATATTGCATTTACTGACTCTGAACTCAGCCTACTGTTTTATTACCCTGTCAGCTGAAGCTCTTCACAGTCATTATAGTTCTGTGTACCTTGAATAATCTTGTAGCAACAGAAGACTGCCACCCATAAAATGCTAAATAATTCTAGATTACTGGCTTTTGGTGCCACTGCTCAGAAGAAAGAACAAGTCTCATTATCACTTTGATCTTAAATGTCTATCATATTAAGGGTATATTCAATCAATCCTTTATAATAATGCAGAGAAAGACAAGATAAACAGAAACCCAGACATAATGACAGAAGAACATGTCTGTACTGTGGAAGGGATTTGCCTATTGCAGCTCAAGTCTGTATGAAATGAAATAAAAAATGTAAAAGAGCCAATAGTGCTAGTCAATTGTATCAGCAAGTAGTAGTGAACTCCAGGAATCACTTTCTCTGCCTGCCACGGATGAGCCTGATGTCTCTACAGCCCCCGGGGCATTGCTTTGGTCCATGCATACAGAACTGCTGTCCCAAACTGAAGTTATAAACTACCGATATAACAATCGTCTTTAATTTGTAAGCCCAGTTGCTGGACTTTTCACGTGTATTATCCATTGCGCCAGAAGATAAACCTCTAACTATGTACCTGTGGCAGTCCTTCAGTGTTTCCACTCAGAAAATGTGTAAAAGAAGCTGTGTATGGTGTTTACCGCTGATTCTTTTATGTAGTTAAAATACGTGAGATTTATTCTCAGTTGTTGAACCAGCCCCCCTTTCTTAGCTTCCTGACGACTACTTGCAACATCTGTCAGTGCTTATTTAGGAGTGCACCAAGACACAAAGAACACCAGGACAATTACTCTGAGCTATGTACTCCATTGTCAGGATGCTCTTGTCTTGGCTTTGAAAAATTATGTTCAATGGGAATAAGATAAAACCATGTGACTTTTTTATGGTTTAGAAAGTATATGTTGGCAAAGGCTTGTCTCTAACAAACACTGTTTCTTCTTTAAATAACATCAGGGGAAAACCCCGTCATAACTCTTTTTAACTATTGTAAGACAATAAGCTACTCTACCCAAATAACATATGGCATCTTTCTCGTTTCAACCTGCAGTATATCTCTTTGACGGATTTCAGAAAGTCCTCATAGTCACAGGAGGACAACATTGACAGATACAGAACTCAGGAAAGTAAAATGAATTTTTTCCAATTGTTTCAAAGGGAACAGATCTTGTCAAAAGAAGGAAAAGGGTAAGACAACAGAATTTCAGCTAATGGGGATAGGTGGTCCTGCTGCCACAGAAAGCCTAATGTATCTGCTGACAACTGCAGAAAGATGTATTCCCTTCAGTTTGGTTTTTTTTTTTTAATTGGGTTTTTTTTGAATAATTGTATGTTTAGGGACAATTCTGTTTTAATGCCTGCTTAGTGTTGAAAAAAAAAGGAAGGGAAACGTGCTTCACTTCCAAACTGAAAGAAAATTGAATGCAAAACTTAATGGTTTTTTTTTGAAAGCAGCTCATTAAATAATGTGAAAAATAGCAATTAAAAGCACAAACACAAGCAAACAATTACTGTTGAGCATCACAAGAGCCCCAGTCCTGCACCATTTATGTGGCAACTTCTGGGACCACCTACTGAAATAACTAACTGGCAGGTTAGATGCCTCAAGCACATCTTTATATGGAAATATTTGCACGACCTGGGTGTGAATGCACATGTTTTCACAGAAGATGACATTTTTTTCACCTATCTAAGGCTTGATTAAAAACCCACTGGAGCTGATGGAAAGGGTCCACATGCCTGTAGAAGTTAAATCAAGTCCATAAGGAAAACTCGCCACCCTCAGGTGTTCAGTGTAACACCAATTTTCTGTTCTTTGGGTTGTCCTGTTTGGACAAATATGTCCAAATCATCAGACAAACGTCTGATGGTACTCAGGCAGGGCTATCTAGAGCCTGTAATCCAGAAAAATATTTCCACACTGAGTCTAAATAACTGATGCTGTGTTTGTGAAGCAATGTAGGGAGGTCATCTGCCTACACTCTGGTGGGGGTAGTTGTGGTGTGGGGAGAAAGAAGGGGAGGTTAAACCACCCATCACCACTGAATCGCTGCAGGGCCCTTACTCTGAGAGGTGAGAGGGAAGAGGGTACCCATCCTGGCTGCATCCAACTTCGATCCAAGTTTGCATTTGCAAAGGTAACTTGGGTATCAAGCAATTTGCAATACACATTTGCCTTTACATTGTTCTTTAAAGATCAGGATTTTCCCTTTTGCAGGCGCATATGTACAGCTCCAGAGAACCTTCCCTTCTTACAGACAAAACCCACATGAGACAAAACCACTGCAACTCACAACATCATGCTGAAAACTTATGCTGAACAGAAGCAAAACTGCTAATAATTATGGTTGCTCAGTAGGTATAAAATAATTCCTCCTCCTCCCCCTCCCTCCAACACCCTGAAGAATTAAAAGGAAGCACAAACACCACAGTGTAGTTTACATGAAAATATTACTAGTTGAATTAAATCTTTTGGATATTAAATTGCTTCACTTGCCCATTTTGTTAATTGACTGTAAGGAAGACTTGCTCAGTACTTGGCCAGGGCAGATTTCTGCTCAGACTTGTAATCTGGGTTGCTGTGAAAACCCTGTGTATACTTATGTGCATAAATAAAGGTATAATCATGTTGTGAAATCAGTGAGTAAAAGTTTCAGGCCTTTGTGACTGACTACCACCATGGGCAATCTGAGGCACCAGAAGTGTCCCCAGTATTACCTTAAATGCTACAAATCTGAGGTTATCCTAGCCACAGCACATTACATCTACAAGATTTAGAACATTTATGAAAAGGCTAGTACTACTGCTGGAGTCTTCTTGTGACACTTGGCATGACTGCGCAGTACTGCTAGAAGCAGTAAAATCATCTGTGAGAGACCACATCAAGATGATTCTGAGTAGGATAACTGCTCTGGAGAATGTTTGGGTCTATGACAACAAGTGTGGGACATGGGGATCACTGGCCCCATTCATGCAGGTCTGAACTTCCCTTTCCAGTGTCCCCAGGGATCCAAGCTCTAGGGCACTGCAAAGCATTTTGATGGGATGCTGTATATGGCAGACTGGTTCTAGAAACTACTGTGCACCCAAAACTAAACAGGAAATATTGCTTGTACTTACGGACAAGAATTCAGAGAAAAGGTTTATTTTCCAGTAACCAGAATACTCTGAAATAAGCTATTGATGTGTTCATAATAACTATGTAATAATCCTTCGAATAGCCTTAAAGGTCTCATAATATATTTTGCAGTTACAATGTGAGATATGTGTCTATTTTGTGAAATAACTAACAATTTAAATAGTTTTAAAAAATAGTCTTAAGTGTGGAAATCACTGTATGGTTCTGTAGAAATTCATGTGTAGAAAAATAATGCCAAATTTTGAGAAATTAATGAAACAGTAATTTTACTAAATGACTGGCTAGAACAATCATTTTGCAAAATAACTGGCATTTTTAGTCTTTTTGCAATGTGAATAGAGCACACTTAGGTGTTTGCAAGTGGATTTAATGCCCATGAAAACGAGGGAGTAACAAGCAATTGCTACTGCCTGGATTCACTCTCCAGTACTCTGAACTTCTCAGACTCAGCTCTAGCAACCCATCTGTCTTTTGAGCGAGCTGTCCCTGCCAGGTCAACTGTAGACTTGCTGCTAAGATGATTTTATTTTGGATGTTTACTAAACAGAAGTCCGTAACTCCGTTTCACTGCTGCTCCAAGTAAATGTAAGAAGATATGTCTCAGGGCTGAGAGAGTAATATGGCTTCTTGGCCATTTCTGCTAATCTGACCCAAATGTATCTGCGGTTTAAAAAATTAGCAGAACATCCGAATGCCAAAAATTCTACAACTAAATATGCAAGCAATTACCAGCCTTGTGTGAATGTGTGGGTGTGCGAGCCTGTGGGTGTACATGTGCACACCCACAGCAAATCCACACCCACATGGGCTGCCATTAATCACTCTGGGATATTTATTCCTGGCTCATGAGGATGCATTCAAAGAACAAATATTTGTTTTTGGAGTGCATTAAATGACATTTTAAAAAAACAATAATGGTGTTTCTTGAGGGAGGAGACCCTTGACAACCACACAATGGGTTTTCTCTTCTGTGGTGTTAAATAGGCTGATTGGTAGAAACTACCGAATATGACTGCCAAGCTGTAAACTGTGTGGGACGGAGGCCATCTCTTCTTACACATGCACATGACATGCAGAATCCAGTTTATGACCAGTGGCAGAGCCTTCGTTAAGGGCTTTTCCAAGAGCAGGGTCTTTAGTCTCCAGGCCTTTCCACTTGCCTTGTCCTCAGTCACGACACTAGCTTAGATCTCCTACGCCAGCTTGCTTAGTTCATCAATTGATGACATTATGAAAAAAATACAGAACATGTGGTGATCACTTGAAAACATTTATACTAAAAGTTCTGATTCTTTCTAGCAGGCTAGTCAAAATGAATATACACATCTGAAAATGAATATACATGTTGGCATCCAGTGTGCATTTCTTCTGTAGCAGCCCAAAGAAGCTAGAAGTTACTTCACGAAGGAAAAAAGCATAAGTCTCAGCTATGCTCAGAAATACCCTACATCTTCCTTTGGGTGTAGGGTATTAACTTCTGCATTCCCCTAACTCCTCATCACTGCCCCGCTGCAGCATACCTCTTTCTTAATCTGCAGCTAGCTGGAAAGTGCTCATCAGAGCTGCATAGGGGAATAGGCCAAGATTTATGGTAATGGGAGCAATGAAAAGTAGCCAGAGGCAGTAAGCTCTTTGGCTTTGAACAGTTGTAGCTGGAAGGAGATGTTTGCCTGCCATCTTGGTTGCTTTTTGTTTTGTTATTACATAAGCCCGAATAGCAAGAGAATTCAACTAATACCTATATAGGCAGAAAGAATAATTGAAGGGCATTGGGGACGTGCTTAAGCAAGGCTGGAAGAGAAGATGTTGTCAGATTTGTGAACCTTGTGTGATTTGTGGTCCATGATGCTATGGCTACATTTCTCAGATGAAATGACTGGTGATTGTCTCTTTACATGATGGCCCAGCTACCCAAAAGCAGAACTCTCGTTACGTTACTGCTGTCACATAGTGTCACCTCCCAGTTTTGTGTGGGAAATGTTCCAGGGACCAACTGAAAGAGTGACTGAACCTTCACTGACTGACAACATCTTCGTATTGTGGAGTTCTTCATCTGACTGCACTATCAAAGAGAAAAGAATCAGGCTTCAAGTAGGAACCCATAGAAGTTTCATTTCAACAAAATATATCCTTGTCTCCTAAAATATCATCCCTCTCCTCTTTTCAGTCCTTTTCTCCTTAGTCTGCACTTATGTTGCACTGAAAAAAAGTCCTTTTTTTGCAAGGCCAAGTTACCAAGTTCTCAGATCCTACCAGCAGTGTACAATCAATATCCTCTACATAAATTAAAATGATTAGATCAAATCCTTAAGAGAGGTGGTGAAACTTTTGTTATCCAAACACAGGTATGACTTAGTGAGTTTTCTGAAGCAAACCTGTACTTAAATTGTATGAGACACTCTGAACTAGAAATTAGTGCTATAAAGTGCCTTCCAAATATTTACTTTTAGGGAGAGGACAGTCCAGGGCTAGAGGAGATTGCTTTCATGAAAATGCAGTGGATAACACACATCAAGCATGAGTTAAACCAAACTTGATGAACCATGAAATCCACTGCCATTCTTTTCAGTCTGAATCATATTTTTTTTATGTATCATATCCATATGTATGTAATGTACACACCCACACCCATCCCTATATGTTTGAGCATAACAGTAGATAGCATATATGTGTATACATGAACTTCTTTGTACACGTGTCATAGCTGCCAAATAAAGAGAACTTTTGTCTGCTGATGTTAGCATGTTGACCTGGAAATAATGATACAACTAAAGCAGTAAATAAGCAATTTCTTCGGAGCAAATTTACTCAACAGCTAGAAAAATGAATATACAACATTGAACAAACTGAAAACAGTCTCAACCTTTGTTGTTTCCCATCCGCCATGACAATATTTGGAAACCACCTGTGAAACATACACAAGGACTGGCATAATTTCTTGGGTTTGCTGCTTGCTTTTTCCAAAAAAGGGACCTTCAGACCTGTGCACCTCGAGGACATCATATGCAGTAAAATAAACAAAAGGAAACTACTCAGAAATACTTTTTTGCCTCCAACCCTAACAACACTTCTTTGGGGATGTAAAAATTCAGTAATACTGAACAGCTGCTAGGGAAACCCAAATACAATACCCAGAATCCTTTTCCTGGCTTGTTATTTTATAATTTATCAAAATGTTTAAACGCTCCTTCACTTGGCTATTAAAAAAATATTATTAAATGGAAGAAAGACTCTTCAGAAGGCTTTGAGCTTTAATGCATTTCACAGAACACCCAGTCAGAGTGGAATGGAGGTGCAAAAATCCTGCCAAGGCCTCAGTGAATGGATAAAGTGTTAGAGGTGATACGTGTTTTCAGAAAACTTTAGACAGTATAATTTCAAAATCAGGACAGGACACTCCCCCCTTTTCAACGTGAAAGCCAAATGTTAAAGCGTACGGGCACACTGCACTGGATAGACTGCATTCTTAAAGTCTTACCCAGGTAAGATGTTCAAGCGATGAAATGGATGGGAAAGGGCAGATGCTCAGCTTGGGCTCCCTGAGGTCATAGAATCCTAGAATGTATTGGGTTGGAAGAGACCTTAAAGATCATCCAGTTCCAACCCCCTTGTCATGGGCAGGGACACCTTCCACTAGACCAGGTTGCTCAAAGCCCCATCCAGCCTGGCCTTGAACACTTCCAGTGATGGGGCATCCACAGTTCCTCTGGGCAACCTGTTCCAGCATCTCACCACCTGCACAATAAAACATTTCTTCCTAATATCTAATTTGAATCTACCTTCTTTCAGCTTAAAGCCATATATTAATACATTAAAGCTGAAAGTTGCTGTTTAGTACACATACTTCTCTTTAAATGCTAAATACTAGCCTATGTCTATCACAGTAAATAAGTATTATATTGACTTGTACACATTTCAGAGTTCCTATACATCTTGCTTAAAAGCAAGGACACAAATCCAAAACGAGGAGTCCATTCTCTGATACTGACAATATTAGCTAAAAGCTGATGGAGCTACACCCTTGGGAAATCAGAAACTCTACAAAGGAATGTGCTCAAACCCATATTTTGTGTACTTGAAAATTTGGAAGACTGGTGAGGAAGGAGCAAAGCCAAAATCTAGATGTGAGTTTGGCAAGTGGTACAAATCCCAGCTCAAACCACTTGGGAGCTTTAGAGACTCAAGTTCTGCTTCCAAATCTGCTGCTGGGCCTTGAGAGCATCTTGAATCTGAGGTTGGCAAATAAATCACAACACCAGGAGAATAATTTTTTAACTTCCCTTATATGCAGTGAGGTTGTTTTTATATTCAGTCATTCTTGATACCTGCCTTGCAGACAGGATTTATAGCGGTCTGTTTCTTGGAAACTCCTTTGGCAGTCCATTGCACTTGCTGTTTTCTTTCTAGCCAGCAGGGAATGCTGGTGTATGGAAGTAACTCTCCCTCTCCCTATCATATGCAGAAAAGTCTCTTCCGTAGTTAGCAAGGCATAGAAAACATTCCCTGCACAATAAGGAATTTATTTGTTTCTGGAACACTGGTGTTTGGACAAAATGCCAAACTAGTTTTCAAGTGCGGAATACTCTTACCTTAGTCTACCCTGCTTCACTAGGGTTTCTAGCAGTCTTAAAGTAGGATGTCCTATTTTACAGTACTTGCTGCTAGTGCTTCAGCCAAGAAGGATCTTCATGCTGCAGCCATAGAAAACCTAGCTCGCCTCCAGGCTGGAAGACACACTGGTCTTTAAGTTGCCAGCCTCTAAACATGTAAACGGTCCAAAGATTTCTCAGAGCTTGACATGGTATGACAAAGCAAAAGTATATTTGTGTTTCATGATTATTTTCCCTTCTCAGACTGAGTGAGGATAACATGCAGATGTACTTTAAGACCTTCAGTATTCTCAAGAGAGAAAGCCCTTTTGGCAAGCTTCCTTACTTTTTCAATAAACATAAGGTTTTTCTAGGCTTTAATTTATAGCACTGAAAGTTAGTATCTTTTCCATTCCGTAGTTGATGATACTGAAAGCTGGAAGTTAACAGTACCATAAAAAAAAAGGCCTAAAGCCTTATTTCCAAAACCTGTACACATTCTTTATGCTTTTTGAATTAGAGGATATTTGGGAGCAGATTCTCCAAAGTGGCTGATCTCCAAGATAAATTTCCATGGGGACATTCTCCACTTTGCACTCCAAAACCTCAATCCCCAAGAAAAAAGTTTCCCCACACTTACTGTGCCCCTCAAGAGTAACAAATGGAAATGTCTCCCAAAGGAGAGGGGAAAGAAGGATGATACTGTGCTTGGGTTGGGGTTGCAAACCTGCTGGGAGGGACAGGAGGCAGCGCAGTTGGGGCAGAGAAATACACAAGTTTTATCTGACTTGACTTCCCAAATCATAAAAGTGCTGAACTTGAGGAGCATCCTCATTCTTTGACAACCATTCACAAGCCTCTGGCAAGCAATAGCATAGGGATTGCTGCCGATATCTACAACAGCAAGGGCTATAGTTTGGCAGCTTGGCAAGGCACGCAGCATGGCAGAGTTTCTGCCACCCTGTGATTTTGTGCCTCTGTCTCAGCTATGGGTACTCCAAATGCCCAAGGAGAAGTGAACCAAATGAATAGTGGTCAGACTCAGATCTGGTGCAAGATGCAGTCTCATGAGACAGGCGACGTGGCTGCTACACAGGGCTGTATAACAGGGGAGGTGGCAGGATGTATGCCGTTAGGAAGGAGGTGCTGCAGCTGGGAGAAGAGAGCACTTTGTTTCCTGGGACTCCTGAGTCTGGGGTCCCATCAAGCGTCAGGCACTCCAGCTGTAATGCCACAGGGTCATTGTCCCTATCTAATACAAACACGTGTATACACACCTATACAAATGATATACTAGAACCAGACAGTGACTAAATTTTGTAGAGGTCAACCATCATCCTGGTACAGAAGACACCAATTGGGATGGTGAGACATAGTACACAGCTGCACATGGATAAAACTACACCTATCCATGGGGGAGACTAAGAAAAGTGTCAAGAAAGTGAGACAAAAATGTAAAAATGTGTGATAGTTTTGACTTACATCTGACAGGTTAAGCTCAGATAGATGAGTTCCTATCCTTCTATTTGAGTCTATCACTGCCTGTGGTAGGAGTGTCTGATCCACACATCAGCTGCTGTGATTTAAGCAGCTGAAGACATCTGAGTATAACTCACCTACATTTGTGAACCACCAGGCTATGTATAAAGCCTACCCAGATTTGAGCATCTGGTGCTGTGCACTGACTCTTACATTGCTGGGTGGGGAAGCAATTGCTGTAAGGGAGCCATTTCAGCTGACCCTCAGCAAGTTTGTGGATAGCAGCAAACTGGGAGGAATGGCTGATACACCAGGGGGTTGTTCTGCCATCCAGAGGGACCTGGACAGGCTGGAGAAATGGGCTGGCAGGAACCTTGTGCAGTTCAACACAGGGAAGTGCAAAGTCCTTGACCTAGGGGAGAACAACTCCATGCACCCGTAGATGCTGGGGGCTGCACAGCTGGAACGCAGCTTAGTGGGAAAGGACCTGGGGGTCCTGGCGGACAACAAGATGAACATGAGCCAACAGTGTGCCTTAGCAGCTAAAAGGGCCAATTGCATCCTGGGCTGCATTAGGAGGACTGTTGCCAGCAGGTTGAGCGAGGTGGATACTTTCCAGGAGTGCTGTGTCCAGCTTTGGGCTCCCCAGTACAAGAGTGCAAGAAAGATGTGAACATGCTAGAAACAGTCCAGCAAAGGCCACTAAAATGGTGAAGGGACTAGAGCATCTCTCCGATGAGAAAAGCCTGAGAGACCTGGGACTGTTTTGCCTGGAGAAGGGAAGGCTCAAGGGGATGTTATTGATGTATGTGGACACCTGAAGGAGGGGTGAAAGAGGATGGAGCCAGGCTCTTTTCAGAGGGGCCCAGTGACAGGACCAGAGGCAAAGGGCACAACCTGAAACACAGGACAGTCCATCTGAACATCAGGAAACACTTTTACTGTGAGTGTGACCAAGTGCTGGCCCAGAGAGGTGGTGGAGTCTCCTTGGAAATATTCAAAAGCCACCTGGACATAGTCCTGGGTGACTGGCTCAAGGTGGCCCTGCTTGAGCAGGGAGATGGACCAGATAACGTCCAGAGGTCCTTGCCAACCTCAGCCATTCTGTGATTCTGTCACCCTGTATTCTAGTGTTGTATCACATATTTTCAAACTGCATTCTGAGTATTGTTTTACTGAAGCATTGGCCCTTACAACTCAGTAAGATCCAAATATACAACAGCTGAATGAAATGTCATGAAAAACCCTCTCCGGTGCTGCTCACAAGATGACAACACATAGGAACATTTTATGAATAGAATGACAGGTGGCAATTGCTGCTCCAGTGGAGGACCTCTGTCTCTCTTCACAGACAAGGGAAACAGTCCCATGCTGGACCTCCTACCTTCTCCACTGCTGATGACCAGATATCAGGCCAAGGATACAGGCCAGCTGCTGCGGAAAAAAATATGAAGGCCAAATGCAAGGTCCTGCACCTGTGTTGGGGCAATTCCCAACATCAGTGCAGACTGTGTGATGAACTGATTGAAGGCAGCCCTGTGGAGAAGGACTTGGGCATACTGGTGCACGTAAAATTGGGTATGAGCCAGCAATGTGTGCTTGCAGCCCAGAAATTCTGGGATGTGTAAAATGAAGTGTGGCCAGCAGGTCGAGGGAGGTGATTCGCCCCCTCTACTCTGTTTTTGTGGGACCATCTGGAGTACTGATTCCAGCACTGGAACCCCCAGCATAAGAAGGACATAGACCTATTTGAGCAAGACCAGAGGAGGGCCACAAAGAGGGCTGAAGCACCTCTCGTAAGTGAGAGGTTGGGGTTGTTCAGCCTGGAGAAGAGAATTCTCTGGAGATACCATGTTGTGGCCTTTCAAAGCATAAAGGGGGCTTATAAAAATAATGGAGAAAGAGTTTTTACCGGGGTCTGTAGTGACAGGACAAGAGGTAATGGTTTTAAACCGAAAAAGGGTAGATTTAGGTTGGACATAAGGAAGATATTTTTTTTTTACGATGAAGGTGGTGAGACACTTGAACAGGTTGCCCAGAGAAGCTGTGGATGCCCCATCATTGGAAGTGTTCAGGGTCAGGTTGGATGAAGTTTTGAGCAACCTGGTCTAGTGGAAGATGTCCCTGCCCATGGCAGGGGAGTTGGACTAGATGACCTTTAAAGGTCTCTTCTGACCCAAGCCATTCAGTGATTCTATTTGTGATATCAAAAGTTTTACTTCATGACCAAATACCCATAACAACGATAACTCAACCAGTTTCACTATTAACTAAGCACCTTGCTGTTGGTTTCAGTGATGGTTCTGCTTTTTTTCTGAAACTCCTCACATTATCTGGGAAAGAAGCCAAACAGCATTGAAAGATCAGTTTATGACAAGACAGAGCTATTTATCAGCTTCATAACAGGACACCAGGACACACGCTGTCCTGGTGTTTCATTCCTTGCACTGCTTCCCCTCTGAGCCTCCATCCTGACAGTCCTCCCTGAGACTTCTGGAGCACCTTCCCTGCCACAGCCACAGGGGACCGACCTTCCTACAGGCAGGCTACCTTCCTCTTTTTTCAGACTGACCACCAGCAATGGGAGATCTAAGTGATAGATATGAAGGTTTCACAGGAGCTAAGGCTGGACTCGCTCCTGCCACAGAGAAGCTCCTGAACCAAAAGCAGAAAATGTTTGTTTGTTTGTTTGTTTGTTTGTTTGTTTGCTTTAAATTTCTGTCTCTGACTGGGCTACATTTGCAGAGAGAAGCAACGACCCAGAAAGAATATGATGATTGCTACTGCATATTGCTGTTTTTAAACACTAAGCTCCTACCATGATAGAGGCAAGCTAGGCAGAGATAGGCTGAAGAGCAGTTCCTGTGGAACCACAATCTTAATTTTTATAATAGGATACTGTGGAAAGAAGTGTTATTTTTAGAGACCTAGTTTATCTGGGAAATTTCAGCTTGCAGCTGAAATATTACTTTCATGATCCATACACATGGATTTTTATGAATGGATCTTAAGGGATATCTTTTGCTTCCAAGCCAGTGTTTGGTGACATTTAAAATTATAATAGCAGCATTATGAAGAATAACCTGGTCCAAGAACCCTTCGGAGCCATGAGCACACATAGCAGATGTGCAGGATCTGCACATAGCAATAGCTCTTCCATTCACCAGGGTGTGCAGGCTCTGCACAAAATCTCATAGACAAAGCTGCACAGGGGCATAGCCACCGCATTAGCTGGGCTGCTTGGGCTGCGTCTCTGCTGTTTCATGTCCTCACTGAGCAGACAAGAGTCTTTTTCGCTGCCCGTGGAGAGAGTGCCTCTCAAAGATTGCAAGCCTCCCCGGTACAGCTAAAACTTTTCAGCAGCTTTGCACCCTGACACTCCCATGCCCTCAGAAAAATGTACTTTATCCAGCAGTTGAGCATTGCCGACCACCAGTGTCTGTCTCTCAGTGGGAAACACCTGAAAAATTCAGTATCTTTTATGCCAGGTAATCAGCCTACAGTACGATCTGCACACATCCATCAGGACCATGGCTGAGTGCCCTGTGTATAGCTTCCAACAGCGAGACTCTCCCTATATCTTTTTTCTCTTTCCTTCTTTTTTCTTTGTTTACTTTCCAGGAATTGTCTGAAGTGTTTCCAGTCTGACTTTACCCAGCTTCAGTTGTGATCTAACTTTCTTTCTTTCTTTTTTAAATTTTTCCATGGGCAGCCTCACTTGAACCTCCCGGCAGCTTAATGGCTAAGTCTGCTGACTTGCAGCATCCCTGGGGAGTTGATTCAGTCAGCCTCTGTCTGTGGGTGTCTTCAAAGAGCTCCAGCTTGGAGCTGCAGCAAACTGGCAGCTTGCTCTGCTTTTAAATACAGAACCGAACAAACTGAATGTCAGCACAGGAGAGCTGGTGGGGTGGTGAACGAAGGACTGGATTTGTGAGGGAAGTCATGCAAGAGAGGAGAGAAGGAGCATGAAAAATCTCCTGGCAAAATTTATAGATATACTACAGGGAGCTACACAAGGTGGGGAGTGCAATCTGCACGGTATTGAGAATTTATGAATTTTGTAATGAATAGGGGAACTTTAAAATTTTCTTTTGGCTTTACCTGACATGTATCATTTTTCTTTGAGATGTTTATCCCTTTAAAGCACTCCTTCCATTGTTTTTAATGAAATATGCCTTGTTTTTTTTTAAGGATAATCTTGAAATAAAAGCAGGTTTCATTTCAGGATTGATGAAACACATTTCAGCTTTCCATAGGCAACATATTTCCATTTTTAAAAAGGCTGAATTGCTTTTTCTTGATATTTTCAAAACCCTTCCCTCATTACTTTTGCTGGGAGAGATGCCTAAATTTAAGTAGATTCATGAACAGTTTTGATTTCTCCAAAACTGTTTGTAGTTGGATTTACTGTCTGTCAAACACAGGAGCCATGTGGTGCCAATAGACCTTGTGCAGAAGAGCAGTCTCATGGCTAAGCCATCGCCCTGGGACTCAGGAGGCCTGGGTACAGATTCTGCCTCTGCCAACTGACTTCATGTTGGCCTCTACCCAAGGTCAAATTCTTAAAGGTATTTTGGCAGGGTATTTTTTTTAAAAAGTTGCCAAAATAGGCTAGGCATCTAATGCACATACTGACATAATTTTCTGGTAACTACAGCTAGTGAAAACCCTGCGATGATGTAGGATGATAGAGCTTCCCTTGCACTTCTTGTCTGTGTTGTGTTACGCTATATTCAGGGTGCAAAACTGTGCAAACAGGTCATCCAGGGGAGCTGCTGGGCTCTGGATCTGGCACCCAGATCAATGAGGCAATTCTAACCGGTCCCTGATCAGCTCATTACAATTAGTTGCTACACAACAAACTGGCAACCTAGTGCGCTAATTAGGGTGATAGCATAGAAAAAACATTGAGCTGTGGAAGGTATTACATAATTAAGAAATGTTTTGGGGAAATGAATTAAGAGCTAAGGAAAGGCCAAACTTCCAGAGCAAAGTTTCTGTGAGCCTCCCTGCATGGGATCTGCTTGGGAGAGCACTGGCAATCTTAATTCCAGCCAAATTCTCCTCATTCTCCCTGAGATACTGTACTCCTGGGGCATCCTATGGCACAAATAATTAACCCTTTGGAACAATTTCTTACATCCAGATAGTTCTGGGATGGTCTTTTTATACCTTAAATATGTTGCTCTGAGGGAAGGCACTTTCACTGCCACTGTACAGATGGGGAAGGTGAGGAAGATGTCAGCAGAGACATTTGTCCAGAATCACACTCGGCAGCAGGACAGGGAAGACACTGTCACACTATATCAAAATTATTTTTTTCTCTTTTCTGACCATGCATTTTGGGTCTTGGTGATATTCCACACCTTTGTAACAGGCTGTGAGCTCCTCAGAGCAGGAACTGGCCTGTTGGTATGTTCCCGTTGCAATCAGAGATATGACCACAGGTACAGACACATCCAAACTATCCCAAAACTGCCCCACTCATCACTGCAAGTGGAGCAGCACCGGCACGAAGTTCAGGGAGCACTAACTGCAAAGGTTCGCTGGAGGAAGAGGCACTGGGTCTTGGGCAAGGTCACAGATTTAGCTTAAAGTTAGCTCAGATGCTGCAGTCACGCCTCCAGATTACACCTTAGACCTAACCGTATGCACTTTACTGACTCCTTGTGTTGTTTAAAGCATTGTACACATATGTATTACTATACACATACAATACTTTATATACAGATTACATGAATTCATTGCCTAAAGTGACAGCCTGACTTTTGCATTGCAATTCCTGGGAATCACGAGTTAAAAGATGTGAAGAGATGATTAATATGGCTGAGCTCTGAACAGCTGGACTTTTCAGAGCTCACAAAATGCATACTCCTTTTATGCAAAACTCCCTTGTTGAATCAGTTACACTCACTTATGAACTACCTTCATTGTTAAGACCTTCTAATTTTTTTGTTCAATGATAGTAGCAAAGATGTTAAAAGTTCACATCTTTGTAAATGAAATCACATCTTTCTTAAACCAAGAACTCAAATGTGAGTTTTCCGCATCTCGAGGAGATGCTGCACCAGCTTGTCCCTCCCCTGGCACAAGGCTCATGCCAGGACAGGATGTAACCTGGAGATGCCCAGGTCATCTCTGCCAGGGCAGATCTTGCTCTCTTGAGCAAAAAACCTTCCCTGGACTTGGTGAAATCTTCCCCATTAAAGTTTCTGCCAGTGATAAATTCCCAAAAAAGATTATGTTTGCGGTAACTCAGTGTTTTGTTGAGCAGAGCATCTTTTGCTGAAAAATTATTTACCTGCTGCTGCCTCATCACTGTCCAGCCCTATAGTCCCCTGGCTCTGTGGAGGCTGGGACAGGAATGCAAGGAATTCACTCCACTGCTATGGCTGCGACCACAGCCTGCAGGTTACTGTATGGGTGCGCATAGCTGCATCCTTCTCTAGCAAAGAAAGGTAGGATATTTCAGCAGAGAGGCTTATAGAGGTGGAACTCCCTCCATGGCACCTGTGCCCTCACCAGCTTTTTCTCTTCACTGTGCTTTACAAGCAGCAAGGCAATGACACTGCTCATACAAAACACTAAGCTCCCATGCTGCCATAAAACCCCTCAAGATACGAGTTTTAAAGTGGAGTTTCCTATAAACCATTTAAGAAAGGATCCTTGGAGGATGTATCCCGTGTACACACAGTAGTGCTAGGGTGCTTGAGAAGAGGGTGAGTTCATAATGTAAATGCCTTTGTGAACAGTCCTTGTGAAATTGTCATCCATAAGAAACCTTCCTGCGTCAGATGGTTGTGCAGACAATTGTTATCTTTGCTGACACTGCATCTGTTTGAGCAGTTCTGTAAATAAGAAGATTAATTCAGTTTTCAGGCTGTGATCTTCCCACAAGCAGGCAGTTCTCACTGAAAATGCTCACAAACTCTCATAAAACAGACATAACAAATGAAGCATCTCTACTCTGACAGAGGAGCGGACCACACTGCCTTACAAAGTGCAATTTCTTAAGTCCAAAAAGAATTGAGAGAAAAGGGTGAGTAGAAACAAAGTACTCTGAATGCTAAGAAATCATCTGCATGTGAACAATAGAAATAAGCAAGTACTGCTCGTTTTGGAAATGGGAGGTGCAAGCCCGAGGGTTGTTTGCGCATTAACTTTTCATAGTGGCTTTACAAGTGTGTGCCTGCCTGTTTATTCATGGATGCAGCAAGAACAGTGTGCTTTCCACAGCAGAGTCTGTGCAGCAAGTAAGAAATATAACTCACAGATAAGTAGTATTGCGTGGAGTCAAAACACCCATCAAAAAACTGTGGGAACTTTGGTGTCTTTATAAAACATGTTTTGATGAGGAAAGACATGTATAACCACAAAGCCATCTTACTGGTAACAGTGTTTAACATTTCTCCTAATTTCATTAACACTTTAATTCTTACAGGAAGAAAGGCTGGCAAAGTTCATTTGGTTTTAATTAGAGGGGTGAAGTAATAGGTGACTAGAGTTTGCAAATCAGCCAAGTTGTTTTGAGAAACTAGTTTACAAGCTTTTTTCTCGTTATGAGTTGTTCTCTTAAAAAAGAAAAAGAAAAGAAAATCCATTTAAAATATGTTTCCTAGCTTAAATGAGGCTTGTGGTGAGTATTAGGGATGAAAGTGGAAATTCAGGTGTACTAGAAATAACAATTTTTAAATTGTTTTTCCCTGTCTCAAGTTTACATTCAGACTTTGTGAACTCTTTCCACTGCATGTCTTCAGTGCCTATTACCACCATATGCTTTCTCAAATACAGACCTGTTAAACTGACAGGGAGACAGGCAGTCACCCACTACATGATTTTCTTTAGCATGGTTTTTCACACTGCATGAGCCAAGAGCTGGGTTTCAGGAAGAGAAAAAAAGTGTTTGTTTTGCTGTTTGGGATCTATTTGCCTGAGGGGGAAAAAAAAAAAAAAAGCCAGAAGAAATTTGGATTCATTGCAATGGTCACAAAGGCGGCCATAAAGTGATTTTTACTAGAGTTCAACCCTTGGTCAATGAGATTCATGTTTGCATATATATCACTGAGCCGTCAGGGTCCTGCAGCAGGTGTTCTGTGGGGAAACACTCGGCACTACAATGGCACCTGTGCCCATAAAGTCATCACCTACCACCCGAGACGGACGCAGAAGTGCGGCGGGTCGCACAGCCTCTCTTGTTCCGACACCGCTGCACGGTCAGGGGCTGGGCTTCTTCGAGGGGTGAGCTGGCTGGGAAGGATTAATGGCAGAATTACTCTCTCCCCTTCTCAGGGCAACAACTGCCAGCGATCCGCTTCTCTCCTGACCCCCGCCAGCCCTGCTCAGAGACAATAGACAGATTTGGCTGCAGCTGGCTGGCGAGCCGACATAAAACTGAACACCTGTGGACCAAATATGCACAGCTGCAGCGTGCCAGGGCTGAACTACCTATTGTGCAAGCGACGCACGTGCCGCCTGCGAGTGCCTGTGAAATGACGCAAGTTCAAAGACAGAGCCATTGGGAGCCGGGGAAAGAGAAGTTTGCCAGAACCCAGTTATTTGCTTTTACTCAAATGCCCCCAAAAGTCCTTCTGCAGCACAGGGTGTTTCTTGGTGCTGTGCAATGTATGGATGAAACCACTTATATGCCTGAAATGTTAAAGGTCTGCTAAGGACACACTTGGCCATAGTTTGCAGTGCTGTTGCATTCAGTTTTTGTGTTATTGCTGTGATTCACAGAGAGTGATTCACAAGACCAAATAATTAATGTAACGGCCTATTCCATTACTGAATAGATACAGAAAATACCTAGAGAACCAGGGAGCTGCATTTTTGTGAATTAATTCCTGTACTGTACTCTGAATATGTAAAATAACATGTCTATTATTAGCCACAGTAAGTGAATGCAGAAACTTAGAGCAGATATTTCATGGAGCTGCTTTAGTTCATGAACCATATAAGTCTCTTTAGAGCAGTCTTCCTCTCTAAGGTTACACAAGTTTAGCAAAATAAGAAGTGGCTTTTTCCAAATCTGAAATACTAAACGGTAATAATCTGTTATCATGGATAGGGGATGGCTACTGTACTGAAATCCGTTTGCAGCTTTTCTGAAAAAAGACCACAATACAGAGAACCCGCTTGGATGGAGACTTCAGCTGAGGCAGAACATTGAAGGATGAGCTGTTGAACTAAGAAATGAGGATAGCGGCAGCTGCATGCTGAACACTTAATTCCAGCACGTTTGTGTTCCTAACACTGACCTGTTCACTAAATGTGTCATCTAACCCGACTAGACAGCACTTCGGCCTCAGAGCTTCTTTTAATTGTAGATGAAGACCCCTTCAGAAACTCCTTCACCTGTGTAACCACATGTACCCATGTATTTGCACATATGCCTGACCGCTTCCTAGAGACATGCTCAGTGTTCCCAGTTCTTCTGAAAAGTCTTAGGAAAGACAGTCAAAACAGGTTGTCACCTCCGAAACAGTTTATTCTGCCAGGCTTTGTTCTTAGGGATGCTTGGAGATATTCAGGGAATAGGCTGGAGGCCTGTCAGCATTCCCATGGACCCTGTGATGTCTTGCTGGGTATGTGAAAAGTTAGGGGCTCTCGAGCCCCAGGAAAAAGCCAAAGATGAGGCATAGGATGAATGAATTGTCTTGGTGACTACGTACATCCCAGGAATGTCAGCTGGACCGTGTGGGACTGTTTGTTTTTATACTGTTACTTCAGACTCTTGCATAAGTTGCATGGACTCGACTGCTCCAGGGCAGAAGCATGAGCACACTTTGTTTTCCTGGTGGGAAATTGGCTGTGGGACTTCCAAATTTTTAAGTTAGTCTGACAATGAAAATAATTGTTGTGGGTTTGTTCCAATTATTTATTTAATTATTAGTGTTCTCAGGAGAAAATGTCCATGAAGCTTTTTAATGGTGTAAGTTTTATATATTGAAAACAAAAGAAATTAAGAAGTTGAACTTCACATGACAATGTGCTCTGGAGTGCCTGTGTTTATTATGTTCTCCATATGGCAGTGTGGCTCAGCATGCTTCAGTAAGAATTTGTGGCTTCTGGGAAGCTGGCACTTTGAAAACCAAACACCTTTGTTTCCCAAACCAGTCAACAACATAAGGAATATCGCTATTCTGCCAATGTACCCCTACACTGATATGAAGAAAACTTCTAAAATGGAGATCCTGCACCAGTTTATGGGAGCTATTAAAAGGGTGTTGAGTTTTTTATGCTTACTGGGAAATGGACAGAGGCCACCAAACCCATTTCACAAAGGCTGCTACAAATCCTCCAGTCAGCAAAAAACTTTCAGTCATCCACGGCTGGATCTGAACTGGCAACCCCTATGTAAAAGCTGCTGTATCCCTTCATCACTCAACAATATCAACCTCTCTCCAGTTTTTATGGTCAGCAGGTGTGTGTGTAGGAGAGACTATGGGCTCTCATTTCATTTGTTTCTCCTGATTTATGACATAATATCAGTTAGGCAGGCTTCATAAATTTGGAGGCCAGGAGGGACAACTAGATCATCTACTCTGACCTCCTGTGTAGCACAGCCCATTAAGTTTCACCTGGACACCAGTATATTAAGCTCAAAGGCGAAAGTGAGACTACAGCACTTCAAGTACATAGGGGTTTAAACTATGTGCCACAGATGGAAAACAGGAGAGATGAAAAGTCATCACTGCTCAAGACCTCTGCAGTCTCAGAGAAGAAGAGAGTTGAGAGAAGTCCAGCTGATACCAGCAGACAAACCCATATCTGTCATGGAGAAAGAGGGCTGAGCCCTCAAATCAAAAACAGCAAAGCAAGAAAATCAAGATTGAGAGCAAAACTGCAGCCAGAAACTTCTGCCAATCTAATCTGGGGTCCTATTTTCAGTCCAGATATGGTGACCGGCAGAACCCTGGATATGACCAGGAGGAACAGCAGCAGGAATATAGTAAATAAAAGTCTGCCATCACAAGATCGCTCTTGTCTTTCCTTCTCCTTCAAGCACCTGAGGAAGGCCAAAGGAGGGGAAAATAGGTGGAAGGCTGCCTTGTATGGCTAATGTTAGAATTGTTTTTTATAAAGGTTTTTAAAGGCACCCAGAGACGTTGGGCATGTGATGCTGAGACATGATGAGTGTAATGTCATTTCAAGATGAAAAGCTAAAGCGTGGGGAAAACCAGTCCTTAGAACAAGCCATGACACTAGGGCAGCTCTCCTGAGCCCTGGCTTTCCTGACTAGGAAAATAATGACTAACAGGGATCATACATGGAATTAATTTACTGTCAGAGTGGCGGCAAAAATGATAGTTTTGTTTTGCAGGTTTTATCCCATCAGGGAAAAAACATCACTGGAGAAAAGCTAGTCCAAGCTCCATAGTTTTAACAAACTAAGAATGGGACAAGAGGAAGCATTGCAAGCGAATACAAAGATTAAAGCAATATTTGGTGTACTTTAACATCTTGTTTCTTTCAACTGTGTAAAAGTTTTAGGAAGAAAACTTAAAAACAGTGTCTTCCTCAGAATGATTAGGTGAAATACCTGTTTTTTAACAGGTCAAAATTCTCAGCCACCACCTTCCTGCCAATTTTATTCTTCCATTTTCCTATTAAAAGGCCGGGTGCCCCAGCAGCACTGACTGTTGCTGCCAAACAGCATGCCGTGACTTCACCTGTGCAACTAATTTTACTGATTGTAATGGGATTTATCAAGCGAGTAAAATTGTATACGTATTTAGGTATTTTTTACAAGATTCAGATTGGGGGGGGGAGGGGGCGGGGAAAGAAAGAGAGATTCTGTCTTACCTTACATTTGCTTTGTGCTTTCTTAAGTTTATCCCCATCATATTACTCTATGTGAATGAAGGGGGACTTCAAGAAGTAAACCCACAGTATATGGGGTGTATTGGGTAAGTATATACAAAGGAGTGTAAAGTATAATGTTGGGTGGCTGGTTCATATAGGTATCTGAACAGAATCATGTGCTAGGGAGGCATGTCCCACATATCAGCTTGTCCACTAGCCCTGAGTAACGCAGTAAGTAATTTTTCATCCAATATTTCCAAGTTTCTCCTAGTCATTTTCTGAATATCATGGATATAAGGAACAGAATTTTCTCCTCTTACTGTCTATCTAGCATATTTTTCTTTGTCTGCACTAACTTCAGGGAAAATACACTGTTGTGGACACTATCATCAACTAACTCTTGTATATTGAATAACTACAAGGGAAAAAAAAAACTTATTAAAAAAAGATAAAGGAGCAGGAGGAGGAGAAGAAGAAGTAGAAGAATAAGAAGAAAAAGAAAAAAACAAACCAGAAGGTGCTGGCATGAATTGAAGATTTTGCAATATTCTGGATGTAAGTATAAAACCAAATTTTCTTGTGCAACTATGTCACCTGCACATACAATGTGATTCATACAACCCTTTTCACACAAAACTCTTGGTATTTTTCTATGTACCACAGAGACTTTGGGGTCCCTCCACAAGCAATGGGAGGGAGCGAAAAAATTAAAGCTGTGGGGAGTGACTGGAAGGGAAAACAAGAAAATGCTGAAGGTTGTTTTAAAAAACTAAAAGAGACAAGGATGCAAAGTGCTGGAAAAAGTGCCTAGAAGGAAAAAGTGTAGAAATGGAAAGGAAAGGGAAAATTCAGCAAAATATGTACGAGTCAGAGACCAGCAAGCCAGGTTTTCAGCTGGGGTAAGCCAGTCAAACTCCACTAAAGTGAGTGGAACTGAAATGTTTTCTAGTAATTAAGGATCTATCCCATTTTGTTACATGAAAGAAAGAAAGAACAGGAAATTTACTTTACAGAGAAGCTAGAACTCATGAATTAAATGTGATTTAGCTGGCTCCCAGAAAAATTCAGCAAGAATGCTGCTAAGGCTCACTAGTCAATAAATGCTATCCAATTAGATTCACTATATCTTAGAAAGTTCAGTGTTCATACACTCAGGGCAGATCCTGAAGATTCCCAGGAAGATCCAAATGTGAAGCGTGGGGTTCTGGATGTGTCCAAGTACAACTTGCTGCATCTACACATTCAACACAGGTCACCCAGTTTTTCCTAAGCCTTCACGTTTGGATTGCACAGTCCTTGAGTTTATCACAATGGCAGAGAAGGCAGCGACACACGCAGTAAATCACAGCGTCTTGTTAACGATTGCTATGCCAGACCATTAGAAAGTTTTAGAGAGCTGCTAGCCCAGCTTTGGAGGACAGTCTATTTGATCTGACACAGAACAAATAATAAATCAAACAAATCCCCATAATTAAGCCTCATGTAAAGCTGCCCTTCTTGAAAAACTGTAATAGTCAAGGCTAAAGCCAGCCATGTCTTTTGGGGTGGCTGAGAGGACCCCAGAGTCCCCCTCCCACATGCAATCTCTCCTTGCTCCACTGTGGCAGCCCTCCATCCATCTGGAAATGCTCTGAAGTTCAGAGAAAGCTTGAGAGGAGCAATGTGCAGTGCTCCTTCTCAAAGCCTAGGGAGCTGTG
The DNA here is from genome assembly GCF_963210335.1 of Falco punctatus. NCBI lineage: Eukaryota > Metazoa > Chordata > Aves > Falconiformes > Falconidae > Falco > Falco punctatus. The sequence goes on along the minus strand of NC_137585.1, from coordinate 12,211,448 downwards.
CCAGGGACCAGGTTCAAGACCTGAACAATGCCCTGCTCGGCTAGTCGTTTGGATAGAAAAAATAATTTAGAGCCAAATTGTGGAGGAGGGGGGCCAAATTCCAAAGAGCACCGAAGTCTCTGGAAGCTTGGCTGAAAAATTAGTAGCACTGCCACAGCAGCTGAGATTTCCACTCGTTGCAAACCGGCAAAACTTAATGGCCACATACACAGGTAGCCCAAAGCGACCCGCACATCACGCTGTAAGCTGTCACCGAGGGCACCCAGCAGGAACGGAGTGTGCGGTGCAGCTTTTCCCCATGGCTAAAGTTAAAGTTAGGTCCTCTTGCTGATCTAAGAGGTGGTGTTCAAAATTAAGAAAACACTGAGATGCTAGGATGCTAGGAGCTGTAGAGCATTACATCTGTAACACGTGGAAACACTTCTTCGTATTAAACATTAAAATGGTTGCAAGCAGATTTTTCCTGGAGACTAAAATATTTTAAAGTTCTCCAGCTCCTGGAGAAGAGCCAGTATTTCTCCCAGGCAGGCAGGAGTGCCTGGTACTACCATATACCACATCTACATCTCAGTGTCTCACTGACTGCTCCATGTCAGTCCATTTAGACAGTAGAAGAATTGCTGAACTGCTACGCTCAGGAAGAAGTCTGTACCAGTCTGGAGGGAGGGGAACCATCCAGCACTGGTTTTAGTAATTCTGAAGTAGACTGTGACACCCAGCCCTCCACACTGAGACTAGGGCTACTCTGACTGAAGCACTGGGAGCAATGGGAGGGGAAGATGTTGTAGACAATTCCCCAAAGCAAGGGGAGATGTTAATGGTTTCCTGAGGGAAAGCGAGAGCTGTTTCAACAACAATAAAAAACCCGTTGGGATTTTAGAAAGGCGCAGCACAGATCACAGGCCTATTTACACTGTGTCCAGTGAATATTTCTGAAGAACTTCTAAAAACTTCAATATGCAGTTTTATCTGGTTTCTCTATTACCTTAGAGAAGATACATCTTTGGCAATAACATAGAGCACAATAGATGTTGCAAATTTAATCCGACTTCCTGTGTTTTCGGATAAAAGAAGAGGTTTTGAATCTTCCAAAGGTAAAAAAACCCAACACATTCTTCTCTCTGAGTGTATGGCAACTAAAAATAGATCCCCACTACCTACGTCATTCAGTGCTCAAAAGGTGGGGGCAGTGCACACGGCCATCACTTGTGAAAGGTGTGCCAAACCTGTTCAAAGGAAGAGGCTTATGAAATAAAACTTTACAGCTAAAAAGCTAAAAATAAATCTTCAGTTCTTCTCAAGTGCCTTGCTTAATATTCTCTCTGTTATTCTTCTTGTTCTGATGATTCTTCCTGTTATTTGTACAGCTGAGCCAATGTTTCCAGGCAATTCAGAAAGTTACTCGAAAAGCTCAAGTGGGACATGAGGTATTATAATACTGTAATTTTGATTCCTATTTACACTTCAGCTTCATTTATACCCAATTTTAAAGCCTCTTTACATTCAAAGAGGTATGAAGGGGCTTTTTTGTAGGAGGCTTTCTATATGTATCATTATACTATTATTATTAATCCAATTATAATCTCTCCTAATCAAGTTTTGGGGTTTTCCAAGAACTTAACTCTTGGAAAAAATCCACAGAAGTAAAGTGAATAATAAAAAGAATTATTTTGGGCACTCCTATAATTTGTAATAATTTTTGTACTACATGAAAGAAAACCTGAAGAGTGTTATGGTGCAAATTACATTACTTAAAATGGGTTATTTCTGAATTGTGTATGCAGGAATGCTATCAACTTTTGCCACCTTACAAAAAAAAAAAAAAAGTTCTCAATAATAGTGATTCACTTTACAATTCACTATTTAATCATATTTCTCTCAAATAAAGATAAGATGATTAAAAGGCTTTTCAGCATAATGGCAAGATATCTCTTCTTCAGAAACTGTAGGTTTTTTAAGGGCAGTCTTTTAGTTCTGTAGTTGCCAAATTAATCCAAACACCTTCTCATTACCCTTGACTCTCCCACACCTGGTTTCAGTTGACTAGAGTATCAGTTACTCTCTTGCCTTTCCTAACAATTGGGAAAATCACAGGAGAATAATGTTTAATGTAATTTTTTAATATATATACAAAATCTTGTAAATAAAATAATTTAATGCCATGTAAAGTATTTTTCTACTACAACACTGCACTAATATTTAATACTAAAACTTTACTACAGATTAAAAAAGGGAGATATTTGAAGCTGAGAAATGCTTCTTTTCTGCCCAATTTTCATAAGCATCCTTTTATTTCTTTGCCTTCTGCTCCATTCTGTCTTACCTCCCTCTGCCTTTTCTTGGCTGTTGCAAGTAAACATTCCCTTAACATGAGAATCTCTCTTAATGAAAGCTTATGAAGATTTTTCAAACTATTATTTTCATAGGGATAGATCAAGCCTAAGAAGCATGCCTGTACATGTGGAGATTTTTGTTTCAAGACATAGTACGAGACACGCTGTATATTTCAAGGTAGTCATAGGCTGAATTGAGCTCACCCCATATAATCCACTAACATTTTTGTTGTAGGGGATGACATCATTTAAAATGGGCTTTTGATACTGGGAGCAGGGCTGATTCAGAGCATGCTGAAATCAGTAGGAGTCTCTCTACTGACTGCAGTGAACTTATGATCAAGTCTTTTAGTACCAGCTGTAGAAAACAGTTTCAAGGCATTCCTTTCATTTAAAAAAACTCACAAACCCTCTGGTGCACAGCAAGGCTTTTAAGAAGCCTGCATATATCCAGTGGGCATGTCAGCCTACCTGCTCACTGCATGTTCCAAAGCCCTGTAAATTGCCCTCACTGTTTGTTTGTGTAAGAAATATCATAATAGTCATTGTACCATCTTGACAGCTGAATGCAGAGACCCCTTGAGTCAATAAAGTATTGCTGATGTGCCAGAGGCTGAAAAGCCTTTGCTTCACTTTGAATTTTTATTCTTACCAAATTGCCATTCACATTTCAGCAAAATTAAATATCCTTCTGTTTAGGTGCCAGCAACTGATGGGAGCACTAAAAGAAGTTAATTGAAAGCTATTGGCTGCAATACTCAAGCAAAATTAAAAAAAAAAAAAAAAAAGGAAAGAAAGAAAAAAGTCATGGTTTCCTAAAAGTCCTGTAGCTGTGACACAGAGTTACTTAGGACTATAAAATATAAACCCCTCATGTTCTATTCTTGGGATGTTCTGTTGCATTGAATCTTTTTTTCACTTAAACTACTCTTTTGACTTTATAGCAGTCTGTCTGAATCACTGTTTAGGTCAGGTGGCTCCTGATACTGTACAGTTCACTGCTCCTACTTTTCTTTCTCACACACAAACTAGTGCAGGGCCAGGTATTGTCCAACCTTACCCACAGCAGGAAAGCTCTTCCCTCCCAAGTATTCCGGTTTGTAGAACAGCTGATGGATCACTTTAGGAGAAAAGGAGACAGGGTCAGGCCCAGAGCTGTGCACAACCTCAATCTAAACAGCAGGCGGACGAGGGGGGAGATATAGGGCAGCTTGGGGTGGGGGTGCAGCTGGGGAGAGGTACACATGGCTCCCACCAGCACTGATGCTTCGTTCTGGCTCATTGCATCTGGCACGTGGGATGGAGGTGCTGGAGGAAAGCCATAGTGCTGTGGGGAAAAAATGTGAACCACATGGGAAGCAGGAGGCAGAAACTAGCTGGGGAGAAGGAAGAACAAAGCCCCTCTAACGCCCTCCCAGTAAAATGAGAGCTGTCAGGGCTTTAGGGTCCTATAATTAGCAGCATGTAGGCGGGCTGCTGCACCCTTGTGGAGCACCTCTGAAGCTGATTGTGCATAGTCAAGTCCAGGATCCAACCCTCAACTCTGCAGCCCACCAGACTAAACTTTTAAATCAGGAGAGCACTATGTTCACTAGCAAAAGTTTGCAAGGTCGGGTCCAAAGCATGCGATTTTACTAGAAACAGTTTTAAACTGCATGTGAGGAATGGGAGCAGGGAAGACAGCAGAATGGGAAGGCAAAGCATGGGACCCACACCTGTGTCCAAACCTATGAAGTTCTGGGATATCTAGCAGTTGAGCAGCAGGTGATTGCTTCCAGGCCTCTTGCTGCCTTTACTCACTGCTGGTGTGACTCACAGCTAAGGAAGACAGATGCTCACATTGATGGAGCCACCTCCTGTCTCTGCTCTGTGCTTTTGCTTCCCAATACAACCCTTTTGTCACCACAGTGTAGAAACAAAAACAACTTCTAAATCAAACTTACAATTTAAAATGGACAGTATTTGTGTCTTTCTTTGTTGCACTTCACTAATTACAAACTCAGGTGGACTTGATCCCTCCTTCTTCTCCACACCCACAAGACAGCGTGTTTGGGGTTTCCCTGTAAGGTCCACCTTACAGACTGGTCCATACAGGTCCTGCTCCTCCTAGACTGTCTTTGACACTAGTCAGCATGAAAGTGGTCTGAGGAGAGCTCCAGAAACGCAGAACGCAACTGTGCTCTGGCTTTTCTGCTCCTTTCACTTCTTAGTTCTGCCTACAGAAATTACGATGAGTCACATATATACGTACACACACTTGTCTCTTCTTTGAATAGTGCTAAATTCTCACCTCAAGAGCTTCCTGCAGCTGTGAATCCAGTAGTCTAATTACACACCCAGTGAGAAAGCGTTTCCTTTTATCAGTTTTGAATATGCTGCTTTTCAGTTTTATTGTCTCCTTTTTCTAATATTTTTAGACAGAAACTGATTCAGAGCAAATAACTTAAAAGCCCCAAATCAGCTCTTCACTTACAATATGTACATAGACCAAAGAAAGTTTTCTCTCTTTCTCCTCTGGGGCTTTCTTAGCATTTTAAGCAGTAAGTTCAAAATTGAATTTTGGCTTGTTCTGGCAGTGTCTGGTATGTGCTGGGCAACTTCTGCTCATTCAATCTGGACTATGTAAGAGGGATATTCTGTTTGTTTAGTTGTGGGGTTTTTTTTAATTCTATACTTGGCTAACTGAACAAACAGGTACCTGACATGGGATGGACTGATCTTGCTTCTAGCCACGTATCTGCAACATTCTGGTTTATATAAATACTGCAAAAGCTTGAGAGTCTCTTTGGCTTCCATACGGTGAAAACTCCTAGCTAGACTGGTGGTGAAAAAAACCCATGAATTTGCAAGTTTTGGATCAGAAACAGCCAGAGAAATAAGTTTTTCACATGCTGAAAGCTCTGATGCTGTCAAGCCCCAAGTCACTCAGCATATGCAGCTCCAGCTGCACCAGCCCTGCGGTCACATGGCCAAGTGGCTGCCCAGCTGGGTTGTTTCCTACCAACAGCTCATCCTGATGCTGGGCAGCCTTGCAGCTCAGCTTTAGCCCTACTTCGGGCCTTGCACGGCCACGTTTGGCTCCAGATGGTTGTAGCTGGAGGTAAAAGGCAGCAGCCCCTGATTGCTCATCCCTTCTGTCCATCCCACTTTTTGCCAGGTTAGAAAATCGTGGGTAGATGGAGGTGACAAAGTACCTCTCTGCTGGCTCTGGACCACCCTGGGGGGGACGGTTATGCTGTCTTTCTGGCCGTGTTGAGCTCTCTTGGCTAGGTAAAGTGGCAATAAGAACTACCAACTGAACAGATGCATGGTTTCAGAAATGTCACCTTCCTTCTCACTTCTCCCTTCCTATGTAGAGCTGATAAAGATAAACCAGAGGTTAGTAAACATTGTGACAGGCCCATAATTCAAAATGTATGGAGCTTGTGCAATGGCCACACAACACAGTTAAGTTCCTTGTGAATGACATGTAGCATTACTCATGAAAAATATTATGAATACTCTGCATTTGCTGTCATAAAAATAAACATACTGTGACTAGTCAAGCCAGTTGTGCTACTGTTATGTACTTTGCTATTATAATGCAAGACACGTCTGTCACCAGAACTGTCTTGTTGCTGAAGCACTTTATAATCTGGTCATTGAAGAAATACTGATTTCTGTTTGACAAGTATTCAGTCTGGTAGTTCAAGTTTTTTATTCTTTTGGACTGGGCTGCTGCTAAGCAGTTTTTTTGTTGAGGTTTTTGTTATTAAGGAAGAATTAAAGCCTAGAACATCTAGTTCCTGGTGTCACTACAAATTGTTAGGCAAAGCTGCTTCTGAATTGTGGACAATGAGTGTGATCTCCAAATATCTCTCAAAGGGCACTGCAATTTCTTTGTGAAATACGGAGGTTCTGTTAAAATGTAATGGGTTCCATCAACAACAGTTGCCAGAAGACCGGCAATTTCAGGTAAGAATCATAGATCTTATGTCTCCAAGGAAGCACAAGGCAAAGAGATTTGACACTAAAACATTCTTAGATCTCCAAATGAGCTTGTTAACATTTTACCCATGATACAAACCGTTAAAACCCCATATTAAAGTATTAAGGGCACATATCAATGAGATACCAACAAGAATTAGCCAACTTGCTACATAATTCCATTTTAAAATTATTACGAATATTTATCCATCTGTACTCCTATAGCTCCTGAGAGTCCAATACTATTTGATATCCTCCCAGGGGGCGCATTGAAATGTCCTATATTACGCTAAGAGTTAAGATGGATAAGCTCGTTACTCTAAGGTAAATTCAGGTGTGAACTTGCAGCAGTACAGTAACTGTTGTGCACATGTGGCAGCTTGTTTAGCTGTCCATACCTCAGATTACTGAAGGTCAGTCTAATTAAGTGAAGAACTTTTCCAAAAAACAAACTGCATAATCCTTTATACAGAATCAGCAGACATCATGGGTTTGTAAAATGATCCAAACAGCTATTTACAAACGATTAAGATGTTTATATCTTAATTCAATTTAACTCCTTTCAAAGAAGTTTGTTTTGAATAATGTTACACTCATTCAAGTACACTGCTACCTGCTTCCCTTTTTGAACGCAGCAAAGACAGGCTCAGGTCTGGATGGACTACTCTTGGGATTATAAAAGACAAAGACCCCCTTTTCTTCAAGATTGGTTTCTTAGGAAAGGGGGACAGGGAAGGGGAATTCACCATCTGTGACAATAGAAAAAAAACCCAAAAAACTTTAAATTATAAATCAAGGAGCAAGGGCTGGAGGACATATATGTGGTCTCCGTGCCTAGTCCTAGTCCACAGAGTGAATGTGATAAAGGGTATTACGGTAGCTGAGAGAACAAGGCAGAATAGATGGACAGAGCATAAGGATGAGAACAGCAGCCAAGCAGATGACAGTGATAGGTATGGTCAATGGGTAGTAGGAATGATTTTTTTTACAGAAAGACCAGAACATATCTTGAAATGAAGAAACCAGAACACCTGGTGCAGCACATCAAACATATCATTGCAGGAACAACCCAGACGTAGTCAGACTGGCTGGAACTGGGGTTATGATCAAAACAGTTGCTGGAAGTACTTGCTGTTCCACAAAACCACACATAATGATAAAAACCATGGGTAATTTTGTACATTAACAGAGAGATAACATGGATAAACAGAAACAGAACAGTGATTATCTGGTCACCATCATTTCAAATTTGAAAAAAATTGGGCTACAGGCTGGAGTCACATATTTATATGAATGAAGAACTATGTAATACTAGTAGAAATAGAAACATTTCTGAGCACTGTACTATGTAAAGATACTGTAACTTTCCAGAAAGGTGTTGGAGAACAAATTCTACCAGTAATGTTAGAGACTGGGGTTCATGGCAGGGGTATCTGACAGGTTTTTTCCACTGCTGCTCTCCTGGAACCAGCAAAAGCAGATATTATCTTAGATTTGGTTTTGGTGGGTGCTTGAGGAAATGGTAGACAAACCATTCGGAGAAGTAACCTTAGCTTGAATGCTCGTGATTCAAGCTAATCCACTTTAAACTTACAAGAAGGAAAAACAAACAAAAACTGTAAATAATGAAGGAAAAACTTCAATGAACTTAGGGAAACAGTGACACAAACTGGTCTTAACATTTCTAGGATTTGAACGTGGAGGAAACCTAGACTATCTTTGAATTCAGGCACACGAAATTATCTGGAATTTGTGTCAGACTGGTGTTTGTAGAAGGATTTCACAGCTAACCGTATTTCAAAACAGGATAGAAAAAATAATAAGAGATCTTCCTAATATTGAGAAAAGGATCCATCTTCAGATAAGATCTGTCAAAGAAAAACTGTCTTACAACTGGCGAATTGTAGGGCTACAGTGAAAATTTCCCAGTCAACTTCTTTCACAAAATTCAGCTACCTTAAAACAAATGGCTCCTTAGACATATAAATGGAAAAGAGGAAAGGGAAAATAAGTCTAAAACTTCCGTGCTTAAAAATAAAGTAGGTATACAATAAAACAGAACATCAGTAAGTACAATGGCATCTGCTGCAGTGTCAAAGGCAGGAGGGAAAATGGAGCGCAGATTTGGACAGTGTAAAGAACATGGAAGTATTTTCTAAATTTGCATGTTTGCTGTGTTTCTGCCTTTCAGTGTGCTGGATATGGGAACGAGTTAAAGTCCTGTCCTGGGTTGACAGACAAGAAATCTGGAGATATTTGAATCTCCTTGTTTTACTTGGAGCGAGTCAAACCTTCAGGATGGAATAACACACTACCTGATAGAAAACACTTTTCTTTAGAGGCAATGGCAGCATCATCCATTTGACATTAACCTTCAACAGTGTCTTCCTAGAGTACAGATAAAAGGAGCCACCTGAAAGACAAGTTAAGGAGAGAGCGGGGAGGAGGAGGAGAAGCAGAGAGGAGCTAGACAAGCACATGCAGAGAAGCTTGCACAGACGCTGACACTTGCTGGGATGATTTCTCCCCTGAGAACTCTGCATCTTTGCCAGATGACCAGCAAACATAACTCTATGGAGGAAAAGTTATCTGGCCTAGCTGCAACCTCATTCTGACTGCTGATCTGCCCTGAGGCGTCCATTTGGGTTTCTTTTCCGTGGGGCCATGGAAATAGCATGCTGTGACAATCACAGCACAAGTTGTCAGCCAGGCCCATAAGGACTGAAAGCCGCAGCCAACTTCAAGAGTTATGAGAGGAGGTTGCATCAGAGCTGATGGTCAAGAGAAAGATGTGTCTTTGTCACAAGCGCACAATAGGGATTACCACATCGGAGGTGGAAGCAAAAACATTCCTGTGCTCTAGTGAAAGGATTAGCTTTTGGACTGATCTCTTGAACTATTTTCATGAATGGTCTTGGCACAATAATAGGAATGCACAGGAATGCATTAATCAAACATTTTGATGAGAATTTGGGATATTGCCAGTACAGCAAAGGATCAAACTGTCATAGATGAGGAACTGAACTAACTATTAGAATAAGAGAAATGTAGTAGTCATGCACTTATGAACTAATGATAACAGTTTCTGAAAAAAACTGGGAACTCTCCATTCGGAAAAATTCAGGGAAAAAAAAAAGCTCAGGGAAGCTTGAAAAGATTGGTCCGTACAGCATGACCAGGAGCCACTTCGTGAGGCAGCTATGAAAAAGATTGCTGTAATCCCATGATAACTATTTCCACTCAAAACAGGAAAGTGTTCGTATCACTATAGAGGGCAGGGACAATTTTTTCCGGAAAACCTTGTACTGTTCTATTCACCCGTGCTTAAAAGAGAGGAATTCAAAATGGGACAAACACACAGACTCATTAATGATGCAGTTTCCATGTCATGGTCAACTGAGTCCCACTTGGTCTCACACCCTTTCTTGTGTTTACACAACTGTGTGGTGAACCACAAGAAGAGAGAAAAAAACTTTTGAGGCAGAGATTACCTTTATAAGTTCTTGTAGAGCACATAATACTTAAAGTCATGTTACTTAATTTCCTTTTTAAGAATTTAAATATATAAATGCATTTTTAGGGATGTCTAACTCTCATTCTTTTAGTAACAACTGTAAGTGTTCTAAATACTAAAAAAGCACCTTAACTGCCATTTTCCCAAACCTGCTTAGCAATTTAAATCATGGGCAAACTGTCAAAGAGCTGGACTTCCACCAAAGAACTGAAACCAGTTAGGCTTCCAGAAGTACCCTGTACCTCCTAAGTTTTGTCTTCCGATGGAGATGGAGCACTGGAAAGAGCTGAGCAGAGACAACCTCTGACACTCTGGCCACTTCAGGCAGCTGTGTTGTGTGCCTTTATGAAAAGCTGACTCTTTGTTACTAAACAGCCTGCATGGGAGCTCCTGGATGCTGATTTTGTATGAAAATTTGGTACTTTAATGGATCATCTGGGTTAATAAAAGTAGCAGTAGTTCTTAAGATGGGCTAACATGATGTCTGTCTTCATATGATGTACAGTAACATGTGCACAAATAAAACATGCATCAGTGAGGCTGAATATTGTAGCACTACAGAAAAGAACAGCTCAGTAAAATCTTGTCCATACAGAAGAACGGCAAGGATTTTTGCCAGGGATATTTATACTTGCATTAAGAAGAAGTGTAAAAAGGTTAATGCCTAGATTCATGTAGGAACTTAAGCATTACAAGTCCTTTGATTGGCAGTACGGTTGGGAGCTGGGTGCTCATGCTCCCTACAGGATATGCAGAGAATGTTGGGTTACAGCTCAGTGCATTATCAATGAGGAATACCAATTCTACTTCTCTGAGCATGGTCCCTTCCCTCAGGCGTTCCCTGCCTGAACGGAGGCCATGAGAGCCCTGTTGCTAGGATGCCATTCAAAATTGCCCAAACTGTCAAGTCATGGACCATTCTGGCAGGATTCACACTCCCAATCTGCCTTCTCATGAAGAGCACCTCAAAAACTGAGCAGGAGTCATTGTTGTCTTTGCAAACACAAATCAGGCTTGGGAGACTCCTTCTTTTATGCGATGTGATGGTGGTTGAAATGTCAAGCAAGAATTGGCAGGTCTATGATTGGTATCCGTTCGACTTGCTGCCTTTAAGAAGGATTGTCCACTGCCTCTCACTATGCAAGTGCAAGGGGACATGAAATGAAATAAATGATTTGCAGCATGGAAAGAGCACTCCAGGTGGCACACAGTTAGACTGTGGGACCCATTGCCACAAGTCACTCATGATGCCAAAAGTTAGGAGATGTTCAAAGGGTGATTGGACAAAGACATGGAAGAGAGGTCCAGCAAGAGCTTTGTATTTAATACAAAGATAGCATGTCTTTCTTGGGAAGTTCCCTGGGACAGGTTGCTGGAGGCTGGGAGAATACTGTGGGGAATAGCACTACATCTTTGTCATTCACCAACACTCTTCTCCAGTCATCTGCTACTGGACCCTGTCGGAGACAGGGTAGTGGCTTAGTTGGACTTTTGATCTGATGTAGAACTGCCATTCTCATGTTCCTCTGGAGAATAATGAAGTTAAATCATCGCAAGGAAAACAGTAAAAACTGTCTCTCTTTCATAGCCATTCAAAGCTCCTTTTCCTTCCAGGAAAACATTAGGCTGTATGGATGAATATGAACTTCAGACAACCAATAACATCAACATGTTAATGGGGAACTTGTAGCAACAATTCTTATGAGTAAATCAGTCACTCATAATGACTTCTAATTTCTTCAAGGAGATCAACAGGTTGCAAAAATTTAGACAGATATTTCCCCCCTAAAAGTAGGTTCCTACAGGTAGGCTCCTGATTCCATGTTTAAGCATCTGGCTTCTATTAAGAGGCAGCAAGAACCCAATTATTTCTATTTTCTTCACTTCTCCTGCCCAGTAGCTGGTCATTTGCAATCTGTATTAATAAAGTCTGGTCTATATTAGAAAATTCTGGAAAATTCTTGTCCCCTTAAGGATATCCTGTAGTTAAAATAATGGCTTATGTACCTCAAAATCAGAGATTTAAAAGTCTGGACAATACCTTCTAACCTGGAGATGGAGGATGAGCAAGGAGAAAAAAAAAAAAAAAAGACGGATATTAGTTATATTGCAGAAAAAAGTTGGATGCCTTTTTACCCCTCAAAACTGATAATGATTCAGCTGTTTTCTTCTCAAGTTGTGGAATAAAGCTGTTGCTTTAACACTGATTAGTTGTTTACAACTCGCTTTCTTTAGCCAGATTGCCGATGTGAACGTATTCATGGAAAATAAACCACACCTACAAATGGAATACAAATGAAATATTTATGAAAACGCTTCATAAATAGCGTATCATGCGAACAAGCACTGACAAGATAAAACAAGTGTCCATAAAAATTTTTGGCCTGGGAAAAACTCTGCTTCTGAATTTAAAAGCTACCTATTGTGACAGCTCTGGACACAGACTTTCTGAAGCACCGCTAGATGTACTTTCAAGACCACCATTAAGCACCCATGTTAATGACTGAATTTTTCAAGATAGTCCAACTCCAGTGTAAGCACCTGAGTAAGTGCTGAGCTCTTTGCAAATGCTGACAACAAGCTGGAGTTGCTAGTTGTTGGATAACATTTGAAAGTCTGTGGCTTAAAAGATAAGCAGAGATCATATAAAAGTGCAGTCCAGTTTATGGGTTTTAAACACTTTGAACGGTAGTTCTGTATATGAACATTAGTATGTGAGCACTCAGAATGCCTTTCTCTTCAGAGACATTTTGTAGGTGCAGCGATGGGGGTGTAAAGAATAAAGAGAACCAGTTTGGCTTGCTTGTGAGATGTTCTGTTGGATTTTTTTCCTCCCTTGTTTGTGTTTTTCCTACTTTCAGACTGCAACTTTTAAACGTTAGACAGCTTTGAAGTATGTATGTTGAGTCACAGTAAAGTTACCCCACATACGCTGACACATGCAATTTCTTTACCTTAAGCCATTTATTGTAGTACTCAATGGAGACACAGCAACTGCGGTCCAACAAGCTGGCAAAAGTTTCAGGTGCTGGACTATGCTGTGTTACCATAGCCTAAGTGCCTCCCTGCTGATGTAGCTTAAAGCAGGGTTTTCTCTAACACAGAGAGAACTTTGTTCCAGAGCCCTCTCGCAGTCACTCCTGTAGATACTGAGCATGGTAGTGTAAGCCTGTGGCATGCCTGAGGCTCGGCTAGATGACTACTGTATAAACAATAGCAACAGTAGTGCTATATGTTAGATATGACACCTGGTACTGCAGTGGGCCTATTCCCATTTTGTACATATAGACCAAGCAGGCTGCTGTAATCTGAGAAGAAACATCTGGTTCACAAGCCTTCGCTGGGTCTTTTCTAAACTGCAAAACCCCCACAACCCAAGCCCCTCCAAAACTCCACCCCTTCATATGCCCACGGAAATGTCCAATAATTATCTGCCTTTTCAAAATTAGCAAAGTATCACTTGGTTGTGATTAAGCTAATTTCAAACCTGTTCCTCAGGAAATGCCACTATTAAATTCCAAGCAATTCTTCGGGCAAACCCACTTAGCATACAATAATAGAAAAATACATTTGTTCCAGGTGCTTTCTTGGCAGAACCTGACATTCGAGTCTGTTTATTCTTTCCACTATCTCCCAAACTCCTTTCAGATTTTGCTGTTTTGTAATCCCCCAGGTTGCCGTGTCTCTCATGCAAGACATGGCTGTGGAGGGAAGGAGCTTTAATGAAAGAGACATGGATCAGAGCCACAAAATGAATCCAAATACGGCCTTTGTTTCCTTACTTTGCAGCTGACCCACATTTATTGTAAAACAGGCTTTTCCATAACCACTACCCCATTAAAAAGATATTTAGAGCCTCAAATACCCTGCATCTTTTAAATGGAATTTATTCTTTTGCTTGCATGCTTGTTTATTAACTAATATTGTGCAAAGTATTGTAATAAGCACAATGGAGAACATGCTATTTTCTTCAAAGAGAAGGACTTTCAGTCTAAGCAGACAGGCAAAGAGCAGAAACAATACTGCAGCCCATGAAATGCTGGAAATTATGGCCACAGCTCTCAGAGTAACTCAGACTTCTGTGTTTTTGTTTTCAGAAAAGGTCTGTATTGTGTTTGGCCATTTTCAGGGGGTGGGGATGGGATGACTGGCAGGTGCAGAAAATCAGGTGCATATAGGATGTCTTGAGAAGAACCACTAAAAGTAAATATACTGCAAATATTTGATCACACTTAAAAGTTTGATACTGGAACTTTTTATTTCTTGGTACATCTTTTGAGCTTCATTTGCCATGTTGATAATAGGTGTTCATAGTACTTTTATTGTATGGGCTGATATCTATGGAGCTTCAAAAGAAATAAGCTTTATCCAGAATCAGTTCTTATTAAAAATTAGCTTCCTTTCAACCCAAAAGTCAACACTAAAAAGGTTTACAGTTTTGGTTTTGTTTGGGTCTTTTTCCATCTCTGAGTTCGAAGAGAACTTTGGCAATGGCCAAAGAGTCCAATAAAAAGGGACTTGCTACAGAACACAAAAACATGCCGAGAGACATCCAGAGAGGAGAACCATATGTCATCTTATCAATCATGACTCTAGGATTTTATATTTGGGTAACAGTACAGGTCTCAAAGCCTGAGCCACTGGGCTAGCCTCTTATCTGCTATATATTTTATTCTACTTCTTACCTCATTTACCACTGAATCACTTCAGTCCAACCTTTCCACGTTACAGTTTATCAGATTAGGACATCTGCTTCATATTTATGGTAGGTTTTTATTAATAATGCACTTTTCTGAATTGAATTCAAATCTATAAGGTAATTTTATCTGGAAAGACAATACAGTGTATCTTCCTTCTGTTTTTCATTTCATTAATTTGTACTGTGGACAAAATTTTATGTGTAAAAACCCCCTTTCTTCCATAGTTTTGCTTGACTAATGCAGGCAGAGCTTTGCCCTGCAAAAGCAGCAATAATACCAATCACTTCTCAGGCTTTCAACCCTCAGAGCACTGTAAAAACATGTCACATCTGCTCCTTTACAATCGAGATGTGACTCTCCTGTCCTGCATGACAACCAAAAATCCACTGAACTTAGCATAAGGGACCATTTTAGAACACGGGCTGTTTCTAATCACATTTTTTCTTTACTTGTTTTAAAAATCTTGTAAACTCTAAAAGCAAGTGGGTATTTAAGGAGAGATCTATTTAGAGGAGAAATCTAAATTCCCTTCTATCTGTATAAGGGCTCCACAGTGCCCAACCTGGTCTTCCAGAGGCTGTGAGAGGCCTCCAGAGTAAACACATGCTGGTCATGCTGGATACCCCTGGCGTTTTTAATGTTGGAAATGTAGGAAGATACGGTACCCCAAAGAAAATAAAAGAAAAAAGTCTTCTTACAGATACCTTTCAGACCCTTACTCTGTGCAACACAACATTTAAGGGAGCACACAACCATTGAAAAAAAGAGTATTTTGCAGCTGTAGAAATTGTTACATACCATGAAATAAACTCTATGATCGTTATGGTTGAAAAGTGGTTTGCTGCTTCACAGCACAGTTGTCTCCCTAACCCTTTACTAGGAAACATGTTTTCAGGGCTAGGACTACATAGAAATGTCTTATGTGCACTAACAGATTGTGTGTCTACAGGCAAGCCAGATACTATTCTTCACAGCAGAAAAAACTTGAGTCCTAAATTAAATACTCATAGTTGTCTGCCTGTAGAAATGGTTTGCTTTCCTGAAGGGCTGACCAGGCAGAAGTTTCTACTGATTTTTTTAAAAGCTCGGGCCTCCTTTATTTAGTAACCTTGATGTAAAATTAGAAAGCTAACTTTAGATACTAGGGTTGGAAAAAGCTGGCGGCCTGTAAATATGATTACATGTCAGACAGTGCAATTAAAGTTCCAAGGAAATAATTTGTATGTTATCCATCATTCCATCCATCCACCTATCTCACTATACTTACACACTCCCACATCCCTGACTACTGCACCCAACACACGAAATTAGCACTGGGACCAAGAGATACATCTGCCTTCACTTGACTCTGGCTTGTTCTTTATGAATGTAGTTAGTTACCTAAGCATACTTCTTGCCTATCTACTTGCCTTGAAATTGGAAAATAAATGATATGTGATGCTATTTTGCCCATCCTTGGTTACCTCACCGGGAAGCTCCCCACCCATCTTGGCACCATCATTTCAAGACAGGAAGCACAAAATGGTGACCACATAGGGTAAAGGTGGTGCCCCAACAAAGCCACAAGGACTCTAAATTTAAGCCTGCCATAAAAGCTTTGAAAATGATGACACACAAAGAAGGAGAAACTATGGGTAATGAAACACCTTAATTTTGAAAAACCACAACGATCCACCCAGCACTTTTAGAGCTTTGAGCTCTGAGGCATGAATTAACCACAGGCAGAGGTTTAACCTACCAAACACAGGCACTCATTCCTTCTAGCTTTGCAGCTGCACTGCTTAAAATGGGATGGATGTGTCTTACAAACTTAAAGCGGGCTTTCAACGTGTCTATGTCTGTTTAAAAAAAAAAAAACAACACCCAAAACAATGCTCACAGTCCAGTAGGCTGGGCACTTGCTTCAACATATGCCTGGGATTCTGAAAGGTGAACTGGTAAGCTTTCATTCTGGAATGCAAAATTCAGGGTACCATACTGGTACCTGACTTAGAAAGCCCAGCGCACCCTTGTTCTGACAAGAAGTGCTCTACACTACTTCATCTTGAGCTTGGGTCCCCTCTCAAAAGATATCTGAAATAAGCAGTGTGAAAATCTTGGCCTGGAGCTTGTGATTTCAAAACTCCTGTGGGTTGGCCATGTTCCACAGAAAGGTGCTGACATTGTATTTAACCGTGACTGTAATGAAATCCATTTATTGCATCATTCATTATTCATTTGTATTCATTAGTCAATTATTATTAATTAAGTGTTCTCTGGGCTTTGCTTTCATTTGAATAACACTCTGTAATGGACAAGCAAACGGTATGAAGTGCCCTCTCAAACGTGACGCTATCCAGAACCAGCAGTGAGTGGGAAGCTGTTGCGCACATTAGGCTAAGCTCTTCCTTGACTTAGGGAAATGCTGACTAGTGTTTCCTCTGAATATATGTTTTTGGGGAAACTTTGTGTGCTGGTGAATGTGAATATCATATTAAACTGAAAATAAAACCCTACTCTCTGGAATCTACTTACCCTCAAATCCATCACAGTTTAATCACTGCTTTCCTTAGAGCAACACTGTGTTTTAGTTTTGGGTTAGGTTCTTTTTTTTTTGTTGTTTTGTTTTTTTTTGCACTTGCTCAAAAGATAGAGTGAAATTATAGGAATACAGGGACAGAGGAAATTCAAATAGAAATAAAACATGTGGCATGGCCAAGACACAGTTTATAGCCTTCTGCGGGTTACTGCACTTGCTCTTACAGCCAGGATTTGCCAAGGAGTGTGAGGTGTGTCTTTGCTGAAAAAAAACTGGGAGTCCACTGCCTGGAGCCAAAAGTTGAATTTAAAAATTTCACTCCTGAATCATTCCCAAATCTGTTACAGACACCAGCTCTGTGTCCCTAGCAACTCTGAAGCCCAGTTTTGAGGTGGTTTTAGCAACATCTGAGAAGAGTGGCTTCAGGCTAGGATCCAGAGGCATCCACGGGGGAGCACTGTGGTGTAACTGGGAGCCACGGCGCTGGTCCCACCTTCCCGCCTGCTGTACCCTCTCCCTCTGGTATGCTTTACATCTCATTTGATGTAGGTGAACTGAGGTGGGAGAGCCTTTCTTTCCCAGTCCTCTGCTGCTTGGGCAGGCCCCAGCAGGCTTCTAGGTCCCTGCAAGGCAGGACCCCAACCTGACAAGTGAGTGAGGCATTTCTGAGTGAGTCAGACGACAAGGATGACCGTAGCACGGGGTGTGCCTGGGGATGACAGCATCCACCAGACAGCGAGGCAAAGCCAGCCAGCAAAGCAAAGTGGCTGCACCCACTGCATCAGGCCATGGGGAGGGGAAGATGCCGTGGTGCAGGTGCAACACGTGGCTTTGTGCACCTACACACAAAGCAGGAGCAGAGTGCCTGTGTGTCAGATGTCTGGCCTGGATTGCTGTTGAACTTCACTGCCTAGGCAGGAGAGAAGCTCCTCTACATATTGAAAAGCACCCTAAAACTGGATTCTAGTATTTATAGAGGGTTTTTTCTTTTCATTAGAAGCTGCCAGTTTTATTCCTTCTGATATGACAAAAT
The DNA here is from genome assembly GCF_963210335.1 of Falco punctatus. Classification (NCBI taxonomy): domain Eukaryota; kingdom Metazoa; phylum Chordata; class Aves; order Falconiformes; family Falconidae; genus Falco; species Falco punctatus. The sequence continues at coordinate 12,193,384 of NC_137585.1, read as the reverse complement.
TTTAAATACTATGTGCTTTATAGAGACAATGCATCTACAACCAGACTGAGAACAAGATGGGACAAAACTCTAGTAGACATCACAGAAAAAAATATTGAGGGTTTCACTCCCACTTTCTTTATCTGCTCAAAACATTTTCTTTAATGCTTATCACCTTTTTACTGAAATAAACAGAGGAAGCTCTAGTCTAAAAGTTTTAAAGGGATTTTTCTGTATGCACTTCTATACATTATCATGGTTTAATCTGGCAGGCAGCTCAACTCTACAGCTGCTTGCCACCCCCACACTCCACCCAGCAGGATGGGGGAAAGAACTGGGAAAAAAAAAATTAATGGGGTGAGATAAAGACAGTTTAATAGGACAGAAAAGGAAGGCTTAATCATCATCATAATTGAATCATGGAATCATAGAATCATTTTGGTTGGAAAAGACCTTTGAGATTATCAAGTCCAACCATTAACCCAAGACTGCCAAGTCCACCACTAAACCATGTCACCAAGCACTGCATGTAGAGGCCTTTCAAATACCTCCAGGGACAGTGACTCAACAACCTCCCTGAGCAGCCTGTTCCAATGCTTGACAATCTTCTCAGTGAGGGAATGTTTCAAATATCCAATGGAAACCTCCTCTGGTGAAACTTGAGGCAACTCCCTCTTGTTCTATCACTTGTTATCTGGGAGAAGAGACCTACGCCCACCTGTCTACAACCTCCTTTCAGAGAGCTGTAGAGAGCAATAAGGACCCCCTGAGCCTCCTCCTCTCCAGACTAAACAACCCCAGTTCCCTCAGCTGCTCCTCACAGGACTTGTGCTCCAGACCCTTCACCAGCTCCATTGCCCATCTCTAGACATGCTTCAGCACTTCAATGTCCCTCTTGCAGTGAGGGGCCCAGAACCGAACACAGTGTTCGAGGTGCAGCCTCACCAGTGCCCAGTACAGGGGGACAATCACTTCCCTTGTCCTGCTGGCCATGCTGTTTTGGATACAAGCCAGGATGTTATTGGCCTTCTTGGCCACCTGGGCACACAGCTGGCTCATGTTCATCTGGCTCTAAACCAGCATGACCATGTCCTTTCCCACCAGGCAGCTTTCCAGTTGCTCTTCCCCCAGCCTGTAGCACTGCGTGGGGTTGTTGTGACCCAAGTGCAGGACCCAGCACTTCTTGTTGAGCCTCATACAATTGGCATTGGCCCATTGGCCCAGTGTATCCAGATCTCTCTGCAGAGCCTTCCTGCCCTCAAGTAGATCAACACCATCCCTCAATTTGGTGTCATCTGCAAACTTACTGAGGGTGCACTTGATCCCCTTGTCCAGATCATCAACAAAAATATCAAACAGGACTGGCCCTAATACTGAACCCTGGGAAACACCACTTGTGACTGGCCACCAACTGGATGTAACTCCATTCCACCACTGTTAGGGCTTGGCCATCCAGCCAACGTTTCATGCAGCGTAGAGTACACTCATCCAAGCTATGAGCAGCCAGTTTCTCCAGGAGAATACTGTGGGACATGGTGTCAAAGGCTTTACTAAGGTTCATGTAGACAACATCTACAGCCTTTCTCTCATCTACTAGGTGGGTCATCTTGTTGTATAAGGAGATCAGGTTCATCAAGCAGGACCTGCCTTTCATAAGCCCACACTGGCTGGGCATGATCCCCCAACTATCCTGCACATGCTGTGTGACAGCGCCCAGGATGATGTGCTCCATAACCTTCCCCAGCACCAAGGTCAGGTTAACAGGCCTGTAGTTTCCCAGATCTCCTTCCTTGCCCTTCTTGTAGATGGGCAGCACAGTGGCTAACCTCCAGGCTTCTGGGACCTTCCCAATTAGCCAGGACTGTTGATTATTGATGGAGAATGGCTTGGCAAGCTCTTCCACCAGCTCCCTAAGTACCCTTGAGTGGATCCCATTCCACCCCACAGACTTGTGCGGGTCTAAGTGGAGCAGCTGGTCACCAGTCGCTTCCTCCTGGGCTGTGGGGACTTCATTCTGCTTCTCATCCCTGTCCTCCAGCTCAGGGGGCTGAATACTCTGAGGGTAACTGGTCTTGCTATTAAAGGCAAAGAAGTCATTAAGTACCTCAGCCTGTTCCTCGTCCTTTGTGGCAATGTTCCCCGCTGCATCCAATAAAGGATGCAGATTATCCTTGACCCTTCTTTTGTTTCTAATCATTGTACAAGAACATTTTTTTGTTATATTTTACAGCGGTGGCCAGCCTGAGTTCCAGATAGGCTTTTACCTCTCTAATCTTCTCCCTGTATAACCTCGTGACATCCTTATAGTCCTCCTGAGTTGCCTGCTCCTTCTTCCAAAGGTTGTAAACTCTCCTTTTTCCCCCTGAGTTCCAGCCAAAGCTCTCTGCACAGACAGGCTAGTCTTCTCCACCCCCCACTTGTCTTTCAGCATATGGAGACAGCCTGCTTCTGTGCCTTTAAGGCTTCCTTCTTGAGGAATGTCCAGCCTTCCTGGACCCCTTGGCCCTTCAGGATTGCCTCCCAAGGAACTCTGTTGACCAGACCCCTAAACAGGTCAAAGGTAGCCCTCCAGAAGCCAAGGTGGCAGTTCTTATGACCCCGCTCCTTCCTTCTCTGAAAATTGAAAACTTGAAAACTCATCATTTCATAATTGTTATGCCCAATATGTTCTCTGACCACCACATCACCCACCAGTCCTTCCCTGTTTGTAAATGGCAGGTCCAGTGGGACATCTCCCACAGTTGGCTCACTGACCAGGTGGCTCAGGCAGTTATCTTCCACACACTCCAAGAACCTCCTAGACTGTTTCTTATCTGCTGTGCTGTATAACCAGCCGACATCCGGTAGGTTGAAGTTCCCCATGAAAACAAGGGTTAGCAATCTTGAGACATCTCCCAGTTGCATGTAGAATGTTTCATCTGTCTCTTTATCCTGGTTGGGTGGTCTATAACAGACTCCCACCAGGATATCTGCCTGGTTAGCCCTCACCCTCATTTTTATGTGTAATACTGATACTAATACTATTAATGTTAATAATACAAGAATTAGAATATATAAAACAAGTGATGCAAAATGCACTTGCTCACCACCTGCCACCCAGTGCCCAGCCAGTTCCTGAGCAGCAGCTCCCGGTTGCTTTCCCCCCCAGTTTATATACTGAGCATGATGTCACATAGTATAGACTATCCTTTTGGCCATTGGGGTAAGCTGTCCTGGCTGTGTCTCCTCCCAGCTTCTGCTACCTCCCTGCAGAGGAGTGAAGCTGGGTTAATTAGCATTGATAATATACAACTGTGGGCTGGTTTCAGCGGTGGCAGGTTGGCTGATGTAGATAAGGTGCAGCTGTGGCTGGTTCTGTTAAGTGGTTGAGAGCCAATGAAGAGTAAGCAGCCGAGGAAGAGAGAGGAGGAAGAAGCAGAAAGAAAACACACGTCCTGGATGAGGAGAGACTAGGAGAAGGCAGCAGAGGACTGGCATGAAGAGTAGGTTGGTATGAGATGGTAAAAGACCTTGTTGCAGCCAGCTAGTTTGGAGAGTGCTGTGACACCCCCCAGCCTACTTGCTGGTGGGGTGAGAAGCTGAAATGGCTATGACTTAGCGTAAGCACTGCTTAGCAACAACTAACACACCAATGTGTTATCAACGTTATTCTCATCCTAAATGTAGCACTATACTAGCTGCTAAGAAGAAAATGAACTCAATCCCAGCCAAAACCAGGAAAATATGCATGTGCAAACAAACCTTTTAAAGCAAATGACATCCAGAAACTACATTTATTACCTGCATGTGATGTTACTCCTGTCAATCTGACAACAGAAGCAGGACCTATAATCCATTAAAATCTCAAGACATCACCAACTTACTAAAATTCCTTTAAAATTACAGTAAAATAACATTTTTCATAGAAATGAGATGAGTGGATATCATTCAGTTCTCGACAAGGTTGAAGGAGTCTTATGGTTGCAATTAGCCCACTATACTTACAGGATTTGTCAAACTGCAGAGGATAAACTGAACCTAACTCTGCCAGAGGCAGAGAGACGCTTTTGAAAAGGTGGTCAGCAGCATGGACAGGGCTCCCATTACAGACCTCATTGCCAAGATGCAGTCTCTGCTTGAGATAATAAAGGAAGAAGATGGTGGTTTATTTTGCTTACTTTCAAATTTGGGACACTGTTGCTTCTTTAAGGTGTTTCTGTTCCCCAGGAGCTCATGACAAGAGCAGGTTTCTACTCCACAGGGGATGCCACAGATAGACAAGCCACCAGAAGCTTTCCAAGAGAGTGTAGTTCCTCGCTGCTCCTGGTTCTGCCTCGAAGCCTGAGTTCACAGGAGGTGGAAAGAAGTTGCTAGAGGAGGACAGATTGCCTGGCCTTAAAAGGAGATTTCCAGTATGGAAATGTTGTGCATAGCCTGACTTTGCTGGTTGCTAAATGAAGGGGAATATACAAATAGGCAGGCACACTCACTCAGACGTTCTTAAGGGAACTTTTACACCCCCCTCTTCTTTCTTCTAAAAACATATTTCCACTCCACCTTTCAATTACAGAGAAGTCCTCATTTCTGTGACCTCAAGAAATAATTATATTCTGAGACGGAAATGCAGAGTCCTCTCTGGTGAGGGGGATAGCTGAATCTTACACATCGCACTGGAGATGGACTATTTTTCCTCCGTGCAGTTTCTAAAGGCGGGGTATACTATTAAAAGGCTTGTCTGCAGGCATAAGGGCAATAATCTGACTGGAGCCAGTCGGTCCATGACCTGAAGTGCACCATTTAGAAACCACGCCTCAAGCCTTGCCCTCATACTTACTCCACCCTCCACAGAACAAATCACACCACTCCAGTTTCATAACTCTGGGAGGCTATTTACCCATTCTGGCTATGGTGCCGTCAGCAGCTTTCGGGAGAACTGGGCTAGACATTGTGGGATAGCTTTAAGACAAAAAAATATTTCTTCTGACTTTTCTTTTAGTATTACCTTGAGTGCCTCTCCTTGCTTTTCACGTTTCCCTTTCCTAGCTTGACAGCATGTCTGAATGAGTTTACAAGGAGTTTATCAAGAACAGCATTACGACTAATATATTTTCATGGGTCACAGAACAACATATCTATCCAGCTAATTAGCTTTTTTCTGTGGTACTTTTTTTACATGAAGTATTTATTCAGTTTTCTTATCTACTAGAATTTGTGATGTGCAGACAAAGTCATACCACAAAGCGATGTGTTATGAAAACCACAAGCCACTGATCTTTATTCGTTCACAAAAGCATTCAAAATTATTTTTTCCTAAGGGATAAAAGAGGGAGAGAGAAAAAACTGAAGGAAGATGAAGATAAGGCAGACTGAAAGAGACAGAGATAAGCTTTGCCCAACATCTGGATCTGGCACCTCACCCTACAGACAGCCATCTGATTTCTTCTCCTTTCAGCCTCTTTGTCACATTACTAGCATTTTATGCTGACTCCGGTCCATTTTCTGGCAGCTCAGAGAAGCCACAACCTGCCTGATGACACACGTTCTCCTGCCAAGTAAACCTCTGTCAGCCCTTGTGGGGCTGGGCAGGCGCTGGAGCTGGGCTGTGCTCTGTCACAGCCCCCCTGGCTGTTGGCTGCGAGCTGTGAATCACTGAGTATAACCTGGTGGCAGGACCACGGAGCTGGAAGGTCACCCAGCTCATCCCTTGCCCAAGGCAGGTCGGCTGCATCCCTGTTCTTCCTGCTATGTGCTTATCAAACCTGTTCTTAACTCTTCTTCAAGATCTCCACAACCCTCCAGGTTATCTAGTCCAGGTCTTTATTTTCTCTGTTATTAGAAAGTGAAAGTGTATTTTAACTGCATATTACATGCTCCAGTTTATCTCATCTAGCATGCAAATGGAGAACAGAGCATCCCTTTCCTTCTTTTAGCTGTCTTTTATTATTTATGGCATCATGTTCCTCCTTCAGTCTTCTCTTTTCAGACTAAATTACCAGAGATGAGTCATGTTTTTTGTAGGCTGTTTCTCCAAAACCTTTGATCATACCCTCTGCTCTTCTCTGCTTTCTCCAATACCCTGAACTACAGTACCCAGGACAACACTCAAGCTCTGATCTAGAGATTTATGAGTGCTAGAAGAAATAGAGTGGAATAATTGTTTTACATGTCAATCAATCTCTACTCCTGGTTACACATTCCAGGCTGGCATTTGCCTGTGTTGAAAATCATGATTTTTCTGGCATTGTTGTCAGCCTGGATCCAGTATAACACTTGTGAGATTTTCTCTGCAGAATTGCTGTCTTGCTAATTCATTCCCATTCCTCATGCCTGCAGCTGATTGCTGCTAAGTGTAGTTTCTGGCACTTGTTGTTGAAATGCATCCTATATTTTCAGCTTATTTCTATATAAGCAATTTAAATTCTAATCCTGTCCTTCAGCACAGTTCCAGTCTCTCCCAAATTGTCACCTGCAAATTCAAGAAATGTGTTCTCCTCCTCCGTCACCAGGATCATTAATGTAAACATTGCATGGTACGAGATCTCTTTGGAGCTCCCCATATAATTTTCCATTGAATACAGTTTTTCACCTAGATTTCCAGCCACACCTTCATAGACAACTCCAGGCCACATTTCCCTTGCCATGTTGCTGAGAACAGCCTGCGGGACAGAGTCAAAAGACTTGCTTATCGGCTACTTGTCCCCCAGGCACACAGTGTCAGGCTGGTGAGTTAACACATGGGACTGAAAACCACCGCTGCTGCCATTACTCCATTTGGATGCTGCCCTTTAAGGAGCTCAGCCAAACCAGAAAAGCAGAACCTTTGTGTTTCAGCACACTGCAAAACAAGTCTCAGAAGGAACATAGGAAATCAAAGCAGTTTCTACCTTTATGCTGGTTTTGGGTTGCAAGCAGGAGGCCAAAATTCAGCCCTCTGGACAGCGGTGTGCATTTCCCACTGTCACTGAGGGGGTGAAGCATGCAAGCATTTCAGGGCTAAATCTGAACATGTTACTTATGCACATGCTTTCTTTTTCTTGATCTCTACGATGCAGAGAACTGATATGATCCTGAAAAGCCGATTATTCAACACCCAGGGCCACAGAGCTCCAATTGTGGAACAAGGTTGTTTCTTGTAGTTGGCTTACATGTTCCTTCACCTATCACGCTTGTGATTTGAAATGTTGTTACAAAACCTGAAAAATACTATTCTAAAAGAACTGTTTGCATTTGAAATACTATAAACATTTTACTAGTCACAGATTTTCTTTAAAATATTTTTTTTACCTTTCTCTGCAGACAAGACTACTGATATTGAAAAAGATTTTGCCAGAAGGACTGATGTTGTATCCAGATCTTGCAAGTAAGACTTTATTATTTTGTTCTGCCCCTGGCTTGCCATTTATCTCAGTGGAATTCCCACCTGCTTCTTCCAGGTGCTGCCAACACAGATTCATAGGAGCTCTATTAACTTTTAAAGTGCTAGTTAACGTCATTCTAAAAAGCTGCTTGTTTTCATCTTACTGCCATCAGTCAAAAAAAAAAAGCAGCACTCCTCTTTTCAGCAGCTCATTAAATCTTATTAAAATACATGCCTGCAAAATAGGTAAATTAACTCCACAAATCTGCTGTGACAGTGTCCAGCCTGCCAGCCATTCTTTTTTCATTGTTTTTTTCTCTCTTTTCTTTCTTTCTTTTCTTTTCTTTTACTAGTGAGCTATCAGACTGGTAAGAATGGATACATAAGTGCCACTCTCGATCTGTCTTCCCCTCCAGCTTAATTTAATTTGAGACTTTACTAATTAATGCAAAAGAGATTTGGTTCTTCACTCCCTACATCAGGGTGGTTCCACTGACATTTTCCTTTACAACAGCTCACATAGAGGAAAATTAAGGCCCAGACTTGTTTATCTTGAGGCAAGGTATTTCTGTTAAACCCAGCTAATATATGCTAAATGTTTTTAGGTAATTTCACTTTCTTTCACTTTTCTTACATATAGATAGGTATTGCATATGTGTCAGCCAGCAGAACATTCACAAAAGAGCAGCTTGTGTGTCTCTAGCTTGCAAAGAACAAATAAGAAGCACTGATTTCCAAAGCAGCAGTTCCGATAAGAGTAGCTGATTAAGTGAAATACAGATGGAATAAAAGACTGCCATCTGCCTTCCTGTTTTAATTTTTGTGGTAAAAACTGAAAGCCTGTATCTCTCATTTATGCATATACACACTTATGAATCATAGCTGCAGGGTGAATGGGGAGTACATGAGCATTATTAATTTGATAAAACAAAACAAAACATGAAAAGAAAAATAATTCCTTGTGTTATTTTTGAAGGGACCTTTATCTTTCGTTTGAACTTCAAACAGAGCTAATACCAAGTAACCCAACCTTAATTTACCATGAAAGGCACTGATATCCAGTCCTTCACAGAAATGATCCACAATCAGCATTCCCTGAAGGATCTTTGCAACAGTCAGTGGAGATTGTTTTTGTTGCTGTTTCTTACTTGTGAATATGTGTTACAATAAATTATTCATCCTGTGTCTTCTACCTCTACCACTTTTCATTATTATCTCTGAAGAGGAAAACAAGATGAGAAATGGAATTGCTGCAAATTCATTACTTTGTAACTTTTACCCTCTTCGGTGACTTCGTTGACCAAATGAGCATTTCACTCGTTGCTGGGTGCTCCGTCGACTTGTAACTTTTAAAATATTTTTACTACCTAGCACTCAGTTAAAGTTCAGGCTTATCAGGAGAGGAAAGAAAAAAACAGACAGGGAGGCACCTGGGTTTAGTTCCAGCATGAGCACCAGTGCTGGTGCAAAAGCAGCCAGACCGTGACTCCTGGTCATGCTGATGTCCAGCATCCCACTTCCACTGGCACGGCACCTAGCTCCTCTGCCACCTCTGGTCTGGACTTTGGGAACAGCTGTGATTTAGGGGAGCAGGGAAACAGCTCTCCACCATGTAGAATCTGCTGTCTATAACATGATATCATAACATATCCATATCATGAATCATGACAGATCTGATTGCTCTAACTTTACTCCTATCACTGCCTATGCCTCAGTTTGCATAACTGCATAGTTACCAACTACTGCCCGCTAGCTATAAACAAGATGAAGCCTTGTTGTGAAACTCACTGTTTGCAGGCGAAGAAACACAGTGGTACAGAAAGGAATATTAAGGAGAATATCCCATATAATACTTCAAAATCATAAAGACCAGATTATTTTATTTTTATTTTATTTTTTTTTAATGCCTTAAAGTTTAGGGCATTGATATATTTTGGCCAGAACCTAACATTCGGTTTGAACGTTATTAAAAAACAGAAACAAGAATGTGTATTTCTGCAATGTTAAAGCTAAGAAGCAATTTGACACAATGCTAAGGAGTCTTTGTGAGTTACACCAATTCCCCAATTAAAAGGAGAAAAAGACCACAACTGAGAGCAACCCTTTGCAAGCTCCTTATGAAATGGCACCCAGCAAAGTGGTAACTGAGGATGAATAAGAAATCTGGAGCTGGATGAAATACCAAGTACCTTATGGTTAACGCCTGAACTCAGTTGAAGGGAATGAACATCTCTCCCACTACAAGAGCACAAGAGTCCATTATTGCTTTTCATCTTTTAACTCCCTAACATAACTAAGATTATAGACCAAACTTGCACAATCTTCCCTTAGATGGCAAATTAAGCGGCTCATGTTTCAAGCTATTCTCTTTGCTGCATCCAGTGCACAAAGGTCTTTCCTGGTAGCTGCTGTGGGTGGGTGTAACCTACTAAGCAAGATGAGAAAAAGAGGCTCGGGCTTGCCATGCTGTTTAAACTCCAGGTTTAATTGTATCTGGTTGCCGAGATGCGCATAGCTTTTTTAAAACGGTAAATAGAGACTGGCTACTCAAACAGTAGCTGCAGAAGCCTGCTGACAATTTCATCTGGTGACAGGAGCTAGTTTCAAAGCAGATTAGTCACTGCTATTGAGAATATTCATTGAGAACTCAGTCTTTCTGCCTGCAGATTACAAAGGTTTACCGGCAGTCCCGCTAACCTAAACAGACTGGGGTTGTTTTAACCATCCAGTTGCAGCAGTTTCCTGACGTCTTCTGGACCCAATTTACCACCAGCTTCTTTTAGCTGCAACAAGTTGTAGAAAGGAATACGACTCTTTTAAGACTGATTTTAGCCAAGAAAACTACGCTAAGGAAGAGCTACATCATACATTAACTGGGATTTCCATTCAGTTCTAATTAGGCTGCATAAAAATGTCTCCAAACATATTTAACTTGTATGCAGTGGCATAATGTTCAAGGCTTAAAATTTTAATTTATGGGTTTGGGTGGGTGCCTGATACTTCTAATGTTTAATGAAGCTGTCCTCACTTGGCAATTTGCCATTGGTGATCATAGAGTTTGTGCATGCCCCTAGATATTTATATCTGTAAAATTGATAGTGTGTGAAATGTCTTATATTTGACAAAACATGGCTGTTTTATTTTCTTCTGAAATGACATAATTACTCCTGCAGGATATGTGGTCAGCTGAAGATTTGCAATTTTTCATATTAAAGGGTTCTATATATTATTTCTGACAACCAGTGTTTTATTTTTATGAAAGATTCAGAGTCTGTTTAGTTAGGGGCTGTATTTTGTTTAAGTCTCACACTGGAAGCTCCCTGGGACAGAGGCTATCTTTGTGTAGTAACACAATTGAAACAATAACTTTAAAAAACTCTCTAAAAATGGGATTTTCCATTAATTGTACAGATGGTGATTTGCTAAAAATACACAGAGAAATTAAAGCAAAGTAGCACAAAAGCTAGTAAGAGTAAACACAACAAAAACCCTCTTAGTCTAAGTCCAAAAAGAAAGAGACAACAAAAAGCTCATGGATGTTAATAAGAACAAAAAAGTAATAATAATTCTTTTGCTATTAAAGCAGGTCTTCTAAAATACCTTTATCTTTTCCTTTCAAATACTACCAATGACATATTTAAGTAAAATTTCCACTCCCTTGCCAACAACTACTTAAAAACTACAGTGCTAAAAAAAGACATGAAAACAAAATCAGGAAGGCATGCATATATGAAAATAAAACCAATCTAAAGCCCTCTGGATAAAGTCTGAGGGTTCAACATTGGTAAAACAATAAGTCTTTTGAAGGCCTCCCAATTCAGTTACAGTTAAGAAAAATGATGGTGTTGTCAACCCTTCTGTACTGCTCTGGCTTTTGTGACGTAGGCCACCATAAAATTTCAAAGCACCTACACTTTCAGCGTCTGCCCAGGTTCACCCAGCTGTAAAAGTAAACTTGCATGTGTCCCTTCTAACACGGGACACTAACTGACAGATCTAGCAAATGCAAGTTATTATCTGTGCACTTAACAGCCTCCCTTGTATCCTCTAAGAAAGGAAAACAATAATTTGAAGGAGACACCTTTTAGAAATTGCATCTACCAGCCTATTTTTTTATGCTACTTGCTCACCCTTACACAGGGCTAGTCTGAGCTTGTCTCTGAATAATGAGCAGGTAAAAGGGCTAGTTTGTTCTGACGCTAATGTATAGCAGCAGTGACTTACATTGCAACAAATACCCATTCTTAGGTGTCCACAGTGCCTATTATTTTTGCTATGCTGAATCTCTCGTGTAAAACAGAGCAGCAATTAGTAGGTAGTGTCCTTCACTTGTCTTTAGAATGTCAGGAAAGGTTGTATAAAAAGGTTTAGAGCTGCTTTTTCTAACTTTGCCTTCCTTTCTAATGTGCTGCTTCCTGAGCATGATAGAGCCCTAGATATTTTTAACAACTACTTTCTGCTACATCTTCCTTCTCCATAGCTCCCATTCTCCAGGGATCCACCATCCTTCTAGATGAAGAATGGTCAAATTTGCTCAGAGCCTAGCAGTCATTTTTGCACATCAGTTTGAGGGAGAACTGCTGCCTGGTCTGAAACTCAGCTACACTGGCTGAGCAAACCAAGCTCGATGCCCTCACATGTGCAGGCATAAGAGCTTCTCTAAAGAAACGAGGCAACATTCATCAGTTTAGATCAGTGCTGACAACGTATTTTCCTACGGAGTAGGATTTTAATGGAATAAGTTTGGCTTGTTAAGAGGGGGACAGTTTGCAGGGTACGGTGGCTCCAGATAAACCTCTTGTTCTTAAATTTCTGTTGTAGAAAAGTTAGCATTTTTTATGTTTTGTTACAAACCACAGCAATTTTTCCTCCCAAAAAAGTGATTTCCTTTCCCCCGATGCAAACCTGTGTACACCACTCTACTTTTGACCTTGTCTGAAAGGTTTTTTGCACCAACCTTAACGTGCTTGTGGTCCCATACCATGGCTTACCCTTGCAGCTTTCCACCTTCAGTGTTATTACAAAAAGTTTGTTGTCCCCAGAATACCTCACACTTCACTTAACTTCAGTATTTAGTAATGGTGCAGATTCTTCCTGAACCTTTAAGGTTCAGAATAACTGAAATTACGATTGTGAATTTAACAACACTGTCATAATATCTGTCCACTGAAGTCAACAATCTGAATTAATTTGGCCTTTTTACCTATAAAATGTTTCTTCTTGAACAGGTTCAAATATTTGAGTTAAGCTTCCTCTTAGACCAACACAAAGGTGGTAGAGATTATCTGGCCTGACAGTTACAACTTATTTGGCCCACTGTGCCAGCTTGGTTACCTTGGCAGAAGAGAGACACATTTTGGCACTGCAAATGGGCTGTAGACGTTGTATAACATATTCAACTTCTGAGACAGTTGGGCCGTTTGAGCAGAGCTCAGAGGTACTGACAGCACACGCAGAAGGGGAAAATTCCCGGTGTTTTGAGGATGTTTCTCTTCAGTTACTAAATAAATGATTTAAAACTTCAAGGCTTTTTGTCAGATCAGGATTTCACCTAAGTTAAATAATTACGTGCAAAAAGAATATAAGAGAAAGAATGTATATAAACAGACATGCTTGGCATCAGAGCTTGAAAGAATCCTCCAGTGTGTTCACAAAAGCACATGCAGATAGAAAAACATGCACACGTGCAGACTTATGAGCATATGCACGCACACACTTCTTCAAGCTCCAACTGTCACGCACATTTGTTTGAGGTTTCTATGGGTCTGAGAAAATGCTACAAAATCAAATGAGAATACAGTGAAGACATTCACACTTTTCAGATATTATTTTCCTAAAGTGATATATTCACTTTTTGAATCAACATGCTTTCCATCCCAAGGGCCTATTGTGAGGGGGGAGAAGGAAGGGGAGAGAAAATAAAAAAAGCAGAGAAAAGGCACTGAAGGCTTCAGTACAACTAATTTAATTTGAAACTAAGTGATACTCAAATTGTGATGTTCATACATATTTCTGTGCAAATTAGACCACAATAGAAATATTAAATATACTGGAATAAGGATTATTTTTTAAAATTCTACTCTAAAGATTGGCTGCATGTTTGTGTCTCTCATAAACTCCTCTGACATAAAGTAACTACTGTTCCTGGAATATTTCAGTTCAGTAAAGATGTTTCACTGCTGAGCAAAGACTTTTTTCCTCCTGTTTTTTTCTCTTCCCTCCCCCCTCTTTCTTTTTGAGTCTGACGATAGGATAAAACCTCAGTGATTAGCTTCGTTGCCGGCAACAAGCCTCATTCTTTAATGTAGCTGCTCTGCTCCTTAGCTTTGTTTTCATTATTATTTGCATTGTGCAGCAGATGACTAAGAGATAGTAAAAAGATCAAAGGTTTCCTTTGATGGTTTATATCACGGATCCCTGCTGTATTAAAAAGGATCTCAGGTCAGGACATTCTTGTTCACACGCAGATCTGAACAAGGGGCTGCACGGGGTGATCAAACTGGATGAAGGCTGAACACATCCATCAAAGGGCTGACCACACTGGCCCAAACAGAAGAGGAGGTTCTACCTCCATAACCATGACATTAACTAGTGACAGATGTCTCCCCGTGACTGCTGCTTTGATGTGTCAGGACTAAGGAGAACCAGAGAACACGGAGAGGTTACACTTTCCACATTACTCTAGAACTGTTTTAAAAAAATATAAAATCGTTATTTGTAACAAGCAATTTCTAATATGAAAGGGGGTTTGTTCTTTACAGAAGACCACATAGGCCCATCTTGCATAGCCAAGTCACACATGTCAGGTCACAATGTATCTCTTACACATTGCATTTAAACTTGCAAAGATTTAGTAAAAAATAATAAACCGGTCATTGCAGCACCTCAGTGAAGTAAAGTACTAACATGCACAGAAGGGAGATGGAGATACTGACACCAAAAGGAAGGCCTTTTGCAGAAGATGGGCTAGTGCAGCTTCTCCACCTCCATATTTAAAACTCCTGGCTGTAGGCTAAACGATTTTGTGTGTTTGTGTTTGCAAGAGAGGGTGATGACTTTTGTATACCATTTAGGAGATATCAGGCAAATTGCCTTTGCAGCAGGCCTGTCAAAATCCCTGCACTAAGCGTGACACTTATTTAATGAGTGTTAGCACTCCTCTCTTGCTAGGTGTCTCACTGGTGTGCAGGACAGTGACCGCCGCTTTCCTCTGGGACCCCTATGCTGGACAGAGCAGCTCGCCCTGGTTTAGAAGCCACTACCCAGACGCACCTTGGTTGCAATTTCATGGAGCAGGGAAGAGACCGTGACCTGAATGGTGTCAAGGGGGTACAAAGCCAAGGAAATCCTGTGTGAAAGAGAGCCTACCCCAGTGCTAGGTATGGTCATTTCCCTACCCCGCAGGTCAGGGCAACATTTCCTGCAGGACATCACTTGCATGCTGCTGGGTTTCCCATCACTTCAGTGCAGGTGCCACTTTCCCCTGCACTGAAGAGACATTTACTCGGAAGAGGTGCCCAAACAACCTACACTCGTTTCCTGATTAAAATAGAAAAAAGCAACAACAAACCCCCACTTTTTATGCCCGCCAATTTTTGTTTCCATTAGGATTTTTGCCAGGGAATGTGCTGTCAAAAATAACCTCATGCCTCTAAAGAATTTTAACCTATCATTTAAAGCTTTAATTGTGGACTTGTCCTAAATTTTACAGACCAGCTCCAGCTGCCATTACTTGCAACAGCAACACGGCTACGTCTCGAGGGGTAGGATCCAGCTCTGAAAACATCATGTGAAGAGAGGTTTCTAACCTCAGTAAGTGCTGAAACCACCTGCCTCATGTTAGTTAGGCTTCTCTCATAGCAGCGAGACCATGGCACTTCCATAGCTCTTATAGCAGTCCCCAAGAGCAGTTCATTTTGCCTAGCCTACCATCTGTGTTGTGATGCTACAGAGGAAGCCCGGCTGGCAAATATCATTTGGTTGTTTAGACATCAAAAGTGAAGCAAAAGGAATCCCACTGTAATGCACAACGGCTTTCCACTGTGCAGCTGGTGTCAGAGCCGGGATTTTAGAGAGAATCTTGGCTTCTGGTTTTGTATTCCTTCAACTACTCATTCAGATTATCCTAAATTGGTTTCCTTATTAGAAATCCACTGGGCTGATGTCACATTTCAAGTGGTATGCATCTGACAGGGTCTTTGAGATGGCTTGTTCAATTGCGTTATGTTTTGTGCCTTAAAAACAACAATAACCCTTCTCCAACCCTCGGTGTAGTCAGCAAATGAAAAACGAGAAGAACTGGAAAATCAAAGAGGAAGTTTAAATAGAAAGCCTGTTGCTGAGTAGCTTTGTAGGTTTATGTATAAGGCGGCATACGTTCTTAAAAGTGTGACAAAACAACCTTCTCCATCTCTTGTCAGAGCTAGCTTCTCATATTGGACAACAGGGGATACTAAGTGGCAGAAACCTCATGATCTGAGTGTGCTTATGAAGTAGTGGAAGAATTAAACTCTTAATCTATACACTGCTTAAGGGAGCCTTTGCACAAATATCGGTATTACCTGATACTGATAGCCCCATAGATACTTGACTTCCAAAAACTTGACAGGCTTACTGCGTAGGTTTTAGCTGTCAGCTTCCTCTCTGCTGGGAAATTATCTACCACCATAACACACTTTTTTCTCTCTTCTCAGAATATCAGATACTGAGTTCCAGTAACAGAGTTATTTCTCTGTCAGTTCCAGTCTTTAGTTCTGTTTTGTTACCAGTGGACCTTTGCATATAGTGCCTTGCTTTCCAGAATGATAACTTTTTTTAGTGACAGTTAGGAATCATGTTTTGAAACACTTATTCACAGTGATGAATGTTTATGTAATAGTTTTAGTGGTGGTAGTGTGGGTACTTGTAAAGTGGAACACACGCCCCCCCCCCCCCCCCCCCAATTTAGTCTTGAAGACATGTTATTTTCAAAGGACAGTTTGTTGTAGATTTTCTATTCAATTTCTCATCTAAAATGGAAGCATTTACTTGATGACTGAATCTACTAGAAATTTTTAGGCTAATATTCTTTATTTTGTGATGATGTATTATGAAAAGTAATCAGGTTTTTCAGCAGTATTCTGGTACACAGTATTCTCATGAGCTGCTTTTTTTGTTGAATGTAGGCGCCAGAGTTACACTGCTGCTTGCAGAGAGAATGCCTGGCAAAAATGTGAGGGCAAAAGCACATTTGTGTATGCACAGGCTATATCCCAGCCTGTCAACGACTTGAAATAACATGCAAATAGGTGCCAGTACATCTATCATTCTCTTTATTGTCTTTACTCACTTTCAGTTTGACTTATACAATTCTGGCTCTAAGCAGTTGATAAACACCACTGGACCACTGGATTTTGTTTCCCACCAACATCACATCTTTATCTTTTGGAAAGGTTGATGAAATACAAACAGTATAAGAAAAACTTTACTGGCAACGGCCTCTGTGTCTTGCTATGCCAGAGCAATGTACTATGGTTGCTTTGTATCTGTTGCATAAAGTTTGTTTGAGTGACAGTCTGACAAATGGTCTTTTTAGCACTGAAACTTAAACAAGGAGTGGATTGAGTAAAATCACAACCTGGACTGACTCAAAATGACATATCAGGACCATTTTTCAGTGGTCAGTTTCCTGATGGTTGAATTAACTGCAGTTTTATCTTGCTCTGTATTAGCTGTTTTACCTCACTTTCACCAAATTGCTTTCTTATCATCATAAACACTACTGAATTACTATAAACTGCCAAAGTGGCAGAACTCTGCTATCCAGCCCATGGGTGCAATCACTGTATTTTCCTTTCTTAGTTGTCCATTGTGTTTGAAATCATCTCAAGAGAAACAAACCAACAAAACCATATTTTATCTTGAATACCACAAATACAATAACAACTCTATTTTCGTTTGCCAGCTTATGAATTTCATGGAGAAATATATGCCAGAGAAATATATGACAGAAAAATAACCTTACTCAATCTTTTGGCAGGTTTAGGTGGGTTATAAAAACAAACACATTTCCATGCAGGCCTCTCCATTCATTCTGTAGT
The DNA here is from genome assembly GCF_963210335.1 of Falco punctatus. NCBI lineage: Eukaryota > Metazoa > Chordata > Aves > Falconiformes > Falconidae > Falco > Falco punctatus. The sequence continues at coordinate 12,175,990 of NC_137585.1, read as the reverse complement.
TATCAAGATGACATCCAGGACGCTGAAGGAAAGGCATTGAGACTTTGACATGGGTGGGTTGGAGAACCTGGCAATTCCTCTCTTCTGAGGATACGAATTCTCAGTGATGTGAGGTGTCAAAGGACAGGATATAATATTCAGCAAGGTAGGGATGAACTGTATGTGTTAATCATTTCTTATTTCGAAGGAAGTACAAGGTACCTAGTCAAGATCCACCAAAATATGTCACTGGTCAGCAACATGTGAGGGAAAAAAACCTCTAAAGAACAAAATGAGTAGCCCAAAGTCAGCCCCACAGCTTCTAAGAAATGCAAAAACCCCTCTGATCTTTGAAAGGCCTGAAATTGTTAGCCTTTCCTCCTTAACTTCTTTGCAGGAGAAAGCAGGGTCCTTCTGTTCAGGAGACAGAAAACCAGTATCTAAAATTTATCTTGCCTTTTCATTAATTGAACTAACTGTGACCAGTATGCATAGATTGGTTTTCTGATAACCGCAGACCTATTAGCACTGAACCCATTTGCCACTGCTGTTACTGGGAACACAGAGAAAGACATGGGTAAGTCAAGACAGCCTGAAAAGTATGCTGTCATCTGATTGCACTGCATGCTCCTGAGCCCATCAAAACCTTTCTCCTGAAAACCTCCAGATTTTCCCAAATTGTCCCTTTCAAAGACAAAACAAGAGCCATAAAAAGTACCTAGGAGACAAAACTCTGCGTTGATTGGAAGCTGCCAGATTTTAGGAAATGGCAGTTTGTGTCCCCAGCTTCAATTCATTTCACTTGGCTTTAGCTGGAACACTGCTTCTGCCCCTTTCCCTTGCTGCAGAAGCTCAAGGCTAAGAGAAGAACATGTGTCCACAGGAAAATATCAGTTCTGCTTCTGTCAATAATATATTGGGACCTGGAAGGAATAACTAAGCAGGTGTGTGTGGATATGATTCATAAGCAGCTTATAAGAAGCTATCATTAAATATGTAATAATAGCACAGTGCTGGAAAAATGAGACAACTAGGTTGGTCAAGGATACAGGATTTATAGACTAGTGCTCTATGTAACATCCTTGAACTATGCTTTCTACGTTGGCTCTCCAACAATTTCATGTTTGTACTGGCAATTCTGTCATATGGTGCCCACATTTTCCTGGGATTTGAAAATACAAAGTCACCATAAAACCTCCAGTAGTGGATGGGGCAGGATGTTCTACACACAGCATTTGATATCTATCAGTGATCACTGGGACCAGAGAGGAAGTGGTTATTGAGAAATAGGGCTGCCTAGGCTGCTGATCTCCGCTTGGATTACAGCACTGGTGACAGGCAGTCTTTTTCAACACATTTGAGAGTCATCAGCAAACAAAAGAATTAGAAAGAGATCTTGTTCTTCTTGAGGGGCTTGTCCCAAGAGATAGCAGAGAGCGGGACTGTGGATCCTACATAGATGCCTTCTTTGTAACATTTCACAATGGTTCTTCCTGTGCGTTTTCTAGCAGCACCTGTTTTTGAGCAACAGAAACTAAAATCTGGCTGGTAAGGATCAATAGAGTGTTAGTAAAGCTGTGACATCGGTAGACGTGAAGACATGAACATACATTCTTAATAAAAGTTCCAGGTGTGACTCTTTATACCAGTAAAAGTTGAAACTGTGCTTAAAAATTAGTCAAGGAACTTTTGTATAGGTACTCAATTTACCTGTTCTGGTTCAAGTAGGAAAGGTTTAATATCATTTCTGTAGACTGTTTTCTTTCTATATGTGAGGCTTTCTAAGCTGCCTTTATCATCTTTTAAAACAGAGAGAAACAAGTTAGCATCTTCTTATTGTACTGATTTTAGAATGCAGGCACTTTATTGAGCTTCCACGCTTTCAAGAGTGGGGCCCCTGAATGCAACCCCTGCCAAGGGGCCTGGCCACCCGTGCAGAAGGCAGGCATGGTACGGTGCAGTCGTGCCGCCTTGGACCAAGCCTGTCTGGAGAAAGTGCCTGTCCCCCCTTGTCCAAGAGCTGCGCTTCCCCTCAGCCCCTTGCCCAGGGTCTTTGCCCGAGTTGTGCCGTGGCTTTCCTGCAGTGCTGCAGCTACCCCCACTCCTGCTGCTTCCTGACATCGACTCGCTTCTCCTGCTTTCCCTTTCTAGTTTCAACAATGCAGCTAATTAAACTATAGTCGTGCTACAATCAGACATCAGCCGATTTGCAGAGCAATCGAATCACATACTCTATGAACTGATGTATCTGCATCGTCATATTCATTCAGTGACCTTACCTCCTCGTCTCTCGTGTAGACTGCTAGTTCCAAACCCTTGCTGTCACAACTTTTTCCTCCTGACATATACTTAAGCAACTGCCTCCTCATCTGCCACCCTGAGACATTTGTTTCAATGCCCTTGTTGTACCCTGGGTTGCTGCTCTTCCTTGCCCCCTTACCCACTGTGCACAGTTAATAAGCCAAGAAAATCACCATAGCTTCATACCTTTTTCCTTTCATGGAAGCCTCACCTCCATTGAAGAAGCCTGTGCATCTCTGTAGTGAGGCCTGCCTTAGCACCTAAAAATCAGTGAGAGTGACCACAGTATTTTCTAAGGTGACTTAAATGAAAAATTAATATTCACGCTTTGAGAGTTATAAAGAAAATATAGGAAAAAAACCACGGCCCCAGCTACCCAAGTGGCAACCGCCAGCACACTGAGGACAGCATCTTTGGAAAGCTTTTCTGATGTACTCAGTGAGGCTCAACCATGTGGTGGGGTTCAAGCCACCATAGAGCCTTATTCATCCCTTTATTTAGCAAGACAGAAATTGGACTGGATGCAGAACAAGGAAAAGTGCTTGGTCCTTACAGTAGGTAATTTCTGAATTTATAATGTGCCATACACCTTGCACATAGCAAGACAAAAAAGTAACCATTGATAAGAAGGAAGGGTAGAAATAGTGGTACTGTACAATTTTTTAGATTCCAGTATGTGAAAGGAAATTTTTAATTGTTCACTTTTTCTTTTCCCTTCTGGAAAGCTGCGTGCCTGAATGGTTTCAATATGGATGAACGTTAAAAACAATGAGTCATCTATACCAGTTAATGTGCCCAACTGGGAGAGCCTGTGGCTGAAGCCAGGCATCCTGGTCTGTGCTAGACAGGTGGGATTTATGTCAGCTGTCTGGTGCAGAGTTGCATCAGGACCACAAAACATTGCCTGAGTTGAAATGTGTGGAATGAAGGCTCCCCACAGCAACACAGATGGGGCTGCAGGGGCTGTGGAGAGTAGTTCCAGGCAGACCCAAAACAGAGACACCAGGTGAAAAACTGTTTTTTTTTTTTTTAATTGCAGAAAATAACAGCTGAAAGGATCTTAAGGGTTTAAATGATTTCTAGATTATTGCAATGGCTGAACAAGTGTTTTTTGACTGAAGAAAGGCCAGAAAAGATGACCAAGTAACATCCAGCACTGGGATACTCATCTCAGGTTTTGGGTAAAATTCTGCCCAGAATAAGAGGCCATCTTAATATGTATCTACCTCTAACAGGCAGACCCTCTAGAGCTTCTTTAAATAAACCCAGGGTTATCAGGTTAATGCCCTTAAAAAAAGGTTTTGTTAAGAAAAAAGGAGAAGATTCTGCAGGATCTAAATGGAAAGTTTTGTTTGGGGCAGAAGTTCCAAGTATCAGAAAAGTATATTTTCTCAGTTATGTGTTTGTGGCAGCCTGCAGTTTAACCATGCCTTTGGCACCCCTAGTTAACCTATGAGAGCATACCCATCCCTTGGATATTATAGCTGTGCTCACTGGACAAGGATACAGTGATAATTCCTCTGTTTGATACTTAAAAAATGCCTATATGCACTATTAGCCAAATTATTGTCCCATTTAACTGTTTCTGCATGGCTTTGGCATTTTGTGCATTGTTTCTTTGGTTGATGTATATTACATCTGACTAGCTTTCAACGAATTGCAAGTTACTTTGTTTTTCTTTTAGTACCTACACCTTCAAAACCCAGATAGCTTGCTGACTCTCCTGCATTCTCTTATGCCTCTGTGTAGACTCCTTTCATGCTGCAAATACTGAGGGCAAACCCTCTTCTAATGTAGAAGTTAAGAAATCCTGAAAACACACCACAAGTGATGGGGTATGGCACAGAACACTGGAAACACTGCCTGGTTTGTATCTTGGAATGCATCCTGTGGTCTCCTGAACAGAATGTGAACTTGATGTATGCCTGAAAAAAACTGAATGGACTCTATAGAATCTATCAGATACAGTGAAAGTGTCACTGAAAGACAACATCTACTTTCCACAGGCTTGTTGTTAAAGCGTCTGCTTTAAGTATCTACACTTTAGGTTCTCAGCGCAATGTCATGTGGTGCTGCACCAGTAGTGTTTGCTGTTTTCTGCATTATCTCAAGAATATCTTTCTTTTTTTCATATATGCCTTCAAACAGTTGCCTCAAAACCTGGAAAATATTAGTAGTGAAAAGCTTCCCTTCCATTTTGCATATGTAAATCCATAGCCTTTTGTGGTTTTAGAGCATACATATTTGAAGATGGTTCTTACAGCTGTATTCAGAATGATAGCTAATTACATCCCCTCATCTCACAGGTATAATAGTCCTTGACTTAGCTATACTTTCAGAGAAAAAATCTGCAGAAGTAAATTAAAAAATGATACAGCAAGATCATTACTTCTGTTCATCCATCTAGAACATCCTGAGAGGATGACAAAAGATCTTGGAAGTCCATTAATTTGAAGGCACTGCTGATTTTCTCAGCACAAACAATTCATATTTCTATGAATACAGGAAAAAAAAAAAAAGATAGAATCATAGAATCATTTAGGTTGAAAAAGACTTTGAGATCACCAGGTCCAGCCATTAACCCAGGACTGCCAATTTCATCACTAAACCATGTCGCCAAGCCATCTACATATTTTTTTTAAATACCTCCAGTGATGGTGACTCAACCACCTCCCTGGGCAGCCTGTTCCAATGCTTGAACACCCTTTCAGTGCAGAAGGTTTCCCTAATATCCAATATAAACATCCCCTGAAGAAGGAGTGAATCACTTCTTGTAACTGCCTTAAGACTTCACAGGAGTTTGTGCTGGTGCAACATTTAATCTGCTTGTGAGAATCCCATGAGAAACAAAAAATGTACCTGAAGGGAGATGGTAAGCTTAGACACAGCTGCATAGCTTGCTGTATTTTGAGCATATATAGTTCAGAAATCAATAGGGGAAAATCTCTGTGACTTCTCATGCTTACTATAGACCATAAGCCAAAGTCAAACCAAAATGAACTCCATGGACTCAACAGGTTCTACTCAGAGCATTTCAAAACACAGGACATTTTCAGATTTGTAGTGGTTTGTGGCTATCTACCTAGTGACTTTCTGGTTCAACAAATTATGCCATATAAATAATCCAGTTTAAAAGTTCCAGCCTAATGCCATATGACCAACCCAATTTAAAAATCCATTTGTAATAACTTTGTAATTAATCAAATAGGTTTTTTAATTAAGAAATTAATTCAAATGTGATTACTGATTTATAAGCATTCTAACTCAGAGCCAACATATTTTTATTTTGTTTGCCTGAATTTATACTAGAGGTCAATTAATCCTGATCAAATTAAAGTCATTGTAATTTTGAGTAACAGCATGTATATGAGATCATGCCATTTAGCTTTAATGCAATTTAAACCGCTTTCATACTTCTTGTTAATTTGCATTATTTTTCTTCAGGGTCCATGTAGGTAAACCCTATACACAATTCTAAAGGTATTTACGCAGGATCTATGATTTATCTCAGTTTTGCCTAGAGGAGTGTGTGTGTGTGTGTGGGTGACACAGTATCAGAGCACTTACTCTTAAGTCAGAGAAAGGCAGAGGATGGAGATCTTTGTGTCTGGTTTTGGCATAGAAGAGGAGCTATGTTTTCACTGTCCTGCCTTTTATTTGCAGCTAGCATTTTTTTTTCCTTGCAGCTGAAGCCCCTAACAAAAGGAAAAGAATGAAATGAGACAAAAAAGCATCTGCTCTGCATGGAATTGGGCCAGTCCAGTCAAGTTTAAAGACTGAAACATTTGAGGGGTATGGAACTGGCAATTTACTAATGACTACAACTTATTAAAAAGGCATGAAAAGCTCCCTAATTACATATTTGGATGCTAAGTAGCCATTCTCAGCCTCAGAGACAGCATGACTTTCTCTTCCAGTCTTGTCCCAGACCACACATTAAAGAAAACAGGCATCATAAAGGGCCAGGCATTTTAGATGCTAGGAACTTAAATACTGTAAAAGAATTAACCGAACTCTTACTTGAGACTTTAGGCTACTCTCTCGTTTAACTCTTACTGAAGGCTGAAAAATTTTGGTCATCTTACAGTATATCCATTTATAAATCTGTAGTAAATTTCCCTGAAATTACCATATATCCTAAGCCGTTCAAAAACAACACAGTACATTAATGCCAGACACCTTGCCTACCCCACCAGACTAAGATCACTGGATTATTACTTTTAAACATCAATTATACTGAGAAACTCAAACAAACCCTGAAAAGCTCACGAACACAAAGTCATGTTGACCACAGCCTTAATTCAGCTTCCTTGTGGGTATTAATTATAAAAGAGTCTTTAATTACATGAGCATAGACTCTTTTTTTTTTTTTTTTTTTTTTTTTTTTCCCCCCACAGGAACCCTGTCTCATTTAGTGCAAAAGTACAATGGGGCTCAGCACAGGGAATTAATTCTATTTACAATTCCTATTATAAAAATTACTCAGTGCCTTTATTTACTGCATATCATCCAAAGCCAGGGCTAAATAGAAAATTACTAATTTCCTCATGAGGTTTTTTTTTCTTAAATAATGTATTGACCTGTTGTCAGACTGCTCCACAAACACTCTTGAATTCATGTGAAAAAGACACCTTTGAAAGATGGTATTAATGTTATTATCCCAGAATCCCAGAGTGGTCAGGGTTGGGAGGGACCTCTGGAGATCATCTAGTCCAACCCCCTGCTAGAGCAGGTTCACCTAGAGCAGGTTGCACAGGATCGTGTCCAGGAGGGTTTTGAATGTCTCCAGAGAAGACATTATAGGTCCCAGTTTTTCAGGATTTACTCTTTTCTGTCCCCAACCATGAAGTAACGCAAGTATTTTCTCTGGAAGTGATGGAGTCATTGTGTATGCACTGTACAGCTGAATCGTACAAAGCTGTGTATTACACAAAGTCCGGGATAACCTCCATGTTTTGGGTTTGCAGTGCGTGAGCAAACCACCTGCCTAAAGCACAGATACAACCCAGCCCTTTCAGACACATCCTACCCTAAGCAGAAGCACAGAGGCCCTGCATGCAGTGCACTGTTTTTCTCTGTTTCACAGGCAAGGAAATGATATACAGATAATAACACTGTCAGAAAAAGCGAGTCTATTCAGTGCATTGCTGCTGGTTACAAAATTTAAAATCCAAAATATCCTCACTAAGCAAGCACACAATTTAAATCAACCTCTGTCTCTGCAGCAAGTATTTAAATACAGTATATGTGTAAACCCCAAGCAAAATAAAGCTGATGCTGTATTTTTATGTCAACAGCTCCACATCTGTATGAGTATTTAATATACAACTATTTATTTTGCTAAAGCAACAGTTAGAGAACAGTAACGTCTTATGATAACTGCTAACCCTGTGTGTAAAATTCACACAAACCTGGCTGTGCTCTTTGAATGGACATACGCAAACTGGTAGCAGCCTTTCAAGGAAGAGAAACAGACAAGATTTCTGTGGCTAGTCATTCATATTCATCAACCAATATTTCAATGCAGCTGAAAACAGTACACATGAGACCCATCTCATGTAATCTCAGTCATCTGGAAGATAGGTGTCTAGCTGAAGTTATCCTTCCAGACTCCCTCCATCATCAGTGGGCATGGGAACTTCCCAGGAATGCTTCATCCCACCTGTTCTAGCTTAAATGCAGGCTATACTACAACCAGTCAAACTATATGAAACACAGTCTGTACAAGCTGACTACAGTCAATTAAATTAGGATCTGAAAAGTGGTTTCTGGCTTTTTTGAAACTACAGAATAGTGAGTGCCTACATTGCATATAATCCAGAAGAGCTCAGCTCTCCTACCAATGCAATTCCATTCACAAAGAAGATGGTGACACCACCAAGGCTGTTTGCTGCAGCATCATTTACCTTTAAAGTCTCCCATCAAAGGGAGACCCAGGCACACTTAAATCCTGAGATGAGGTTGCAAGCACAATTTGAAGCACGGTGGCTGCACTAGTACCTTATTTCATTTATAGCAAAAAAAGGACTGAGTAACCGAGCCTTTCCTTGCCACAGGGGTGACTACATTATGTAAAATAATAATAAAAAAAAAAATCTAAGACAATACTGAGAAAGGATACTTAACACAAGAATAAAATCTCAGTGCCATAACCCTTCCCCCTACACACATATCTCTAAGGATTCCTACATCCTCTTCCACAGAGACAACTTGGGAGCTGTAAAAGGAAAGGTAGATGGGTCAATTGGCAAGCAGTGCTCCTAATTTTGTTAGAAAAGCTGTCACTGAAGTTCAGGCATTTTGCACACAGTCTGCATACATTTTCAGTTTTCCCAGAAAATCCAGACTTTGTCAGTCATAGAAGACACATGACACAGAGGTGGAGCAATGACATGGGGCTAAGTTCCAGCTTAGTGCCTCCAAGTAGAGAGGGGTCAAATAAAAAACCCTAAGTCATTCACATATGGCCAGGCACAATCTGAAGACAACACTCATTTTCTGGAGAATGCTTCAATAAACCTGAACAAAAGCCATATACTATTAAACCAACAGAGGCATAAACACCAACTTCTGTTTCAGCTGATAGAAGGACAATGAAGAAATAATAGTACAACTCACAAGTGTTGTAGGGAAAAAGGCTAAAGATTATAAAGGTATTTTTATTCTTGGCTGACACTTCTATCAACTGGAGCCAAAAATCACAAGAAAAAGAATAGCTCCTTTCCTTTATCCACATAAAAGGATTCTGTGCTGAGCAGCACTTAAGAAAAATGATCAGATTGTGATTATATAACCCTAGAATGAACTTGGTGACCAGTATAGTCATGTCAAATTAGGATGCATTATTCAAGCAGCAGGGAAGGATGAAAGTGTTTACCATCAGATATAAAACCCCTGCATTTCCCTTTCTTCTAACCTGTTCTCTTCTCTTTCTTTTGCTGGCTATGTTGGTGGGCTGGCTCACTTACTGTACCAGATCTTCTTCAAAACAGAGAAATTATCAGTAACAGATGGTGATGGTAACTGAAAAGAACAGGAAAGACATCCAGTCATTATTTCTCCCATCTGCCTTTACTAGAAGCTTCCATCTTCTGCCCCTGTCAAGAAGCTGGTTTAACTCTTGCTCCTCTTGTCCCCAGACCTCTGCCTGTTCTTTCCTTCTTTCCTTCTTATCAGGGTTTCCATTCTGATTTTTTACCAGGGGCTCTTCCCCTGACCCCATTCTCAATTTCTCTGTCATCTTTTTTTAACTTCTTTTCATTAAAATGCATAGCATGGTGCCCATCAACGTCTAGACCACACCTTGTCACCCTTTTTTGTGTTGATTAGATTAAAAAAAAAAAAAAAAGGCAGTGTAATGGAAGAAATAGATGCCATTGCGCTGCATGAATGAAACACAAGATGAGGCTAAAGTGGTCATAAGCAGTGTAAGTTTTTAGATGCAACTTAACCACATCTAATTAGTATAATGCAAATCAATTGTTACATTATTCAGGTATATTTTGTGCCACAGTTATTCTTACTGTCTCAAAATTACTGACCATATCATGACAGCTAGCAAGTGTAATTTTTGACCACTTCACAGTTTTGAAAACCAAGAAAAACAAAATTTAAGGCCCACAAAACCAGAATGCAAAACACAGCTTTGGCTTTACTAAACTGAGCACCACAGCGCTTGTTCCCATCCCATATGAATTTTTTACTACAGTTTTTACCCTCCATCTGAAGATGTTCATTTAAATATTTTCAACAGTATTTAATTCCTCTGTCAAGTCAGTTTAGATCATCTTGTTCCTTTTCTCAATCAGTCATTAACAATTAAATATAATTAGACAGGTTATCTGCCTTGATACTAAGGAATTACACGAGGACTTTCAAACACATATACAGAGGAAAATCACCTTTTCACCTACTTTTTTGTAGTAAGAACTTGTCAGTAGAAATAAGCTTTTCAAGCCTTGGGTAAATATGTTTCTCAGATAACGTGATTGCTTGATTACAGAAGTGAGGTAAAAGACTTTCCACGGCACAGACCAGCTCCCTTTTGGACATCTTTAAAAGATTCACTGGCTGGCTTACCATTAATATATGATAGAAGCCACATTAAAAATTGCATCCTTCTTGAGGATAAGTAATTCAATGAACTGGTGAACATTACTGTGTTACCAGAGACCTGAAGCCACAGTCCTGTTAAAAATATTGCAATACAACCTTAGCTTTTCATTGCAAATAATCTTATTTTACCTGTATTTGCTTTTTAAAATATTCCATCCAGAAATCAGAACTACCCAAACAAAAGACTGTTGCTGGGATGAAAGCACATTTGTTTTTCCTCTCCTCTGCACTAAATTCTGCATTGACCCTAACTGTCCGGCTTCTCCCTATATACTCTCAAGGGAAAGAAATGGTTTTCTTTGGGGAATGATTTTGCACACTCAGCTTAGGATTCTGCTCAGAATGTTTCTGGGGAGGGGCATCCACCTTTCTCTTTGGACTCTGGCAAAGGTCTCAGTTCCTAACTCATTCACACTCTGTTGGCACAGTATGCCTTTTTCAAGGGGAAGTGGAATGCGTGGGGCCACACTAAACAATACGGAACATGCAGATATCTTGCTTCATTTTTAAAGACAGGGGATGCTTATAGGCAAACCACCCCCTCTTAACTCTGAATATGAAATTGTTTCTTTGAGAGGAAACCTACCTATGCCTGAATTATTCAGAATCTTTTCCCTAATATTAAACACCAACATTTAACATTTCAGCATATCCTTCTCCTTAGAACACCAGTAGAAACTGGCAACTGTTCCTCAACCCAGAAACAGTCTGCCATCTGTTTGGAAGACATTTCTCCTTCATGCATGCTTTTGTGTTGTCTTTTCTTTATTCTATAGAAGCTCTTTGTGCGGTCAGCAGCACACAGCACACTTGTGCAACAGTTGGCTGCTCCAGAGAGAAATCACACCCCACCAGTGACAGAAGGCAGTGCAATGCAATTTCAAGGAGTAAGCCTGAGCATTTCTAGCTGGAAAGGCAGCCACTTGTTGGCCAGGTCTAAACAAAATCTTACCCACAATCTCACCCTCCTCACTCCCACCTTCTTTTTTGTTTGTTTGTTTGTTTGTTTGTTTGTTTTTTGGTTTTTTTTGTTTTGTTTTTTTGCACTTGCAATGCTTTCCTTGGCACCTTCTGACATTCCACCAGACTGAGAGCTGAGCAGCACCTCACTAATGTATTACCTGATTACACTAAGTACTTTCACATGTGGAATTTTGCACAACCAGTATTCAACTAGTGACAGAAACAAATAGGGTATTAATTAACAACACAGTGATTAAAGACTTAGGATTCCGACATCTGTAATAAATGTTCCAAAGATAGTGTCTTTGCATGGGGGATCTGTAAATCAGGGTGCTTGCAAAATGAGCTCTGCTCTTTCTCAGCTCATTGCCATTCGCTGAGTACTAACGAGGTTAACAAGGCAGAGCTGAAGCATTTGAATCAACCCTTACTTTTTCAGAGGACTTAATGAATCATGAGCAGACCATTCATATCATGTGTTTTGCAGCAATAAGGGAAGTTGATTAAGCAGTTTACTTACCCCAGTGTATGAAAGTCACAGTATATCAGAGGGAACCCAATCAGTTACATGAGAGATATTTTTATTTCCTTCTCAACATCCAATTTGATTATCTCATTATGTTTCACCACACTTTGTCTAACTTAGCAATTTGCTTCTAGGTAATTTCATTCCTTTTTTTGCTCACTGTTAAAAAACAGTGACAGGTCAGATGGAAATTCTTTCTCCAACAGGCCTTCAGTTCAGAGATGTAGTTGATTAAAATGTCATATATGTAACAAAAATATTGGCATTCAGTCAAAATCTGACAAATTAGTTACGGCTCGTCTAATCCACATTCAACTATAAATCATGATTTACCAAATACGCTCACCTAACAAAAGGTATTTGATTTCTTAATGAATTCCCTCTATTTGGTGCTCTCATAATATACAGGCATATATGGATTTAAGTTTTTTCATTTCCTTCCTGAAAGAATATTTCAGCATGTTAATGTATACGCAAATCCTGGTAATCCTGAAAGCTGTTTGGGCTTTATTTTTCTTTCAAATTATATTTGCTCTAATTTGTCCCCATTTTCTTTATGTTATACACAGCTTGGTTCATGGATTTACAAGAACAGGCAAATAGTGAAAATGGCACATCATCTCAAAGAAAATAGTGGAAATAGGCAGAAGACCAAGACTGTAAAAAGATATTTTTAAAATCAAAGTTATTAACATCCTATTATTAACTTTAAGGGTCTTAAAGTTCCCTTGAGAAATAGTTAAAATAGACTCCTCATCAAGCCAATAAAGGTAAAGTTGGCAACGGTTAGGGACAATTACAGAGAGGTACTTCAGAGACTTTTTTTTCTAGTGCTTCTACCATGTGAAGACTGTATGAATCCTGGAATTGTAACCCCATAGAAACTCAAGTGCCTTTGCATCTGTTAGGACCACTTTCAGATTTGTGTCCTATGTACAATGGAGATGTGAAACTCAATCTGTAACGTTAATAGGATCAAATGGGGATGCTTAATCCTATGAAACAGGCAGTGACCATTTGAATACTCTCTTGAACCTTCATGGCTCTTGCTAAGGTCTTGACCTTTATCTTCTTACAATAAAGTCTGCTAACCAAAGGCATCTTGTTTCTCTCTCTATATATATTATATTAAACTAGATACATATTAGTTTCCCTATCAGGTGATATCAGAACCAAGAATGTGTGACAAGCAAAACGTGCCTCTTTTACCCAGAAATTCTGGTCTTTTTTGGTGCTACTAATTTTCCAAAGGAAAATTAACAACCACATAGCACTATTTTTCAAGATAAACCACGCCTGAAAACAGTTTTTTTCTAGCAGAACAGACATCTTGTGCCTGATGCCTTGACCAACTATATCCCTGAAAACATGGAGGGGGGGGGGGGGGTGTTGTGTGCAAAATGAAACAAAAACAACAGCAATTGAAGTGGTTATTTGGAGAAACCTGTTTATGGAACTCATACACTTGCCCTAATACAAGAAAACAAGTGATGAAAACGTGTGTAACAGAGAATGTGTCTTGCTGCAGCCTTTTCTGCTGGCAGTGCTCCTAGCGTGTACACACCAAAGACCATGGAAGGTATTAAGAGTTAACAACCGAACTTTGACTCAACAATAGGTTTGCTAAGGAAGTTGACTAAAGTTGATTAAAGATAACTCCTTCTCCAAATGTCTCTTTAGCGGGCAGATGTTTAGTGAATGGAAAATTCCTAGACACAAAATACCCAGACAGGAAGCTATGTGTGAGGGAAGAAAGGGGTCCAGAAGCACTGGGGTTTTCTGTTGAGGAGGGCAGAGAGGTTTGGATTATGTGAGGTACTTGCCAAAGTTAAGCTTAGCCAGAACATATCCATAGTTTGGAAGTCAAGAGAACACTGCAGAATAAAGATCATGAGCAATCTTTATCCAAATAATGCTGTCGAGCAGTGAGAAAAATGAATTAACTATCCTCTATAGTTTGTTATTTTTATGTCACAGAGAGAGAATAGCAGTTCAGAATCCTGGGCACAATCTGCTCATCATCAGCTATGGTCACTCCGGTGTCCCTGAAGAAGGATATTAGCCAGAGCAGCCATACACCTGCATTTCTGGAACAGGACATGTTTAAGCTCCTGGGGATACTTGGAGTCCAAATCAGTCTGGGGACCTAAGACAAACTGTCCTCGGCTGCAACTGCCCATTTCCAGAAAGTGATACCACAGAGGACACTCTGCCAAGGAAATGTGCCTGAGAAGCCTAGTAAAGAACCAGTGCTAAGGACCTCATGTGCTTCAGGGGAACTGATGGCACAGGTCTGACCTTGGTAGCGCTGGGGCCAAGGAATAAGGATTTTGAATTGCAAGCAGTGAGGACAAGGCAGTTGAGGACCTATAAGCAGTGATACATCAAGAGCTGGATTTGGGAAAAGTGGTTGTTCTCATTTCTTTGATTTTGATGCCAATAGACCTAAGAATTTCTTGTCTATCACATAGGCAATAAATGGCCCTATAGGTAGCAGACAATACATTGTCTATTTGAGAGACACCGAATGCTGCCAGGTTCTAGCTGAGTTTCCACCTGCATCAATAAGCTCTAACTTGAGAATTAAAAATATAAGCTGGCATACCCATGCTTGACAGGTGAGTCACTCCCATCTTAGTGTATGGAGGCTTGAGACCTAACAGCGTAGCAAGTGGCCAACTCTGCATCAACATTTTCTCACTCGTTTTTAAGCAAAAATAAATCAGCCGTCATTGTCTCCCTCTCCTTTGAGCCACATATTCCCAGTTATTTCCTTCCTATATCTCTTCTCCTCTTTGATGGCAATGTTAGTATGTTTTTCAACTCTTTTGCTCCATTTGGTGTTTCTTTTATGTACTCTCCAGTGCTTTCTTTTTCTGCCGCTATCCACTCCTCATTTTACCAGTTGCCTCTGTTGCATTCTGTTCTTCCTGACTCAACCTGTCAGTGCTACTGCCAGCTCCACAGATCTTTTTCTCAGAGAATGTCCAAAATACACACAGCCTTCTTGTAAATGTTATGCTCTTTTTTCATTTGGGTCTTTCTCTGACATCTACTTCTCTTTTTTTCTGGGGTGTTTTTCTAATCAAAGCAAAATGACTGTCTTGTTAAAAAAATTATCTCATCTTAGAATCTGAGCCATTTCAGGATAAAAATGAAATAAAGAAGAAAACAGCTTGAGGTCCCCAGGAGTCATAACAGGCCAAAAGCTTAAACAGAAACCTCATTTTTGTGCTGTGTGGTCTTTGTTCTCCCTTAAACTCCATGGGACAAACTCCCTGATGTGGCCGAAACACAGCATCTCATGATTGGCAGGTCAGAGCATCTTCTTGCAGAGTGCACCACACCCACAGAACTGGACAGCTGTCAAGTCACCTCTGGGAAACAGCCCAACTAACATCTTAGATTTAGGCCAGTGTTTTCCAGCTGCAGGTCATGACCTCACACAGGCTGGGGTCAAGACAGGGTTCACATGGGGTCAGAAAGTGTTAGAAAAAGCTAAAGAAATATTCAAGCTTAAGGATTTCTGTTCAGTTTTCTCCCAGTTGGGGGTGGGGTGGGTGGGGGGGGGGTGGGGGCGGGAAGGAGAAGATCTGTGCACAAACAAATGATCCAAGGAGGCTGATTGTTTCAGAAATTCTGACTTGAAATACTGAGAATTCCACACTTGAGAAAAATAAGATGGTTCTGTGCTCGTGTGCAGGAGGAATTCTTTGTCTGTGCACTTTTAAATTTTTTTTTTGCTTTTCTTTTTTAAAATATATTAGTTTGAAACTAGCCAGAAGTCTGGAAAGGTTTCAGTAACCTTAGAAGGCAGACTAGCAAGCAAACACAAGACACATCAGCCTGAGCATCCTAGTAATAATAGTACCTGGCTTTCATCAGAAGAATTTGAAAGGGTTCCCAATAGTGAAAGCATTTATACTTCCAGTAGAGTAAAAGGAGGTTTTCATTATCCACATGTTACAGAGAGCCTGGCTGGGTGACTTGCTCAATGACGTGCAAAAGTTCTGTGGCAGAGTTGAAAGCTGAGTCCAAAATCAAATCTTTACTAAGTTAATGCCCTTGCCGCAGGACTTTTCTGTGCTGAGTCCTGAAAAAATGCATTTTCAATCATATGGATATCACCAGCACCTATGTAATTAGAATTGTGCAATTACAGGAGCATTGCAACAGACCTTGGGGTCATGAAAGGTGTGAGAGGGATTAATCCAATGACTGATTTTTTTTTGATCTTGCACAAATAATACAGATACAGTCATAGACAGTGATTTGGAAATACAATTTCATCCCTAAAGGGAATACCTGCAAACTATTGCCCACGCTTGATTGTAAAGATCAAATTCGGTGGCTGCTTTTTGTCTTTCTGGAGCAGGTTGCCAGTCAAACCAAAAATGTTATTACAGACATTATCATTCCTACTAACAGCAACAGTAGTGAAATTGCCAAAACTCTTTCCTACATGGGCCACCCTGTAGCCCCTTTGCTGGTTACTGAAGCTTTTGCTAACCTAAGACAGACTGAAACTTGGGAACTGATGTGGCGTGGGGCAACAGACCATGCTGAGGAGCCGTCTTCCAGCCATGAAGCCAAGAGGGGCTTGTGAGCAGCTCCAGCATGGCCTTCCTTGTGTGTGCAACCCGGAGCAAGACGTGCAGCATGGACCTTGTCTACAAAAAGACAAAACCTCTTCAACAACATTTCTGAATTTGAGTAAACTGCAGTGACAGCAAGACTTACTATCCATAGGGGATCAGCTCACCACGACCACAGCTCCTTGGAGCAGGGACTAACCAGCACCAGAATGAGCCTGCATTGATTACAATACAAGATACTTTCAGTTAGCTGATATTTGGCACTGGTTCATCAACCCAGCTGCTGGCACAATCCTGTTTTCTTGTGTAGATAAGAACTTGGCCTCACCCATTACAGACTGACATGTTAGCTGGGAAAAGTTCATTTATTGCTTTCACATCGTTGCTTTAGCTATCCTTGGATAAACTGGCTACACAATTTAAGAGTTGATAGTTTTCTGCTTTCAGTATTTTCTTGATATCTGCATTCTTTGTACTTTCCTACTCACTTTAAATATTTCCTTATTTCCTTAAAAATTTTCTAAAAAGTGGGAACTTGTAGTAATTTTCTTCATGCCATTTCCTAGTGATGAAACAAATCATGCAAGTAGCTTTCTATGTAAGACTAAGCCTGTTACAAGCTCACAGATTCTCTCACTGTTTCCCCCCTTGAGTTTGGGAAGCTTATCTGTTTACAATCATCACCTCTGTTTCTGCAAGGGAAGGTTGGGAAGCCTGGGACTTGCCAAAAATATTTATGCATGTGCTGAGTGGGGTGGAGTAGGAATGGATAAATACTGGGAACATTTTGGTTACAGAGCTCTTAGAAAACTGTTAATAGGATGATGAAAACTTGATCTCATAGATCTGATACACTCTACTGGGCTATTTTGCAAGGTTTCTTTGTGTATGGCAATTATTAAGTCCCATCAAAATACCTGTAAAATTTTCACCTGCTAGAAACAAAGTCATGTTTCTTTGCCTAGACAACTACAATGATAAAGGTTCTTAAAAATATCTGCCTAGAGACACCCTAGACTCGCTTAGTATCTAAGATCTTTTACCCTGGTAGGCATGAAACAGGTTGTATTGAAGCCCTGTGCCCTTCTGGAAAACAGGCTAGAAGCCAGCTGAGGTGTCCCAGGGCATCTTAAATGGAACTACAAACCCTTTGTTTCTGTGGTAATTGAATCCCACATATATTTTTCTTGTTTGTTTGTTTGTTTTTTTCTTTTTCAATAACAGAATGAAGTATATTATGGCTCTTGAATTCATCATTGTAGGTTCTTGTCTGTGTGCACATTTATAAACAACATGAGGGCATTGCACAGCAGCAGCAGCTTGAAGAAAAATGATGGCATGTAGCACAGGCTTACCTGGCAATAGAGAAACTCATCAGACCTCTTAACTGTTCATTTTCCAAGATCTGGATTTTTTTAAATGTGAAAGTTTGTTTAGCATGTGTAATGTCAAGAGCTAGGTGTTTGAAAAAGACTTGATGTTGAGTTGTAGCTAACTGTTTGTTCTGGAAGGTACTAGTAACATATATATATGTATATAACTATATAATTTTATGTACTTTTATATATACATCACATATATTTAGATGTGGCAGCTCATCAGCTGAGTTGCACTCTTCTTCTAGAAGGGGGAGTTTGAGTAAGCACAAGCTCAAAGTTTCTGTTAAATATCAGACCTAGGTAGTCAAGACAGGGAAAAGTATAGTACAGAAATATAGAGATGGCAGGCACTATAAAAAGACACACTTGCAGCTCACGCCTCTCTCTCCTCTGTGACTATGTATGAAATCTCCACTGTTACTTAGCTGCATGCTACTTGGCTTCAGAAATCTGCAGCCAGAGCAAAAGGAGATTCCAGAGGTGCAGATACCTTCTGAGATACAGAAGCACCTTCGTTCAAGACCACTCCTAATGCTGAATGATATACAACAGGGTAACAAGCATGTGGTTGTAGGGAGCCATGAGCTGGGTAAAATACATAAGACTTCAGGATTTCTAGAGGAAGTAGTGAGTGGAATGATTTCAAGTTTTCTTCCAGTTTTTAAGCAAAATCATATTTGGAGAGAGATCTTGGCTCAGCATTTCTTTATTTTCCTTCATCTGGGAGGAAAGGGCAGCTCAACTATCTTGCTGGAATATAAACAGGATCTGAGAGGATAAATGGTCAGTTTTCCAGATGGGCTAATGGTTTTCTATGTTCCCTACCTACCTGATACACTCACAGGAATTAGGCCAAGAGGCAGGATCCTGAGTAAATTCTGTCCCCAGTGAAATCAAGGCAAAAGTTTTATAGGGTGGAGATATCAAAGGTAATCTCAAATTGTCTGGACAATGAGAGGATCTCCAGACTCAAGTGTGTTGTGAAGTCTGACTTCATGCAGCTGTAAATGAAGAAATAAAGAGGAGATGTACCCACTTGACAGAAGATAGTTTTGGTTTGTTTTTTTTTTTTTTTTTTGTTTTTTGTTTTTATAGGTCTGACAGCCTCATTTCTACAAAGAGCAGAGCTAACACAATTATAAACACAGAAAAAAGGCTTCTCAAACTATTCTAGCCAAAGCTACGTTTAAAAGGTATTACAATGGGTGTTAGGCTCAATCAGTAATTATCTGGATCTAGGCAATAAATAAATAGCAGTCCATTTAATTACAAATCTGTGATAGAACTCATGGAAAGAAAAGAAATATGTCTTGAGCTAAGTAATGCTCAAAAATTTACAAACAAGAGAAAGATAAGCAGAATCAGATCATCTTCAAGTACTATGAGGAGTTAAACTATGGTTTATTCCCTAGGCAGGGTTAAAAACAGTAACAAATCTAAACCCGTTTTCCTGGGAAACAAAAGTTTTTTGAAAAGCATATGAAATACATATTGCATAAACATTCCTGATACCTAATTGCAAAGAGCGCAATTGCCAGGCATGGTGATTTAAAATTGCTCAGTTTCCTTGTGTCAGCAGAATTCTCATAAACACAGGCATGCCCAATACATTGACTGTGTGATTTCATACAAAACCATGATTATCCTTGAGCTCTAAGTCTGTAAACAAGAGTTATATAAATGGCACAATTTCATGCAATGTTTTATCCGAAGCAGTTGGCAGCTGTGCACTTACCCACACCAGCCCATCTATCAACAAGTCTAAGCCTTTTCAAATACAAGACTTGCATTACAGAAAATATTTTAAACCTAAAATTATCTCTGTCTTCTCAGCTCTGTCCTTGGATTGGTCTGAGCAAGTGCTGGTCCTATGTCTTGTACTGTGAAGCATACAAGTAGGCATCGTCGCTATAGCACAGCTATCAAAAAGCATTGACTAATTCAGGTAGCGCTTGTCAACAGTATGTGTGTGTCTCAGCCCTGAATGTGGCTCTGGTGAGAGACATTCAATTGACACTTCACCTCTATTCATCCACAGGATGGGGAGTGGAGAGACACAGATAACATTTCTCCACAGTCTAATCTGTACCATCTCTGGAAATGACAATGTCCAGCGGCCACCAAAGTCTCAGGAAAATCTACCCCTGATTTCAGTGACCATTGGTTTGGTCTGCAGTCACTCAGTTGTTGAACCCTGCTGCTAGAAATGACAACAAAGGTACCAGGTGTGAAGATGGGTTTCATACCATCTTGCAGATGTGGGTCCAACAGGAACTCAAGTGAGGCTGTGACTACTTAATAATTCATTTCAGATAGGCTACTCTAGACCATTGCTTGTCCACGTGCTTAATTTGACAACTAAAACGCATTGATACTTGAAGGTTTCTCCATTTATTTTCAAGTACTCCAAACATGCACTATGCTTTCTCTTTCCCCCTTGTTTTTCTTCTTACTATGTGACCCATGGTTAATCTTAGTTTCTTAGTGAAGACAAGCCCAAATACTGCAGATTGCTGTGATGTTAAAACTGGCTCCACTGTGAACACTTGAAGTTACTAATAAAAATTCTAAGCCAATAAAATGTTGTTTAATTTAAGTAACTTAAAACTAAGCTCAAAACACAGAGAAGGGAGATTCCTCTCTTGCCTCCATAAAACTGTTCCACAGTTGTACTATCAAGGAAGATAAAGGGAAGATATTTCACTCCCTATGTCTTTACTCCAGTAGGTCTTTTTTTCTCTTACGGAGAAACACAAGTGAGCCTTTAATACCAGCCAAATCCAGCCATGAGGCAGCACAAGAAACTCTGGTTCATACTGCTGTCTCAGCAGAACTTTATCTGTTTAAAAATTTTCAGTTGAGCCTGCAGCAGGGCAAGAAATTATTTTTCTGTGAAAAAATGATCATAAAAATAATAAAAAAAAGGTTTTTAAATTAAAAAAAGCAAATTTATTTTCCAACAGCCAACCTCCCAACTGTCGAACCTGTGAGTGAAAAAACCAGAAAAAGGGTTTTCCACAGAGTTTTGACAAACATCAATAACAGTTTATACAGAAATATCTACTCTTGTAAAGAAAAGACAATAAAACACAGAAGATCTGGTTGTACATTAAAAATATTTCATAAGCTGTTCTTCAGATCTTTTTTGTGTCTCATTTCCATGTCTGTTAGAAACTTAAAAAGGAATGAGGAAGAAAGTGCTGTAAATTTTCAGAGAATTAAAGCCAAAAAGCCTTTAATGACAGCTAAGGCTGTGTGGTAGTTGTGCAGGTAGTGCGTGGTCTGTCCTGTTTTTTCCAAGATACAACCAGCACGTAACAGAAGAGGAAACTGGGGCAGCACTGGGGAAAGCCTAGAAGTAGCAGTCATACAGAACTTAAGAACTTCCCTGAATGTTGCTATTTTTCTTGCGTGGCTAAACCCACAGCTGGTGTAAATCACCTCCTCAGGGGAAGAGCAAGTATCACAGTGTATTTTAGTCTTACGGCAAAGACAAGCTCTTGCAGCAGAAAAAAAGTCAAATGTGTATAAAGCTTGTTTCACAACTCATCCTGCCATAGATTTCCAGTTTACTAAGTCAACTAATCTTTCTGTTCCTCGATTTTCCCTTTGAAATATTTGAAGGATGTTATATATATTATATATTAGCTCCTAGAAGTGAAACCAGGAAAAGCATAACTGTAAGATTTCTGACACTACCCAATACTAGGCAAGAGAGGCAAATGAGACTTGCATAAATCATCAGGCTCACTGGCTGGGAATGGGCCTTGGAGGGGGCTTTCTTCCTCAGGCAGAACAGCCATTTGCTCAGCACAGTCTTGGCTTGGCTACTTTTCTTCGGGCTTCGCATTGCTGGGCTATTGCATTCCTAGTCCTGGATCTCTTCCATAACAGAAATAGTTGATCATGCATAATTTGCAAAAGTACATCATGGTTTAGTCTTCCTGTCTACTAGGGACAGTGTCTGGCAAGCAAAAAGATCTGGAGGTGAGGATCTCTGGGTTGTGCGAATATGCACACATGTGCCGGAAGGAGAAGGGGCTTCAGAAAACGTCAGCTCTTGGGAGTAACTTCTGGAAAGATTTCCAGGACTTGGAATCTGTCATGATTAAAACCAGTTGTTCTCTTTCTTATCTTCTGTCAAACTTGAGAAGTGTAATGACAGCTCTTAAAGATCGCACTCTCCAAGGATTGGGAATGCTCAGAGTGGCACGTGAGCCAAAGAGAGTGAGGGAGATAAAAAAAAAACCAACAACCAAAAACCAGGAGCAAAGGTTCCTTTCTGAATATCACAGGACTGTGGGCATGCTTTGCTTTGCCCCCCAACTAATGATATAAAAATGTATTATCCTCGAACATGTTAGAGTGAAAATCTACAAGGCGTCTACTGATATTAATATCACAAACATTGCACTGTGCTCCAAAATTAACATTTTTGGCTCATACTGTGAAAAGTCAGCTTAGAAAATAGGAGTACTCCATTGTGGTAGCCTTTAATCGTCATAGGTGTCCATGCATTGCGCACATACACACTCCCACACAAACAAATCTGTTTAGTGACTGCCTCCAAAACAGGGTCTTTGGAAAGGTTACCACTCCACCATATGTAAGACTTTGATTTATAGTTATATTTTTCACAGCATGATACACATTGTTGGTGAACTGAGGCTGTGATAAAATCGTAGAGGTGTAAAGTTTCACTGGCTGGATGGTAAAGAGCGAGTCAGAGAGAGTGTAATGCGAGTTGAGAGCTGCTCTCCAAATGAATGAACTTGTATTGTGGATCTGGTTACAGCCGGCACACTGCCCTAATCCATCAACAGCAAGTTCACTTACAAACCAGCCTTTGTTTTTAATCCATGAGCCTTTGGGGATTCACTATAATCAAATGACCAATCAGAGGAACACATTAGAGGAAAAAAAGATTGCTACAGTGAAGTTTACTTTCAGCCACAAACTCTCCCTCAAAACCCCCCAGGTAATGCAGATAACAGTATAATGCACAGCATTAAGCTTACAGGCATTAAAAACTCCATGAGCTGAAAGTTAAGACATGGCAAACCAGATCTCGTTACTTTCTGGGGGTGCTTCTCCAAGGCTCAAGCAGGCTTTGATTTCTAACCATGGGTGCTCGTGGCACGGACACGTTACCGATGGAAGACAGCCACTGGGACTGTGATCGCTACGGCTCACTTGGAGTTTTCTCCTGTTTTGAACAAACGAAAAGAATGTCCTGGATTTTGCAATTAAAATGTGTCAAGCTGAAATAACATATGTTCCTTGGCAAGGGCGTGATATTAAGCTTTGGGGTGTGTCTATGTATACATAAACAAATGCTTTTATTTTAAAATGTCTCTGTGTGTTTTATTCTTTCTCAGCTTAGCATAAACAAAGAGTAACCTTTAGGCTATTTTTCCTTGCAGAAGACTAGGTCGAGCATCCACCACTGCCCGACAGCCCACATTAGGATGGCAGACACATCCATAAAGACGGAAAAGCGAACAGACCACAGTTCCCATGTTAGTACCATAATATTTTGTTTTCTACTCTTACGCCATACCTCTGGGCTACCTGGCTATCTAGCTACTGTTGCCTGCAGTCCCTCAAGATGGACCCAGAAGAAGACGTGCAGCGCAGCGTACGCAGCACCATATGGCTGAGCTCCTCAGTGGGTGTGTGTGTGCAGCGGGGGGGCACGGGGGTGGCAGGGGGAAGGTGGCAAGACGCGCACACCATGCCATTAAAGGAGTGACAGATGGTGATAAAAGTGCCATAAAACCGTAAGCACTGACAGCTCACGGCCGCGACTGGAGCAGCTGTTGAGGTATCACATTGTAAACAGCCCCCTGTTAGGGCACCCCCCCTTGCAGCGCCTATCACAGAAACTGTCATCTCTTGCAAACGCTGCCCTGTCCCACCACAAACCCACCTCACCCGTGTCTCCCTCTGGCAGGGGATGCCACGGGGTGAAAGGCAGGTGAAGGAGAGGGACTGTGAGAGGCTTACAGCAGGACTGGAAGAAACCCTCTTGCACACTTGGCAACTTGAGAAGAGCACAGAAATAGGAAGACAGCCACAAAGCCCCTCATGCCAGGGCACAGGCAGGACATTGGTGCCACCAAGCAGTCACTACACCGTTCTTGGTACTTCTCCCCAGCCTGGCCACCCAGCTGTGCAACCTGACTCCACATGCGGCCAGGTCTCATGCCCAAGAGCATTACCAGCATCTTCCGAATGGTGAATCAGCTGAGCAGCATAAGCCCTTGGCCTTCAGGTCTGCTGTCCAGCTACTGTGAGCTCCCAGCCTCCTTTAGAGATTTTCATCAGACCTCATGCAATCTCTCTTTACATCTTGTTCCCATCATGCTAAAGAGAGAACATACGGTGTTTCCCCTACATCACAACTCTGGATGGCCAGAAACCTGGAAACGAGCTCTCTGCTCTTGGGGAACTTTTCCTTTAACCCATAAGGAAGCTGAGATACTCCAGCCTCTGCTCAGAAAAAAATGACATTGGAGGTCAATGCTGCTGGAAGCTCATTTCAAATGTATTTTTTTCACCTATTTTTATTATTTATATACATACACACACTGAAGCAGGGCAGCTGTGACAACATATAAGTTCTGCTGAAATTCTGAAATTCCCAAGTCCCACTTCAACTCACCCACTCAGCTTCTGCAAAAATGCTGAGCTTTGATGCAGAGGGACATAGAAAGGGGACAGTCAGTTACTCCTTGTGTCTGATCTTTCCATACAGGTGGTATGGCTGCCCCCAGAGCAGTGAGCCAGCTCTAAGAGCGTTTCAGATTGCTCCTTTCAGAGCAGCCTCAGAGATCTTTTGCTCCTGGCAGAGCCCCGTGGCACAGTCCCACCCTGCTCAGAACCTTGTCAGTTGGGCGTCTCTGTGGACTGCAGTCCCTGTAAGGACACTGTCCCATGAGCTTTAAGTGGGTATCAGACTGGGCTGTGTCTGGTTTTGTCAAACCAAACACAATATCTGGGGTCTCCAGCACCTGGCAGAGAACGGGAAGCATTCAGAGGATCTGGGGTGTCTCTATTGGCTTTCTTTCCGGGTGCACTCTGACTGCTTAACACTAGAGCAACACACATCTGTGGGGTTTTACTTAACTCACCAAAGAATCTACATGCTCACTGCAAGACAGTTGGCCAGGGCTGCTGGCCTGGGAACCCTGCCCTCCTCCCTGACGTCTAGATCCCAGCGGCCTTGCTGTGCTCCTCCTAGGCTAAACCGTGCCCTGTGGGTCCTACCTGGGAATGCTGCTGTGAAGAAATGAGGCAGTTGGCTACCACAGTGCTGCTTGCTGGACCAAACGTAGATCCATGGGAGTATTGTAGGATTTTTTTGTATCGCTGTGAGCTTCCCACATGCAGACATGTTGGGGGTGTTAGCTTAAGGGCTATGAGAGCATCCCAACCCTGATTACTACTATAAGCACGTAGGTGACTGTGTTGTTTTTAGTGAGGACAGAAGGCAGGAGAGTCACTCCTGTCATCTACAGCCTGAACTGCCTGCAGCAGATGCTCCTCGCTAACCCAGCCTGAGCTCTGTGGAAGACAGATACAGAGCGAGTGTCTGCTCTCCTCTGCGCACTGGGAAAGGAACCAGGAGCTTCTTCACTGTGGAAATACTGTACAATGAGCAACACAGTCTTCTGGAAAAATTTAGCTGGAACACTTGTCATATGAAAAGATCTGTTCTTACCCAAACAAAAACTTAAAAATGTGCTGATTTCAAAAGATATAGTAAGAAACTATATTTTTTAAACACCCCTCCCCTTTTTTTTTAATTTTCCCCAGAAAGTAATTTTTTACCAGCTGGCTTTTGATTTTTCTTATTTTTTTATTCTTTCATGACATAGTAGGAGTAATTTACTAGTAATGTGTCATTAAAATAGTTAAACAATTTTATTTTAAGGCTTTTTTTCTGAAGTAGGCTTTAGTATGTAATGCTGAGGAAAACATCTTGTCTCCTTTTCTTGACCCGTTTGATGTAACAAATAGGCTTGAGGTGTAGATCAAAGCACAGCTTTGGAGGTGGGGGGGAACCAGTCAGGTGATGTCCACTCGTACATTTAATGAACAATTTAATTTTACCTCACTCCCTGCTTCCCACTCTGCTTCTTACCAGTACTGGAACTCTTGAAAAATCCTTTCACCCTGGTGTGCCCTTCCTTTCCTTACATTTACCTCATCTGGACTCTGTACAGATTAGCAGTTTATTCCAGCTTCCCTTTGGAGGGAACTCTACATGGCAAGCCTGAAGTTATTTTCCATTCGCACCAGAGGCAGTTTAACTGCAGCAAAACCCTGTCCAAGGCACTGTCTTTTTTAGCAGCACCAGTAAGCCCACGCAAATCTGCATGTGGCTGTTCCTTAGAAAGCATCCAGTATTTGAGGTTGTCATTTAAAGCCACTTGCGTTATATGTCAGTCTGCCAAGAGACGTACCCATGGCCTCTTCACCACCGAGTCTCTTGCAATCTGCTTGAATATGCCTCCCTTCTCTTCTATTTCCATATCCCTCTTTGGACCAAAGTTTTCAAACTTTGCCAATATATAAACCACCATTATTTTTTTTTTTTTTGTGTGGGTGTGGACTTATGTGTAAAGAATTTAAGACTCCTGACTACATACTTAGTATTCACCACTAGCTTCTGTGGCTACCTGATAAAGTCATCTATAGGGCCACAGATCACAAGCTGAAAACCACTGTTCTGTGGTACTTAGATACTTAGGTCTATACTTATTTATGAAAATGGTACTTATCTAGGAAAGCATAGATAATCAGACTGCAGTGTTAAAAATATTCACAATTTTCAACATCTCTGCTCCTGAACCATGGTGTCAGAACAAGATTCTGTTTTCTTCAGATTAAACGTAAGAGAAAGCTCTTACGAGTGCTGAGGAACGTTTCCCACAGGAACTCTGCACACTTCAGTGCCAGAAAACTTGTAGAAAGCAGAGAAATTCCTCTCCCCTTTCCCCTCATCCAAGCTCCTATAAGTATGTTCATTTTTAAAACTCATGCTTTTGGAGTGGCTTAGGCTTCAGAATAGCAAAGGAGAAAGGAGGAAAAAGCTTCAGGGTCATCATCACCATCAGGATATAGCAAATGGTCTGTCATCTACTGGAAAATGAGACTGAAGCTACGTGGTGGCAATGAAAAGACAGAGCCCTGGTGACAGTGCAGGCAGACATCAGTTCCTCAAGTGCTTCTGTCATGAATCCAGACATCTGGCAGAGGAACACTGCAGATTGATTTAGTATATTAAAGGATACATGCATATGTTACCAGAGGTTTGGACTTACTAATGGATTTATAAATTCTCTTTAGAGATTTCAGGGTTTTTTGATTAATTCATTTCTTGTTTTATTGATTTTTTTTGGTTAAATTGTATGCTCATTCATTGCCTGAACATGGATAAGCTAGATTAAAAAAATACACAAATATTTGACTTATGTTTAAGTATCATCACCAAGCCTAACAGAGAGCTGGTAATTACACAAAGCTCTCTCTCCTTGTGTATAGAAACCAAGCCTCAGCTTGACAAAGAACTAATATTTTGTTAAGGTAAGAAAACTGAAATCAGATAGCGTTGTTTTATTACCTTATTATTGATAAACATGGACTGCTAGAGTGTTTTAACAGTGATCTAGCCCAGCAATCCTTTACCCATACAGGCTCTGTGTCTAAGCTTAGGCCCTTAAATGGTTGAACTATTCTTAGCCTTATGTGGTGAATACCCAGGAATGTTCATGGGCAGAATATTAAGGACAGAAGATGTCCCTAACAGTGCTTGGCAAAGGAAGATGGGATTTACGGAAAATTTGCTTTGATGTTGTTGACTCCTAACTACTGCCTTCTGATGTTGCCCCAACATACAAAATGAGCATTAAATTTGCATTCCAGATACATGATGGAATGAAAACGGAAAGGGATTTCAGTTAAAGCCTGTCGAACTAGATTCAAGCTCAGGATCTGGCCAGGTTTATAACCAGGCTGGATGTCTCTAGCTGGGAATTCCCTGCCTGAGAAACTCTCTAGCCACTTTGTAAACAATATCCTTCCTCTTTAATTGCTTTATAGGAAACACAACATACCTGGTCCAAGCACTATTTGTGGCTGGCACAATTACCACTGCATGCCACTGGGTGCTTTAGAACTGCAGCCGCATTATATAGACATTTCACTTGGAGGATTCTCCTTTCAAATATGCTCAGTGAATACAGGAATCCTCTACAAATCTTGCCCTACAGTTGTGTTTGCTTGTTATCACCAAAGCAAGAGAGAAGCTTAGCCAAGCAAAATAAATACACTATTTAATTAAAATAATTTAAAAAAAAGACTTCTACAGCTATCCTAAGAAACCTAATCCAATGTTACATTACCGTGTAAAGTGAAGGCACGTGTAAATAATTATTACAACCAGATATTAATTTATAATGCGTAACAGCTATGAGAAGTGACTAAACTGCAATTGCATATGAATGTATTTTGGAAATGGATGGCAGGTATTTATGCATTGTTCTAGAGCTGTGTGACTACCAGACTGTATATTTCGAACAGAATATTATTTGTTTCATGGTAAGAATGAGTCTTTCCTGAACTTGCTTTTAAATCATTGTAATTACCACTGCACTACGTTAAACAATGCCTTTTGCAAGCTACAGATGAAGAATGACTCGGCCTGTGAGGGAGATACTTGACCTATCATTTTGCAGCCTTTCTGGGCTGGAATGGAGCAGCTATTAAAATAGCACCACATAAATAAGTGATCCTTTGAGGGCAGAATCTCAGTGCTCCCCCCTCAAACAAACTCGATCTACCGAGCAAAACCACCTCATCCATTTAAAGAGAGGCAAGGCAGGCTGCCTTTTGGTCTTGTGATCAGACTGTAAGAACCAGAAACCACCACTGCCAGGAGGGGTAACCAGTGGCCTGCAGTAATCACAACTGACACTCCGCCTCACATCTCTTTAGACCCCGAGTACCACGTACGAGTATTGATTTAGGAGTGACACAGAGGGAATAGTGCCACCTACTGAAGTAATTATTTTTTAGCACTCTAATTTTTGACCTAGCCTCTTTTCAGTTAAGGTCTAAAAATACTGCAGCATCTATATGGTATTAACCATATTAAATAGCTCCTCTTCCTCCCTAACCTTTTCAGGAACTGAAAACAGCATTGCACAGAACCCACAAACCCAACCCCTAGAATCCCCCCAAACAAGCAATAGACTACCATCAAAGGATATTATAAAGCTACTAATTTAAAAAATAAAACCTTGGTGTGAGGGTGTCTTTAAGCCTACAGAGACTTTGAAGCTAGATCAGAATTTTAGAACTGCTCTGATTCTATTTAGACAAATGAAAAAATGCAAAATTATTTAAGTGGGAGCAAGTTCACGCTGCCATTTTCTTCTAGACTAATTTATTTAGTGTTGGACCAACAGCTTTGAATTAAAAATCTGAAATTAGTTGCTACAGGGACCGAAGATGGATTTAAAAATCCTGACTTAAAAAGCTGAGGTTACCTTTCAAGCTCTCTCTCTGTCTCTTCCCTCCGCCCCCATTTTTGTGTGGTTTTGTTTTGTTTTGTTTTGTTTTTTTTAGGTTAGGATAAACACAACTCTTCCTAAAGCACTATGATTAAAAAAAACCCCAAACCCTACTCACTTATCAATGAATGTGTATAACAATGCCAGGCTGAAGAACAGCACTTTCTCTCTTCAGCAGGTGGAAGAAATACACCAAGGCTCTGTCTTCAGATATTGATGGGTGTTGTTATGCACCACCGAACAGCTATGTGGAGTCACTTCACGGGCAGCTACTTACCAGCAACAAGTGAAGTGGTCCCTACAGTTTCCCTTAACTACTGCATAGACTTAAATAGTTAATGCCTGCAAAGCGTAGTGAGAGGCCTGTTAAGAATGCTCTAGGAACACAGTGACGTAACAGTCACGCCATGTGCTGTAAACCAAATTTACCCGTAGAATTATTAATTAACAACCAAAGTCATAAATAACAACAATAAAATGTTGCAATTCACAAGTAATCTCAAGTGCCTTCCGCAGAAGTTCTAACCAACTCTGGATGCTGTTTCTGCTGACCCACCAGTAATTTTACTGCTGCAAAGGAAATGCAGCGTGCCATACCATGATAGATTTGGGCTTTTCCGACATCCAGATGCTGATTGTTATTGTTGGCTGTTGCTGAAGTACTGGAGATAATACAGGTGTTCTGTGCAGTTAGAGTTGACTGTGCTAGAGAGAAATCTGGGAGAAACACGGCATAAGGATATATCTGCTTTGTTGAGAGCAAGCAGCCAGATGGTACAGTTGAAAAATGTCAAATATGCTTCTTTTTGGTCCACCTCAAAATTAAGAGAGAACTATTTTATCTGGGTTCTCCTTATTAAACAGAGGAGGTGATCTATAAATAGAGATCTCTGTTAGCTGGCTCATTGTTTTTTATCTTATTTTTGCTGATCGGTAGAGTAACTGCTACTCAGTCTCATCGCGCATGCCAGAATAATTAGTACATATACAGTCATGTGTTTTGCAAGTTTAAAGCTAGTACCCATGTCTGGCTTGTGGCTAACACTCATCCTCAATCTACAGATGGGCAAACCGAGCTGTTGGCCAACTGACCATTGCTTCATCTAATGATGAAGCAATTTGTCCAAGGCTAAATGTTAAGTCTGGGAAAGAGCCTTAGTCATGACACAGGTGCTAAACACAAACTCAGGTGAGTGGTCTCTTTCCGGTATCAAGGAAGCAGTACAAAGCTAATCCAATGCCTCTGTTTTCATAAAAATACTGGACAAATATAATAAGTAAATAAACAGCTGCCTCTGAGTTATTTTCAGTGCTGTTAACCAGTATTTAGGCTTCAAAATTGATCACCACAGTCAACAAAGGGTTGAACAAACATATCTGTCGTTGAGTATTTGTATTTGAGATTAAGTACACATATATGACTGTGAATGCATGTGTTCAGCTAAACTATTGAGGTTAATTATGAAGAGACATCAGATTGTGCATTAAATGGCATTTTGGTGAAAAAGCAAACAAACTATTCACGCAACTAAGTCACGCTTGTCCTCATCTCCTTGAATCTAATCTAAACACTTAATTGGGACTCTTGTCAATACTTCATATTGAGCTTTGACCTGATAATTTTTTAATGAGCTGTTTTGGTTTCTCCATTTTAAATTCTTTCCCCTCTACCAAAGGTATCTTGCCTAAAACCTTAGTATCCTAAGGAGATACAGTAGTTCAATAGCAAAGGTTCCTTCCCCACAGCCCCATGCCCCTGGGAAAACAAGGAAATAGACAGTATACATCCTTGCTGCAGCTCTACTTGACCTCACGAGAGTAGCATCAGGAAAAAAAAATTGGTGAGGCCCTTTTCTATTTCAGGCTTAATTTTTCATACTGCAAATAAATTAAACACAAGTGCTTCAGGGGCTGAATCTGCTCCTCTGCAGCAGTGCAGAGTGCAAGTGAGCACATATTCAGATGGGCAGATACCACAACTTTTCAGTAGGGACTTGAATAAACAACAGAGCCAGAAATAAGTTGGTGGTAAACCGAAATAAAGGCAATCGGTTTGGCTTTTACATTTGCTTTTACCTTTTTTAACTGGCTTTTTCAAAACCTTCGGGGAGCCATAACAACCTGAGATCTGGTCTTTTCACAGTACATCCACCATCCAGGAACTGAAATACCAGCAGAAGATCAATTCTCCCAGTATTTGGGCTTTACAAATCACTCCCCTTAGACATTAAAAAAAGACTCTGAAAACAAATCACTCTAAATGTGAGAGATTTTGTGCACCTCTTGGCTTAGGAAGCTTTTACACATAAAGCAGTATCTTGTTTGGAAAAAAAAAAAGAGTTGTATCACACAGGGAACTTGGAGCAACATTACATTAGAAAAAGTTTTTATTCCTTTCTGTCAGCTCCCAGAGAGATAGATGACACTGCTCAAGTGGGGGTTAGCAGGGTAGATGCTCTGCTAGGCTAATCCAGGTTCCCAAATGCCGATGACTGTGTGGTAAAGGCAGACGCAGCGTGAAGAGGAGATGCCGACCTGCCTTCTGCCTACATCTGCCAGGCAGTGAGCAAACAGCCATGCAGGCTTCTGTGCTTGCACGTCCTTTGTAACCTTCTGACACCACCTGGGGTCCGGTCTAGGCTGTTAGCAACCCATATTTGCCTCCGTCTGGTAGATTTTTACATAGTCTACTTGGAAAGCTCTTGCCCTCCTGGTTTGACTAGCGTCACTCTGGAGTTAGCACCAAAATATACCTCCTACTGCTTGTTACGTTCTTGGACTGCAGCAAGGAGCCCATCAGGGGCAGCGGGTGGGTTTCCTGTGCTGCGAGACAGCGTGGTGGGTTCAGTCCTACTGACATCTTCTGCCCGGTGAGTATCACTGACACTGTTAGTACCACCAGCAGTAGCACAGCTGCTGGCGTGCTGGCTGCCTCACCACCGAGGCCAGGCACTGCACACTTCCCATGCAGCCTTCCCAGAGAGAAGAACAGGTGGGGAAGCTCACAGTGCCTGAACCAGGCTTATTTCTGATCAAAAAAAAAAAAAGCACCTCATTTTCCGCAGCTGCTAGTCTAGTACCTTTTGTCAGCACTAAATTTTCATGGGATGAAAAAAAAAAAAGAGATTAAACCCCAAATCATTCTTCTGCTCTGTGTAAGAGATTTCAGGTGCAGCGGTTTGTGTCCTGAATAATAAGCTACTTGACTAGACGGTGATTTTTAACAATGCCACGCTCTTCTACTGAAAAAAACCCAAAGCGGCATGCACTGCAGCTCCACACCCTGCTTCACTCTGGGTCTATTTTAACAGGGTTTTAAAGCTATTTCACCTGAGTGCCTGCTGATTAGCATGCTGAGTTTTTTAAACCAATCCATTGAATTCACTTCCTTTCTGTGTCCCCAGTGCCCATTCACCTATAGAAATATATAGACAAACAAGGCCACAGGTGCAGAAAATTGGGCCTTTCCTGCTGTTTATTACAATGTTGACCTCAGGGATTTGTTGAGGGAGGTGTGTGGGGGTGGCGGGGAGAAGGAAAGAAAGAGAAGTAATACATGCTTTGCAACAGGATTCTGCTAAAATCCTACCTTCCTTTTCTTGCAAAGTTAAAAAAAAAGCCTCCTAGCTGCCAACAAACACAGACATCAAATTATGAGGAGGTGGAGTGGGGGCAGGGGTGTTTCTTTCACATCTGTGAAGGGATTTTGGACAAATCGCTGCTGCCCAGAAAGCCAGCTCTTCCCTCAGCCCCCCTCCCTCTCTGCAGTTTGTCTTCTGGTTATTCTCGGGCACAAGAATTTGCTCTGCCTTGTGGTCACCGAGCCTGCTGCCTGGGTTCAGTCATGGAGCACAGGAAGAACCAGCCGCCTGCCTGCTGTGCCGGCCAGGTGCCTTGTGCTGAACAAGGCAAGCCCGGAGAGGTCTTCTCTCCCAAATGCATGGCCCCCATCCCAAACTGGACCGCTCCACGTGGTTGCCCTCCAGGAACAGGGTGGAGATCCCTAGGTGAATTAGGCTTTGCCCATAGGAAGAGTTATAACTTTTCTTTATGTAAACTGGAACAACCACTGAGCAGATCAGGTATTCAAAATCATGTTGCTGACTGGATAGGGATGGTGCATGGGCTAACGCCACCAGTACCTACCAGGGGTAACCCTTTGCTCAGAGCTAAGGCAAAGCAGCACACTGCGGGTGTAGCAGGAGGAGGATGGGCTGGAGTGTGAGCATATGTAAGGGTTCAGCTTCCTTCTCTGTCTACTAAGGTGTTTTGGATCAATTTTTATGGCTCAGTCTCAGTGGATTACAGGAACGCACCTAGCAAGGGCTAGACCCTGACTCAAAGAGCTTGGAGTTGATTTAAACAGCACAGACCATGGATAGGAGGAAGGATGTATTATTCCCAAATTGATTTAATAATGTGGATATGATGTTCAGAGAGAACAACCAGCTTGTTTGGGGTGGTCTTTCTCATTTGGAAACTGAACTCATTTCTGCTCAGCACCACTTCAGTGCCTTAATCGGATGACTGCTTTTCCTTGAAGAAAAGTGCTTCTCCTCAGGCTCACATAGATTTAGTCTGAGATTGACAAGGCTGTGTAGGTGCTTAGGCCCTTTGGAAACTAATGTGCATCTGGTCAGACTGACCTGGAGGTAAAGGCCACTGCTTGGGTTAGTGAATACAGGCACTCTGCGTTTCGCTGTACACCTAAGGTACAAAGCTGACCTGCAGTAAGTAACCTCCTCCTCCACAGATCGGTTTGAATTTCATCTGTCCTGTTTTTATAGGCATTTCAGAATGTGCATGAAGGTTTACAACAGGGGGACCCTTTTTATGTGCCTACTTAGGCATATCAATGAGGGCTCTATTATTTTGTTGGAAAATTGGTGCAAAAATCCCCTCTGAGAAACTTGGACTGCGAGTCCTGATGCAAAGCATTTTGAAGCACATTGCAAAATGTAACAAAAAGGTACAGACAGCAGCTTTGTAAGCCTTGCATAAGGCTGGTGTTCGGTGGGCTGCGATGACTATGTCGTGACAACAACGATCTCAGCTCCTGAGTCAAACTAAGTATTCTCATTGGTTGCTACTTGATCTTACACTTTACCAGTAAAAACTGGGAAAGGCTTAGAGCATGGCCCTGCATTTTTACAACTTCTTTCCTCTCTCAGCGCCATATTTCTGGGCCATGATTCATCACAGGATCTTTGGCCTGATGCTTTACTATCCTGCCCATGGTGTGCAGTGCTGCCATTCTACAGAAATGCTTATCTATGTTTTTGCCTTTAATAACTGTGACCAGAAACTCTAGGTAACAAACTCAGTTAACACAGCTGGCACAACACAGGATGGGTTCAAGTAATTTGAACTCTCTTCTGACAATGTAGAGGCACCCATCTTAAACAATACTTATGGCAGGGTGGACCACAAAACTAATCTCTCATTCAAGGTGCAGAGTCTCCTATGGCACTGCCGGTGGAAACAGACATCCATATTCTTTATCAAGGGCAGGCCCACATCCACGTTTGAGTCCAACTTCACCTGAGGACACAATCTGGTGCTGAAGCACAACCATAGGGTGAGCTTGGTGGAGTACTGAAGACAGAAAGAGAACTCGCTACTGGGGCCATTGAGGGGCCATAGCACTGGGTGACCACAGAGGCCCTCCTGGTGCCTGTCACAAGGATGGATAACGTCTGTGGAGTTTCTGAATTCATATTAACTTTATTTGGTGGGAAATGCTTGTCACCACGCCATGAGCATCCCACGGGAGATGGCTAGGGCTAGGCTAGGACAGCTGGGACCCCTGGATAAAGTGCAGGTTTTACCTAGAAGACATTATTAAGGCACTGTGCAGCCACAGATAAATGCCTGCATGATATTTTGATTTCCATTTGTTTCATTTTTCTGACATATGTCTTAGAATACAAGTCCTGAAATTTTAAGACTAATGATGTCAATGTGGCATGGTTAGTGTTAATTACTACTGTATTAAGAGATGTGTTTAAAAACAAGTAAAATACATATGAGTTGTAAGAGTTTCCCTCCACCTCCTAGTGTTTGCTTTGATGAGCTAACAAAAAACCAGTTTGTTTTGTTTGAGTTATGAACTTAGCTTATATTAGTTAACAAACCTCATGTCATGAAAATGAAGCAAGTCTTTTCTGTAATATACGCAGGACTTAATGTTAACTCCCAGTATGAAATTCAGCTTAGCTTTTTTTCATGTAAAACCAACTCTGTATTTCTTTTTTTTCATTTGCTCTATTTTCCAAATTGGAATAATTACTGTAACTGAAAAAGCATGCTAATAAAACAGTTATTACAAATAAACATGCTGGAACTTTCATTTTAGAATTCATCACTTCATTAAAACCATACGTCATAGAACCGGCCATTCTGGGCCAAACACATGATCCATATAACTGAGTGTCCTGGCTGTTACCATGATTAATAGGGGAAAGTGTAGAAGAAGATAAAAATGATCTTTTTCCCTGCTGTACTCTCCCACCTTCTAGTAATCAGTGGTTTACAGATCCAAAATGTTGTGTTGTAGTAACAGAAACGTAATGCTTCCAATAAATCAAAATTAAATTGCTGTTCACTTACATTAAGTCACTCAATCTGATTTTATCACGGTATTTGCTTTTTAAAATTTTGATTAATTTTTAGAAGCAAATGTATATCTTTATGCCAGCTCCAGACAACTAAGCTGGAAATATTCCATTCAAATTATACTACCCAGGAAGAAGCAAGATGGTTCACCTGGAAAAGCTAGTTTAACTAGGGACATGACCAAGTCCGGCAAGGTGGAGGCAGCTGAGAATTTGCTCCCATCCTACCCTGTAGAAAGTATCTGGATGTTAGATTTTTTTTCTCTTTTCTTTTTTTCCCTCCTTTTTTCCCCTGAGGGTCCCTCTGTTTTTTTTCATAGTCTTTCCTTATCCTCCTTCCTTTACGCTCCTTGTTATTAATTGTATTTTTAATTTCCACTGACTCTTTTCTTAGCTACTTTTTATGAAAATGGAAATACAAACCCAAATTAAAACTTCAAACCTATAGGTACGCATTTGATTAGAAAACATTCAGGGACATCCCCCCCACCCTCCCACCCCCCCCCACCCCCCCAAGTCCTTTTTAAACCCTTCTGCAAACAAACATGTCTATTTAGACAGTTTGTTTCTCTATCAATCTGTGAAAAGTTAATACAGTTTTGTGCCATTTTTGTTATGGAAACAGCCCTGTAAAAATACCATATGGTCCACTGAGGCCTGCCCTTATAACCCCAATAAATACAAATCACCCTAGAACTTATCATTGTAAGTTCAAATATGTAGCTAATGTAATCTCAAAAATCCTTCACAAAAAGAAAACAAACTAGCTCCTTTTAAACCCCTGACTTGTTGCTCTTGACTTCAGCTATTTGTTCAATATTTCAACAACACTAAATAAATGTGCCGGAAATACTTATCATTTCTGAGTCACCACTTTGCTATCCTAGATCCCAGACTCTTCAAATTAGTGACTATCTTAAAAAGATTAATGTGATTCATTCTCTTTGTTTCTTTCATTTCAGTATTGTCTTTGGTATACCTCTTGAGAGTCTCCTGTTATCAATGCTGCCTAATTCTGGCAAATCTTTCTTGATAATTCATTTCCCATCTCCCTATCGCAGGCTGTTTTGGCCATTCTGTTTTGTACCTTTTCTAACTCTGAAACATAGTATTATTAATGGCTCACAACACTGTATATTATATCCAGGTTATGCCTGATGTCCGGGTAGATTTTTCTGTAATTTATATTCTGTTTCTATACACCTATCAACAAAGTTTAAATGATATATGTCGCAGAAGAGCATTACCTTCCCTCACCTCCTCTGTAATCTATGGCAATTAATTTGCTCTTCATTACTTATTTATACATACGTATTTCAGACAATTAGAATCTTCCCTAATTCCTTGTGATTTATAATAAAATAGAATAATAAGCTTCAAGCAAAAAAATCTGTTCTCTGAACGCAAAAAAAAAAGAAGTACTCTGGGTATTATGGATATAGTGGGAAATATGATCAGACAAACTGTATAATTTTATTATTTATCAACAGTATTTCAATAGTGAGTATCTCAAACTATCTTCAAGTCAGAGGACATCGTAGAAAGTGTCCTGATTTCCAATATCACATTAAACTCTGGTTTTGAATTAAATGTTCTTTCAGAGATGCTCAAGAGTTTAGTTTTAAAAGTGAGCGGCAGTTTCGGTGCCTCTCTTTTTGAGATGCTGGTATGACATCTGTTTATTAGAGCATGTCTTTTCCTGTCAAGGACTTCCAACATAGAAATGTCAAAATAAAAATTAGAAAAAATCAGGTAGTTGTTTTTGAATAATTTCAGTCTTCATGGCTCCTCTGTCTTCCTGAAGTGTGTGTGAATGGGAAAGAACAAGCAATTCTTTACATGGTATTTTCAAGGACATGATCTTGGTTATTAACATACACTTTTTCTGGTTTTAATTCTGCTCTTGGAGCAGAATAAGAACAGTGGAAGTCAAACAACAGTAGCACAACAACAAGCTACACCTTGCTCTTCCCAAGGACCAGCTGATTCCTGCCTCTCTTTTAGGTTTGTCTTTCCCCCTGCACCTCTTCATCTGTTGGATTAGCATCGGCGAGACAAAATAACATAGATTTAACAACATTTGTAGAAAAAAGTCTTGTGCTTCTTTTCCCTTCATTTCCCATGTTGTACTAGCACCACAAAGGACAGAAAAACAACTTTGAAATGCATTTAGGAATTTATTCTGTGAGTGCTTCTACTCTCACCCTAAACTAAAGAATGGAAACGGTGTCAGATGATTCAGCTAATAAATGCCAATTTAAAAAAGTGCTATTTGGGATCAACTCACACAGTAAACGATCTGCTAACTGTAGGGTAAAGCAGAAGGCTGGAGATAGATATACATACATATATATATATATACACACACACATATGTAAAATCACTGTTTACTCAGAGATATCACACAAGTAAAAGGAAGATCAGAGAAGTTCACTGCAATGCTCCAAAGGAACTACAGGCTGCAAGATTCAGTCTACAGAGGCTTTTGGGAGAATCCCCAGATAGCCTGGGTGCCACACACCTGTCTCTATACATCCATCATGCTACTTGTGCAAAAAGCACACCCACACTGATGTTCAGAGTGAAAAAAGGCTGTGCCAGAGATTGTTAAGTGCTGAGGGAAGGGCTGGGGAGGGTTGCTTAATACTACTTTTGTCTCTGTTCTTGGAGCTGTCCTGAGTAGAGTTCTTAACGCGTGATGCAGCCCAGACTCCTAACACTCATGTGTTAAATACATTGTCCACTTTGGATTGTTCACTTAGCTGCAGCAAATACCTTGTATTTTTTCCTGTCTGAGTACAATTAAAATTGCAGGATATTTGCCAGACAGGCTGAGATTCTTTCACCACTCTAAGCATCCCTTGGCAGTATTGTGAAGAAAGATCAATCAAATCACTCTAAGTTTCACCTCTAAACAATGTATTTTAACTGTCTTTAAAGGTCTGTTTGGAGGCAGCTTAATACACAGACACGTGTAGTGAGCTATACTGTTATCTGTGCCAGACTGTACTTTCATTCACAAAGAAACCATACAGGAAAACTGGGGTAGAGTGAATGAATTTATCAGTCAGCTAAATATGGCATATGACAACAAATAAAACCAATCTATAAAAAGAACAAATGACTACTTAAGAATAGGAAAAAAAACATGTTCCTTGTACCCTTTTGTATGCTTTCACATGCAAGTCTTATGTTTTTTCCAGGTAGCATATCACCAAGTATGCATAGGAATACCTGAGAACAACAAACATGTAGCCTTCTTGCAAACTAATTGCAGACATCTCTAATTATAAAGATCTGATATACAGCTGATTATATTCCAGAGAGTTTCCTGAGTTGTGGTTTTTTAAAAAAAGCCTCTTTGCATTCAAAAACCCAGTGTAAACATGTCCCAGACACAGAAAATAAATAGATAAATAAATAAATAAAGAGGGAAAGAGAAATGCATTCATGCAGAGGCCAGAATAACAATATGCTTCATAAGGATATCTGTTATGAAAGCATCTAAGAAGTTATTTTCCCCAATAAGTTCATACTCAGCTTTCTGCACACTTATATTTGTGACCTTGTTCAAAAGAAACACCTTGTCTATACTATATACATCTATTCAAATACATGCCATTGTAAGAAACAATTTATATTTTACCAATAGCATCTTGGAGACAAAGTGGATAATACTTTTTCAAAAACATTACAAGATGCAACTTGCATTATTTTTCTCACTATATACCTATCTCCCAGTTTCAGGACAAATTTTGCTCTACACTAAGGGTTATGACCAAGTGCACTCCTTAGTTAAAAAATACTGCAAAACCTTTCTTGTTGGTACTGAATTGCAACTGTGTTATTTAGTGTAATGCCTGTCCTGTTCTTTTCTCATTATTTTTTTGCTCACAATTTGGCCTGTACTGTCTCTATGAAGCACTTTCAGTTGGTCTGAAACTAAATCCCCTAGTGCTGTAAAGCAGCGTGCCTATATTTATGAAAAGAAATGCACTAGGGGCCCTAATATTTGAAAGTCTATTTTAATATAACAAACCCCAGTTGATCACAGAATTGGATGCAGCCTAAAGTCACTATTATGCATTGTACAAAAAGTCGATCTAAAATCTACATGAATTTGGGAAAAAAAATGTTGTCTGGATATTTTAGTTGCATCAACTCCCGCTCTAACAGGTGCAAATCATTAACTCAGTGTCTTTTTATAGATTCTCATACTGGTGAGCAAGTCCTAGAATGTTTTTGTATCTGTGTGCATTTGTGCTTTCAGTGCATTCTTTTTGGTTCTCTGCATACTCCTCTCTGGGTTTGGTTCCTGAAAACTACCTTAGCAAGAAAGTCAAGAAATTAAGAGCAGGCTTATTTTGCCCTTACATTTTTTGGAAACCATACTTTTAGCGCTTGCATATATGAGCTTATGTGAGCCAGAACTACACCTGTACACAAGCAACTAACTAAATCATGTAATTTAGTCTGCCCAGTACAGCTCAGACAGAAAGTCCTTCGGAGTGAATGCACAGATTTTATGTTATCTGCCAAATAATACATACATAATTAAAAACTATTTTGTGTTCTGGAAACCTGAGGAGTTTCTTGATTTAAAAAAACCCAGATCTTCATGTGTATTCCTTATTTGTTAAAAGAAAACCCCCGGTGGTACGGCTGCAATGCACATCTAAAAAGGGAAGTTTAGAGCCCCTTCCCCGGCTTCCTCTTCCGCTATACACTCCTGGTCTCTGATTTCCTATAAGCTGCTCTCTTCTCTCTGAAAGGCTCCTCTGCCTCTGTCTCTGTCTCTGGTATCACATGGACTTACTTGTTACAGAGGAATACCTTTGATAACTTTCCTAGCAGATAATTTCTGTGACTTTTTGATTCACTGGTCACAGCTGAGAGTACCATGACAGCAGAGGGCATGTATCATCGACTAAAGGAAGGATTATTTTCTGAGGAAGTTATCCCAATATACACATTTGTTGGAAATGAAGACTTCTGACCCTGCAAAGCCTTCATGTGACAAGGACCCACCAAAACCCGTGAGAACTACACGTCCCAAAAGTTTGCTACCAGCGTGGGGTTGCTGCAAGTCAAAGTCCATCCTGAAGTACTTAGCAGGGACGGTGTGAAGCAGCTCTATCTCGGAGTCCTGTCGTGAAAACATCTCAAACATTCATATGTTTGTGACTGTGTTTACAGGCTGGTGAAAATGTATCTGCTGGACATACCAGAGTGCTGCTGGAGAAAAGAGCTTCCTGTGCACTTCCCACGTCTCTCGCCACTCCGGCTGGCTCCTGGGAACTGCCTGGTTATTACTCATGTGCCACGCTTGTGGCTGGAGGGGCACTGGTCCTGCACCCACTGGGCTAGGTGCTGTACAGATAAAGAACAAGAAGGCTATTTCTAATCTCAAGAGTTTATTGTCTAGCGTTTTTATCCTGCTGGCCGGTCTCCTCTTGAGCCTTTATACTGTAATGCCACAGTAAAGTCAAAGCTAAATTTATGACATTTGTCAGCAGTAGAGGAGCTGACAGCAAAAGTGTCCGATGGGAGTAAGGAGAGGGGGAGTATGGAGAGAGGGGAGAAGAGCTCCACAGTATGGTTTGCCTCTCATTCCCGAACCCTGAACCTTATAAGCAACATTGTATTTTTTGGCTTGTCAGAAAAAAGAAAAAAAAAAAAAA
Source organism: Falco punctatus (assembly GCF_963210335.1). Classification (NCBI taxonomy): domain Eukaryota; kingdom Metazoa; phylum Chordata; class Aves; order Falconiformes; family Falconidae; genus Falco; species Falco punctatus. The sequence goes on along the minus strand of NC_137585.1, from coordinate 12,134,258 downwards.
AAGAAAAAGAAAGAGTTTTAAAACAAGGGCTGAGCTTCAGGTAAAACATCTTTGTTCCCTGCCAGCTGGAAGGAGACTGTTATTGGGAGGTAAAATAAGGAAATTATAATCTGCTGCTTGTATACGATCCACTGGATTGACTACTTTCTCTAACAGAGAAAAAGCCCACATGTGAGTAACATTCCCTCTGCCTAACGATTCCATATACTGCAACTATTTGTTTGCTTTTTTTTCTTTTTAACAACTCCCTTTTCTGCTCCTTGTGCTGTGCAGTAAATGCCACCACTAATGAGATAATATCAGTGTGTTTGAGAGCAGACTGACCCCGCTGTTTTCAAGCAGTTTCAACTTCTCGACAGTCAGGAGCCTGCCTAATGTTTTGTGGCTGCCTCTGGTCATTGACATGGTACAAACTGCCTTATCTCCCTGTGGGAGGGAGGTCATTGCCAAACCCATGGCTACTTGACTGGGGAAGAAGGCAGTCTACAGTGATTCAAACACATAGCCTGAGCCAAGCAGAGGGCTTATAACAAATAGACTAAAATAGCTCCAGTCTGAATGTGTTTCAATTTTTCTCCGTATGTCAACAGATGACATGCATTGTCACGGCAGTATGTATGATTAAAGAGGCTTGCTTAAGTATTTTACAGTAAAAATCCCATTGTTTAGGATTTCTGCAACTTGGGCACTTTCTCAAATATCCTCCTTTTTACAAAGCCCTTTCAATGACCTTTTTTGTGTCAATGTAGAGCTCAGCTCACAAATCAATTGTTCTATTTTTATTTCCAATATTACGCTTCTTTCCAGTGTGCTCATAGGATGACACTGTGCATTTTGCCACCAGCTCTTGCAGAGCTCCCCAAGAACACCTTCACTTGGCAGGAAAGCAGGATTATCAGGAAAGTGGAGAAAGTAACAGGAGTTCAATCAGCGTTAGCCCTCTCACTATTAGAACTACTGGTGTAGAGCATTTGTTTGTGAGATGGGATGTCCACCAAACTGGAGTAATGCCTCTCAGCTGACCATCTGGGATGTCACAAAAACAAGCCCAGGAGAATTTGTGGCTTATGGAGTGGGGAGCACTGAGCCTCCCATACATGTAAACTAGATCTGGCCTGTTTTCCCAGGGAGTCCAGTTCATCCAGAGCTCCCCTGACTCTGCCCACACTTGGCAAGGTTCATCCGCCTGTGACTTCCCAGCCCCATGACTCACTGTGCGTGAGCAGCATGACTCAAATGCCAAATTTCTTTCCAGGATCTCCCATTAACAAGACTTTCTAGAGCACTGGACAAAGTCTCGGATACACATTGCCCACCCCCTCAATCGGCTGCTTCTACTACTGCTCAGCTCCTAGCTCTTTGTGGGAACAGAGGGTCCCTCTGTGGGACTGCTCGGAGAGGACAGAGACCTTCAGCATGAGTAAGGATGGCACAAGATGACCCTCCTCCTTTTTGCATTTTCCCATGTGTTAGTAGAGTATCTTGCTGTATAACTGGGGCTCTGATGTACTACTGCAGTACAATGAAGGAAAACACTAGAGAAAATACTAACTTGCCTCTGACCTCTGTGTAAGGGAGATATTTGCATTATGGACAACAAAAGCAGATCGAAACTTGCTGCAACAGACAAATTTTGTATATGGTATCAAACCCCAGACACTATTGTATTGTTTAAGACTGAAGTCTGTTCCTGAAGGAGCATCTTGCTTCCATTTAACTCACCTGGAGATACATGTTATTAACAGGGATATACACTGATCATATGTACAAGAATTTTTAAGCTCTTACTCTATTTGGAAAGCTTGAACTACAAAATTGTACCTTACTCGATTTTTTTCCTCCCTCATTACATTTCAATTTGTTTTCCCAGGAGCTGAATACCAGTGATGATCACTGCTTCAGCAACTGGAAACCAGGTATAAATGGAAATATTTATTATGAAAAGACAAAACAAACAAACAAAAGAGAGCAAAAGCAACTGTCACACCAAATTGCATAGAGTTATCACCATTGTAAAGCACACGTGTTTCACAAGCACTGAGAACTTCACCTCTGCCATGCCTGCAGAACTTAAAGGAAGAGACTTTATAGGCATGGATGGCACTGGGATATGGAGAAATTAAGAGGCTTGCTCATTGTATCATTATGTCCTTCTAGATCTCTCTGCCATTGTAATCCATGTGCTTTTACCAAAATACATTATTTTTCTCTTATGATGTTGGTTCAAAGGAATTGTTATGCTTTATTCAAAGGAATAGAAATCAGCCAGTGGAAGGCCACAGGATGGGGTGTGGATCAGGACACTGGTGCCAAGGACTAGAAGACTATGGTCCAAATCACTGCTCCAGTGCTGACCCCCTGTTTGCCTGTGGGCCAGTCGTCTGGGCTTGATAGAAAATGGGGATCATCATAATCCTGCACCTCACCGTCTCCTGTGAGGGTGCTCAGGCCTAAAATAAAGGGTGCAGGTATGTGCTCACCCCACAGCCTTGGCTATCTCTGGTCGTATTTCCTGGCACACCCATCCCTGGGACTGAGGCTTCTTGTGGTGGGGCAGGGCACCTGCAAGGTGGGACTCTGAAAGGAAGCACAAGGCCGTGTGTTTCCTGCTGGGGAGGAACAGTGAAACTGTTTTGAGTCAGCTTCAGGTGGGGACCTCCCTTTCTTCTCCTTCGGAGGCACCCGTAGCTGCTGCTCTGCTGCTTACAGTGCTCATGGACTTGCTGGGGAATCCCTACCAGCAGCTTCAGCTCACCATGGCAGAGAGGCACTTGCTGCTCTCCAGGGAGGGAGAGCTCCATCTTCTTTGTGATAATTTTGCCTTGTTCTTTGCCAAGCACAACTTGTTGATTTGGTGAGTGGTGCTTTGGTTCTCTCTTTCCCACTGGCACTGCTCTTCTTGAATTTCATAATTTAGGGCCAGACTCAATAAAACTCTGCCTATCTGCAGCAGTGGAGAAACCCAAGCCCTGAAAAAGAGGCTAAATATTGGGCCAGGGGTCCTCTGTGCTTAAATTTATGGAATCTCCCTGATTCTACAGCAGAAAAGCAGTCCTTAAACTGTCATGAGCAAAAAAGCATTATTGTCAATTCACATTTCTTGGGGACTCTGCTGAAACCCGTGTCTCAATACAGACAGATGATGCAAGTGAGGCGCAGTGTCTTCAAGACAATTGTGTTCCTTTGGGCAGTGTTCAAATGTTTTCTTTTCGCTAGTGTATCCCATGTAGGGAGCTTGATGAAGGGACATCAATTTTAAAAAGCCAACAATTTACTTCAAATGTTTTCATTTTTTTCTCCATCTTTGTACCAAAAATAGATTGTTTCCCTACAGAAAAGTGAGTAGGAAATACCACAAACAGTGATAAAGCACAACACCCTTTTCAGTATGACAGGCAAAGAGTAATTTTTACTGCCTTTCAGAGGTGCAGTACTACCAGCTGTTGAGATGATTGTAACCAACAAGAAAATGACTGCCTAGTTGGATATTTCTCCTCCTGTTTAAAGATTTCAAGTGAACCACTCTCATAAATAGCTTTAAAAACACATTTATGTCAACAAAATGAGAAGTTTACATCAAATCTCAAGTCAGAGCTTATCACAAATAAACTGGAGGAATTAAAAAAAAATCCATCAGCAGAATCAAAGCTGAATTAACATGATGGCACAGTCCTAAATAAATGTACTTCACAATACATTCTTCTTTGAAAGAGAAAGAGCAACAGAGAGTGCAAACTATGCATTTAGTGTGTGCTTAAGCAATTGTAACAGCATAGTAAGAGCTTGTATTTTTTCTGGCACTGCCCTCTGTCATAATCTCATTGCATACTTTCAAATGTATTTTTAAATTGCTCAGCTTCTGTCAACAGGTTCATTCAGGGCTGTGTTATTTAAAAGGTGAATGTAAAATTCACAGAGCTTGCAATGGCCACTCTGACACTTCTATAATGAAGGTTCACTAAATCACTCCTTTCCAAGTGAAAATAAAATTGGAAATAACAGATACCAAAAAAGGAAGATAGTCCCTGTGTTTAGCTGCAGCATGCCAAGATGATGACAAATATACTTGAGGACTAATTTCCATTAAAAAGACACTGACAAAAAAAAAAAAAAAAAAAAAAAAAAGTGTTTACCTTGCCTGACTTTGCATGAGTAAACATTCCTGCACCCAATGTAAGGAATTATATTTAGAAATGTATCCTTACCAGGAAACTAAGTAGGCTTCAGTGAAACCAGAACAGTCCTGGGCCTAACCCTGTCACCAGCGGGAGGCATGGAGTTACTGGGAGATCCACCACCCGCCTTGCTGAGCTCAGCATCAGACCCAGGCAAGCACCCTCTCTCGCCCCCTCCATGGAGTAAATCCTCCCTTCCAGGCTGCATGGATAGAGGAGGGCTTATGAAGCCATGTGAAGCCATACCAATTATTTAAAAAGGAACAGCATTATTGAAAAAATGTTATACAAGAAGTGGTAAACCTCAGTGGTCTGGGTTTGAGACAACAGAAAATCCCTTTGACGAATAGTAAACACACTAAAAATAGTACTGGGTTCTTTTTAAAGTCAGCTTAAAATAATTCTCTTTGCTTTATGTATCCTGTTTTGCAGTTTCATATGAAGGCGCCCAGCAATCTTTCACCAGCAATAAAAATGACTAAGGCTTTATTCCGCAGCGTGTTGTGGACGCTAATGCAGACAGAGAAGATCACAGGGCTATCAAATGAGGACCACATCTCAAGAGCAAAATTCCAGCCTGCGAGGCATGCCTACCTCTCATAGTGAGATTTTGATGCACCAAATGTATCTGGGAACAGAAAACTACTAACTTTAATGTCCTGAGCAACCAAGACAGAAAGGGTAAGGATTAATTAGACTGCAATGTTCTATAATTCTTCTCAGCAATAACTTGTCCAGGACATGCTGCGACCATATTCTGAATCATTTCCATATGGTTAAAGGCTGCCATCCCCCAGGCACCCTTCCCCTCTGGGTCTCAGCTGTCACCGGGAAGACATCACCCTCTGCTAATAAGAGAGAAAAAAGTGTATTGCTTCCTATACCAGGCATGAGGTACGGGACTGATCTCAACTCCTTTACGCTTGAGCTAGACATCGAGACTCCACTGGCAGTCAATGGAGAGAAACAAGTACTTCCAGAGAAAGTCTTGCCTGACCTGTGTCAGACACGTGCTTTAGGATGAATTATACCTCAAAAATGGATATTTTTTTTCCTACACTGATAATACAGGGGAGCTAGCTCAGGCTTAAATTTACATTTGACAAATTCTATCCTATGCCGACTAATTATCTGCCTTGCTCCAATAGGGGATGCCATCTGCAAAATAACTTATTTAATCACCTATGTTTATTAGGTGCTCAGAGCATGTATGAAATGAACTCCTGCCATGTATTGGTTGCAGAAGCCTAGACCAGTCACTGCTCAGGCCCTTCTCCTTCAGCTTTGGTGATGAGGGAAAAACTGTTCCTTTCCTGAGGCAACGGATCACACGCTTGCAAACTCCCCCCGAAATCTAACTTCTGGTTAGTTATAACTCAGTTTCTATACCTCCTTTCTGGTGTCAGTGGCTTAAATGAACATTACTTGTGTGCTTTTTAAAGTACTCCTTTCTTTGCATCCTGCTACCCCCTGCTTTCTGTCCCTGGTGGTGATCCACAGGGGAATGAATGACCTTTTTTCCTCACCAGGCTAGGCAATCTCTAGCCATCTCCAGGATGGAGAATTCTTCTCACTAGGAGAATTATTAGCTAACTGCAGGTTAAAAAATGCTTTCAAAAAAATTCTATTACTTTGTAACATACATTAGTACGTACACTGAATAAAACATCCCATATGTTTCAAAGGTTTAGCATAAGTAGTTCTCATTTTCCTTTCACTTTGAAGTTGTGTTTGGTTTTTTTTTAATAAATTCTGTAATTTTGATAAGAGTTTCCTTTTCATTTTGACTTAAGAAGGCACTCTACCACCACAAGAGATTCTGTGATCCTAATCTAATTTAGTTATTGGGTATCTCTAAAGTATACTTGCATTTCATTGCTGTATCTCCAGTATAGCTATACTTAGTTACCCCCATCTCTGATGTGTTCTTTAGTTTTCAGTTCATTAAGGTTCACTTTACCTTTTCTACTGAAACAAAAGCAAGGTTTCCATGGTCATAAAAGTAGTAGCTGGGGCGGGGTGGTGGTGGTGGTGGTGGTGGAGCCTTTGAACATTTGGCATAGTAGTTTGTTTTTTTAATATTCTCCTTGTGTATAAATTTAAAAGAAAAATATACTGTTTATAGGAGCCTTCAGTTAAGAAAGTAAACAAAACTTCTTTTAAAAATAGCTCCTCAGGCAACTACAATGCAGATTATGAAACAAGGATGGGAATTTACTAACATTATACTGAATGTGCAGTGTGCAATCATACATTTGAATAAACAGCAGAATTACTGTTAAAGCCAAGATCAGTGCCTTTATGGGATGCCTGATGTCATGGTCTGTCGCTCAGAGTTTCCCCGAATGATGAAAATACTTTGGAAATAACACTGGTTTCAACTACTGCATGTTGTGGCTGTAAAATACAAAACCTCAACCAGTTATTATATATGAATTTTCACCCCAAAACAGAAAATATGAAGAAAATTGTTTAGAAATAAATTATTCCTCTTAGCCAAGATTTCTCATTTCTATCTGACATGTTTACCTGCCTGAGCTTCATTCAAATTTCCTTTACATTTTGTATGAACAGACACAGATTTCTGCCATCCAAGATACTAAATGTAGCATGGAAAGATAAGATCTGAAGGGGAATAAACCCTGAAAATAATTACAATGCATTTTAGATGCCTGAAAGAAAAACTTATAAAGAATACTAGATATGCTTGGCTGGAGGCTCTCCAGCATTTTACGGATTGGTACTTTATCGATTAATAAAATCTCACAAAGTATATGTTGGAAATATGCTTTTTAAATGCCCTTTCATTAGCTTGAAAAGAAGAAATGGTACAGAGAGCTGGGTCCTTAGCTCAGACCTCCCATGTTTCTATCTGGGTGTGATAAGCAGTGAGCAAGAGAATCAGAGTCCTGCTCATCTTGCCCTCTTTGGTGTCCATTACACCTGCATCCCTCCGCAGCAGCTCACTTAGGGTGTCAATCACATTCAGGTTTCCTCTCCCCTGACCAGGGTCCAGGGGTCTCCCACTTTCTCCCGGCGTACTCTAAGCCCTGAAGTTTTCTGCAAAACGTGAGTATTGCCTCCCCCAGTTAGGCCTTGAGAGAAAATGGCCCTGGCTATTTTGTACTGAGCTCAGGGTTGTTGCTGTGGGGGAGGTATTCTCCAAGGACTCTGCTGGCACAGACCACAGGGTCTTAAGGAATTGGGAAGCCTATTCCTCCACAGATTCCAAGTTATTTTAGGCACTAGGGAGATGCTAGATGTTCAGCCTGGCCGAGGTAGCACTGTTGTCAACCACATACAGCAGCAGAATTTTGGGCATATGACTACATTTCATGATCAAATCAATGTGCTCTTGGTGGTAAAATATTATGTCTTACCTCTGCAGACCTCGTGGTCTGGACAAATTGAAGTTGCTGTTAACCCTAAACCACTGTTGTAATTTTTCAGCTAGGGATGTTGAATAACTTGCCTGGTTGAAGAAAAGGTGAGGGACAGAAGCAGCATGGGAAATCAATACCTCCTGATGCCAGCTTTCTGAATGACTAGTGGTGTGTAACTCTTGTCATGTATCCTCCTTTATAAGGAAACAAGGAAGGGCCCAGGCTGAGGTATCTGGATGTGTATCTTTTGGTAGAGCAACACACTAGCCCTAAAGTTGTTTCAACTTTCCTCCTCATCTAGCAGTTACTGAAGCACAAACATGTAATCACGGGAAATGCTATAATTACCTATAAATCTCTGCCTCAAATCAAAAGGGCACTGAGCTTTCATTTCAAACTGAAAGACTAGGACAAGAGCACAACTATTAGAGAATCTACCCCTGAAACAAATTCTGCTAGTGTGTGCTGGACTTGCTTTTGTGGTCTAACCCACAAATTTGTACCTGTATGGTTAGCCAAAAACGGTATATTATTTACCAACAACAGCATTAAAACTCAAGACTTTGGCAATGCTCCATCTTGGTACTAAAGTGCTGATATTGTACACTTACTTTGAGAAACATCATAACTGTGCCTATGAATACTGCTCCTTGTATAACTCCACATATAAGAAGTTGCGATGAAAGAAGAGTTTTCTTAAAGCTTTTTACTTTTTTTATCTATGAAATTATTCTGGGTTTGTGAGAAATTGAGTATTCTCAAAAACAAGGTCTGATTTTGCAAAATATTTTGCACCTCTGTTCCCACTGAGGTACCTACTGAGATTACTTTAAAGCTCTCCTTCACCATAGTATATGAACAATTAAATAATTTGAAGAAAATATAATAGTAACAGTATCACTTTCTTGCTTCGTGTTTTAACACAAGCAGACAGCAGGAGTAATGCTGATTGTAGCAGAATCCTGTTTTTACTGTAATTAAAGTAGGAAAGCACTAAAATTCAGGCTGAATTTGGGCTGATTTTTAAGTGCCTTAAAAAAATTGAGACTCATTTAGCTTTCACTGCAATTTGCTGGCATCATGGACAAGGTCAAAATAATCTGAAGAGGGTGCTCCCAAAATCCAGTCTTCACTCCAAATCAATTTCCCTCTTGCCCTGTCTTCAAAGGGGCAGGTTTGATTTATGTTTGGATTATTCTGAATGTTTCTGGGATTCAAATCACGGCTCAACTGTTCCTTACCTGACCTCACTGATTCCAGTGGCTGGAAAAGTAATGATAAAGCTACGATGGAAGCACTTAGTGTGTGAACACTCTTAGTCTAAATCAGATTGCAATGTGTATAAACACAACACTGGGGAAAGATTTCCAGCCAGCCTGTTGTGACAGATCCCGCATGGTTCAAGTGGCCTCGGAAGCTGAGCTGTAGCCAGTCCTGGAAAGCTCAATAAAAGACATAAGTGATGAATCTCAGGCAGATAGCTACAACCAGCTCCTGCTCAGGAATCTGGGGGTTTGCTGGGGAGATGTAATACATTTGCAAGAGGAGAGTGAGGTACATATGTGAATGCTCAGTGGAAGGCTGTTGGGGTGGGGGATCCGAGAGGAGGCAGGGCACAGAGTGGTGTGAAAACAGAGTGCAGCCCTGGGGAGGGACTCTTGAGGTTGGAAAGCTGGAGTGCAAATAGACCTGGTGGGAAACCGGAGGAAGATTCGGTGGCTGCTAAAGTTAGCAAGGAGCCTGCCAGTGCTGTATTCTTCCCTTTTGAGTGTACTAAGATCTAACAGACATGACAGGGAAAGGGGGAACTGTCTGAACTCCCAGAAATGCCAAGTCATACATTGCTACCGCATCAGGCAAAGAGCTGACTGCAATGAAAGAGAAAGGTGGCTAAAACATTTTTTTTCTAAAATCTATCCAAATACTCCTCTGACCCTGTTTAAAATACAGGAAATATACTGTCAAAAGCCCAAAGCAAAATAAAAACAAATGCAGATTGAAGCTTGCCTGCTGATAATGTATGCAGTCCTGGAGCATCAGGCTCAGTAAAACCTACTGCAGTGAACTCATCTGTTGAGCATGCCAGTAATTCCCAGGGACTGTGACTTCCAGTGGGTCACAGTTAAGGTTCTGCTGGTATATGCCAGGAGTCCTCATTTTCTGTGTTTTTTTTTAAGGTTTGAGTTTTGCTGAGCAAGGCATTTTGGAAAGGCATGAGAAACCACTGGGCAATTTTAACTCTGTGTTAACAAAGACTTTTTTGGTCATTGAATTATCTTACAGGGAATCTGCCCTAACTTTGTCAGAGTTCGTGTTGGAGAGGAGTTGCAGAGGGGAAACTATGCATTTCTGAGGGGAACTTTCACAGGCTGAAGCACTCTGCAGAATTAGAGATTGAGCTGTGTGATAAAGATAATACACAGAAGAGTTCAGATTCAGTGACTGCAGCTGCAGGTTTCTGTACCTGTCCACCCATCCTTCCATTTCTTTTTCTGGAGGAGGAGAAATACATGGGTAGAGAGGATCTCCACACTGTCTGGACCTCAGTTTTATACATAGAAATCTTGGATATTCACAGTGAACTCAGGATAGCTGCATATTTTCTTAACAGGATTCTTACAGCTATTATATCCCTCAGATCCCCACAAGCCACACATGAGTATGTCATCTGATTCTTTAGAAAAGCATGAAAAATCATTGACCAAACATATCTGCAACCTGGTTAACAATTTTGTTAAAATGGCTTAAAACGAGCTGTCTTTTTGATTAGGGTATTGTCCTCTAATACAAAAAGGCCGTGCCAGCAATATCTTTTTAAACAGAAACTTTTTTTTTTTCCTTTTAAATTTCAGTCTTCTGGATTACAAAAAACACAAAGGGCTGTTTTGATTATGCTGGTCTGGTTCTACTTTAGGGAGTTTCTTTAGCTGCTGAGCTACATACTAACTCGCCTGGAGCTCCCTCACCCTTTGCCACATTTTTACATTCATTGTTCTGTTGTTCAGAGACAGTTTTCAGTTACAGAGCATAAAGTTGGGGTATCTTGTCTTTAGCAGGTTTATCCTGAACTTAAGAGAAGTTTTAGTCTCGTGTCATTAAAGGGTTCTTGCTTGTCTTGTGGGGCATTTTTTTCAAAGGAAAACAGGGTCTAGCATCTGGGTCAGATAAAAAGATGTCTCAGAGAGGTGATGGCATTGTTAGTGGGCAGTTATAAGGGATGACCTGGCTATAGCAGAAATTTCTAAATCCGTCATGTAGTGGTTAGGCTGAGGCTCTGAGGCATGAAGAGGCATGAGGCATATGTCTGGTTCTAGAAAAATGCGTTCTAGCTACCCGTAAAGTATCTAATCCTGCAAAACTCTTCCACTGATAATTTATGCGGCACTGACTTCCACAGATGTGAGTAATGTTTATTTGAGGAAATAAAGAACATCCTTAAAATGTTTAAAACTGTATTTCTTACTTAATTTCACTGCATAACCACTTCAATCTATAAAAAGCTACAATTAATTATTTAAATGGGGTATTACTTGTTTGATTTTTTTAAAGATCATTTAATTTTGCTTCCAGGTAAGAGTCTGCTTCTCTAAAACACAAAACTCAGACTTGCTGCTGTGCCCTAACCCAAGCTAGAGATCCAAGTTACAGAAATGAAAATCTTCAGCTACAGAGGCATAGGAACTGAAAAACACATGTAAAATCATGTCACAAAACTTCTCACAACTGGATGTATGCAAATAAAAACAAAGCAACATTTACAGCAACATACACACTGAATAAAACAGAAAATGAACTACAAATGGAACTTGCCTTACTACACAAAATGTATACTCTATGGCTGTATGTATTTATAGCTACATGCATAGAATGTATATTTAGCAAAATTGTGTCTTACCAGAAGAAAGTGCTGACAGTCATTTCAACTTGAGATGTCTATTAAAAACTCAGAGAAAGAAAGCACTGTTCTGATGAAGTACTGAACACAGGATTTCTAAACTGCTTTTGCCATGCTGTCCCTGAGGTAAAGATCCTGGGATTATAGGTATTTATAGAGTGTTGGTTTACTATCATGAAAAATGTTACTCTTCTCTGGGTAAATCAGAGTATTTTTCATTTAAACTGGCCACATGTACAGACAATTAGCAACAAAAAAAAAAAAAAAAAAAAAAAAAAAAAAAAAAAGACCAAAAAAAAAAAGAAGAGTTTGGGAACTTTACCTCCACCCGGTTCTCATCAAATCTTAACATATCATTTTTGTTTTTTCCTGCAGACTATTCAGGAGAGACAAGTGTACTTTCTTTGCAGTTCCTGCCCATGACCCTGTACTGCCTCAGTCCTATTTCTTCTCCACAGTAGGAAAAACTTATAATACTTTTCAACACTGGTGCAGCTCTACTGGCTGTAGCAGTAATAGATTCTGAAACCCAAAAAGGTGAAGAGTTGTGTTACACAACACTGCACACCGTGTGTGCTACCAGACTTGCACTGGAGTGGAAACATGCAGCCGTATTTTTCCCAGGACTTGGCTGTGCCAGAAAATGACATCATGCTAGGACACATGAAGAAATAAGGCATCAAGCACTGTTTGGAGTCTGGTTACAGACAAGGTGGCTAGGATGCATCCCATTTGATGTCAGCTATATGAAAGCTGGGTGCCTAATTTAAACCAGTCATCTGGGCTTTTTCCACAGTTAATAGAAAGAGAGGTACCTTAAGGGGAGAGTCACCTTCTCCACTTCTGGATAGGCTGAACAGCATTTCCAAGGAAACTCTCCTGCTCGATCAACTGGTTTAACTGAGAGTTCTGACAGTTAGCAGTGAAACTTTTAACAGCCGCTCACAGGAGCTCAGCTCCATCAGCTGTGGACAGGAGCCTTCACAGACCTGCCAGGTTCTCAGCTCGGACCTCACCTAGGTGAGAGCCAGGCTCCAGGCCTATCTGGGCTCACACAGATGTCAACTGCTCTGTATTAGCTATTTATCTGAGGCACATTTAAATATCTGGAAATGTTATTCAGTAGTTTTAAATATCTGTAATTTTTCAGGCTGATAACATCTATCATACACACAAGATATAACACCTACTTATCCCAAAATCTAACTTTTTTTTTCAGTTACACCACTGAAATCTCCAGAGTTAGCTCTATGCATGTAAAAAGGCTAAACAGTCATTTTGCAAACATACCTGATCTCCCTACACCCTTTGCAAACACAAAAGTTATTTCCCAGGGGCTGTCATAGTCACTAATCGGTTAAATTTCAAGCTACTTCTTTCAGCAAAGGTCAGTAATAGTCAAAACGTTCACATGCAACAGAATAATTTTCCCTAAGCTTTGCAGTCTGCTTTTGGAAAGGGCAATGATTTTTCCCCTATATATGAGACACTTCTGAAAATTTGGGGTCAAACAGATTTCTTACTATGATCAAGGCTGAAACTGGCAATTCTGACAGCTTTACTGAGCAGAATGCAGCTTGCTACTAGCAAGGGGTTTTATGAGTAAAATTAGAATCTCACCAAATGTGCCTCTATGCAGCCCATAAAGGAAAGAGTCCAAAATACTTCATTGATATTAAACACACATAAAACCTTACGCTGCTTGTTGCATGCCCTGAAGACTATACAGAAGATAAGAATCAACAGCTGGAAGGTATCCTGCCTTCCTGCAAGGCTCTCCATCCTACATTAGCATGGTCAGGAAAGGGACTAAGGTGTTATTGTAATAAGGTACTGTTGGAAGGTAATTCTGCTATTTACAGTAGTCATTTACGTTCTCTGTCTCCCCCCTCCTTGGAGAACGAAGAATACAGATGCAGCAGAAATGCTGGCTGAACCGCAGCCCCTCCAGAAGCTGTGAGGTCATTTAAGAATGAAGAACAAAGTTTTAAATTTTCAGAGGAAAACATGAGTGGGCTGGCCAGGAATTGGCACACAGGCTTCTCGAGTTGGATACTCAGTTACCCTGAGATCTGCCCTTGAAGCCCAGGGTTGCAGACTAGTCCATGTCTTTGCACAGCAAAACATCCTAAAGCTTTACCATTGAAGCTATTTCACTGTTGATGCTTTGGAGACATTTCCCCCTTTCCTATACACTTTCTCAAGATGGAAGATCAAAAAGTATAGCCAGCTACCCAGTAAGTTTGCAGCTGATGTATGTGCAAGTTCTTTCAGAGTTATTCAGACAGATCATATTGCCACAACCTTACTGACTACTGAACCTGAAGACCATACTTTTTTTTAGCCGTCTGTACAGATCTGGTTAAAAATGAATTGCCTTTTTATTGTCTTTTATTTCAGACACTTAGTCTGACAGACCAGTGAAGCTTCCTATTTTGTCTTTCAATGTCATCATTGTTGCTCATTGGGGATCAAGATGAATGTTCTGGATGGGCCATGGGCAGACACCACAGTCTAAGCCAACCAGGAACCTCAGAACAAATGCCTCTGGGAAGGGAATGAATGAAACTACCACGCAGAGAACCGACTGATACTCTCCAAAAGACCAAAAAAAAAATAATAATCTCATACACAGGAAACTAAAAAGACAGGCTCATGGTATTCTAAGGCAAAACCCATCGATGGAGGGGAAGTCCATCTTTTAGCACAAACATCATAACCAAGAAATCCAAGTCAGAAGAGCTATCCTCTCCTCCCAATCTCTTTAAATAACAAAATCTTATGCAAGTCAAATTCTGCAGGAGAGTACACCTGTGTTATCATAAACTTGTAAGTGCAGAGAATTTCCTGCTTTGCTTTTGGAAACCCTACCATTCATCATCTAAAGAGCACATGGGATGCTTGTTTCCCTTCCCTCTAGTCTTATGTGGGATTTGGTTGAGGTATGTACAAAATTTTCCAGGCTTTTTACACCAAAAGTCTTTGACCAAGTTCCAGCTGACTCCCTTCATTTAAAATGCTTCCCTTCCTATATCTGTTCAGAGTTTGCTGAGGTTTTTCCCTGCCTGTTTGCAGAGTTTCTAGAGAGTGCCTGGTCATCACAGCTTGTCATCTGGAAAGGATTGGTATGGAGTTATCTGCCAGAAGAGGTATTGACCATCCTCAGAATTGCAGGGATTGTAATTTTTAAAAAGGATTGTTTTCAAAAATCACGAGATTTTCAATGGAACTCCCCCCCCCCCCCCCCGCCCCCAGATGACTGCAATAGAAATATAACGTTCTGACACATGCTCAAATAAAATCATCTGCCTTATAACTCCTTCTGAGCCTTTGCAAAATGACACATTTTATGGGAAGCACATGAAAGAATATTTTGGCATTTATTCTTGACATGAATTCAGTTGTTGCATGAAAAGGGCTGAGAGTTAACACCTTTGCTGAGTTGTCAAAAAAATGCCCAACAACCCTCATCGCAAAAATTCAACCAAGGAACCATTGTCTATCGTTCAAAATGCAGTGCTGGCAGACACATGCCCCTGCCACTCGTTAGTGGGTTGCATTTTTTCCAAAAGTGATGCACAGTGCCTCTTTTCTTTAGCATCTGTCACAGAAGTTTAACATGGTTACGAGGATGCTGGAAAATCTTCCACCCCTTCTAGTCTCTGTCTCCATATCACTCTTTAAAAATCCAACTGAACCCCAACTTTGTAACCAAAGAGCAAGACAAATAATAACGATAAACCTAAACCAACCCCAAAACATCAAAAAATGAAGAAACAGAACATCACCACCACATCCATAGTCCTTATTCCAAAAGGGAAAAGTGTCAAAAAGGATTTAATTACCACCACTAATATGAGAGGCAACCTGCTCAAACACTATTTCAGCTGTACGCAGCTATGAAAGAGAAAAAAAGAGGGAATGATATACTAAATGACATTAAATAATACACATTAACACTGTAACCAGCTTCACACAGAGACCTAGAGTCTGACAAGAGGGCCAATTTAAGCAAGGCAAAATGTAGGGGGGGCGGGGGGGGAAATCAAAAGATCTGCCGCATACTTTTTCCAGTTTATTTTTCCTCTTTTCCCTCTCTGCACTAACAATTTTTAAGAGGCCAGAGATATACAAAGTGAAATGTCACCATTCTTACAAGCTTAAATAAACTATTTATTAGTGGTAGACTAAGTACTCTGGAGAAATTTATTTGCCCTGGCAATAATATTTATAAATGACCTATGAAATATTATGACATTGTACCAGTAGCATTGCCGTTTGCCTGTGAGGATTTAGTTCCAATCAGCAAGTGCACTTAGAGGGAGGAAATATTTCTGTGCAGGGCCAGCGAAGTGTGCAGGCAACACTTGGGAGAAGATGAAAAGGCCGTAAGTACAATCTTTTCTTTGACACTGGCGATATATAAATATAGAAGTAATAAATAAATAAGTCGTTCAGCTCAAAAAGAATGCAGCCATTTTACGGTCCCCATCAACTGAGTCTCTGCTGCTTGTGATGGAGAGATCTAAATGCAGTGTGGCTAAAACAGGGAGCAGAGCTCCTCAGCCACAGGATGGTGAAGGCTGTGAGACTACCAGAGGGGGAACACAGGTACCTATTGAACATATGGACACATGGGCTGCTTTTTACAGTTCTGTATTGACCAATGTACCGAGGCAGGAACAACAACAGAAACCCAGCAATTAGGTATTTCAAACAGAACTGCTATTTTAAGAACAACAAACTTCATTAATGGTTTGGGGATGGAGTGTGGGGAGGGTTTAGAAATAAAACACATCTGTGCAGACAAAGGCATAAAATTCAGATTATTTAAATGCTTGCACATTTCCCCCAAATGACATAGAAGCCAAAATCTATTTTGCTGTAAACTAAGTAAGTGAGTCAATACATGCACAACAAAATACATTTTTTTCTTCCCCCGCCCTGTATCAGGTATACCACAGGGACAAATCACCAGAATATGCATACACCAGGAAACAGCACAAACACAAATATCACAGAAACCATAACTTGTAAGATCAACAGATCAACAGATGTCATGTAGAACCTATATTTCCAAACATCAACTCACTGAAATGACACATATGCTTAAGAGGTCACTCAAATTATATTTTGTTTGATTTACATATAATTTATTAGTTCACTTCCTACACTGCACTATTCTGCATTAGGGTATTTCCCCATAAAATCTGCATTACTTTATATAAATGCTGTTCCACAGTACTAGCCTAGCAATTATGGTGAACACTTATGTGTTCTTTCCAAGTTTTCCCTGTAGGTATCTCATGCACATAAGCCATGCAGGTTGAGATTTTTAGTTTTCAGACGTATAGTAACTTCCAAAGATACATTCAGTAAAATTCTACTTAGCATTCTTTATGAGAGCAAGGTGGTTGAATAAGGAGAAAAGGAGCAAAAGAAAATAATTTGAATGGCATTGTATGAAGTGTGAAAACTTTCCTTTTAAAATACCAAACTGGTACATCTACAGTCAATAATATCTACCTAAAAGACTGTACCTGAAGAAAGCTGGAAGAGAAAGAAAGTACCTGTAAAGCAGATGCTGAATTTTATTCTTTCCCTCTCATACAACGTTTGCTTTATCCCAACTCCATTGTGATAATGCTGCAGAGGCATAAGATTGACAGAATGACACAAAAAGCCCACAGACCCCAGCCCCTTTGGTACTCCTGTCGTAAGGTTACACTGATGCAGTAGACTTTAAACAACATGTTTTTAAGTTTTCTTTATGCTTAATTTTTTACGTTTGTTGTTTTTTTTTTTTAAATTTTTTACTGACCCCACACAAAATTTTAACATACAAAACGTACAAAGCTCTTCTGAGATGTGGTTAGGAGCAGGTCCCAACAACGTGCAAGTCATGGGGTGTGTCATGATTTTCATCTTGACAAGTATGTCGAGCTTTAGCTCTTCTAGGGAGTGGCCCTGGGCATGGACCTCTACAAACTTGGCCCAGGTTTCCTGTTTATAACCGAATAAGGTGTCTTCTGTCTAGTTTGCAAAACAAGCATAGAACTACTCACTGCTGATCTTTAACGTGTGCTTCTCAGACACACTTCTTGCAATGCACAGCTATCTGCCCTTCTGTGGTTGTCAGTCCCATGTGAGTGTAAGGAGGTGGGTACGGAAGAATTTTTTTTCTCCCCGGAGATAATGACGAGTGAAAATGCAGAAAGCAAAGCAAAGTATGAGACCATAGTGGCTAAGGCAGCAAAACAGACACTGAGAATCGTGGGACAGCCTACAAAATTTTGTTGGGATTCTTCTTGTTTGACTCCTTTGTTTTAAGCACTTGCGCTAAATTTCTGTGAGTATTCAGGATTTTCTCTGTGTAAGGTCTAGATACTGTCACACAACCACAAATCAGACTGTGGTGTAACCCTCTGAACTGGGTTTGGAGGAAAGCCCCAGCTGCAGGGGAGATGTGCGATGAACCAGCAACCATTCCACGCCATGTACCTGCGGCCCCAGGGTGGAAGGCTTTGCAGCAAAGCTGTCATCGGCCCACATCCAGCGCTCACAGATGCTGGGAGACACCAGCTGCGTGGTTTTGACCATCAGCATCATCCATATTTCAGAGCTGCTGCTGGTGAGTTCTGGCTGCCTGTGGGTGCCTCCCGGCAGGTGGGACCTGCATGCCAAGCTATCTGTGGGGGATGAAATGGGGAGCGCATATGGCATGGGGAAACAGTGCTGCCCAGTATGGCCCCACACAGCAGCATGCCCACACCTGCAGTGCAGGACCATGGCCTTTCTCCCACCGCTTGATGTCAAATGTAGATGTCAGTGGCCAGGAATTTAGAGATCAAACTGGCAGGGTACTGGCTCCGGTACCTGCAGCTTGGCAGAAGTCTCAACACAGTCCCAGAAATGAAGGCTCAGGCCAGGCTAGGGAGAACATGAGGTGATGTTTCAAGAGTCCAGTTTAACATCTGTAAGACTTGAGAGATCTCTCCTTAGTCCACACCAAGGGACAGGCAACAAAGGAGCAAAGAACTGTTTTCTCTGGAAAACAACAGGATTTTTTTGGCTAAATAAATTTCAACAGATCAATAGAAAACCCCTCCCAAAAGGAAGGTCCCAGTCTTCAAGAGATTGTGTCCCTCAGTTTCCTTCCTTTCTTCTCACTTTCCTCCCCACATGAGTCTCAACTTGCTGCCTAGCATCCTTCATATCTTTGTGCTGGGGCTGTGGGCATCTAGGAGGTGTAGGTACACCGTTACAATGAAGAAATGAAAGAGAACCATAAATGTAGGCTGATATATTAAAAGGTGCAATACAAGATATATTTTGTTCATTGCTGAATCCAACTTGGTCAACTCTGCTTGCTTATTCTAGTTAAATGCACATGTCAACATATAAAAAGTTATTTCAGACTGCAGCATTTCATTACTTGAGCCAAGCCAAATGAACACAGGAATAGCAACAGTACACACGCCAAGGAAAATGAACTTTTTTTTTCCTCCTACTGTGACATTTTTGGAGGCAGCCAATTATACATTAAAAAAATCATGAATGAGCAGTGTAATTTTGGAGCCATAACTTAAAGTGAAGTATTCCTTTAAATATGAAATTAATATAATCATGACATTTTAACAGTTTTTCATGGTTCTGCATTCTTCTACAAGGACTCATTCTAAGTAAACCTATATGCTATATAAAAAGACCACAATAATCTTTTCCCACTAGTAAAATTGCTACTCTTATGAGTGTTACATATATAGGAGTTTTTACATACATAAACAGAATGTGGTCACTTGTGGGATCTATAGATTACATTGGGGTCATATTAAGGGAGTAATGCGTGCTCCAAATTTGCTGGCGTGTTTTACAGTGTCTAGATTTTTCTGTCCTGTGCTATTTTGTATATTTCCTGCCCTAACATAAATGACCTCATTAACAAGAAATTCTAAGAAGTATACATAGGTTTGGGTTTGTTTTTTTTTTTTTTCTAAATCTGAACTTCGCTGGCTACAGCTTACTTCTATTTTGTGACCTCCCTCTGTGTGTATAGCCTTGGAGGAGAAGGGAGGGGGAAGAAACAAAATTCTGCTCACACAAGGGAGTTTTCTGCTGAATGACATAACCGGTACTCCCATCAGCCCGAGCTGTGGTCAGCCTGCCCAACCATCTAGCAAAATTAAGTAAATGCAGAAAAGATATTTTGGGGATTGAAAATTACCTTCCAAATACAAGCAGTTCATTTGTGCCTTCCAAGCCAAAGAAGGAAATCACACAGCAGCATGTGGAGTACTCTATTCCCTACGTATTAAAGTTGTGTTAGCTTTATAGCAGTTCCTGTCACCATTCAGTATCTTACCCCCCAAACAGGTATGTTTTACCCCAGGCTCAGAAGTCTATTTTTGCAATCTCAACTCAGGGTAAAACTTCACCGGGACTCTAGGATCTGATCCACTTGCAGCGATCCTTACGGTAATAATTACCCTGTAGCTGGGTTTGGAACTAAATGTTCATCTCAACATTGGAAACATTGTTTTGTTTTGTTGTTGGTTGGTGTGGTTTTTTTTCCTCTGGATAGCAAGTTCAGAATGTACTACAGAAAGGGAGCTGAGAGTACCTAGCAAAAGCTCCAGTCAGAGGTAATTACAACATTCAGTATTCATAGAGCACTGAAAATGCTTTTTAGAGTCTAAAAAATGGAGGCTGAAATACATAAATTGTAAAAACCAGGAAAAAAGAAGATATAGAAGCAAAACCACAAAATAAAAATCGGAGCTCTATATATGTATACACATCCATACAACTGCACACCCAGTTAACATAAACAATACAACAATACAGTGTTGACTAAGGTAGAGTGATGCATGGCTGCAGGACCAGGCTCAGATGAAATCTGTCCTGAAGCATGATTTGGAGGTCAGGCTCCAAAATTCTCTCAGAAAATCTAATTTGTCAATTTGTTTGTGGTTTCTACATCCAGAAAGAGTGACTCCATATTTCACGTCCATCCTTCCCTCTGTTGAACTACCGTTTCCGCAACCTCATCTTCCTGCCTGGACCTCATCTTCCAGCCATCTCCCCAGCCTCAAAACTGCCTTCCTCCCACCCTGCACACACACTGTTATCCCGGGGCGGTTGCCCACTGATTTAATGCTGAGGGTGAACGGACAGGTCAGAGCTAAGGGGGACCCAGAAATGCATATCCTCAGGGCATTACGGTGGTCTTGCCTACCTAGCCATGCAGTGCTGAAGAAGGATACGCCATTTATATGGGAATCATACTTGTAAATTCGGCTTTATGGTGAGCATACTCTTTGGATATAGCTCTTCTGCCCTTCAAAAAATGGTTTCTAACTGGTTTTCCTGGACTAATTTCAGGTATG
Source organism: Falco punctatus (assembly GCF_963210335.1). Classification (NCBI taxonomy): domain Eukaryota; kingdom Metazoa; phylum Chordata; class Aves; order Falconiformes; family Falconidae; genus Falco; species Falco punctatus. The sequence goes on along the minus strand of NC_137585.1, from coordinate 12,113,419 downwards.
TGTGCCAGCGCTGCACTTTACTTTCTAGGTACTCATCAAGAACCATCCTCCTTCTATGGTACTACAGATTTTTGAGAAAAGAAAGCAGCTATTTCTTCTGTTTGACTGCAAATACTGAGGCAAACTGAACACTGCACAAAGATGTTAATGCTCTTTGCATGGCACCCACTCAATCTTGTTATAGGTTGCAGGTTTAGCCTTTCACAGGCAAGACTTGCTGCTTGTGGCTTTAGAAACTCTCCAGATACACACGGCGACAAGTTGTGCAAAGCACGTAAATGCTGCAGCCACTAAGCACCTTGAAAGTCAGTAACAAACCCAACATTAATAGGGAGCTCACGGCAAGGCAGAGTAGGAAATTTTAAAGACGGCTGATGTGTTTTGAATTGCTGTGAAAGAACACGGGCTTCTGCTGCCTCCTAGGGTATGTCCTCGCGGCAGATACCTGAACTCATGTTAAACTTCCTAACGGCAGTGAGCTGGCAACGTGTTTGTGGTGGCGGAGAGGCCAGGGTGCTCTAGTTTTGAGCATTTACTTGGCTTTTCAGCTGGCTTCTCTGCCTCCCTTGGACAGTGTGTAGCAATATAAATCAGTGTCTGCTACAGCTATTTACTATCAGTACAACTAGTCTGTCTAGTAAAGCCTAACATTTTAAATACATGCTATGCATTTTATGTCCACCCCGGTTCTGTTTTAAGCTTTGAGGCTCCAGCATTCCTGCTTTTCACATGTATCTTCACAGTGAGGGCTAGAAACAAGCAGTTTTAAGAACGCTCACACATGTCTCCAGGTACTGAAGCCTTAAGAAACACAGAGTAGTAAGAGACTTGTGATATTTTCGCAGACCTGACAGCCTGCAGTCTCTGCTCCTGAAGAGGCAGGGAAGCTGTGTGAGCCAGATCCTGAATCCAGTTGGAGATCTGATCAGACATTTAGCCTGACCTGGCAGCACCAGCATGGCCCTGTACTAGCCCACATTTTAAATGACACTGTTTTGGCCACTTTCCATACCTGTTAAATTTGCTTTATGTGCCATTGCTGTATGCTTCACCTCTCGAAAAAAACCAGCATTTTTTATGCCAGTTATAGCCTCCAACTTTTGTTAGCATGCTTCAGAAGAGAAAATATGACAGCATTTTCAGTACTTCTAGTTACCATGTTTTGAAAACACTGAGGCCTAAGACACTGCCATGTTCTACACCTTCACTTTAACTGTAGGCTGCAAGTCTCAGAAATAAACATTGAACTACTAATTTGGTATTTAATGCTGCCCTTTAAACAGGAGCAAGGCCTTTCAGCACATTTTTAGTGATTATTTCTTCATCTACATGTGTCACAATATTACTGGAAAATGTGCTAGACCCACAGTAGAGATGGTGGGGTGCTGCAGTGAGTAATCATGCTCTTGAGGTCCCCTCCAAGCTGAATTACTCTGTGATTCCAACATATTGCATGGCACCACAACTACAGAATTGAGAATGTTGGCTATGGCCTGATGTGACAGCAGATAGTTTACTTCACGAGCAAAGACAGGCATTTTAAGTTCAAAGAAAGATTAAAGGAGAGATGCCTAGGATCGCTCAGCCCACAGAAGGGCATTGGACTCTTAAGAAAGCAGTATTTGAGGCTGTGAGGAATACCTCTAGATGCTGCATGACGTACTTCTAGATAAGGTATTTATACATCTCCCTGTATGATAATATCTCCATACCTTATAGTAACTGAAATAGCAAGGTATTGCTTTATAGAGGGGAGACTATGTCTTGTATGCATTTGGGCTGAGGTTCTCTGTCAGAGCACCCCGCGTTTCTGAAGCCAGAGCTCGGTGCATGAGCCAACAGACCCCACTTCCTTCATTTCAGTCTGTTCAGAGTCATAACCATTCCACGCAAAGGCATTTTAACCTGCAGAAAAAAACTTGCTGGTAATGAAAAAAGCGCAGTTCTTCAATTACAAGACTATAAATAAATCCTTGGATAAACTGCTTAGTAATGTAGTAGTATTAAATTGTATTCTGGCATTGTATAAAAAATGCACTTGAGGATCAAGCTTGTAATAAACTAGGCACTGTACCTACATGATCAGAAAAGATCTGAGGTACTATACATCACCTCCCCTCCTCAGACTCAGAACCCAGTCCCTCTCTGATCTCAAAGGACTGCAGTATGTAACAGACACATAGACTAACACGTGTTTTACTAAAACACCCCAAAACACAGCACTGAAATCAACCCCAAACTTCTAAACAAGAAAAATATGAATACAATTTGTAACATTATTTACTGGTAGGAAAAGTAATTATGTTGTAGAAGTGAGTAGGTATTATTGATCTGCTCACTATTTTCCTGCTGCATAAAATTTAAAGCCATGTGCTGCAAGTAACAAGCTGGTGGTAAATGTAGGGAGAAAAATGTTTCTCAGTTTCCTTACATTTTGTATCCCTGTCCCTTACCTCATAAGCCTTTATATGAAGTCTTTTATATGAATTTAATGTTTAGTGAAAATTTTCCTCCCTACATAGAGCCAACATGTCAGGGCAGGCCACCACAGTACTCCAGTGTATCTTGGTGGAGTTTTTTGGTGGTTGTTTTGTTGGTTTTTTTTTTCTTTTGCAGAGTTGTGTCATCCTGTAACTTGCCTTGTAAAGAAATATTCTTCATAACGCTTATTATATAACATATACTGAAAACACCCAGAGACTAGTTATAGCAATTTAGATTCAATCTATTCTTCTAGTCCTTCCCTTAGCATCCAATACCAGCCATCAGCAGCAACAGAATAGCTCCAGGACTAAACAGATGTTTGCTCTGGCTCACCATCACAGTTCTTGCATGAAACGTAAATCCAACTGCTAGTCCAGGAATCATCTGAATCATATAAATCTGGGTTTTTCCACTGTACTTCCCCTGATCAAGAGGAATTGGAGGTCAATATTATACTATATTCAAATAACATTAAAACTGCCCTTTAAGTTACTGATCTGAAAAATGTGGTAGGTGAAATAACCACAGTAATTCTGAGGTAAGGAGTACTAGATGAAAATTACTCTTTTTTTCTATAGGAAAATGTCTTTTTGTTCTTTGCGAATTCTTCATGATGTTGGAATGTCTTTCACTCAAAACCAGAATAAAATAATAACAATTTTAAACAAACGAATTAGAAATAAATTGGTTGAACTGAAATGCTCAGAAAAATCAGAGTATTTCACCCCAATTCTGATTTTTAGAAAGTCGCTCTGAAGTAGAAAATTAGAAACACTTTCTTTCAGTATATGATTTAAAATACAGATCCATAGAATGTGACACCTTTTCAAAAAATGTCCCACTGGAAAAAAAAAAATAAAGTCATTTTCAGATGGAGAAACATTCCAAAGGAAAATTCTCAATTTGTCTGTAGGGAGGGCAGCACTTGCAGCATACAGCCATAACCTACTAAGAACAGCTACAAAAACTATTTTTGAGAATAGTTTTCTAAATTAAATTGTTTAAGATTGGCAACAATAGAGGTCATAAAACTGTTCAAATGACATTTATTTTCATCAGAAAATAACAATTTTTGAAAAGCTGTTCATAAGAAGAAATAGGTTTAATGAATTTATATTTTTTTTTAATTTGAACAAGATAGAAGACTTGTTGAAATACACCATTTTCACACTTCTCAGTAAAGACATGGTTTTTTATGGACTAGGATGACTGACCATTTAGAAATTTATGTTAATTTAGAATAAACTGTTAAAAATGATAACAGGTAGAAGCAAAATACTTATAAATGATCTGTTTTCTGTTATTCTTCGGAAGTTCACATCAAAGCTCTTTGTGGGAAGATTTAATTTTTATGAGAATAAACAAATTTTTAAGATCCCCCAAATACTTTTAATGTAAAAAATGTATTTTTTTCAGCCAGCAATAGTAAATAAACTGCATTATTGCTTCATAAGCAACAGAACTATAACAGAGCTTTGTCCCCTATGCATTTATGGCTGGGCTTTCTGGCACCTGAGAAGAGCCACACTCACACTGCAGTGTTTTGTTCTGGGAGCAGGGGAATTAACAAAGTGTCTGTCCTCTACCCAGGCACTCATTTTCTCCAAAACTTACAGGAAATCAACATCTCTAATCTTATGACCCCCTTCTCAATTTCAGTTAAAACCAGTTGTGATGTGGAGAACAGGAAGAGGCAGACAGGCTCCCTCAACCACAGCCTTTGTGGTCAATGTTGCTGTTTCCAGGACCTTTTCCCTGCAGGTTAAACAGCCTGGGCACATCGATATGGATTAAATTTCCAATGTCGTAACAGCCTGTTAAGGATTCCCTTCCCTAAAGGCTCTGTTATTTACCAGCAGCCCTAAATCACTTTGCTCTTTCTATCTTCCCTGGTATTCACGATTAATGTGTGCTCTCCTCAAGGAGCATCAGTGTAGAGCAATACATCTGCAAGTGGCTCTCTTCGTTTCTTATCGAACATAAGGTAGCTGCATAATGATTTCAGGCTGCTATGCAACATATGGCCGGGAACCCCCGCCTCCCCCGCCCCAGCATGCTCCAAGGTGGCATGGGCAGCATTTGCTAGGTAGTTTTGGTTCCACCAGAATAGCTGCAGCCAAGAGAGCAGAAAAGCAACTGGATTGCACCAATTGCCTAATCAGAGCAATCCTTGAGACTGCTATAATGAGATCAGCCTATTCAAGCTGGATCCTGATCAACAGTCAGTGCAATCACTGGGGAGCAGACACTGCCATCTGCACGCTCATTTATTGGGCTTTGGAATTATTTAACGTTTGATTTATGGCGGTGAATTGCATCCTGGCAAATGTTCACTATGCAAAACTCTTTGCTCCCTTACCCATTAAAAATCAGGGCCTGATCCATGTGAAAGTCTCCTGCTGAGTTCACTATGTTTTGGATCAGGCCTCTGGGTCTCAAGAATGGCAGATAATATTCCATTTCTGTCCAGTTTTGTTGCTCAAATTTAGAAGAAGCTCAAGTGTTTTCCATCAAGTTTTTAATGTTTACTTTTGGGAGAATCTTCACAGTGGGTCAGGTTACTGTGATTTAGAAAGGATGACCCACACCGACATATAAATTTTCCAAAAAATCTTAGCCTGAGGCAGACATCTGCCTTGGAGAATTTCAGCCCAGATGGCTAAAGTTTGGCAAGGATGTAAGCAACTGAAAATAGAGTTCTATAATGGAAAGTGGTGTACAACCTCAATAATAGGAGGGTGCTACCAAGTACCACATCGGATAAGGCTCCATAACAAGAACCATAAGGGAAGAATTCAGCCAGGATTCTTTCAGATATGCTTCAGAATTTCTTCTTTTCTTTTGCTTGAAAGGCGTATCAGAGTTAGCTCTTATTTTTCCCTGGTCCTTCAGACGTTACCATCACATCTAGGCAGCTCAAAACCAGCCTTTCCCTCTCAACAGTATTAAACAAGGTTTATCTGAGAAGCATCAAACCATCCCAGACAGTCAAATGATGTCCGGGCTGCAATAGTTCCTCTTCCCATTGAGATGTCAGCTAGCAAAGTAGAAAAGCTTTGTGGCTGAGATCTAAGCTGTTAAATCAGCATTACCTGGTGTTCAGATTAAAAACCCATCTTGATGTTTCAGTACAAGAACACATGGACAACTTCAGTTCTATGGTACCTTAAATCCCCAGCATACTACAAAGATTCACTTGGACATAATAGATTAAAAACATGATTTCATTCAGATTAATTCTGAACTTTTTGAGTCCTCATTTCTGCTTTCACCTCATCTCTGTCAATTCGTTGAAGTTGAGCAGGATGTGAAGACATGAGCTGGAATCTTGTTAAATCTATGTAAGAAATTTGCTGCAATTTACACCTCTGTAAACCCCGAGTAAGTCCACTGGCATAAATGGAAGTACAGTTTGGCTTGAAGCAATAGGCTTTTTTTTTTTTTTTTTTTCATTAGGCAACAGCTTAAATATAAAAATATAACGACTTTAAGGGTATGGTGCAGAATCAATAGATTTGTGCTGGACTATTTTGGAGTAAATGAGGTTAGGCTTTGACTGTGCTTACTGGTATCCTATTCCAAATACACATTCATAGCATTTTTCCCTGAGAACCTCTTGTCCATCTCCTTGAACTGAACATGGCATGTTCCGAGAATGTGTACAACAAGCAATGCACCTTTTTCACAAGATATATACAAGTAATTGCAAGTCACATCAGCTATGTTAATTTTTGAATCACACACTTCTGTGTTGAGAAAAGATACTCCAAAAGTCAGCAATGTTCATGCATGTTTGCAAAACAGAGAAAGCCAGGATGAAATGTATTTTCTATTTACAAGAAGAAACAGCAATGCAACTTAGACAGCTACTTTTAAGAACTATCAGCCTGTTTTAGTAGCCAAGAAAATCCATATAACGCCCATTTGCAAAAAAACTTCTGAAAAGCTTTATATTATGGAATGACTCAATGTTTAAGGAGCTGGGTGCAAATGGCCCACAAACACCTTAGTGCCAAAATATGTTTTTGTTAATGAACACATTTGTTGGGTTTATTTCGGACATATTCTCGAAACCCCAAGTATGTAGCACACTCATTTTGCAACTGACTCATTGTGCACCAATTTTCCCTTTTTTTTTTTTTTTTTTAATGCAGTTCAGTTATTCCCATCACCCCACCCACAAATTAGGGGTTTATAATGGAAATTCTGACAGGGCCTTCACTATGATGACGCTTGAAGGCACTGTCATGATAAATAATTTACTAGTTAATGACTCCTGATGCAATCACAGCAGGAGTCAGATTCACTAACATCCACCTCTCCATTGTTATCTAGGAGGAACAGAGATAGTAGGGCAACACCACTCTTCCCTGAGCCCATCTTTTTTAGCTCCCAGATTTAAAATGAGTGTTTAAGTTGGTAGAGAGTTTACCACCACAATCCAACCTCTACATTTGTTTATGTTGGATGACACTTTTGTTCTGGCTCGCATTACTCAGATGGATAAAGCTCAGAAGGGTTCTGCTTTAATGCCCTGTTTTCTCTTAGTGTTTCTGCATTTTTTAAATGCTACCAAATGGTTGCTTTTGGCTCCCAGCATTATCACATGTTGTCTATAAGTATGGAAATAGTTATGGTAATATGGACGTAAATCATAACTGTAAATACCACATAAAGAAGACTGCCATATAATTATAAAAATACCTAATAGATTTCTTTTTCAAAGACAACACAGCTGTCCCTTCTAACCTTTCATTTGTAGATTCTTTTCTCTCCTGTTTTTATTTATAGGTTGCCGTGCAGTTTGACACACCATGATTTTTGTTTCTAATTTTGAAAAGAAAAGAAAAAGAAGGAATACTTGTTTCATCATAAAGAAGCATTAGTTTACAGTTTGGAAAAGAAAGCAATGCCAGCTCTAGAACATCATCTTGGAACCGATCTCCCTTTAAATACATTTCAAAATAATCTGTCAATAGCTACACACAGCAATTTAAAACTAAACCCTGCCATCGAACTAAAGCAAGGGTCGGCCAAATGGCACACATCATGTGTTGGGAAAGAAGCCTCATTCTTTCTCTAAAAATCACAGTGTTTTTATGAAAAGAACCACACTAGGTTATTACACTGACCACAACAAAATGAAATTTTTATACCCTGTTCGGGGAGAAAAACAGGTTGAAAAGTGTTATGGGTAAACTTAGACTATGCAACATGCCATGTTAATGAAAGAAGTAAAGACTTACACAGCATTAATGTTGCCAAAAAGGGTTTTACATATTGACTGGGAACTGCCAACATGTATTTTATCCATTTCTAGTCTGCTTTGCAACATGTGAAAGCAAAATGATACAATTGTATTTCAACTCCGCTTTATGCTGGACTCGGATTGTGCTTCATCCTACATAAATTTGCTCTTATTTCTTCCTTGCTACCTCAAACTCACAGTCGGAGCCAGGATGGTCACCAGAGCCTGCAGGCAATGCTACTCATGTCACATGAATGCAAGGCTGTCATCTTTGAATCTTCGAAACATTTTTGCCTCAAAGCTTTTAGAGCTTTTATTTATCACTAAGCAACCACTTCAGAGATCCGTGCCTATGGCCTTCTACACAGCAAATATCACATTTTAACTCAAACAGTAGCAAACCTCTCAAGGAAATGAAGTTCATCTCAGCCATCAGAAATGTACACTTCTCTCTCTCAATTTCTAAAGAGTAATTATGGCTTTATGCAGAACAATACACAGCTCTGAATGGTGAATTGCGTTCTGATTCCTTTTTGGAGAAACAACTAAAACAAATGAACTGGAAAATGCTGGTGGGAAAGATTAGTCTGGGCTAGAGGTGCTCTAATAGCTTATTGATACAGATTTTTAAGTAGACAAAATGTTCAAATCTGCACTGCATTTTTATCAGTCTACACCAACTGGCGTTTGTCCAAAAATGTGTCTTTTTATCAGATGTGTCACTTGGTTGGGAGGCTGCCATGACTATACTGGGTGACTGAATGTTAAAATAATTTCTCCAGGGGAAAGAGGCTGATCCCAAAGGTTTTCTGGTTCCAAGGGGGAGATCATTTTTCAACCACCAGCTGGAGCCTGATGTCAGACATGCCCTTGCTTCATTTATTCTCCTCAGAGGTTGAAACCCAGCTTGTCCTTCCTGACTCTAATATTGTTTCACATTTAGGCACATAGCAGCTACTACAAAGTAAACTATTAATGCAGGAGAGCCCAAGAGACATGGGAAAACAGTTTAGGGGAAGCTGTTTGACAGCAGGATATGGTTGTTTCTATTGTCCCATTAAAACAGAGTTATCTGGGAAGCTTAACTTTGTTTTCATTATGTAAACATATGTATTTTAGCCTAACATGTCAAAAAGATGCAAATACAAAAAAACCTTAACAAATCCACACCATCAAAACCCTGAACAAACCTACGCAATAAATGTTTGCTCTTTTTGTGCAGTTGTATCTACTTTCATAGCAGGAATATGAGAATGTACACCTGTACACCCTGTACAAAAGCAGGTTAATTTGTACTGAAAGAACAAATGCCCTGGATTCCATCAGACTCTGCTGTTTTATTTTACATTTGTAATTTGGTCTAAGAACAAAAAGGAAGCTGGAATGATTTAATGTCTTCTATAGAGTCACCTTATGAAAATACTGTGACATATTTTTATTCCCTTCTATTTGTTTTCTCCAGAACAATAAGTAGAGAGATAGAAATCACCAGTTCCTATACAGTATGCAGTCAGTTAAAGCACTAGTATTTCATTCTTCAAAGAAAATAACAGCTAGGTCTTGCCCAAACTAATGGTATGAGCTCACAACAACTATGTTTAGACCATGATGAAATGAAGTTAAGATGGTCATGCCATTGTTTTGGTTCGGTTTGTTTTTTAACTTGCATGACTGCTGTTCTGAGAACATTGTTGTGAATCCCTGCTACAGACTGGTTACCACATGCTTGCAATAGACATTTAACATGAGAAGGCGAAACCATGTGGCTTCATCATCTCTAAGCATTTACATTGAGGCAACGTTGATGAAAATGGTAACCTTTTTGAATCAACCAGACTTCAGTTTTCTAGCAGGTTTAAGCTGTAAAAGCAGATTATCTGCAACAGAGACCACTCACTGCAGCATTTACTGCATACATTGGCATCTCCTATAACGTTCCTCTTATTTTACCAAGATACCTCTGCAGTGCTCTAATTAAGGCTTAGAAATAAAAAGTTATCAAATCCACAGCATATTATGCTAAAGCTGGATTAGAGTCAAACGCATTAATAACTGTCTGGCCTCTCTTTTTCATAAATTTGGAGCATTCAGGAGACCACAAACAACTGCTTCCAGAAGTATTTACAATACTAGCAGTAATCTGTTATCACAGATACTTTAATTGCTGTATTTTCAAATCTGTATATATGCATATTCAAGAAATATGAACAAAGTAGTGGTGTGAATTGACAGAATATAGAGATGCTAGAAAGCAACATACTTCATTTTGAAGTGAATTAATGTAATCTGAATGAAAGCCATTTTCACTTTGAATGACTGTGTCTGCACAAGTAACCAATCCAATTGAAAACTTAAACTCAGATAATTTGTCTTCATCTGTGAAGCTGATTCTCTGACACTGTCCGAGAAAGCTAAAAGTCAAAGAAAATCTGTCCTTTGACATCACAGCATCCACTATTTCCAATATTGTCCTAGCAAAGATTGTTAGATATTAGGCAAGAGAGGGAGGAATTGCATTTGTTTGATTTCAATTTCTGCTTTTTTGGCAAAATGTACAGTTTTTCTTTAGAATAATGAGATATTTCCTTCCTTTTTCCTTCTCACCTCACTTCCCCAGACAAAAGTGAAAAGAAAATTTGCATGACAAATATGAGGAAGACAAGGATACAAATAGGCAATGAATATGTTAAATTCAAATGGACTTTTGTCTCAGCTGTTACATCATACCACATACCCAAGTTGCTGCGCTGCTACTGTCCACAAAAAGAACACTGTTCTAGGGGTACCAGTTTTTAGAGGTAGGTAAGGGAATTGACCAAAAACCCATTAGAGAAATAGATTCCTAGTTTTAAGCAAACTTATATTTTTGTTATCACTTGAGTGGGAAAAGCTCTTGAGGATGTTTGGAATCGATCTAAACCAACAGAGCCTCACTGAACTTTGGCCTTTAGGCATACTAAGCAACTCTAATTAATAACAAAGATGAACATATTCTTGGAGAGAATACAGTGGGGGAGGGGCAGAATTCATGCAAAGATGACTGTGCAGGGCTAAAAATTGCAGTAAACATTAAAGAACCTCAAGATTATTAGCTAAGATATCAACTGTTGCTATTTACAAAGACTCCTGATACTAGCCTTTCTGTTTAACTCACTAATTCTTGTATGACAAACACCTTGTCAGTTCACAGTACTTATCTTCAAGATGTGTGATTTGGCTTCAACATGAAAAGTAATCCCTTTTAAAATCAAGAACCAGATCTGTATGGCAGGTAAATGGTTAATGCTGAACAACATGCACACGATACTTCAACTCCCTTACAATAACTATGATATTATTCTTTATTATGGTGCCCTGTAATTGTAAAGTAAATCATGCCAAGATACTATCTTGCATGTCTGTAGATCAGATATCATTACTGAGAAAAAAAAAAAAAAAGCTTTCATGCTCTTACCTTATCCTCTAGCCGGATCAGTCTGGCTCCTACAGTATAGTATCCTTTGTCTACCCCTTTTTCTAAATAAAGAAGGATAAAAATGGGACATTCATTAGGTGGAAAATAAACTCAAAGAATTATATCTACAGTATTTAAAGCAAAAAGTTGGCAATAGTAGGTTAGTATAAATAATATGAACATAACAAGAAAGAATTTCTTTATGGTGTACAGAAGTGAAAGAGGGTCACTGGAGAGAAGGGAATTAGTTTGCCTAACTGACAAGATTAAGTTAGTCTAAAGGGCAACCTGGACCTTGGTAGAGGTAGTCTGTGAACATGAGGGACTATGGATAGTGTCTGAGGTAACTTGATTCCTTGTTTAATTATATCAGTTAACTGCATGTAGTTAGATGGAACAGGCATGGTCCCTAGCCATACTCCCCATTTTGAATATCATTGACATGATTGATGTATACTTTCTATACATTAAAAAAAAAATAATAAAAATATCAGTACAGTTTTCAACTGAGGTTGCTGTACCCAAGGGTTCAAGGGCGGGAGTGGCAGAGATCTATCTCCTCTCCATAAATGAAGGACACTGGGAAAAGTCCTTGCATCTTTATCCTCCTTTTCCCTCCTAACCTTCATGAGACCTGGTTATTAAAGCCCAGTTATGCAACATGTTTCAGTTGCACATGGCAAATGGTGTGATTGGGAGCCAAGATTGAAAACTGTGTAAAGTGGGGTCTATTATTTGTGTTTACATGGCCAAATGCAAAGGAATGCTATAGTTTGGGGGTGTTATTTCACAGGGAATGAAGCACAAAACCCCATCTACTATGAACTGAGAGAAAATAATCACAAGAAAAAACTCTACACCCCGATACTAAAGTAGCTTAAAGCCTATATCAATGGAAGCTGGACACATTTTTCTCTACTGAACTGTACTTCTGATACCAGGCTAGAGTAATTACTCCTTGTTTGTTCCATAAATTAGCCCACTTTTATGAATGGTTGAGCTTTGGGTTTTTCGCTCATTCTGCAAGGAACTCACATTCTTGCATTTCTCAGTGAATGGTACTTGCTTTACTATTACCATTCACAATGTATACATTTTCTAATGTGTTTTGTTTAGTGATATATTTACATCAAAGTTCATTGCAAGGTGACTGGTACTGTATGCTCCACAATCTTAGAGGAAGAACTTCAGAAAAAAGCAATGCTGGCAAGAGCACTCTTCTTCCTTGCTTTCTTCTCTACAGACCACCTAGAATATTAAAAAGGTCACAGACCCCTGGCAGTTCTGCATAGGTATTAGAAAGGAGAAGTGTCTCATCAGAGAACCTGAATGAGTAAATTCCATAAGGAGATAAAATTCAAGGATTGTTCAAGGACACTGTGGGGACAGAAAAACAAATGACATGGCTTGGCTCATACATGTGTGCTGTTCATCATTCATTAGTTTACAACCACAGAAACCTCTTAAAATATAAGTGAGGGAGGCTCAAGTTTATCTGTGTGTTTATCTCTGCCTAAAATGAAATAATTGACTCCACAGTCTACTTTCTAGTTAGTAAATCTGTAGACACTTGTCTTTTGAAGTATATCCCAGAAAAAAACGTGCCTTTGAGGATTTCTAAATTGTGATGTGATTTGAACAGCAGTAGGTAGGTAGTCTTTTTGTTTGGGTCTAAAACCAAAAAGCTCCCCAAACCTGAGGAAATATTCCAATAAACTTATTTATTTTTTTAAAAGAGTAATTTCCTCACCAGCTCTAATTACATCCTTCATATAATCACCAAGACATCCCAAAACAACCAAACCAAATAAATAATGTTTCCTGTTTTAATTATTCTCGAATGTGGGATGGAACAGAAAACAAGAAAATAGGAAGCAGATAAGCAGTAAGAAGCTATTTTGTGGCATGTGGCAATCCTATCAGATGAAGTGAAAAGAATTATATGCATGCATGTAGGGGTGTCATGTCCACCCCTTTATAGGCATGCAGGCTGTATAAGTCACAAAAGGCTGTGGTCTTTCCCAGTTCTGATTAGCCTCCATTTAAATCATCATTCAGCTCTAATTTACAAGCATTTTTCTCTAATAAACATCATCTTTAAAAGTAAATGGGTTGTGCATACAATGTGCAGAGCATCGTGGTAAGAAGGGTGGGCAGAAATTCAGATAATATTGCTCCAGCACGTTTGATTTCTATCGCATGTTTATGTTTTCTCTCTTGAGCATTTTCAAGATATATGATTTTAGACTTCCTACATTAGATTATTTGCCTTTACATAGTTGAAAAGTTTGAATGGCTAACAATAAATCTGAAATGCCTGAATTTTTACATTCTTTGCTTTTAAACCAAAGTAACTTTCTTTTAGTATTAAGTTTTGTCTATTCTTTGTGTTGGTCTGCCATAAAACAGATAGACCAGCTAAGCAATCCAGTAAATGTGTATGTATCTGTGAACAGCACAGTCACAAAGAAAACATGCATGGTCATCATGAAAGGAGGCACACATTCATAATTGGATGAAAATACATGTGGACCAACTTTAGCTCAGAAGAAAAAAAAAAAAGTATCTTGAAACAAGCTTGTATCATACGGTTGGTATGATAAAACCCTATCATTTTATATACTAGACTTCAATCAGAGAAAACATTAGTATAATACCTAAGAATACTGAATAGTTCTTGGGTCATTTAGTCCATTTCTCATCTTTATTACTATATAAATTTCCTCCCTGGAAGTCTTTGCCTTCCTGAGTATACATAGTACACTACTTTCAAAACATGACCCTGTATTTATTTCCTAATATTTTCACAAAGATGGCTCATCTCTTTTTCTAGTGAATGACAAGAGATGTTTCTTGTAAAAAAAAATATTTTTTTTTTTATATTCCCCACAGCACTTGAGAAAAAAAGAAAGGCAATCCTCAACTTTCCCCAAATGGAAGCACATGATATTAATTACATATTACTAATTAGTTTGTTTTCTTTTACAAGAAAACAGCAATTACCATCTGAAATGAGTAAAAGAGCAAATGAAATGAGGGACGGCACCATAATCTTAATTTTTTTACTCAGTTAGTGTGCTCCATCTCATTGGAATATAGCAAACTTTTTCAGAAAATAGATCTTTTTTCTTTGGTTAGAAAAAAATACAGTGATCATTAGGATAGTGAATGAATTGCAGACAGATGGTCTGAAAATGATAAAAGCTGGAAAAGATCTACTATGCTTTTACAGAGTAAGAGTCCTTCCTTGATTTTTACTTTTATATTGTGTACAGCTAGAAGGCAGCTAAGTCAAAAATCTTAAAATTTATCTCAGAGCCATCAATTTTTTAAAGCAGCAAATGAGGAATTTGAACACTGTGACACCCGGGATATTCCAGATTTTAAAGACATCTCAAAATCTCAGCAAATTCTATCCAGTTCAGTACTGGGACTACAGAAAGCAGGATAGCAAGAGATACAACTACCTTCTTTTGTCTAACCCAGTGCAGCTACAGCCTTCTGGACCTGTATTTGTTCCAGTTCTGTAAAAGGTCTATGTAGGGAAAACTGTGATGAGCTTATGGCAAGATCTAGATTCTTAGCCTTATAAACCAGGTACCTTTCTGAAACACAAGTCAGGATTGCCCTTTTAAACCCTGGATCCATAAAGTAGCAAATAACAAAGTTGCCTTAGGCATCATGACTTTTGACTTGAGTTTCTTTTCTTGTCAGTCAGAGCCTTTTACAATTGATACATAGAAGAAATTAAAAAGAGCTAAGACATAGCCCTATATCAGGCACTTGTGATTTCCCTTGGACAACCAAAACAAAATTAAAATAGTAAACTACCAAAATATTTTAGTTTAGGGGCTGTACTGCAACACAGAAAACTTTTTAAATAAAGGTAATGTTCCGCAATGAAGATTCAACAATATACACTGAAAGTAGAAATTTCTAGCTTTTTCATGTTGCAAAAATCCATCTGCAGTAAGTAACCTTCCAGGTTAAAGATGCACAATCACCTTTCAACAAATAAAAGAGCCCTAAACAAAAGGTCTGCCTGCCTACCTGTTTCATTTATCCAGCCTCTGAGATGACACAATTTGCTTCACTGGCTCATGAGGAGCAATATAATCAATTTTTCAGAGACAAGCCATATACACTGAATCTGGTGTGAACTACATCACATTTCTGTCCTTCCTCCAGAAGGTGCTGACAGCAGGATTTAGACACGCTATCATTATTCTATGTATAAAACAATCAATATACCAAATTCAAAATGAAATGCAAGCTTCTTGGTTAGTTTTTTATTGAATGCAATTCAAAACTGTTTGGATGACCTCGCTGAACAGTAAATTAGCTGCAGTTTCCAAGCCCTTGAAGTAGGATATACGTGACATTGCTGCTGTCTCTTTGCATTGAGGTAGATCAACCCCAGTAATGAAATGAACTTTCAGAGAAAAGATTGTGAATACCTGACAGCTACAGAAAATGTCTTAAGTGGTTTTATTTTTGACCAAGTTCCCCTTTTGTCTCCAGGAGGGGTGGAATAAGTCAGTTCTTAACAGAAACATGCATACCTCTTATTTCAAATATTAATTGACTCAAAAAGATAAAAATTAAACTAAGTGTATTTATTATGCTTTAAAAGACATTGTGACCCAATTTCTTCTTAACAGCTGGGAAGAAAATAGCATCAAAAAACTTAAGTTGCATTTAATGGGAAAAAAAGCAAACAACGGAACTGTCAAAATTTTACCAGAAAGCCTTTTTCTCCAGGGATTCCCACCTGTGTTATGCAGACCCAAGAGGTTCAGCTGAACTGCAGATAAGCATCAGCATTTTGCTTACTTTTCTGAACCCAAACACTGGATCTTTTGTTTTACATTGGCATTATTCCTCACCTTTGCCCCTGAAAAGCTATAGTAAATCTCAAAAATTGCATTCAAAAGCAATTAAGTCCATCAAGTATAGTAAAGGTCAAGTATTACACTCTTCTTATTTGTATCATTACATAAGTATCTGCTTGGTTAATTCAATACATTTTATTAACGTGCTCTGCCTCTTTATCAACACTTTCAATTATTAAGGAGTTTGTTTACTATTACAGGAATCTTTGTTTCACATTACAAAATTGTGTTTCCTGGAACAGGCTTTCAATGAAGCTAAAACACAGTCTTCTAGGTATACTCATAAAAATGGGATTCAAGTATTTGGAAAATGTAATCCTTATTAATGTTTTTAAATCCACTCCTGATACTAGGAGTTTCAAAGAAAGCTAGTAGATGCCAAGACCAAAACAAGCAAAAAAGGAGAATTCCTTATAATATGTGTATGCAAAAGCTAAATCACAAAAAATCTTGTCACAAAATATTACAGATGTTAAAAGTTTACAGGAGAAACTAGGTAAGCTTGCTGAGGACAGACCAGTTAGGACTACAAAATACACAGAAACCATGCCAGGAAATCTCTGATCTGCAAATGGCTGAAAGCTTACAGGAAGGTTAGAGGTTTATGCATGCCCTTTTTTGATACATTTCCCAAAGCACCTTGCTTTTGGCTCTGTCGGAGTCAGGACTGGTCTGACCCAGCGTGGCTTTTATTCTGTTCTTGTATCCTTATCTTGTTTTAACACAGCTTTTAGTGCTTTTAATCTTTGAGAAACTAACTTGAAAAATAACAGTAATTACTTCCAGTGAATTCAGATTCTGGATCTTTTATGACTTCATTCACTTTTGAAAGGTAATAATACTATAGACACGCTGCAATTACTTCACGTAATATTATCAGAGCTGACAACAGGGTTTCAGTAACAGTCTGATCCAAACCCCACTGAGGTCACTGGAAAGACTCCCATTCATTTCAACAGGCTTGGAATCAGACTCTTAAGATTCTTTGAATGGGAGTATAATAAAACAGGGAAAAAAAAGGGAGCTGGAAAGGAAAATACTTCTCATGTTTTTCTCTTTGGCGGTTTAATTTTCTTTGCATTGTCATTTCTCTTTTGCTTTCCATCAATACAAAAGCAACACAGTCTGGAGGAAACACCCACATTGTTTACAAATGAGGTTTTCAGCAATGCCTTTGAACTGGAAAAATATCATATTGAAAATACATTTTCGATGTAGAATAAGCCAACCTTTCTGAGGAACTCAGGAAGAGCTCTTTTTCCAGAGGAGGAGGACAGTGGAAGAGTCTGTTTCCACCCAAATCCGACCAATACTATAACCTCTCATCCTTGTTCATCACTTCATTATTGGTGGGTTGGTAAATACTGTGACTAATCATAAACTAACCCTAGTTTTAGTTCTGCAGACCATTTATCTGGAACCACTTATCTTATTTTTGAATTTGTGGAACATTTAGATAAAATAACTACTAGATCAAATGACTTTTGGTTTTGGTCTTGCAAACCCCTAACTGAGCTTACCAGGTTTTGCATCCCTGACAACCATCTTACCTTTCCCAGTAGTATTTATTCAGTCCATTTGAGGGCAGAGCCATATGTCTTTGCAAGAGATATGACTTTGTAGAGCTGGCATGGTGTGGAGGCAGACATCATTCTTAGCAGGGCCACCATGCTTTTGCATCTAAGATAGTGTCGCAAAGCAGCTATTCAGCAGGAACATTGCAAGAAAAGATTAACAAGGGAAGTAGTTGCATGGACATGCATGCCATAATCTTCAGAGCACAGATGGCAGCTTTCCTGAACATCTCTGAAATCCTATGATGCTCTCCACAGTAAGACTATCCATCATGAATTCTCAAGATGTGCCTAACCCAACCTATCCTTACCTCTGGAAGCCAGTGGTTTTTTCCCCCCACTTCTTATTAACTCAAAGAAGAAATTTTGATGAAAAATTATAATGAACAATAAAAAACATATGGCAGATTTTGACTTGAACTTCACCTGCCCCCGTAATCATCTGGGGCTTTACTTGCAGGCTGTCTCTCCGGGTCGTGACTGGTAAAGCAAGTTGCTGTGTAACCTCAGACCTACAGGTATATCATTCTTTTTGTTTCTGTTGTCCATTTTTCTAGTGTGGGTTTTGCACATGAGTTGCCCAGGACTGAATGAATTGTGGACACAACCTCATGGTTCTTTCTCAATACTTTAGACTCTTTAACAATTGAACAGCTTGAACGCTTGTTCAAACCCACAGACACACCTAAGATCCTCCCGATAGTTGCTATGACCTTTTTGACCCAGACTTGGTGAAACTAAACTTCATTAACATCTTCAGCTTCCCAAACTTCTCAGAACACTATTTCAAAATTAACTTCTTTGCATCCAGCACTTCAAATTACTCCTCACCTCTGAAACAAGAAGCTGTTTCATAAAAAGTGCCTCTAACACTAGTCTTTTTGAGCACAAGTTACAGTTCTAACTTGGTAAAGTTACATTTGAAATAAAATAATACATTCTTGGAGGTAAACAAAGTTTTTCCATAAATTTAGCTTGCACATTATGGAATGATTTCCTAAGCATAAATATTTATAGATGTATTCAAGCTGATGGATTCTTTTCCTGTGGTCCAAAACCAGCTCAGCTACAGGCAAAAAGGATTGTACTACTGAATCTTCTGCAGTATCAAATGTTAAAAATGTGTTTTGAGAGATGCTCCTCATTCTGATAGTATAAACCATTTTTACCATTGATACATCATTTTTTAAAGGCTCTGAAATAACTTTGGCACCCTCAGTTACACTTAGGCAATTTACAATTCAAATTGTAAATTTACAATTGCCTAAAATTACTCTTTGAGCAATGAGTGCTCAAAGTCACTTGGGGGTATAGGAATTCAGTTCCTAAATCACTTTTGAGCTTGTAGGGACAGAGAATGAGATGGAGCCTCTGGAAATTTGAAGTAAATTTCTTGCAATAAAAAATAAATACTTCTTTCAGTTCTTTCCATACAAGTGCTCAAGTTTCTGATCTCCACGATTCTTACCACAAGATTTTCCCAGAAAATCACCTCTGTGCATGGCCAGGGACTTCCCTCCAGCTTAAATGTATATGTGGCCAGTTCACAAATATTTGTTCTTCTGCTTGCACTGTCCTTTCCCTTAGATTTTTTTTTTTTTTTTTTTTTTTTGCCTCACAGGTAATTACTCCCCTTGCAGAATTAACAGACAACCCTTTCCAGCCCTTTGTTTTGCTAGGTTAAAAAGAACAAATTTCTGTTTCCCACTCATAGAGTAGATTCTCCTTTTCCCTAGTCATCCTAGTATTTCTACCCTGTTTTTTTGTTGCAGTGTCTTTCCTAAAGATGTGGAAGCAAATTTTTGCACAATGTGCCACATAAAGCCTTATCTGAGTTGTGTGCATAGACATGTATACTTCCTTCCTTGTATGTCTCAAAAATCTCTCTCCTGATCCTAAGATCAGACTAATTTTTTTCATGGGTATATCACAGCATTTTCTTATATTCTGTTGGTATTTGCTTACAATTAATTAGTGGACCAAGCCTTTTTTTTTTTTCAGACATGCCAGACAGATGGTTCACCACTATTATCATGTAGGATATTTTTTTATTACTTTCCCTGTGTCTGAGCTCGCACTTTTTGTGACTGAATTTCATACCACTTCTATCACTTTAGCTTTCAAGGCTACACCAGTTCTTCCTGAATGATACCGTTGATCTTTTGAGCTTTCCAAAACTGAAATCCATAGACTGTTCAGAAAGGAAGAAATCTTTTCCAGTGGAACCAACATATATTCTAAGCACAGAACAAAGGGTTTAGAAAGAATATTTTTGTGGAAAAAATTCCAGCAATATGTTTCCAACTCCTTGTGCACAGATACACATTTTTAACACTTATTCTTAATTTCCATTTACTCCACTACCATCTGAATGCAAGGTATTTATCTTTCCACAGTCGTTCCAGGGCTTATTGATGGAATTATATATTCATGCATAATTGGCTGGATAATAAATCCATATTACCATAGCCATAGGTATTTTCACAAAGATATGAAGCTAATAATTTTTCATAAAATGCAGACACTATACCTGGGAGGAAAAGGCCTGGCTTTCCCAAGGAATGGTCCAATCTGAAAAGCAGAGAATTACCAGCAGTGCAATTACAAGCAACTTTGTTGCTAGGAAAAGCATAGGAGCATGATTTACATGAGAATTTACAGTAGCTTGGATAGGAGCATAATTTACATGAGAATTTACAGTAGCTTTACACCTAAAACAAAGCAAGTAAGAACATGAATCTAGCATGATTTTCTGCACACACAGTCCAAAATCAAACCAAATTCTTATTTTCATGCATACTAATACTCTATTTCTAGACTTTCATGTTGTAACTAAAACATAGTTCCTCTGTGTCATCTGTAATCTAATAACAAAGACTATACAAACAGAATGGCTTAATAACATTTGCAACTATTCCTTGAATCTCATGCAGGCAGATTTAATATCTATATAT
Source organism: Falco punctatus (assembly GCF_963210335.1). Lineage (NCBI taxonomy): Eukaryota > Metazoa > Chordata > Aves > Falconiformes > Falconidae > Falco > Falco punctatus. The sequence goes on along the minus strand of NC_137585.1, from coordinate 12,092,813 downwards.
GTTGACACAGTAGATTCCATTCAATAGGAATTTTTTTTTTCTTCATTTTGTTAAGGGCCAGAGGAGTTCAGTCTGGTGTCCTAGTCAGCAGTGTTAATTTGTAAAGAGAAAAGCACTTTGTGTTGAAACATAAGAGAATAGTTTTGTGGCAAAATATTTCAGCTGTGATCCCCAAACTCAGAGAAAGCATGTGCATGGAGGAATGTGGGAAGGGAAAAGTTCCAGATGGAGAGGGGAGCACAAGCAAACCAGATTTCTCTCAGTACTGGAGAATCACAAAGAGGGGACAGAAAGGTAAATTATTATTTGAATTTTTTTCCTTTTCTAAGACAGGGCAGAAAAGCTCAATTCATACTATAAACTTCACAGCATGCACCTTAAATTCTTTTACTTTCACGGAGAGGAAGATAAAGGATAATTGCAAACTTGGTCATAAAAAGGGTTAAAAATGACTCCAAGTTAAATCCTCTAGATATTGTGCTCCCTGTTGTGCTTGCAATTTTGGACAATTACTGTTCATTAAGTATACATCTCTCCTAAAGCCAGCTGGCACTAGAGAAAGCAAATATTTCATGAGGTAGAGAGGGCCTACCTTCTTTGAAGTTCTTTTATCCGGACCATCATATTGAGGTGTCCTTGTGAGTACTGTTCAATCACATCACGTACGTCATACGGTTTCCGAGCTTGCTGTGAAAGGAGTCATACATAAGATTGAAAGGTAAGTACAGTTTAAACTTGATTCTGATTTCACACAGGCCTTCATTCTATTTTTTATCTTCCAGAAGTTATTTGCTTGCCATTTTGCAACCGTTGTTGTAATGAATAAAAAATATATAGGCATTGTAGAAGTGCATATTTATTGTGCAGATGGGGCCAAGCGATTCTCATTCCTGTCAGTCAGAGTTGTGTCTTCACGTTACTCCATACTGAGCAAAATATTAGACTTTCAAAATGTATTTAAAAAGCACAAAACCAAGATATATAGTTTATCTAAGACTATCATGTGTGATATCTCTTGGCTCATTCCAAAACCATATGTTAATCATAATGTCAGAGGACTGAACCGCAGAGATAGGCCCAATTCATAACACTTGGACCCAGAATCAAATACTTCTGAAGACTAAATATGGCTGGTGACAGAAATGTTATTGCTTAAGTATCTGGGAAGACAGATGCTTTGTATAAATCTGAAGACTGCTGCACGTAGATTTTGTTTGTACTTCATCTTTAATGGTACCTACAAGGTCAGAAAAAAAGGTGCAATTTAAATAAATGAAAGAGGACAATGCAAGAGATGTAAAAACCTGCCATCTGCCCAGTTTTATTCCCATTCCAATGAGAATCCAGATGCTTCTGCCAAACTCTGGTTTCTTGCTATAAGCACTATAGCAGAATTTTGATACAAGTCTAGGGAATTTGCACAAAGTGATGTGAATATAAAAAGCACAGCATGGTAAAATTTTATCAAATAAAATTAGTGTATGTGTGTGGTGGAGTAAATGCAAATGATAGTCCTTTTGAAAATACCACAACTTTGAAAGCCATACGAACCACTATGGGAAATATGGGGCAAGATGTCTCCTTTTTTTGCTCTGACTCAAGAAAAGAAGAAAAAAAAGAAAGGTAAACTGCAAATCTAGTAATTGGAAATTACTGAAAACAGCTCATTAGTCATCTTGTTGTCTCTTTCCACTCTGTCACAGCTTCAGCCAGAGCCATTAGCATGCACCAGTGCACACATGCATTGAACACCTACAGTATGTGCTGGAGTCATGCTTGGAAGGCAGCCATAGGATCCTAGAAATTTCAAATGAAAGCATGGAACTGGAATGGAAACAAATCCTGTGAAATGAATGAAGAAGCAAAAGCTCTTTGTGATAAAATGCCTTCCTTGTGCTCAGCCGTCAGCACTTACCTGCATTATTACTTTCAGAAGTGTTCATGGCTTTGGTAGTGTGCATGCACATTTGTGTGCATTTGTGAGAAGAGATACTTTGCGGGGGAGGGAGGTTTCAGCTTTCAGTTTATCATGTTGTTTTTTTTTTTTTTTTTTTTTTTTTTTTTGCCTTGCCCAGCTTCACATTTTGCAGACGCTGACACATCACTA